>NC_089682.1:81929978-82529978 GCF_031753505.1 Anomalospiza imberbis
AAACGAAATCTTGCGATTTCAATGGGGACCAAAGGGGCAAGCTTTGGTGCATAGCCCTGCTCTTGCTGCCATGCCATCACTTTTGCTGCCTTTGGCTTGGGCCGAGGTTTTTCCAATTTTTGTTTCCCTCTGCATGCCATGTCACATCCCTCTTCCCCTCTGTGTCCTCTCTTCCCCCGTGATTTTTTCCCTGATTTTGCAGCATTTCTCAGCTTAATTTTGGCATGTTTTGCTCTTTCCACTGCAATTCTTTTGCTCCCAGACCGATTTCTGGTGCTCACTGCGTTTCCCAATTTCCCATTTTTGGCTTTTTTTCTCAAGGGCATTTCACTTGCTCATATCTCCTTTCCAGAGTCTTAGGGAGCCTTTCTTTTCGGATCCGCAAGATTTCGTTTCCCTTCCCGAAAGGAAACAAAGTTTCCTTTCGGGAAGGGAAACGAAATCTTGCGATTTCAATGGGGACCAAAGGGGCAAGCTTTGGTGCATAGCCCTGCTCTTGCTGCCATGCCATCACTTTTGCTGCCTTTGGCTTGGGCCGAGGTTTGTCCAATTGTTGTTTCCCTCTGCATGCCATGTCACATCCCTCTTCCCCTCTGTGTCCTCTCTTCCTCCGTGATTTTTTCCCTGATTTTGCAGCATTTCTCAGCTTAATTTTGGCACATTTTGCTCCTTTCCACTGCAATTCTTTTGCTCCCAGACCGATTTTCTGGTGCTCACTGCGTTTCCCAGTTTCCCATTTTTGGCTTTTTTTCTCAAGGGCATTTCACTTGCTCATATCTCCTTTCCAGAGTCTTAGGGAGCCTTTCTTTTCGGATCCGCAAGATTTCGTTTCCCTTCCCGAAAGGAAACAAAGTTTCCTTTCGGGAAGGGAAACGAAATCTTGCGATTTCAATGGGGACCAAAGGGGCAAGCTTTGGTGCATAGCCCTGCTCTTGCTGCCATGCCATCACTTTTGCTGCCTTTGGCTTGGGCCGAGGTTTTTCCAATTTTTGTTTCCCTCTGCATGCCATGTCACATCCCTCTTCCCCTCTGTGTCCTCTCTTCCTCCATGATTTTTTCCCTGATTTTGCAGCATTTCTCAGCTTAATTTTGGCACGTTTTGCTCCTTTCCACTGCAATTCTTTTGCTCCCAGACCGATTTCTGGTGCTCACTGCGTTTCCCAATTTCCCATTTTTGGCTTTTTTTCTCAAGGGCATTTCACTTGCTCATATCTCCTTTCCAGAGTCTTAGGGAGCCTTTCTTTTCGGATCCGCAAGATTTCGTTTCCCTTCCCGAAAGGAAACAAAGTTTCCTTTCGGGAAGGGAAACGAAATCTTGCGATTTCAATGGGGACCAAAGGGGCAAGCTTTGGTGCATAGCCCTGCTCTTGCTGCCATGCCATCACTTTTGTTGCCTTTGGCTTGGGCCGAGGTTTTTCCAATTTTTGTTTCCCTCTGCATGCCATGTCACATCCCTCTTCCCCTCTGTGTCCTCTCTTCCTCCGTGATTTTTTCCCTGATTTTGCAGCATTTCTCAGCTTAATTTTGGCACGTTTTGCTCCTTTCCACTGCAATTCTTTTGCTCCCAGACCGATTTCTGGTGCTCACTGCGTTTCCCAATTTCCCATTTTTGGCTTTTTTTCTCAAGGGCATTTCACTTGCTCATATCTCCTTTCCAGAGTCTTAGGGAGCCTTTCTTTTCGGATCCGCAAGATTTCGTTTCCCTTCCCGAAAGGAAACAAAGTTTCCTTTCGGGAAGGGAAACGAAATCTTGCGATTTCAATGGGGACCAAAGGGGCAAGCTTTGGTGCATAGCCCTGCTCTTGCTGCCATGCCATCACTTTTGCTGCCTTTGGCTTGGGCCGAGGTTTTTCCAATTTTTGTTTCCCTCTGCATGCCACGTCACATCCCTCTTCCCCTCTGTGTCCTCTCTTCCTCCGTGATTTTTTCCCTGATTTTGCAGCATTTCTCAGCTTAATTTTGGCACGTTTTGCTCCTTTCCACTGCAATTCTTTTGCTCCCAGACCGATTTCTGGTGCTCACTGCGTTTCCCAATTTCCCATTTTTGGCTTTTTTTCTCAAGGGCATTTCACTTGCTCATATCTCCTTTCCAGAGTCTTAGGGAGCCTTTCTTTTCGGATCCGCAAGATTTCGTTTCCCTTCCCGAAAGGAAACAAAGTTTCCTTTCGGGAAGGGAAACGAAATCTTGCGATTTCAATGGGGACCAAAGGGGCAAGCTTTGGTGCATAGCCCTGCTCTTGCTGCCATGCCATCACTTTTGCTGCCTTTGGCTTGGGCCGAGGTTTTTCCAATTTTTGTTTCCCTCTGCATGCCATGTCACATCCCTCTTCCCCTCTGTGTCCCTCTCTTCCTCCGTGATTTTTTCCCTGATTTTGCAGCATTTCTCAGCTTAATTTTGGCACGTTTTGCTCCTTTCCACTGCAATTCTTTTGCTCCCAGACCGATTTCTGGTGCTCACTGCGTTTCCCAGTTTCCCATTTTTGGCTTTTTTTCTCAAGGGCATTTCACTTGCTCATATCTCCTTTCCAGAGTCTTAGGGAGCCTTTCTTTTCGGATCCGCAAGATTTCGTTTCCCTTCCCGAAAGGAAACAAAGTTTCCTTTCGGGAAGGGAAACGAAATCTTGCGATTTCAATGGGGACCAAAGGGGCAAGCTTTGGTGCATAGCCCTGCTCTTGCTGCCATGCCATCACTTTTGCTGCCTTTGGCTTGGGCCGAGGTTTTTCCAATTTTTGTTTCCCTCTGCATGCCATGTCACATCCCTCTTCCCCTCTGTGTCCTCTCTTCCTCCATGATTTTTTCCCTGATTTTGCAGCATTTCTCAGCTTAATTTTGGCACGTTTTGCTCCTTTCCACTGCAATTCTTTTGCTCCCAGACCGATTTCTGGTGCTCACTGCGTTTCCCAATTTCCCATTTTTGGCTTTTTTTCTCAAGGGCATTTCACTTGCTCATATCTCCTTTCCAGAGTCTTAGGGAGCCTTTCTTTTCGGATCCGCAAGATTTCGTTTCCCTTCCCGAAAGGAAACAAAGTTTCCTTTCGGGAAGGGAAACGAAATCTTGCGATTTCAATGGGGACCAAAGGGGCAAGCTTTGGTGCATAGCCCTGCTCTTGCTGCCATGCCATCACTTTTGCTGCCTTTGGCTTGGGCCGAGGTTTTTCCAATTTTTGTTTCCCTCTGCATGCCATGTCACATCCCTCTTCCCCTCTGTGTCCTCTCTTCCCCCGTGATTTTTTCCCTGATTTTGCAGCATTTCTCAGCTTAATTTTGGCACGTTTTGCTCCTTTCCACTGCAATTCTTTTGCTCCCAGACCGATTTCTGGTGCTCACTGCGTTTCCCAGTTTCCCATTTTTGGCTTTTTTTCTCAAGGGCATTTCACTTTTCACTTGCTCATATCTCCTTTCCAGAGTCTTAGGGAGCCTTTCTTTTCGGATCCGCAAGATTTCGTTTCCCTTCCCGAAAGGAAACAAAGTTTCCTTTCGGGAAGGGAAACGAAATCTTGCGATTTCAATGGGGACCAAAGGGGCAAGCTTTGGTGCATAGCCCTGCTCTTGCTGCCATGCCATCACTTTTGCTGCCTTTGGCTTGGGCCGAGGTTTTTCCAATTTTTGTTTCCCTCTGCATGCCATGTCACATCCCTCTTCCCCTCTGTGTCCTCTCTTCCCCCGTGATTTTTTCCCTGATTTTGCAGCATTTCTCAGCTTAATTTTGGCACGTTTTGCTCCTTTCCACTGCAATTCTTTTGCTCCCAGACCGATTTCTGGTGCTCACTGCGTTTCCCAGTTTCCCATTTTTGGCTTTTTTCTCAAGGGCATTTCACTTGCTCATATCTCCTTTCCAGAGTCTTAGGGAGCCTTTCTTTTCGGATCCGCAAGATTTCGTTTCCCTTCCCGAAAGGAAACAAAGTTTCCTTTCGGGAAGGGAAACGAAATCTTGCGATTTCAATGGGGACCAAAGGGGCAAGCTTTGGTGCATAGCCCTGCTCTTGCTGCCATGCCATCACTTTTGTTGCCTTTGGCTTGGGCCGAGGTTTTTCCAATTTTTGTTTCCCTCTGCATGCCATGTCACATCCCTCTTCCCCTCTGTGTCCTCTCTTCCTCCGTGATTTTTTCCCTGATTTTGCAGCATTTCTCAGCTTAATTTTGGCATGTTTTGCTCCTTTCCACTGCAATTCTTTTGCTCCCAGACCGATTTCTGGTGCTCACTGCGTTTCCCAATTTCCCATTTTTGGCTTTTTTTCTCAAGGGCATTTCACTTGCTCATATCTCCTTTCCAGAGTCTTAGGGAGCCTTTCTTTTCGGATCCGCAAGATTTCGTTTCCCTTCCCGAAAGGAAACAAAGTTTCCTTTCGGGAAGGGAAACGAAATCTTGCGATTTCAATGGGGACCAAAGGGGCAAGCTTTGGTGCATAGCCCTGCTCTTGCTGCCATGCCATCACTTTTGCTGCCTTTGGCTTGGGCCGAGGTTTTTCCAATTTTTGTTTCCCTCTGCATGCCATGTCACATCCCTCTTCCCCTCTGTGTCCTCTCTTCCTCCGTGATTTTTTCCCTGATTTTGCAGCATTTCTCAGCTTAATTTTGGCACATTTTGCTCCTTTCCACTGCAATTCTTTTGCTCCCAGACCGATTTCTGGTGCTCACTGCGTTTCCCAGTTTCCCATTTTTGGCTTTTTTTCTCAAGGGCATTTCACTTGCTCATATCTCCTTTCCAGAGTCTTAGGGAGCCTTTCTTTTCGGATCCGCAAGATTTCGTTTCCCTTCCCGAAAGGAAACAAAGTTTCCTTTCGGGAAGGGAAACGAAATCTTGCGATTTCAATGGGGACCAAAGGGGCAAGCTTTGGTGCATAGCCCTGCTCTTGCTGCCATGCCATCACTTTTGCTGCCTTTGGCTTGGGCCGAGGTTTTTCCAATTTTTGTTTCCCTCTGCATGCCACGTCACATCCCTCTTCCCCTCTGTGTCCTCTCTTCCTCCGTGATTTTTTCCCTGATTTTGCAGCATTTCTCAGCTTAATTTTGGCACGTTTTGCTCCTTTCCACTGCAATTCTTTTGCTCCCAGACCGATTTCTGGTGCTCACTGCGTTTCCCAATTTCCCATTTTTGGCTTTTTTTCTCAAGGGCATTTCACTTGCTCATATCTCCTTTCCAGAGTCTTAGGGAGCCTTTCTTTTCGGATCCGCAAGATTTCGTTTCCCTTCCCGAAAGGAAACAAAGTTTCCTTTCGGGAAGGGAAACGAAATCTTGCGATTTCAATGGGGACCAAAGGGGCAAGCTTTGGTGCATAGCCCTGCTCTTGCTGCCATGCCATCACTTTTGCTGCCTTTGGCTTGGGCCGAGGTTTTTCCAGTTTTTGTTTCCCTCTGCATGCCATGTCACATCCCTCTTCCCCTCTGTGTCCTCTCTTCCTCCGTGATTTTTTCCCTGATTTTGCAGCATTTCTCAGCTTAATTTTGGCACGTTTTGCTCCTTTCCACTGCAATTCTTTTGCTCCCAGACCGATTTCTGGTGCTCACTGCGTTTCCCAATTTCCCATTTTTGGCTTTTTTTCTCAAGGGCATTTCACTTGCTCATATCTCCTTTCCAGAGTCTTAGGGAGCCTTTCTTTTCGGATCCGCAAGATTTCGTTTCTTTGTTTCCTTTCGGGAAGGGAAACGAAATCTTGCGATTTCAATGGGGACCAAAGGGGCAAGCTTTGGTGCATAGCCCTGCTCTTGCTGCCATGCCATCACTTTTGCTGCCTTTGGCTTGGGCCGAGGTTTTTCCAATTTTTGTTTCCCTCTGCATGCCATGTCACATCCCTCTTCCCCTCTGTGTCCTCTCTTCCTCCGTGATTTTTTCCCTGATTTTGCAGCATTTCTCAGCTTAATTTTGGCACGTTTTGCTCCTTTCCACTGCAATTCTTTTGCTCCCAGACCGATTTCTGGTGCTCACTGCGTTTCCCAGTTTCCCATTTTTGGCTTTTTTTCTCAAGGGCATTTCACTTGCTCATATCTCCTTTCCAGAGTCTTAGGGAGCCTTTCTTTTCGGATCCGCAAGATTTCGTTTCCCTTCCCGAAAGGAAACAAAGTTTCCTTTCGGGAAGGGAAAAGAAATCTTGCGATTTCAATGGGACCAAAGGGGCAAGCTTTGGTGCATAGCCCTGCTCTTGCTGCCATGCCATCACTTTTGCTGCCTTTGGCTTGGGCCGAGGTTTTTCCAATTTTTGTTTCCCTCTGCATGCCATGTCACATCCCTCTTCCCCTCTGTGTCCTCTCTTCCTCCGTGATTTTTTCCCTGATTTTGCAGCATTTCTCAGCTTAATTTTGGCATGTTTTGCTCCTTTCCACTGCAATTCTTTTGCTCCCAGACCGATTTCTGGTGCTCACTGCGTTTCCCAGTTTCCCATTTTTGGCTTTTTTTCTCAAGGGCATTTCACTTGCTCATATCTCCTTTCCAGAGTCTTAGGGAGCCTTTCTTTTCGGATCCGCAAGATTTCGTTTCCCTTCCCGAAAGGAAACAAAGTTTCCTTTCGGGAAGGGAAACGAAATCTTGCGATTTCAATGGGGACCAAAGGGGCAAGCTTTGGTGCATAGCCCTGCTCTTGCTGCCATGCCATCACTTTTGCTGCCTTTGGCTTGGGCCGAGGTTTGTCCAATTTTTGTTTCCCTCTGCATGCCATGTCACATCCCTCTTCCCCTCTGTGTCCTCTCTTCCCCCGTGATTTTTTCCCTGATTTTGCAGCATTTCTCAGCTTAATTTTGGCACGTTTTGCTCCTTTCCACTGCAATTCTTTTGCTCCCAGACCGATTTCTGGTGCTCACTGCGTTTCCCAATTTCCCATTTTTGGCTTTTTTTCTCAAGGGCATTTCACTTGCTCATATCTCCTTTCCAGAGTCTTAGGGAGCCTTTCTTTTCGGATCCGCAAGATTTCGTTTCCCTTCCCGAAAGGAAACAAAGTTTCCTTTCGGGAAGGGAAACGAAATCTTGCGATTTCAATGGGGACCAAAGGGGCAAGCTTTGGTGCATAGCCCTGCTCTTGCTGCCATGCCATCACTTTTGCTGCCTTTGGCTTGGGCCGAGGTTTTTCCAGTTTTTGTTTCCCTCTGCATGCCATGTCACATCCCTCTTCCCCTCTGTGTCGTCTCTTCCCCCGTGATTTTTTCCCTGATTTTGCAGCATTTCTCAGCTTAATTTTGGCACGTTTTGCTCCTTTCCACTGCAATTCTTTTGCTCCCAGACCGATTTCTGGTGCTCACTGCGTTTCCCAATTTCCCATTTTTGGCTTTTTTTCTCAAGGGCATTTCACTTGCTCATATCTCCTTTCCAGAGTCTTAGGGAGCCTTTCTTTTCGGATCCGCAAGATTTCGTTTCTTTGTTTCATTTCGGGAAGGGAAACGAAATCTTGCGATTTCAATGGGGACCAAAGGGGCAAGCTTTGGTGCATAGCCCTGCTCTTGCTGCCATGCCATCACTTTTGCTGCCTTTGGCTTGGGCCGAGGTTTTTCCAATTTTTGTTTCCCTCTGCATGCCATGTCACATCCCTCTTCCCCTCTGTGTCCTCTCTTCCTCCGTGATTTTTTCCCTGATTTTGCAGCATTTCTCAGCTTAATTTTGGCACGTTTTGCTCCTTTCCACTGCAATTCTTTTGCTCCCAGACCGATTTCTGGTGCTCACTGCGTTTCCCAGTTTCCCATTTTTGGCTTTTTTTCTCAAGGGCATTTCACTTGCTCATATCTCCTTTCCAGAGTCTTAGGGAGCCTTTCTTTTCGGATCCGCAAGATTTCGTTTCCCTTCCCGAAAGGAAACAAAGTTTCCTTTCGGGAAGGGAAACGAAATCTTGCGATTTCAATGGGGACCAAAGGGGCAAGCTTTGGTGCATAGCCCTGCTCTTGCTGCCATGCCATCACTTTTGCTGCCTTTGGCTTGGGCCGAGGTTTGTCCAATTTTTGTTTCCCTCTGCATGCCATGTCACATCCCTCTTCCCCTCTGTGTCCTCTCTTCCTCCGTGATTTTTTCCCTGATTTTGCAGCATTTCTCAGCTTAATTTTGGCACGTTTTGCTCCTTTCCACTGCAATTCTTTTGCTCCCAGACCGATTTCTGGTGCTCACTGCGTTTCCCAATTTCCCATTTTTGGCTTTTTTTCTCAAGGGCATTTCACTTGCTCATATCTCCTTTCCAGAGTCTTAGGGAGCCTTTCTTTTCGGATCCGCAAGATTTCGTTTCCCTTCCCGAAAGGAAACAAAGTTTCCTTTCGGGAAGGGAAACGAAATCTTGCGATTTCAATGGGGACCAAAGGGGCAAGCTTTGGTGCATAGCCCTGCTCTTGCTGCCATGCCATCACTTTTGCTGCCTTTGGCTTGGGCCGAGGTTTTTCCAGTTTTTGTTTCCCTCTGCATGCCATGTCACATCCCTCTTCCCCTCTGTGTCGTCTCTTCCCCCGTGATTTTTTCCCTGATTTTGCAGCATTTCTCAGCTTAATTTTGGCACGTTTTGCTCCTTTCCACTGCAATTCTTTTGCTCCCAGACCGATTTCTGGTGCTCACTGCGTTTCCCAATTTCCCATTTTGGCTTTTTTTCTCAAGGGCATTTCACTTGCTCATATCTCCTTTCCAGAGTCTTAGGGAGCCTTTCTTTTCGGATCCGCAAGATTTCGTTTCTTTGTTTCCTTTCGGGAAGGGAAACGAAATCTTGCGATTTCAATGGGGACCAAAGGGGCAAGCTTTGGTGCATAGCCCTGCTCTTGCTGCCATGCCATCACTTTTGCTGCCTTTGGCTTGGGCCGAGGTTTTTCCAATTTTTGTTTCCCTCTGCATGCCATGTCACATCCCTCTTCCCCTCTGTGTCCTCTCTTCCTCCGTGATTTTTTCCCTGATTTTGCAGCATTTCTCAGCTTAATTTTGGCACGTTTTGCTCCTTTCCACTGCAATTCTTTTGCTCCCAGACCGATTTCTGGTGCTCACTGCGTTTCCCAGTTTCCCAATTTTGGCTTTTTTTCTCAAGGGCATTTCACTTGCTCATATCTCCTTTCCAGAGTCTTAGGGAGCCTTTCTTTTCGGATCCGCAAGATTTCGTTTCCCTTCCCGAAAGGAAACAAAGTTTCCTTTCGGGAAGGGAAACGAAATCTTGCGATTTCAATGGGGACCAAAGGGGCAAGCTTTGGTGCATAGCCCTGCTCTTGCTGCCATGCCATCACTTTTGCTGCCTTTGGCTTGGGCCGAGGTTTGTCCAATTTTTGTTTCCCTCTGCATGCCATGTCACATCCCTCTTCCCCTCTGTGTCCTCTCTTCCTCCGTGATTTTTTCCCTGATTTTGCAGCATTTCTCAGCTTAATTTTGGCACGTTTTGCTCCTTTCCACTGCAATTCTTTTGCTCCCAGACCGATTTCTGGTGCTCACTGCGTTTCCCAATTTCCCATTTTTGGCTTTTTTTCTCAAGGGCATTTTCAGTTGCTCATATCTCCTTTCCAGAGTCTTAGGGAGCCTTTCTTTTCGGATCCGCAAGATTTCGTTTCCCTTCCCGAAAGGAAACAAAGTTTCCTTTCGGGAAGGGAAACGAAATCTTGCGATTTCAATGGGGACCAAAGGGGCAAGCTTTGGTGCATAGCCCTGCTCTTGCTGCCATGCCATCACTTTTGCTGCCTTTGGCTTGGGCCGAGGTTTGTCCAATTTTTGTTTCCCTCTGCATGCCATGTCACATCCCTCTTCCCCTCTGTGTCCTCTCTTCCTCCGTGATTTTTTCCCTGATTTTGCAGCATTTCTCAGCTTAATTTTGGCACGTTTTGCTCCTTTCCACTGCAATTCTTTTGCTCCCAGACCGATTTCTGGTGCTCACTGCGTTTCCCAATTTCCCATTTTTGGCTTTTTTCTCAAGGGCATTTCACTTGCTCATATCTCCTTTCCAGAGTCTTAGGGAGCCTTTCTTTTCCGATCCGCAAGATTTCGTTTCCCTTCCCGAAAGGAAACAAAGTTTCCTTTCGGGAAGGGAAACGAAATCTTGCGATTTCAATGGGGACCAAAGGGGCAAGCTTTGGTGCATAGCCCTGCTCTTGCTGCCATGCCATCACTTTTGCTGCCTTTGGCTTGGGCCGAGGTTTTTCCAATTTTTGTTTCCCTCTGCATGCCATGTCACATCCCTCTTCCCCTCTGTGTCCTCTCTTCCCCCGTGATTTTTTCCCTGATTTTGCAGCATTTCTCAGCTTAATTTTGGCACGTTTTGCTCCTTTCCACTGCAATTCTTTTGCTCCCAGACCGATTTCTGGTGCTCACTGCGTTTCCCAGTTTCCCATTTTTGGCTTTTTTTCTCAAGGGCATTTCAGTTGCTCATATCTCCTTTCCAGAGTCTTAGGGAGCCTTTCTTTTCGGATCCGCAAGATTTCGTTTCTTTGTTTCATTTCGGGAAGGGAAACGAAATCTTGCGATTTCAATGGGGACCAAAGGGGCAAGCTTTGGTGCATAGCCCTGCTCTTGCTGCCATGCCATCACTTTTGCTGCCTTTGGCTTGGGCCGAGGTTTTTCCAATTTTTGTTTCCCTCTGCATGCCATGTCACATCCCTCTTCCCCTCTGTGTCCTCTCTTCCTCCGTGATTTTTTCCCTGATTTTGCAGCATTTCTCAGCTTAATTTTGGCACGTTTTGCTCCTTTCCACTGCAATTCTTTTGCTCCCAGACCGATTTCTGGTGCTCACTGCGTTTCCCAGTTTCCCATTTTTGGCTTTTTTTCTCAAGGGCATTTCACTTGCTCATATCTCCTTTCCAGAGTCTTAGGGAGCCTTTCTTTTCGGATCCGCAAGATTTCGTTTCCCTTCCCGAAAGGAAACAAAGTTTCCTTTCGGGAAGGGAAACGAAATCTTGCGATTTCAATGGGGACCAAAGGGGCAAGCTTTGGTGCATAGCCCTGCTCTTGCTGCCATGCCATCACTTTTGCTGCCTTTGGCTTGGGCCGAGGTTTGTCCAATTTTTGTTTCCCTCTGCATGCCATGTCACATCCCTCTTCCCCTCTGTGTCCTCTCTTCCTCCGTGATTTTTTCCCTGATTTTGCAGCATTTCTCAGCTTAATTTTGGCACGTTTTGCTCCTTTCCACTGCAATTCTTTTGCTCCCAGACCGATTTCTGGTGCTCACTGCGTTTCCCAATTTCCCATTTTTGGCTTTTTTTCTCAAGGGCATTTCACTTGCTCATATCTCCTTTCCAGAGTCTTAGGGAGCCTTTCTTTTCGGATCCGCAAGATTTCGTTTCCCTTCCCGAAAGGAAACAAAGTTTCCTTTCGGGAAGGGAAACGAAATCTTGCGATTTCAATGGGGACCAAAGGGGCAAGCTTTGGTGCATAGCCCTGCTCTTGCTGCCATGCCATCACTTTTGCTGCCTTTGGCTTGGGCCGAGGTTTTTCCAGTTTTTGTTTCCCTCTGCATGCCATGTCACATCCCTCTTCCCCTCTGTGTCGTCTCTTCCCCCGTGATTTTTTCCCTGATTTTGCAGCATTTCTCAGCTTAATTTTGGCACGTTTTGCTCCTTTCCACTGCAATTCTTTTGCTCCCAGACCGATTTCTGGTGCTCACTGCGTTTCCCAATTTCCCATTTTTGGCTTTTTTTCTCAAGGGCATTTCACTTGCTCATATCTCCTTTCCAGAGTCTTAGGGAGCCTTTCTTTTCGGATCCGCAAGATTTCGTTTCTTTGTTTCCTTTCGGGAAGGGAAACGAAATCTTGCGATTTCAATGGGGACCAAAGGGGCAAGCTTTGGTGCATAGCCCTGCTCTTGCTGCCATGCCATCACTTTTGCTGCCTTTGGCTTGGGCCGAGGTTTTTCCAATTTTTGTTTCCCTCTGCATGCCATGTCACATCCCTCTTCCCCTCTGTGTCCTCTCTTCCTCCGTGATTTTTTCCCTGATTTTGCAGCATTTCTCAGCTTAATTTTGGCACGTTTTGCTCCTTTCCACTGCAATTCTTTTGCTCCCAGACCGATTTCTGGTGCTCACTGCGTTTCCCAGTTTCCCAATTTTGGCTTTTTTTCTCAAGGGCATTTCACTTGCTCATATCTCCTTTCCAGAGTCTTAGGGAGCCTTTCTTTTCGGATCCGCAAGATTTCGTTTCCCTTCCCGAAAGGAAACAAAGTTTCCTTTCGGGAAGGGAAACGAAATCTTGCGATTTCAATGGGGACCAAAGGGGCAAGCTTTGGTGCATAGCCCTGCTCTTGCTGCCATGCCATCACTTTTGCTGCCTTTGGCTTGGGCCGAGGTTTGTCCAATTTTTGTTTCCCTCTGCATGCCATGTCACATCCCTCTTCCCCTCTGTGTCCTCTCTTCCTCCGTGATTTTTTCCCTGATTTTGCAGCATTTCTCAGCTTAATTTTGGCACGTTTTGCTCCTTTCCACTGCAATTCTTTTGCTCCCAGACCGATTTCTGGTGCTCACTGCGTTTCCCAATTTCCCATTTTTGGCTTTTTTTCTCAAGGGCATTTCAGTTGCTCATATCTCCTTTCCAGAGTCTTAGGGAGCCTTTCTTTTCGGATCCGCAAGATTTCGTTTCCCTTCCCGAAAGGAAACAAAGTTTCCTTTCGGGAAGGGAAACGAAATCTTGCGATTTCAATGGGGACCAAAGGGGCAAGCTTTGGTGCATAGCCCTGCTCTTGCTGCCATGCCATCACTTTTGCTGCCTTTGGCTTGGGCCGAGGTTTGTCCAATTTTTGTTTCCCTCTGCATGCCATGTCACATCCCTCTTCCCCTCTGTGTCCTCTCTTCCTCCGTGATTTTTTCCCTGATTTTGCAGCATTTCTCAGCTTAATTTTGGCACGTTTTGCTCCTTTCCACTGCAATTCTTTTGCTCCCAGACCGATTTCTGGTGCTCACTGCGTTTCCCAATTTCCCATTTTTGGCTTTTTTTCTCAAGGGCATTTCACTTGCTCATATCTCCTTTCCAGAGTCTTAGGGAGCCTTTCTTTTCCGATCCGCAAGATTTCGTTTCCCTTCCCGAAAGGAAACAAAGTTTCCTTTCGGGAAGGGAAACGAAATCTTGCGATTTCAATGGGGACCAAAGGGGCAAGCTTTGGTGCATAGCCCTGCTCTTGCTGCCATGCCATCACTTTTGCTGCCTTTGGCTTGGGCCGAGGTTTTTCCAATTTTTGTTTCCCTCTGCATGCCATGTCACATCCCTCTTCCCCTCTGTGTCCTCTCTTCCCCCGTGATTTTTTCCCTGATTTTGCAGCATTTCTCAGCTTAATTTTGGCACGTTTTGCTCCTTTCCACTGCAATTCTTTTGCTCCCAGACCGATTTCTGGTGCTCACTGCGTTTCCCAGTTTCCCATTTTTGGCTTTTTTTCTCAAGGGCATTTCAGTTGCTCATATCTCCTTTCCAGAGTCTTAGGGAGCCTTTCTTTTCGGATCCGCAAGATTTCGTTTCCCTTCCCGAAAGGAAACTTTGTTTCCTTTCGGGAAGGGAAACGAAATCTTGCGATTTCAATGGGGACCAAAGGGGCAAGCTTTGGTGCATAGCCCTGCTCTTGCTGCCATGCCATCACTTTTGCTGCCTTTGGCTTGGGCCGAGGTTTGTCCAATTTTTGTTTCCCTCTGCATGCCATGTCACATCCCTCTTCCCCTCTGTGTCCTCTCTTCCTCCGTGATTTTTTCCCTGATTTTGCAGCATTTCTCAGCTTAATTTTGGCACGTTTTGCTCCTTTCCACTGCAATTCTTTTGCTCCCAGACCGATTTCTGGTGCTCACTGCGTTTCCCAATTTCCCATTTTTGGCTTTTTTTCTCAAGGGCATTTCACTTGCTCATATCTCCTTTCCAGAGTCTTAGGGAGCCTTTCTTTTCGGATCCGCAAGATTTCGTTTCCCTTCCCGAAAGGAAACAAAGTTTCCTTTCGGGAAGGGAAAAGAAATCTTGCGATTTCAATGGGGACCAAAGGGGCAAGCTTTGGTGCATAGCCCTGCTCTTGCTGCCATGCCATCACTTTTGCTGCCTTTGGCTTGGGCCGAGGTTTTTCCAGTTTTTGTTTCCCTCTGCATGCCATGTCACATCCCTCTTCCCCTCTGTGTCCTCTCTTCCTCCGTGATTTTTTCCCTGATTTTGCAGCATTTCTCAGCTTAATTTTGGCACGTTTTGCTCCTTTCCACTGCAATTCTTTTGCTCCCAGACCGATTTCTGGTGCTCACTGCGTTTCCCAGTTTCCCATTTTTGGCTTTTTTTCTCAAGGGCATTTCACTTGCTCATATCTCCTTTCCAGAGTCTTAGGGAGCCTTTCTTTTCGGATCCGCAAGATTTCGTTTCCCTTCCCGAAAGGAAACAAAGTTTCCTTTCGGGAAGGGAAACGAAATCTTGCGATTTCAATGGGGACCAAAGGGGCAAGCTTTGGTGCATAGCCCTGCTCTTGCTGCCATGCCATCACTTTTGCTGCCTTTGGCTTGGGCCGAGGTTTTTCCAATTTTTGTTTCCCTCTGCATGCCATGTCACATCCCTCTTCCCCTCTGTGTCCTCTCTTCCTCCGTGATTTTTTCCCTGATTTTGCAGCATTTCTCAGCTTAATTTTGGCACGTTTTGCTCCTTTCCACTGCAATTCTTTTGCTCCCAGACCGATTTCTGGTGCTCACTGCGTTTCCCAATTTCCCATTTTTGGCTTTTTTTCTCAAGGGCATTTCACTTGCTCATATCTCCTTTCCAGAGTCTTAGGGAGCCTTTCTTTTCGGATCCGCAAGATTTCGTTTCCCTTCCCGAAAGGAAACAAAGTTTCCTTTCGGGAAGGGAAACGAAATCTTGCGATTTCAATGGGGACCAAAGGGGCAAGCTTTGGTGCATAGCCCTGCTCTTGCTGCCATGCCATCACTTTTGCTGCCTTTGGCTTGGGCCGAGGTTTTTCCAGTTTTTGTTTCCCTCTGCATGCCATGTCACATCCCTCTTCCCCTCTGTGTCCTCTCTTCCTCCGTGATTTTTTCCCTGATTTTGCAGCATTTCTCAGCTTAATTTTGGCATGTTTTGCTCCTTTCCACTGCAATTCTTTTGCTCCCAGACCGATTTCTGGTGCTCACTGCATTTCCCAGTTTCCCATTTTTGGCTTTTTTTCTCAAGGGCATTTCACTTGCTCATATCTCCTTTCCAGAGTCTTAGGGAGCCTTTCTTTTCGGATCCGCAAGATTTCGTTTCCCTTCCCAAAAGGAAACAAAGTTTCCTTTCGGGAAGGGAAACGAAATCTTGCGATTTCAATGGGGACCAAAGGGGCAAGCTTTGGTGCATAGCCCTGCTCTTGCTGCCATGCCATCACTTTTGCTGCCTTTGGCTTGGGCCGAGGTTTGTCCAATTGTTGTTTCCCTCTGCATGCCATGTCACATCCCTCTTCCCCTCTGTGTCCTCTCTTCCTCCGTGATTTTTTCCCTGATTTTGCAGCATTTCTCAGCTTAATTTTGGCACGTTTTGCTCCTTTCCACTGCAATTCTTTTGCTCCCAGACCGATTTCTGGTGCTCACTGCGTTTCCCAGTTTCCCATTTTTGGCTTTTTTTCTCAAGGGCATTTCACTTGCTCATATCTCCTTTCCAGAGTCTTAGGGAGCCTTTCTTTTCGGATCCGCAAGATTTCGTTTCCCTTCCCGAAAGGAAACAAAGTTTCCTTTCGGGAAGGGAAACGAAATCTTGCGATTTCAATGGGGACCAAAGGGGCAAGCTTTGGTGCATAGCCCTGCTCTTGCTGCCATGCCATCACTTTTGCTGCCTTTGGCTTGGGCCGAGGTTTGTCCAATTTTTGTTTCCCTCTGCATGCCATGTCACATCCCTCTCCCCCTCTGTGTCCTCTCTTCCTCCGTGATTTTTTCCCTGATTTTGCAGCATTTCTCAGCTTAATTTTGGCACGTTTTGCTCCTTTCCACTGCAATTCTTTTGCTCCCAGACCGATTTCTGGTGCTCACTGCGTTTCCCAGTTTCCCATTTTTGGCTTTTTTTCTCAAGGGCATTTCACTTGCTCATATCTCCTTTCCAGAGTCTTAGGGAGCCTTTCTTTTCGGATCCGCAAGATTTCGTTTCCCTTCCCGAAAGGAAACAAAGTTTCCTTTCGGGAAGGGAAACGAAATCTTGCGATTTCAATGGGGACCAAAGGGGCAAGCTTTGGTGCATAGCCCTGCTCTTGCTGCCATGCCATCACTTTTGCTGCCTTTGGCTTGGGCCGAGGTTTTTCCAATTTTTGTTTCCCTCTGCATGCCATGTCACATCCCTCTCCCCCTCTGTGTCCTCTCTTCCTCCGTGATTTTTTCCCTGATTTTGCAGCATTTCTCAGCTTAATTTTGGCACGTTTTGCTCCTTTCCACTGCAATTCTTTTGCTCCCAGACCAATTTCTGGTGCTCACTGCGTTTCCCAATTTCCCATTTTTGGCTTTTTTTCTCAAGGGCATTTCACTTGCTCATATCTCCTTTCCAGAGTCTTAGGGAGCCTTTCTTTTCGGATCCGCAAGATTTCGTTTCCCTTCCCGAAAGGAAACAAAGTTTCCTTTCGGGAAGGGAAACGAAATCTTGCGATTTCAATGGGGACCAAAGGGGCAAGCTTTGGTGCATAGCCCTGCTCTTGCTGCCATGCCATCACTTTTGTTGCCTTTGGCTTGGGCCGAGGTTTTTCCAATTTTTGTTTCCCTCTGCATGCCATGTCACATCCCTCTTCCCCTCTGTGTCCTCTCTTCCTCCGTGATTTTTTCCCTGATTTTGCAGCATTTCTCAGCTTAATTTTGGCACGTTTTGCTCCTTTCCACTGCAATTCTTTTGCTCCCAGACCGATTTCTGGTGCTCACTGCGTTTCCCAGTTTCCCATTTTTGGCTTTTTTTCTCAAGGGCATTTCACTTGCTCATATCTCCTTTCCAGAGTCTTAGGGAGCCTTTCTTTTCGGATCCGCAAGATTTCGTTTCCCTTCCCGAAAGGAAACAAAGTTTCCTTTCGGGAAGGGAAACGAAATCTTGCGATTTCAATGGGGACCAAAGGGGCAAGCTTTGGTGCATAGCCCTGCTCTTGCTGCCATGCCATCACTTTTGCTGCCTTTGGCTTGGGCCGAGGTTTGTCCAATTGTTGTTTCCCTCTGCATGCCATGTCACATCCCTCTTCCCCTCTGTGTCCTCTCTTCCTCCGTGATTTTTTCCCTGATTTTGCAGCATTTCTCAGCTTAATTTTGGCACGTTTTGCTCCTTTCCACTGCAATTCTTTTGCTCCCAGACCGATTTCTGGTGCTCACTGCGTTTCCCAGTTCCCATTTTTGGCTTTTTTTCTCAAGGGCATTTCACTTGCTCATATCTCCTTTCCAGAGTCTTAGGGAGCCTTTCTTTTCGGATCCGCAAGATTTCGTTTCCCTTCCCGAAAGGAAACAAAGTTTCCTTTCGGGAAGGGAAACGAAATCTTGCGATTTCAATGGGGACCAAAGGGGCAAGCTTTGGTGCATAGCCCTGCTCTTGCTGCCATGCCATCACTTTTGTTGCCTTTGGCTTGGGCCGAGGTTTTTCCAATTTTTGTTTCCCTCTGCATGCCATGTCACATCCCTCTTCCCCTCTGTGTCCTCTCTTCCCCCGTGATTTTTTCCCTGATTTTGCAGCATTTCTCAGCTTAATTTTGGCACGTTTTGCTCCTTTCCACTGCAATTCTTTTGCTCCCAGACCGATTTCTGGTGCTCACTGCGTTTCCCAGTTTCCCATTTTTGGCTTTTTTTCTCAAGGGCATTTCACTTGCTCATATCTCCTTTCCAGAGTCTTAGGGAGCCTTTCTTTTCGGATCCGCAAGATTTCGTTTCCCTTCCCGAAAGGAAACAAAGTTTCCTTTCGGGAAGGGAAACGAAATCTTGCGATTTCAATGGGGACCAAAGGGGCAAGCTTTGGTGCATAGCCCTGCTCTTGCTGCCATGCCATCACTTTTGCTGCCTTTGGCTTGGGCCGAGGTTTGTCCAATTTTTGTTTCCCTCTGCATGCCATGTCACATCCCTCTTCCCCTCTGTGTCCTCTCTTCCTCCGTGATTTTTTCCCTGATTTTGCAGCATTTCTCAGCTTAATTTTGGCACGTTTTGCTCCTTTCCACTGCAATTCTTTTGCTCCCAGACCGATTTCTGGTGCTCACTGCGTTTCCCAGTTTCCCATTTTTGGCTTTTTTTCTCAAGGGCATTTCACTTGCTCATATCTCCTTTCCAGAGTCTTAGGGAGCCTTTCTTTTCGGATCCGCAAGATTTCGTTTCCCTTCCCGAAAGGAAACAAAGTTTCCTTTCGGGAAGGGAAACGAAATCTTGCGATTTCAATGGGGACCAAAGGGGCAAGCTTTGGTGCATAGCCCTGCTCTTGCTGCCATGCCATCACTTTTGCTGCCTTTGGCTTGGGCCGAGGTTTTTCCAGTTTTTGTTTCCCTCTGCATGCCATGTCACATCCCTCTTCCCCTCTGTGTCCTCTCTTCCTCCGTGATTTTTTCCCTGATTTTGCAGCATTTCTCAGCTTAATTTTGGCACGTTTTGCTCCTTTCCACTGCAATTCTTTTGCTCCCAGACCGATTTCTGGTGCTCACTGCGTTTCCCAGTTTCCCATTTTTGGCTTTTTTTCTCAAGGGCATTTCACTTGCTCATATCTCCTTTCCAGAGTCTTAGGGAGCCTTTCTTTTCCGATCCGCAAGATTTCGTTTCCCTTCCCGAAAGGAAACAAAGTTTCCTTTCGGGAAGGGAAACGAAATCTTGCGATTTCAATGGGGACCAAAGGGGCAAGCTTTGCTGCATAGCCCTGCTCTTGCTGCCATGCCATCACTTTTGCTGCCTTTGGCTTGGGCCGAGGTTTGTCCAATTTTTGTTTCCCTCTGCATGCCATGTCACATCCCTCTTCCCCTCTGTGTCCTCTCTTCCTCCGTGATTTTTTCCCTGATTTTGCAGCATTTCTCAGCTTAATTTTGGCACGTTTTGCTCCTTTCCACTGCAATTCTTTTGCTCCCAGACCGATTTCTGGTGCTCACTGCGTTTCCCAATTTCCCATTTTTGGCTTTTTTTCTCAAGGGCATTTCACTTGCTCATATCTCCTTTCCAGAGTCTTAGGGAGCCTTTCTTTTCAGATCCGCAAGATTTCGTTTCCCTTCCCGAAAGGAAACAAAGTTTCCTTTCGGGAAGGGAAACGAAATCTTGCGATTTCAATGGGGACCAAAGGGGCAAGCTTTGGTGCATAGCCCTGCTCTTGCTGCCATGCCATCACTTTTGCTGCCTTTGGCTTGGGCCGAGGTTTTTCCAATTTTTGTTTCCCTCTGCATGCCATGTCACATCCCTCTTCCCCTCTGTGTCCTCTCTTCCTCCGTGATTTTTTCCCTGATTTTGCAGCATTTCTCAGCTTAATTTTGGCATGTTTTGCTCCTTTCCACTGCAATTCTTTTGCTCCCAGACCGATTTCTGGTGCTCACTGCATTTCCCAGTTTCCCATTTTTGGCTTTTTTTCTCAAGGGCATTTCACTTGCTCATATCTCCTTTCCAGAGTCTTAGGGAGCCTTTCTTTTCGGATCCGCAAGATTTCGTTTCCCTTCCCAAAAGGAAACAAAGTTTCCTTTCGGGAAGGGAAACGAAATCTTGCGATTTCAATGGGGACCAAAGGGGCAAGCTTTGGTGCATAGCCCTGCTCTTGCTGCCATGCCATCACTTTTGCTGCCTTTGGCTTGGGCCGAGGTTTTTCCAATTTTTGTTTCCCTCTGCATGCCATGTCACATCCCTCTTCCCCTCTGTGTCCTCTCTTCCTCCGTGATTTTTTCCCTGATTTTGCAGCATTTCTCAGCTTAATTTTGGCACGTTTTGCTCCTTTCCACTGCAATTCTTTTGCTCCCAGACCGATTTCTGGTGCTCACTGCGTTTCCCAGTTTCCCATTTTTGGCTTTTTTTCTCAAGGGCATTTCACTTGCTCATATCTCCTTTCCAGAGTCTTAGGGAGCCTTTCTTTTCGGATCCGCAAGATTTCGTTTCCCTTCCCGAAAGGAAACAAAGTTTCCTTTCGGGAAGGGAAACGAAATCTTGCGATTTCAATGGGGACCAAAGGGGCAAGCTTTGGTGCATAGCCCTGCTCTTGCTGCCATGCCATCACTTTTGCTGCCTTTGGCTTGGGCCGAGGTTTTTCCAATTTTTGTTTCCCTCTGCATGCCATGTCACATCCCTCTTCCCCTCTGTGTCCTCTCTTCCTCCGTGATTTTTTCCCTGATTTTGCAGCATTTCTCAGCTTAATTTTGGCACGTTTTGCTCCTTTCCACTGCAATTCTTTTGCTCCCAGACCGATTTCTGGTGCTCACTGCGTTTCCCAGTTCCCATTTTTGGCTTTTTTTCTCAAGGGCATTTCACTTGCTCATATCTCCTTTCCAGAGTCTTAGGGAGCCTTTCTTTTCGGATCCGCAAGATTTCGTTTCCCTTCCCGAAAGGAAACAAAGTTTCCTTTCGGGAAGGGAAACGAAATCTTGCGATTTCAATGGGGACCAAAGGGGCAAGCTTTGGTGCATAGCCCTGCTCTTGCTGCCATGCCATCACTTTTGTTGCCTTTGGCTTGGGCCGAGGTTTTTCCAATTTTTGTTTCCCTCTGCATGCCATGTCACATCCCTCTTCCCCTCTGTGTCCTCTCTTCCCCCGTGATTTTTTCCCTGATTTTGCAGCATTTCTCAGCTTAATTTTGGCACGTTTTGCTCCTTTCCACTGCAATTCTTTTGCTCCCAGACCGATTTCTGGTGCTCACTGCGTTTCCCAGTTTCCCATTTTTGGCTTTTTTTCTCAAGGGCATTTCACTTGCTCATATCTCCTTTCCAGAGTCTTAGGGAGCCTTTCTTTTCGGATCCGCAAGATTTCGTTTCCCTTCCCGAAAGGAAACAAAGTTTCCTTTCGGGAAGGGAAACGAAATCTTGCGATTTCAATGGGGACCAAAGGGGCAAGCTTTGGTGCATAGCCCTGCTCTTGCTGCCATGCCATCACTTTTGCTGCCTTTGGCTTGGGCCGAGGTTTGTCCAATTTTTGTTTCCCTCTGCATGCCATGTCACATCCCTCTTCCCCTCTGTGTCCTCTCTTCCTCCGTGATTTTTTCCCTGATTTTGCAGCATTTCTCAGCTTAATTTTGGCACGTTTTGCTCCTTTCCACTGCAATTCTTTTGCTCCCAGACCGATTTCTGGTGCTCACTGCGTTTCCCAGTTTCCCATTTTTGGCTTTTTTTCTCAAGGGCATTTCACTTGCTCATATCTCCTTTCCAGAGTCTTAGGGAGCCTTTCTTTTCGGATCCGCAAGATTTCGTTTCCCTTCCCGAAAGGAAACAAAGTTTCCTTTCGGGAAGGGAAACGAAATCTTGCGATTTCAATGGGGACCAAAGGGGCAAGCTTTGGTGCATAGCCCTGCTCTTGCTGCCATGCCATCACTTTTGCTGCCTTTGGCTTGGGCCGAGGTTTTTCCAGTTTTTGTTTCCCTCTGCATGCCATGTCACATCCCTCTTCCCCTCTGTGTCCTCTCTTCCTCCGTGATTTTTTCCCTGATTTTGCAGCATTTCTCAGCTTAATTTTGGCATGTTTTGCTCCTTTCCACTGCAATTCTTTTGCTCCCAGACCGATTTCTGGTGCTCACTGCGTTTCCCAATTTCCCATTTTTGGCTTTTTTTCTCAAGGGCATTTCACTTGCTCATATCTCCTTTCCAGAGTCTTAGGGAGCCTTTCTTTTCGGATCCGCAAGATTTCGTTTCCCTTCCCGAAAGGAAACAAAGTTTCCTTTCGGGAAGGGAAACAAAATCTTGCGATTTCAATGGGGACCAAAGGGGCAAGCTTTGGTGCATAGCCCTGCTCTTGCTGCCATGCCATCACTTTTGCTGCCTTTGGCTTGGGCCGAGGTTTGTCCAATTGTTGTTTCCCTCTGCATGCCATGTCACATCCCTCTTCCCCTCTGTGTCCTCTCTTCCTCCGTGATTTTTTCCCTGATTTTGCAGCATTTCTCAGCTTAATTTTGGCACGTTTTGCTCCTTTCCACTGCAATTCTTTTGCTCCCAGACCGATTTCTGGTGCTCACTGCGTTTCCCAGTTTCCCATTTTTGGCTTTTTTTCTCAAGGGCATTTCACTTGCTCATATCTCCTTTCCAGAGTCTTAGGGAGCCTTTCTTTTCCGATCCGCAAGATTTCGTTTCCCTTCCCGAAAGGAAACAAAGTTTCCTTTCGGGAAGGGAAACGAAATCTTGCGATTTCAATGGGGACCAAAGGGGCAAGCTTTGCTGCATAGCCCTGCTCTTGCTGCCATGCCATCACTTTTGCTGCCTTTGGCTTGGGCCGAGGTTTGTCCAATTTTTGTTTCCCTCTGCATGCCATGTCACATCCCTCTTCCCCTCTGTGTCCTCTCTTCCTCCGTGATTTTTTCCCTGATTTTGCAGCATTTCTCAGCTTAATTTTGGCACGTTTTGCTCCTTTCCACTGCAATTCTTTTGCTCCCAGACCGATTTCTGGTGCTCACTGCGTTTCCCAATTTCCCATTTTTGGCTTTTTTTCTCAAGGGCATTTCACTTGCTCATATCTCCTTTCCAGAGTCTTAGGGAGCCTTTCTTTTCAGATCCGCAAGATTTCGTTTCCCTTCCCGAAAGGAAACAAAGTTTCCTTTCGGGAAGGGAAACGAAATCTTGCGATTTCAATGGGGACCAAAGGGGCAAGCTTTGGTGCATAGCCCTGCTCTTGCTGCCATGCCATCACTTTTGCTGCCTTTGGCTTGGGCCGAGGTTTTTCCAATTTTTGTTTCCCTCTGCATGCCATGTCACATCCCTCTTCCCCTCTGTGTCCTCTCTTCCTCCGTGATTTTTTCCCTGATTTTGCAGCATTTCTCAGCTTAATTTTGGCATGTTTTGCTCCTTTCCACTGCAATTCTTTTGCTCCCAGACCGATTTCTGGTGCTCACTGCATTTCCCAGTTTCCCATTTTTGGCTTTTTTTCTCAAGGGCATTTCACTTGCTCATATCTCCTTTCCAGAGTCTTAGGGAGCCTTTCTTTTCGGATCCGCAAGATTTCGTTTCCCTTCCCAAAAGGAAACAAAGTTTCCTTTCGGGAAGGGAAACGAAATCTTGCGATTTCAATGGGGACCAAAGGGGCAAGCTTTGGTGCATAGCCCTGCTCTTGCTGCCATGCCATCACTTTTGCTGCCTTTGGCTTGGGCCGAGGTTTGTCCAATTGTTGTTTCCCTCTGCATGCCATGTCACATCCCTCTTCCCCTCTGTGTCCTCTCTTCCTCCGTGATTTTTTCCCTGATTTTGCAGCATTTCTCAGCTTAATTTTGGCATGTTTTGCTCCTTTCCACTGCAATTCTTTTGCTCCCAGACCGATTTCTGGTGCTCACTGCGTTTCCCAGTTTCCCATTTTTGGCTTTTTTTCTCAAGGGCATTTCACTTGCTCATATCTCCTTTCCAGAGTCTTAGGGAGCCTTTCTTTTCGGATCCGCAAGATTTCGTTTCCCTTCCCGAAAGGAAACAAAGTTTCCTTTCGGGAAGGGAAACGAAATCTTGCGATTTCAATGGGGACCAAAGGGGCAAGCTTTGGTGCATAGCCCTGCTCTTGCTGCCATGCCATCACTTTTGCTGCCTTTGGCTTGGGCCGAGGTTTTTCCAATTTTTGTTTCCCTCTGCATGCCATGTCACATCCCTCTTCCCCTCTGTGTCCTCTCTTCCCCCGTGATTTTTTCCCTGATTTTGCAGCATTTCTCAGCTTAATTTTGGCACGTTTTGCTCCTTTCCACTGCAATTCTTTTGCTCCCAGACCGATTTCTGGTGCTCACTGCGTTTCCCAATTTCCCATTTTTGGCTTTTTTTCTCAAGGGCATTTCACTTGCTCATATCTCCTTTCCAGAGTCTTAGGGAGCCTTTCTTTTCGGATCCGCAAGATTTCGTTTCCCTTCCCGAAAGGAAACAAAGTTTCCTTTCGGGAAGGGAAACGAAATCTTGCGATTTCAATGGGGACCAAAGGGGCAAGCTTTGGTGCATAGCCCTGCTCTTGCTGCCATGCCATCACTTTTGTTGCCTTTGGCTTGGGCCGAGGTTTTTCCAATTTTTGTTTCCCTCTGCATGCCATGTCACATCCCTCTTCCCCTCTGTGTCCTCTCTTCCTCCGTGATTTTTTCCCTGATTTTGCAGCATTTCTCAGCTTAATTTTGGCACGTTTTGCTCCTTTCCACTGCAATTCTTTTGCTCCCAGACCGATTTCTGGTGCTCACTGCGTTTCCCAGTTTCCCATTTTTGGCTTTTTTTCTCAAGGGCATTTCACTTGCTCATATCTCCTTTCCAGAGTCTTAGGGAGCCTTTCTTTTCGGATCCGCAAGATTTCGTTTCCCTTCCCGAAAGGAAACAAAGTTTCCTTTCGGGAAGGGAAACGAAATCTTGCGATTTCAATGGGGACCAAAGGGGCAAGCTTTGGTGCATAGCCCTGCTCTTGCTGCCATGCCATCACTTTTGCTGCCTTTGGCTTGGGCCGAGGTTTTTCCAGTTTTTGTTTCCCTCTGCATGCCATGTCACATCCCTCTTCCCCTCTGTGTCCTCTCTTCCTCCGTGATTTTTTCCCTGATTTTGCAGCATTTCTCAGCTTAATTTTGGCACGTTTTGCTCCTTTCCACTGCAATTCTTTTGCTCCCAGACCGATTTCTGGTGCTCACTGCGTTTCCCAATTTCCCATTTTTGGCTTTTTTTCTCAAGGGCATTTCACTTGCTCATATCTCCTTTCCAGAGTCTTAGGGAGCCTTTCTTTTCGGATCCGCAAGATTTCGTTTCCCTTCCCGAAAGGAAACAAAGTTTCCTTTCGGGAAGGGAAACGAAATCTTGCGATTTCAATGGGGACCAAAGGGGCAAGCTTTGGTGCATAGCCCTGCTCTTGCTGCCATGCCATCACTTTTGCTGCCTTTGGCTTGGGCCGAGGTTTTTCCAATTTTTGTTTCCCTCTGCATGCCATGTCACATCCCTCTTCCCCTCTGTGTCCTCTCTTCCTCCGTGATTTTTTCCCTGATTTTGCAGCATTTCTCAGCTTAATTTTGGCATGTTTTGCTCCTTTCCACTGCAATTCTTTTGCTCCCAGACCGATTTCTGGTGCTCACTGCGTTTCCCAGTTTCCCATTTTTGGCTTTTTTTCTCAAGGGCATTTCACTTGCTCATATCTCCTTTCCAGAGTCTTAGGGAGCCTTTCTTTTCGGATCCGCAAGATTTCGTTTCCCTTCCCGAAAGGAAACAAAGTTTCCTTTCGGGAAGGGAAACGAAATCTTGCGATTTCAATGGGGACCAAAGGGGCAAGCTTTGGTGCATAGCCCTGCTCTTGCTGCCATGCCATCACTTTTGCTGCCTTTGGCTTGGGCCGAGGTTTGTCCAATTGTTGTTTCCCTCTGCATGCCATGTCACATCCCTCTTCCCCTCTGTGTCCTCTCTTCCTCCGTGATTTTTTCCCTGATTTTGCAGCATTTCTCAGCTTAATTTTGGCACGTTTTGCTCCTTTCCACTGCAATTCTTTTGCTCCCAGACCGATTTCTGGTGCTCACTGCGTTTCCCAGTTCCCATTTTTGGCTTTTTTTCTCAAGGGCATTTCACTTGCTCATATCTCCTTTCCAGAGTCTTAGGGAGCCTTTCTTTTCGGATCCGCAAGATTTCGTTTCCCTTCCCGAAAGGAAACAAAGTTTCCTTTCGGGAAGGGAAACGAAATCTTGCGATTTCAATGGGGACCAAAGGGGCAAGCTTTGGTGCATAGCCCTGCTCTTGCTGCCATGCCATCACTTTTGCTGCCTTTGGCTTGGGCCGAGGTTTGTCCAATTGTTGTTTCCCTCTGCATGCCATGTCACATCCCTCTTCCCCTCTGTGTCCTCTCTTCCTCCGTGATTTTTTCCCTGATTTTGCAGCATTTCTCAGCTTAATTTTGGCACGTTTTGCTCCTTTCCACTGCAATTCTTTTGCTCCCAGACCGATTTCTGGTGCTCACTGCGTTTCCCAGTTCCCATTTTTGGCTTTTTTTCTCAAGGGCATTTCACTTGCTCATATCTCCTTTCCAGAGTCTTAGGGAGCCTTTCTTTTCGGATCCGCAAGATTTCGTTTCCCTTCCCGAAAGGAAACAAAGTTTCCTTTCGGGAAGGGAAACGAAATCTTGCGATTTCAATGGGGACCAAAGGGGCAAGCTTTGGTGCATAGCCCTGCTCTTGCTGCCATGCCATCACTTTTGTTGCCTTTGGCTTGGGCCGAGGTTTTTCCAATTTTTGTTTCCCTCTGCATGCCATGTCACATCCCTCTTCCCCTCTGTGTCCTCTCTTCCTCCGTGATTTTTTCCCTGATTTTGCAGCATTTCTCAGCTTAATTTTGGCACGTTTTGCTCCTTTCCACTGCAATTCTTTTGCTCCCAGACCGATTTCTGGTGCTCACTGCGTTTCCCAATTTCCCATTTTTGGCTTTTTTTCTCAAGGGCATTTCACTTGCTCATATCTCCTTTCCAGAGTCTTAGGGAGCCTTTCTTTTCGGATCCGCAAGATTTCGTTTCCCTTCCCGAAAGGAAACAAAGTTTCCTTTCGGGAAGGGAAACGAAATCTTGCGATTTCAATGGGGACCAAAGGGGCAAGCTTTGGTGCATAGCCCTGCTCTTGCTGCCATGCCATCACTTTTGCTGCCTTTGGCTTGGGCCGAGGTTTTTCCAGTTTTTGTTTCCCTCTGCATGCCATGTCACATCCCTCTTCCCCTCTGTGTCCTCTCTTCCTCCGTGATTTTTTCCCTGATTTTGCAGCATTTCTCAGCTTAATTTTGGCATGTTTTGCTCCTTTCCACTGCAATTCTTTTGCTCCCAGACCGATTTCTGGTGCTCACTGCGTTTCCCAGTTTCCCATTTTTGGCTTTTTTTCTCAAGGGCATTTCACTTGCTCATATCTCCTTTCCAGAGTCTTAGGGAGCCTTTCTTTTCGGATCCGCAAGATTTCGTTTCCCTTCCCGAAAGGAAACAAAGTTTCCTTTCGGGAAGGGAAACGAAATCTTGCGATTTCAATGGGGACCAAAGGGGCAAGCTTTGGTGCATAGCCCTGCTCTTGCTGCCATGCCATCACTTTTGCTGCCTTTGGCTAGGGCCGAGGTTTTTCCAATTTTTGTTTCCCTCTGCATGCCATGTCACATCCCTCTTCCCCTCTGTGTCCTCTCTTCCTCCGTGATTTTTTCCCTGATTTTGCAGCATTTCTCAGCTTAATTTTGGCACGTTTTGCTCCTTTCCACTGCAATTCTTTTGCTCCCAGACCGATTTCTGGTGCTCACTGCGTTTCCCAATTTCCCATTTTTGGCTTTTTTTCTCAAGGGCATTTCGCGTGGTCATATCTCCTTTCCAGAGTCTTAGGGAGCCTTTCTTTTCGGATCCGCAAGATTTCGTTTCCCTTCCCGAAAGGAAACAAAGTTTCCTTTCGGGAAGGGAAACGAAATCTTGCGATTTCAATGGGGACCAAAGGGGCAAGCTTTGGTGCATAGCCCTGCTCTTGCTGCCATGCCATCACTTTTGCTGCCTTTGGCTTGGGCCGAGGTTTGTCCAATTGTTGTTTCCCTCTGCATGCCATGTCACATCCCTCTTCCCCTCTGTGTCCTCTCTTCCTCCGTGATTTTTTCCCTGATTTTGCAGCATTTCTCAGCTTAATTTTGGCACGTTTTGCTCCTTTCCACTGCAATTCTTTTGCTCCCAGACCGATTTCTGGTGCTCACTGCGTTTCCCAGTTCCCATTTTTGGCTTTTTTTCTCAAGGGCATTTCACTTGCTCATATCTCCTTTCCAGAGTCTTAGGGAGCCTTTCTTTTCGGATCCGCAAGATTTCGTTTCCCTTCCCGAAAGGAAACAAAGTTTCCTTTCGGGAAGGGAAACGAAATCTTGCGATTTCAATGGGGACCAAAGGGGCAAGCTTTGGTGCATAGCCCTGCTCTTGCTGCCATGCCATCACTTTTGTTGCCTTTGGCTTGGGCCGAGGTTTTTCCAATTTTTGTTTCCCTCTGCATGCCATGTCACATCCCTCTTCCCCTCTGTGTCCTCTCTTCCTCCGTGATTTTTTCCCTGATTTTGCAGCATTTCTCAGCTTAATTTTGGCACGTTTTGCTCCTTTCCACTGCAATTCTTTTGCTCCCAGACCGATTTCTGGTGCTCACTGCGTTTCCCAATTTCCCATTTTTGGCTTTTTTTCTCAAGGGCATTTCACTTGCTCATATCTCCTTTCCAGAGTCTTAGGGAGCCTTTCTTTTCGGATCCGCAAGATTTCGTTTCCCTTCCCGAAAGGAAACAAAGTTTCCTTTCGTGAAGGGAAACGAAATCTTGCGATTTCAATGGGGACCAAAGGGGCAAGCTTTGGTGCATAGCCCTGCTCTTGCTGCCATGCCATCACTTTTGCTGCCTTTGGCTTGGGCCGAGGTTCTTCCAATTTTTGTTTCCCTCTGCATGCCATGTCACATCCCTCTTCCCCTCTGTGTCCTCTCTTCCTCCGTGATTTTTTCCCTGATTTTGCAGCATTTCTCAGCTTAATTTTGGCACGTTTTGCTCCTTTCCACTGCAATTCTTTTGCTCCCAGACCGATTTCTGGTGCTCACTGCGTTTCCCAGTTTCCCATTTTTGGCTTTTTTTCTCAAGGGCATTTCACTTGCTCATATCTCCTTTCCAGAGTCTTAGGGAGCCTTTCTTTTCGGATCCGCAAGATTTCGTTTCCCTTCCCGAAAGGAAACAAAGTTTCCTTTCGGGAAGGGAAACGAAATCTTGCGATTTCAATGGGGACCAAAGGGGCAAGCTTTGGTGCATAGCCCTGCTCTTGCTGCCATGCCATCACTTTTGCTGCCTTTGGCTTGGGCCGAGGTTTTTCCAATTTTTGTTTCCCTCTGCATGCCATGTCACATCCCTCTTCCCCTCTGTGTCCTCTCTTCCTCCGTGATTTTTTCCCTGATTTTGCAGCATTTCTCAGCCTAATTTTGGCACGTTTTGCTCCTTTCCACTGCAATTCTTTTGCTCCCAGACCGATTTCTGGTGCTCACTGCGTTTCCCAGTTTCCCATTTTTGGCTTTTTTTCTCAAGGGCATTTCACTTGCTCATATCTCCTTTCCAGAGTCTTAGGGAGCCTTTCTTTTCGGATCCGCAAGATTTCGTTTCCCTTCCCGAAAGGAAACAAAGTTTCCTTTCGGGAAGGGAAACGAAATCTTGCGATTTCAATGGGGACCAAAGGGGCAAGCTTTGGTGCATAGCCCTGCTCTTGCTGCCATGCCATCACTTTTGCTGCCTTTGGCTTGGGCCGAGGTTTGTCCAATTTTTGTTTCCCTCTGCATGCCATGTCACATCCCTCTTCCCCTCTGTGTCCTCTCTTCCTCCGTGATTTTTTCCCTGATTTTGCAGCATTTCTCAGCTTAATTTTGGCACGTTTTGCTCCTTTCCACTGCAATTCTTTTGCTCCCAGACCGATTTCTGGTGCTCACTGCGTTTCCCAGTTTCCCATTTTTGGCTTTTTTTCTCAAGGGCATTTCACTTGCTCATATCTCCTTTCCAGAGTCTTAGGGAGCCTTTCTTTTCGGATCCGCAAGATTTCGTTTCCCTTCCCGAAAGGAAACAAAGTTTCCTTTCGGGAAGGGAAACGAAATCTTGCGATTTCAATGGGGACCAAAGGGGCAAGCTTTGGTGCATAGCCCTGCTCTTGCTGCCATGCCATCACTTTTGCTGCCTTTGGCTTGGGCCGAGGTTTGTCCAATTGTTGTTTCCCTCTGCATGCCATGTCACATCCCTCTTCCCCTCTGTGTCCTCTCTTCCTCCGTGATTTTTTCCCTGATTTTGCAGCATTTCTCAGCTTAATTTTGGCACGTTTTGCTCCTTTCCACTGCAATTCTTTTGCTCCCAGACCGATTTCTGGTGCTCACTGCGTTTCCCAGTTTCCCATTTTTGGCTTTTTTTCTCAAGGGCATTTCACTTGCTCATATCTCCTTTCCAGAGTCTTAGGGAGCCTTTCTTTTCGGATCCGCAAGATTTCGTTTCCCTTCCCGAAAGGAAACAAAGTTTCCTTTCGGGAAGGGAAACGAAATCTTGCGATTTCAATGGGGACCAAAGGGGCAAGCTTTGGTGCATAGCCCTGCTCTTGCTGCCATGCCATCACTTTTGCTGCCTTTGGCTTGGGCCGAGGTTCTTCCAATTTTTGTTTCCCTCTGCATGCCATGTCACATCCCTCTTCCCCTCTGTGTCCTCTCTTCCTCCGTGATTTTTTCCCTGATTTTGCAGCATTTCTCAGCTTAATTTTGGCACGTTTTGCTCCTTTCCACTGCAATTCTTTTGCTCCCAGACCGATTTCTGGTGCTCACTGCGTTTCCCAATTTCCCATTTTTGGCTTTTTTTCTCAAGGGCATTTCACTTGCTCATATCTCCTTTCCAGAGTCTTAGGGAGCCTTTCTTTTCGGATCCGCAAGATTTCGTTTCCCTTCCCGAAAGGAAACAAAGTTTCCTTTCGGGAAGGGAAACGAAATCTTGCTATTTCAATGGGGACCAAAGGGGCAAGCTTTGGTGCATAGCCCTGCTCTTGCTGCCATGCCATCACTTTTGCTGCCTTTGGCTTGGGCCGAGGTTTTTCCAATTTTTGTTTCCCTCTGCATGCCATGTCACATCCCTCTTCCCCTCTGTGTCCTCTCTTCCTCCGTGATTTTTTCCCTGATTTTGCAGCATTTCTCAGCTTAATTTTGGCACGTTTTGCTCCTTTCCACTGCAATTCTTTTGCTCCCAGACCGATTTCTGGTGCTCACTGCGTTTCCCAGTTTCCCATTTTTGGCTTTTTTTCTCAAGGGCATTTCACTTGCTCATATCTCCTTTCCAGAGTCTTAGGGAGCCTTTCTTTTCGGATCCGCAAGATTTCGTTTCCCTTCCCGAAAGGAAACAAAGTTTCCTTTCGGGAAGGGAAACGAAATCTTGCGATTTCAATGGGGACCAAAGGGGCAAGCTTTGGTGCATAGCCCTGCTCTTGCTGCCATGCCATCACTTTTGCTGCCTTTGGCTTGGGCCGAGGTTTTTCCAGTTTTTGTTTCCCTCTGCATGCCATGTCACATCCCTCTTCCCCTCTGTGTCCTCTCTTCCTCCGTGATTTTTTCCCTGATTTTGCAGCATTTCTCAGCTTAATTTTGGCACGTTTTGCTCCTTTCCACTGCAATTCTTTTGCTCCCAGACCGATTTCTGGTGCTCACTGCGTTTCCCAATTTCCCATTTTTGGCTTTTTTTCTCAAGGGCATTTCACTTGCTCATATCTCCTTTCCAGAGTCTTAGGGAGCCTTTCTTTTCGGATCCGCAAGATTTCGTTTCCCTTCCCGAAAGGAAACAAAGTTTCCTTTCGGGAAGGGAAACGAAATCTTGCGATTTCAATGGGGACCAAAGGGGCAAGCTTTGGTGCATAGCCCTGCTCTTGCTGCCATGCCATCACTTTTGCTGCCTTTGGCTTGGGCCGAGGTTTTTCCAATTTTTGTTTCCCTCTGCATGCCATGTCACATCCCTCTTCCCCTCTGTGTCCTCTCTTCCTCCGTGATTTTTTCCCTGATTTTGCAGCATTTCTCAGCTTAATTTTGGCATGTTTTGCTCCTTTCCACTGCAATTCTTTTGCTCCCAGACCGATTTCTGGTGCTCACTGCGTTTCCCAGTTTCCCATTTTTGGCTTTTTTTCTCAAGGGCATTTCACTTGCTCATATCTCCTTTCCAGAGTCTTAGGGAGCCTTTCTTTTCGGATCCGCAAGATTTCGTTTCCCTTCCCGAAAGGAAACAAAGTTTCCTTTCGGGAAGGGAAACGAAATCTTGCGATTTCAATGGGGACCAAAGGGGCAAGCTTTGGTGCATAGCCCTGCTCTTGCTGCCATGCCATCACTTTTGCTGCCTTTGGCTTGGGCCGAGGTTCTTCCAATTTTTGTTTCCCTCTGCATGCCATGTCACATCCCTCTTCCCCTCTGTGTCCTCTCTTCCTCCGTGATTTTTTCCCTGATTTTGCAGCATTTCTCAGCTTAATTTTGGCACGTTTTGCTCCTTTCCACTGCAATTCTTTTGCTCCCAGACCGATTTCTGGTGCTCACTGCGTTTCCCAATTTCCCATTTTTGGCTTTTTTTCTCAAGGGCATTTCACTTGCTCATATCTCCTTTCCAGAGTCTTAGGGAGCCTTTCTTTTCGGATCCGCAAGATTTCGTTTCCCTTCCCGAAAGGAAACAAAGTTTCCTTTCGGGAAGGGAAACGAAATCTTGCGATTTCAATGGGGACCAAAGGGGCAAGCTTTGGTGCATAGCCCTGCTCTTGCTGCCATGCCATCACTTTTGCTGCCTTTGGCTTGGGCCGAGGTTTTTCCAATTTTTGTTTCCCTCTGCATGCCATGTCACATCCCTCTTCCCCTCTGTGTCCTCTCTTCCTCCGTGATTTTTTCCCTGATTTTGCAGCATTTCTCAGCTTAATTTTGGCACGTTTTGCTCCTTTCCACTGCAATTCTTTTGCTCCCAGACCGATTTCTGGTGCTCACTGCGTTTCCCAGTTTCCCATTTTTGGCTTTTTTTCTCAAGGGCATTTCACTTGCTCATATCTCCTTTCCAGAGTCTTAGGGAGCCTTTCTTTTCGGATCCGCAAGATTTCGTTTCCCTTCCCGAAAGGAAACAAAGTTTCCTTTCGGGAAGGGAAACGAAATCTTGCGATTTCAATGGGGACCAAAGGGGCAAGCTTTGGTGCATAGCCCTGCTCTTGCTGCCATGCCATCACTTTTGCTGCCTTTGGCTTGGGCCGAGGTTTTTCCAGTTTTTGTTTCCCTCTGCATGCCATGTCACATCCCTCTTCCCCTCTGTGTCCTCTCTTCCTCCGTGATTTTTTCCCTGATTTTGCAGCATTTCTCAGCTTAATTTTGGCACGTTTTGCTCCTTTCCACTGCAATTCTTTTGCTCCCAGACCGATTTCTGGTGCTCACTGCGTTTCCCAATTTCCCATTTTTGGCTTTTTTTCTCAAGGGCATTTCACTTGCTCATATCTCCTTTCCAGAGTCTTAGGGAGCCTTTCTTTTCGGATCCGCAAGATTTCGTTTCCCTTCCCGAAAGGAAACAAAGTTTCCTTTCGGGAAGGGAAACGAAATCTTGCGATTTCAATGGGGACCAAAGGGGCAAGCTTTGGTGCATAGCCCTGCTCTTGCTGCCATGCCATCACTTTTGCTGCCTTTGGCTTGGGCCGAGGTTTTTCCAATTTTTGTTTCCCTCTGCATGCCATGTCACATCCCTCTTCCCCTCTGTGTCCTCTCTTCCTCCGTGATTTTTTCCCTGATTTTGCAGCATTTCTCAGCTTAATTTTGGCATGTTTTGCTCCTTTCCACTGCAATTCTTTTGCTCCCAGACCGATTTCTGGTGCTCACTGCGTTTCCCAGTTTCCCATTTTTGGCTTTTTTTCTCAAGGGCATTTCACTTGCTCATATCTCCTTTCCAGAGTCTTAGGGAGCCTTTCTTTTCGGATCCGCAAGATTTCGTTTCCCTTCCCGAAAGGAAACAAAGTTTCCTTTCGGGAAGGGAAACGAAATCTTGCGATTTCAATGGGGACCAAAGGGGCAAGCTTTGGTGCATAGCCCTGCTCTTGCTGCCATGCCATCACTTTTGCTGCCTTTGGCTTGGGCCGAGGTTTTTCCAATTTTTGTTTCCCTCTGCATGCCATGTCACATCCCTCTTCCCCTCTGTGTCCTCTCTTCCTCCGTGATTTTTTCCCTGATTTTGCAGCATTTCTCAGCTTAATTTTGGCACGTTTTGCTCCTTTCCACTGCAATTCTTTTGCTCCCAGACCGATTTCTGGTGCTCACTGCGTTTCCCAATTTCCCATTTTTGGCTTTTTTTCTCAAGGGCATTTCACTTGCTCATATCTCCTTTCCAGAGTCTTAGGGAGCCTTTCTTTTCGGATCCGCAAGATTTCGTTTCCCTTCCCGAAAGGAAACAAAGTTTCCTTTCGTGAAGGGAAACGAAATCTTGCGATTTCAATGGGGACCAAAGGGGCAAGCTTTGGTGCATAGCCCTGCTCTTGCTGCCATGCCATCACTTTTGCTGCCTTTGGCTTGGGCAGAGGTTCTTCCAATTTTTGTTTCCCTCTGCATGCCATGTCACATCCCTCTTCCCCTCTGTGTCCTCTCTTCCTCCGTGATTTTTTCCCTGATTTTGCAGCATTTCTCAGCTTAATTTTGGCACGTTTTGCTCCTTTCCACTGCAATTCTTTTGCTCCCAGACCGATTTCTGGTGCTCACTGCGTTTCCCAGTTTCCCATTTTTGGCTTTTTTTCTCAAGGGCATTTCACTTGCTCATATCTCCTTTCCAGAGTCTTAGGGAGCCTTTCTTTTCGGATCCGCAAGATTTCGTTTCCCTTCCCGAAAGGAAACAAAGTTTCCTTTCGGGAAGGGAAACGAAATCTTGCGATTTCAATGGGGACCAAAGGGGCAAGCTTTGGTGCATAGCCCTGCTCTTGCTGCCATGCCATCACTTTTGCTGCCTTTGGCTTGGGCCAAGGTTTTTCCAATTTTTGTTTCCCTCTGCATGCCATGTCACATCCCTCTTCCCCTCTGTGTCCTCTCTTCCTCCGTGATTTTTTCCCTGATTTTGCAGCATTTCTCAGCTTAATTTTGGCACGTTTTGCTCCTTTCCACTGCAATTCTTTTGCTCCCAGACCGATTTCTGGTGCTCACTGCGTTTCCCAATTTCCCATTTTTGGCTTTTTTTCTCAAGGGCATTTCACTTGCTCATATCTCCTTTCCAGAGTCTTAGGGAGCCTTTCTTTTCGGATCCGCAAGATTTCGTTTCCCTTCCCGAAAGGAAACAAAGTTTCCTTTCGGGAAGGGAAACGAAATCTTGCGATTTCAATGGGGACCAAAGGGGCAAGCTTTGGTGCATAGCCCTGCTCTTGCTGCCATGCCATCACTTTTGCTGCCTTTGGCTTGGGCCGAGGTTTTTCCAATTTTTGTTTCCCTCTGCATGCCATGTCACATCCCTCTTCCCCTCTGTGTCCTCTCTTCCTCCGTGATTTTTTCCCTGATTTTGCAGCATTTCTCAGCTTAATTTTGGCACGTTTTGCTCCTTTCCACTGCAATTCTTTTGCTCCCAGACCGATTTCTGGTGCTCACTGCGTTTCCCAGTTTCCCATTTTTGGCTTTTTTTCTCAAGGGCATTTCACTTGCTCATATCTCCTTTCCAGAGTCTTAGGGAGCCTTTCTTTTCGGATCCACAAGATTTCGTTTCCCTTCCCGAAAGGAAACAAAGTTTCCTTTCGGGAAGGGAAACGAAATCTTGCGATTTCAATGGGGACCAAAGGGGCAAGCTTTGGTGCATAGCCCTGCTCTTGCTGCCATGCCATCACTTTTGCTGCCTTTGGCTTGGGCCAAGGTTTTTCCAATTTTTGTTTCCCTCTGCATGCCATGTCACATCCCTCTTCCCCTCTGTGTCCTCTCTTCCTCCGTGATTTTTTCCCTGATTTTGCAGCATTTCTCAGCCTAATTTTGGCACGTTTTGCTCCTTTCCACTGCAATTCTTTTGCTCCCAGACCGATTTCTGGTGCTCACTGCGTTTCCCAGTTTCCCATTTTTGGCTTTTTTTCTCAAGGGCATTTCGCGTGGTCATATCTCCTTTCCAGAGTCTTAGGGAGCCTTTCTTTTCGGATCCGCAAGATTTCGTTTCCCTTCCCGAAAGGAAACAAAGTTTCCTTTCGGGAAGGGAAACGAAATCTTGCGATTTCAATGGGGACCAAAGGGGCAAGCTTTGGTGCATAGCCCTGCTCTTGCTGCCATGCCATCACTTTTGCTGCCTTTGGCTTGGGCCGAGGTTTGTCCAATTTTTGTTTCCCTCTGCATGCCATGTCACATCCCTCTTCCCCTCTGTGTCCTCTCTTCCTCCGTGATTTTTTCCCTGATTTTGCAGCATTTCTCAGCTTAATTTTGGCACGTTTTGCTCCTTTCCACTGCAATTCTTTTGCTCCCAGACCGATTTCTGGTGCTCACTGCGTTTCCCAGTTTCCCATTTTTGGCTTTTTTTCTCAAGGGCATTTCACTTGCTCATATCTCCTTTCCAGAGTCTTAGGGAGCCTTTCTTTTCGGATCCGCAAGATTTCGTTTCCCTTCCCGAAAGGAAACAACGTTTCCTTTCGGGAAGGGAAACGAAATCTTGCGATTTCAATGGGGACCAAAGGGGCAAGCTTTGGTGCATAGCCCTGCTCTTGCTGCCATGCCATCACTTTTGCTGCCTTTGGCTTGGGCCGAGGTTTTTCCAGTTTTTGTTTCCCTCTGCATGCCATGTCACATCCCTCTTCCCCTCTGTGTCCTCTCTTCCTCCGTGATTTTTTCCCTGATTTTGCAGCATTTCTCAGCTTAATTTTGGCACGTTTTGCTCCTTTCCACTGCAATTCTTTTGCTCCCAGACCGATTTCTGGTGCTCACTGCGTTTCCCAATTTCCCATTTTTGGCTTTTTTTCTCAAGGGCATTTCACTTGCTCATATCTCCTTTCCAGAGTCTTAGGGAGCCTTTCTTTTCGGATCTGCAAGATTTCGTTTCCCTTCCCGAAAGGAAACAAAGTTTCCTTTCGGGAAGGGAAACGAAATCTTGCGATTTCAATGGGGACCAAAGGGGCAAGCTTTGGTGCATAGCCCTGCTCTTGCTGCCATGCCATCACTTTTGCTGCCTTTGGCTTGTCCCGAGGTTTTTCCAGTTTTTGTTTCCCTCTGCATGCCATGTCACATCCCTCTTCCCCTCTGTGTCCTCTCTTCCTCCGTGATTTTTTCCCTGATTTTGCAGCATTTCTCAGCTTAATTTTGGCACGTTTTGCTCCTTTCCACTGCAATTCTTTTGCTCCCAGACCGATTTCTGGTGCTCACTGCGTTTCCCAATTTCCCATTTTTGGCTTTTTTTCTCAAGGGCATTTCACTTGCTCATATCTCCTTTCCAGAGTCTTAGGGAGCCTTTCTTTTCGGATCCGCAAGATTTCGTTTCCCTTCCCGAAAGGAAACAAAGTTTCCTTTCGGGAAGGGAAACGAAATCTTGCGATTTCAATGGGGACCAAAGGGGCAAGCTTTGGTGCATAGCCCTGCTCTTGCTGCCATGCCATCACTTTTGCTGCCTTTGGCTTGGGCCGAGGTTTTTCCAATTTTTGTTTCCCTCTGCATGCCATGTCACATCCCTCTTCCCCTCTGTGTCCTCTCTTCCTCCGTGATTTTTTCCCTGATTTTGCAGCATTTCTCAGCTTAATTTTGGCATGTTTTGCTCCTTTCCACTGCAATTCTTTTGCTCCCAGACCGATTTCTGGTGCTCACTGCGTTTCCCAGTTTCCCATTTTTGGCTTTTTTTCTCAAGGGCATTTCACTTGCTCATATCTCCTTTCCAGAGTCTTAGGGAGCCTTTCTTTTCGGATCCGCAAGATTTCGTTTCCCTTCCCGAAAGGAAACAAAGTTTCCTTTCGGGAAGGGAAACGAAATCTTGCGATTTCAATGGGGACCAAAGGGGCAAGCTTTGGTGCATAGCCCTGCTCTTGCTGCCATGCCATCACTTTTGCTGCCTTTGGCTTGGGCCGAGGTTTGTCCAATTTTTGTTTCCCTCTGCATGCCATGTCACATCCCTCTTCCCCTCTGTGTCCTCTCTTCCTCCGTGATTTTTTCCCTGATTTTGCAGCATTTCTCAGCTTAATTTTGGCACGTTTTGCTCCTTTCCACTGCAATTCTTTTGCTCCCAGACCGATTTCTGGTGCTCACTGCGTTTCCCAGTTTCCCATTTTTGGCTTTTTTTCTCAAGGGCATTTCACTTGCTCATATCTCCTTTCCAGAGTCTTAGGGAGCCTTTCTTTTCGGATCCGCAAGATTTCGTTTCCCTTCCCGAAAGGAAACAAAGTTTCCTTTCGGGAAGGGAAACGAAATCTTGCGATTTCAATGGGGACCAAAGGGGCAAGCTTTGGTGCATAGCCCTGCTCTTGCTGCCATGCCATCACTTTTGCTGCCTTTGGCTTGGGCCGAGGTTTGTCCAATTGTTGTTTCCCTCTGCATGCCATGTCACATCCCTCTTCCCCTCTGTGTCCTCTCTTCCTCCGTGATTTTTTCCCTGATTTTGCAGCATTTCTCAGCTTAATTTTGGCACGTTTTGCTCCTTTCCACTGCAATTCTTTTGCTCCCAGACCGATTTCTGGTGCTCACTGCGTTTCCCAGTTCCCATTTTTGGCTTTTTTTCTCAAGGGCATTTCACTTGCTCATATCTCCTTTCCAGAGTCTTAGGGAGCCTTTCTTTTCGGATCCGCAAGATTTCGTTTCCCTTCCCGAAAGGAAACAAAGTTTCCTTTCGGGAAGGGAAACGAAATCTTGCGATTTCAATGGGGACCAAAGGGGCAAGCTTTGGTGCATAGCCCTGCTCTTGCTGCCATGCCATCACTTTTGTTGCCTTTGGCTTGGGCCGAGGTTTTTCCAATTTTTGTTTCCCTCTGCATGCCATGTCACATCCCTCTTCCCCTCTGTGTCCTCTCTTCCTCCGTGATTTTTTCCCTGATTTTGCAGCATTTCTCAGCTTAATTTTGGCACGTTTTGCTCCTTTCCACTGCAATTCTTTTGCTCCCAGACCGATTTCTGGTGCTCACTGCGTTTCCCAATTTCCCATTTTTGGCTTTTTTTCTCAAGGGCATTTCACTTGCTCATATCTCCTTTCCAGAGTCTTAGGGAGCCTTTCTTTTCGGATCCGCAAGATTTCGTTTCCCTTCCCGAAAGGAAACAAAGTTTCCTTTCGTGAAGGGAAACGAAATCTTGCGATTTCAATGGGGACCAAAGGGGCAAGCTTTGGTGCATAGCCCTGCTCTTGCTGCCATGCCATCACTTTTGCTGCCTTTGGCTTGGGCCGAGGTTCTTCCAATTTTTGTTTCCCTCTGCATGCCATGTCACATCCCTCTTCCCCTCTGTGTCCTCTCTTCCTCCGTGATTTTTTCCCTGATTTTGCAGCATTTCTCAGCTTAATTTTGGCACGTTTTGCTCCTTTCCACTGCAATTCTTTTGCTCCCAGACCGATTTCTGGTGCTCACTGCGTTTCCCAGTTTCCCATTTTTGGCTTTTTTTCTCAAGGGCATTTCACTTGCTCATATCTCCTTTCCAGAGTCTTAGGGAGCCTTTCTTTTCGGATCCGCAAGATTTCGTTTCCCTTCCCGAAAGGAAACAAAGTTTCCTTTCGGGAAGGGAAACGAAATCTTGCGATTTCAATGGGGACCAAAGGGGCAAGCTTTGGTGCATAGCCCTGCTCTTGCTGCCATGCCATCACTTTTGCTGCCTTTGGCTTGGGCCAAGGTTTTTCCAATTTTTGTTTCCCTCTGCATGCCATGTCACATCCCTCTTCCCCTCTGTGTCCTCTCTTCCTCCGTGATTTTTTCCCTGATTTTGCAGCATTTCTCAGCCTAATTTTGGCACGTTTTGCTCCTTTCCACTGCAATTCTTTTGCTCCCAGACCGATTTCTGGTGCTCACTGCGTTTCCCAGTTTCCCATTTTTGGCTTTTTTTCTCAAGGGCATTTCACTTGCTCATATCTCCTTTCCAGAGTCTTAGGGAGCCTTTCTTTTCGGATCCGCAAGATTTCGTTTCCCTTCCCGAAAGGAAACAAAGTTTCCTTTCGGGAAGGGAAACGAAATCTTGCGATTTCAATGGGGACCAAAGGGGCAAGCTTTGGTGCATAGCCCTGCTCTTGCTGCCATGCCATCACTTTTGCTGCCTTTGGCTTGGGCCGAGGTTTGTCCAATTTTTGTTTCCCTCTGCATGCCATGTCACATCCCTCTTCCCCTCTGTGTCCTCTCTTCCTCCGTGATTTTTTCCCTGATTTTGCAGCATTTCTCAGCTTAATTTTGGCACGTTTTGCTCCTTTCCACTGCAATTCTTTTGCTCCCAGACCGATTTCTGGTGCTCACTGCGTTTCCCAGTTTCCCATTTTTGGCTTTTTTTCTCAAGGGCATTTCACTTGCTCATATCTCCTTTCCAGAGTCTTAGGGAGCCTTTCTTTTCGGATCCGCAAGATTTCGTTTCCCTTCCCGAAAGGAAACAAAGTTTCCTTTCGGGAAGGGAAACGAAATCTTGCGATTTCAATGGGGACCAAAGGGGCAAGCTTTGGTGCATAGCCCTGCTCTTGCTGCCATGCCATCACTTTTGCTGCCTTTGGCTTGGGCCGAGGTTTTTCCAGTTTTTGTTTCCCTCTGCATGCCATGTCACATCCCTCTTCCCCTCTGTGTCCTCTCTTCCTCCGTGATTTTTTCCCTGATTTTGCAGCATTTCTCAGCTTAATTTTGGCACGTTTTGCTCCTTTCCACTGCAATTCTTTTGCTCCCAGACCGATTTCTGGTGCTCACTGCGTTTCCCAATTTCCCATTTTTGGCTTTTTTTCTCAAGGGCATTTCACTTGCTCATATCTCCTTTCCAGAGTCTTAGGGAGCCTTTCTTTTCGGATCCGCAAGATTTCGTTTCCCTTCCCGAAAGGAAACAAAGTTTCCTTTCGGGAAGGGAAACGAAATCTTGCGATTTCAATGGGGACCAAAGGGGCAAGCTTTGGTGCATAGCCCTGCTCTTGCTGCCATGCCATCACTTTTGCTGCCTTTGGCTTGGGCCGAGGTTTTTCCAATTTTTGTTTCCCTCTGCATGCCATGTCACATCCCTCTTCCCCTCTGTGTCCTCTCTTCCTCCGTGATTTTTTCCCTGATTTTGCAGCATTTCTCAGCTTAATTTTGGCATGTTTTGCTCCTTTCCACTGCAATTCTTTTGCTCCCAGACCGATTTCTGGTGCTCACTGCGTTTCCCAGTTTCCCATTTTTGGCTTTTTTTCTCAAGGGCATTTCACTTGCTCATATCTCCTTTCCAGAGTCTTAGGGAGCCTTTCTTTTCGGATCCGCAAGATTTCGTTTCCCTTCCCGAAAGGAAACAAAGTTTCCTTTCGGGAAGGGAAACGAAATCTTGCGATTTCAATGGGGACCAAAGGGGCAAGCTTTGGTGCATAGCCCTGCTCTTGCTGCCATGCCATCACTTTTGCTGCCTTTGGCTTGGGCCGAGGTTTTTCCAATTTTTGTTTCCCTCTGCATGCCATGTCACATCCCTCTTCCCCTCTGTGTCCTCTCTTCCTCCGTGATTTTTTCCCTGATTTTGCAGCATTTCTCAGCTTAATTTTGGCACGTTTTGCTCCTTTCCACTGCAATTCTTTTGCTCCCAGACCGATTTCTGGTGCTCACTGCGTTTCCCAATTTCCCATTTTTGGCTTTTTTTCTCAAGGGCATTTCACTTGCTCATATCTCCTTTCCAGAGTCTTAGGGAGCCTTTCTTTTCGGATCCGCAAGATTTCGTTTCCCTTCCCGAAAGGAAACAAAGTTTCCTTTCGGGAAGGGAAACGAAATCTTGCGATTTCAATGGGGACCAAAGGGGCAAGCTTTGGTGCATAGCCCTGCTCTTGCTGCCATGCCATCACTTTTGCTGCCTTTGGCTTGGGCCGAGGTTTGTCCAATTTTTGTTTCCCTCTGCATGCCATGTCACATCCCTCTTCCCCTCTGTGTCCTCTCTTCCTCCGTGATTTTTTCCCTGATTTTGCAGCATTTCTCAGCTTAATTTTGGCACGTTTTGCTCCTTTCCACTGCAATTCTTTTGCTCCCAGACCGATTTCTGGTGCTCACTGCGTTTCCCAGTTTCCCATTTTTGGCTTTTTTTCTCAAGGGCATTTCACTTGCTCATATCTCCTTTCCAGAGTCTTAGGGAGCCTTTCTTTTCGGATCCGCAAGATTTCGTTTCCCTTCCCGAAAGGAAACAAAGTTTCCTTTCGGGAAGGGAAACGAAATCTTGCGATTTCAATGGGGACCAAAGGGGCAAGCTTTGGTGCATAGCCCTGCTCTTGCTGCCATGCCATCACTTTTGCTGCCTTTGGCTTGGGCCAAGGTTTTTCCAATTTTTGTTTCCCTCTGCATGCCATGTCACATCCCTCTTCCCCTCTGTGTCCTCTCTTCCTCCGTGATTTTTTCCCTGATTTTGCAGCATTTCTCAGCCTAATTTTGGCACGTTTTGCTCCTTTCCACTGCAATTCTTTTGCTCCCAGACCGATTTCTGGTGCTCACTGCGTTTCCCAGTTTCCCATTTTTGGCTTTTTTTCTCAAGGGCATTTCACTTGCTCATATCTCCTTTCCAGAGTCTTAGGGAGCCTTTCTTTTCGGATCCGCAAGATTTCGTTTCCCTTCCCGAAAGGAAACAAAGTTTCCTTTCGGGAAGGGAAACGAAATCTTGCGATTTCAATGGGGACCAAAGGGGCAAGCTTTGGTGCATAGCCCTGCTCTTGCTGCCATGCCATCACTTTTGCTGCCTTTGGCTTGGGCCGAGGTTTTTCCAGTTTTTGTTTCCCTCTGCATGCCATGTCACATCCCTCTTCCCCTCTGTGTCCTCTCTTCCTCCGTGATTTTTTCCCTGATTTTGCAGCATTTCTCAGCTTAATTTTGGCACGTTTTGCTCCTTTCCACTGCAATTCTTTTGCTCCCAGACCGATTTCTGGTGCTCACTGCGTTTCCCAGTTTCCCATTTTTGGCTTTTTTTCTCAAGGGCATTTCACTTGCTCATATCTCCTTTCCAGAGTCTTAGGGAGCCTTTCTTTTCGGATCCGCAAGATTTCGTTTCCCTTCCCGAAAGGAAACAAAGTTTCCTTTCGGGAAGGGAAACGAAATCTTGCGATTTCAATGGGGACCAAAGGGGCAAGCTTTGGTGCATAGCCCTGCTCTTGCTGCCATGCCATCACTTTTGCTGCCTTTGGCTTGGGCCGAGGTTTTTCCAGTTTTTGTTTCCCTCTGCATGCCATGTCACATCCCTCTTCCCCTCTGTGTCCTCTCTTCCTCCGTGATTTTTTCCCTGATTTTGCAGCATTTCTCAGCTTAATTTTGGCACGTTTTGCTCCTTTCCACTGCAATTCTTTTGCTCCCAGACCGATTTCTGGTGCTCACTGCGTTTCCCAATTTCCCATTTTTGGCTTTTTTTCTCAAGGGCATTTCACTTGCTCATATCTCCTTTCCAGAGTCTTAGGGAGCCTTTCTTTTCGGATCCGCAAGATTTCGTTTCCCTTCCCGAAAGGAAACAAAGTTTCCTTTCGGGAAGGGAAACGAAATCTTGCGATTTCAATGGGGACCAAAGGGGCAAGCTTTGGTGCATAGCCCTGCTCTTGCTGCCATGCCATCACTTTTGCTGCCTTTGGCTTGGGCCGAGGTTTGTCCAATTGTTGTTTCCCTCTGCATGCCATGTCACATCCCTCTTCCCCTCTGTGTCCTCTCTTCCTCCGTGATTTTTTCCCTGATTTTGCAGCATTTCTCAGCTTAATTTTGGCACGTTTTGCTCCTTTCCACTGCAATTCTTTTGCTCCCAGACCGATTTCTGGTGCTCACTGCGTTTCCCAGTTTCCCATTTTTGGCTTTTTTTCTCAAGGGCATTTCACTTGCTCATATCTCCTTTCCAGAGTCTTAGGGAGCCTTTCTTTTCGGATCCGCAAGATTTCGTTTCCCTTCCCGAAAGGAAACAAAGTTTCCTTTCGGGAAGGGAAACGAAATCTTGCGATTTCAATGGGGACCAAAGGGGGCAAGCTTTGGTGCATAGCCCTGCTCTTGCTGCCATGCCATCACTTTTGCTGCCTTTGGCTTGGGCCGAGGTTTTTCCAGTTTTTGTTTCCCTCTGCATGCCATGTCACATCCCTCTTCCCCTCTGTGTCCTCTCTTCCTCCGTGATTTTTTCCCTGATTTTGCAGCATTTCTCAGCTTAATTTTGGCACGTTTTGCTCCTTTCCACTGCAATTCTTTTGCTCCCAGACCGATTTCTGGTGCTCACTGCGTTTCCCAGTTCCCATTTTTGGCTTTTTTTCTCAAGGGCATTTCACTTGCTCATATCTCCTTTCCAGAGTCTTAGGGAGCCTTTCTTTTCGGATCCGCAAGATTTCGTTTCCCTTCCCGAAAGGAAACAAAGTTTCCTTTCGGGAAGGGAAACGAAATCTTGCGATTTCAATGGGGACCAAAGGGGCAAGCTTTGGTGCATAGCCCTGCTCTTGCTGCCATGCCATCACTTTTGTTGCCTTTGGCTTGGGCCGAGGTTTTCCAATTTTTGTTTCCCTCTGCATGCCATGTCACATCCCTCTTCCCCTCTGTGTCCTCTCTTCCTCCGTGATTTTTTCCCTGATTTTGCAGCATTTCTCAGCTTAATTTTGGCACGTTTTGCTCCTTTCCACTGCAATTCTTTTGCTCCCAGACCGATTTCTGGTGCTCACTGCGTTTCCCAATTTCCCATTTTTGGCTTTTTTTCTCAAGGGCATTTCACTTGCTCATATCTCCTTTCCAGAGTCTTAGGGAGCCTTTCTTTTCGGATCCGCAAGATTTCGTTTCCCTTCCCGAAAGGAAACAAAGTTTCCTTTCGTGAAGGGAAACGAAATCTTGCGATTTCAATGGGGACCAAAGGGGCAAGCTTTGGTGCATAGCCCTGCTCTTGCTGCCATGCCATCACTTTTGCTGCCTTTGGCTTGGGCCGAGGTTCTTCCAATTTTTGTTTCCCTCTGCATGCCATGTCACATCCCTCTTCCCCTCTGTGTCCTCTCTTCCTCCGTGATTTTTTCCCTGATTTTGCAGCATTTCTCAGCTTAATTTTGGCACGTTTTGCTCCTTTCCACTGCAATTCTTTTGCTCCCAGACCGATTTCTGGTGCTCACTGCGTTTCCCAGTTTCCCATTTTTGGCTTTTTTTCTCAAGGGCATTTCACTTGCTCATATCTCCTTTCCAGAGTCTTAGGGAGCCTTTCTTTTCGGATCCGCAAGATTTCGTTTCCCTTCCCGAAAGGAAACAAAGTTTCCTTTCGGGAAGGGAAACGAAATCTTGCGATTTCAATGGGGACCAAAGGGGCAAGCTTTGGTGCATAGCCCTGCTCTTGCTGCCATGCCATCATTTTGCTGCCTTTGGCTTGGGCCAAGGTTTTTCCAATTTTTGTTTCCCTCTGCATGCCATGTCACATCCCTCTTTCCCCTCTGTGTCCTCTCTTCCTCCGTGATTTTTTCCCTGATTTTGCAGCATTTCTCAGCCTAATTTTGGCACGTTTTGCTCCTTTCCACTGCAATTCTTTTGCTCCCAGACCGATTTCTGGTGCTCACTGCGTTTCCCAGTTTCCCATTTTTGGCTTTTTTTCTCAAGGGCATTTCACTTGCTCATATCTCCTTTCCAGAGTCTTAGGGAGCCTTTCTTTTCGGATCCGCAAGATTTCGTTTCCCTTCCCGAAAGGAAACAAAGTTTCCTTTCGGGAAGGGAAACGAAATCTTGCGATTTCAATGGGGACCAAAGGGGCAAGCTTTGGTGCATAGCCCTGCTCTTGCTGCCATGCCATCACTTTTGCTGCCTTTGGCTTGGGCCGAGGTTTGTCCAATTTTTGTTTCCCTCTGCATGCCATGTCACATCCCTCTTCCCCTCTGTGTCCTCTCTTCCTCCGTGATTTTTTTCCCTGATTTTGCAGCATTTCTCAGCTTAATTTTGGCACGTTTTGCTCCTTTCCACTGCAATTCTTTTGCTCCCAGACCGATTTCTGGTGCTCACTGCGTTTCCCAGTTTCCCATTTTTGGCTTTTTTTCTCAAGGGCATTTCACTTGCTCATATCTCCTTTCCAGAGTCTTAGGGAGCCTTTCTTTTCGGATCCGCAAGATTTCGTTTCCCTTCCCGAAAGGAAACAAAGTTTCCTTTCGGGAAGGGAAACGAAATCTTGCGATTTCAATGGGGACCAAAGGGGCAAGCTTTGGTGCATAGCCCTGCTCTTGCTGCCATGCCATCACTTTTGCTGCCTTTGGCTTGTCCCGAGGTTTTTCCAATTTTTGTTTCCCTCTGCATGCCATGTCACATCCCTCTTCCCCTCTGTGTCCTCTCTTCCTCCGTGATTTTTTCCCTGATTTTGCAGCATTTCTCAGCTTAATTTTGGCACGTTTTGCTCCTTTCCACTGCAATTCTTTTGCTCCCAGACCGATTTCTGGTGCTCACTGCGTTTCCCAATTTCCCATTTTTGGCTTTTTTTCTCAAGGGCATTTCACTTGCTCATATCTCCTTTCCAGAGTCTTAGGGAGCCTTTCTTTTCGGATCCGCAAGATTTCGTTTCGGGAAGGGAAACGAAATCTTGCGATTTCAATGGGGACCAAAGGGGCAAGCTTTGGTGCATAGCCCTGCTCTTGCTGCCATGCCATCACTTTTGCTGCCTTTGGCTTGGGCCGAGGTTTTTCCAGTTTTTGTTTCCCTCTGCATGCCATGTCACATCCCTCTTCCCCTCTGTGTCCTCTCTTCCTCCGTGATTTTTTCCCTGATTTTGCAGCATTTCTCAGCTTAATTTTGGCACGTTTTGCTCCTTTCCACTGCAATTCTTTTGCTCCCAGACCGATTTCTGGTGCTCACTGCGTTTCCCAATTTCCCATTTTTGGCTTTTTTTCTCAAGGGCATTTCACTTGCTCATATCTCCTTTCCAGAGTCTTAGGGAGCCTTTCTTTTCGGATCCGCAAGATTTCGTTTCCCTTCCCGAAAGGAAACAAAGTTTCCTTTCGGGAAGGGAAACGAAATCTTGCGATTTCAATGGGGACCAAAGGGGCAAGCTTTGGTGCATAGCCCTGCTCTTGCTGCCATGCCATCACTTTTGCTGCCTTTGGCTTGGGCCGAGGTTTGTCCAATTTTTGTTTCCCTCTGCATGCCATGTCACATCCCTCTTCCCCTCTGTGTCCTCTCTTCCTCCGTGATTTTTTCCCTGATTTTGCAGCATTTCTCAGCTTAATTTTGGCACGTTTTGCTCCTTTCCACTGCAATTCTTTTGCTCCCAGACCGATTTCTGGTGCTCACTGCGTTTCCCAGTTTCCCATTTTTGGCTTTTTTTCTCAAGGGCATTTCACTTGCTCATATCTCCTTTCCAGAGTCTTAGGGAGCCTTTCTTTTCGGATCCGCAAGATTTCGTTTCCCTTCCCGAAAGGAAACAAAGTTTCCTTTCGGGAAGGGAAACGAAATCTTGCGATTTCAATGGGGACCAAAGGGGCAAGCTTTGCTGCATAGCCCTGCTCTTGCTGCCATGCCATCACTTTTGCTGCCTTTGGCTTGGGCCAAGGTTTTTCCAATTTTTGTTTCCCTCTGCATGCCATGTCACATCCCTCTTCCCCTCTGTGTCCTCTCTTCCTCCGTGATTTTTTCCCTGATTTTGCAGCATTTCTCAGCCTAATTTTGGCACGTTTTGCTCCTTTCCACTGCAATTCTTTTGCTCCCAGACCGATTTCTGGTGCTCACTGCGTTTCCCAGTTTCCCATTTTTGGCTTTTTTTCTCAAGGGCATTTCACTTGCTCATATCTCCTTTCCAGAGTCTTAGGGAGCCTTTCTTTTCGGATCCGCAAGATTTCGTTTCCCTTCCCGAAAGGAAACAAAGTTTCCTTTCGGGAAGGGAAACGAAATCTTGCGATTTCAATGGGGACCAAAGGGGCAAGCTTTGGTGCATAGCCCTGCTCTTGCTGCCATGCCATCACTTTTGCTGCCTTTGGCTTGGGCCGAGGTTTGTCCAATTTTTGTTTCCCTCTGCATGCCATGTCACATCCCTCTTCCCCTCTGTGTCCTCTCTTCCTCCGTGATTTTTTCCCTGATTTTGCAGCATTTCTCAGCTTAATTTTGGCACGTTTTGCTCCTTTCCACTGCAATTCTTTTGCTCCCAGACCGATTTCTGGTGCTCACTGCGTTTCCCAATTTCCCATTTTTGGCTTTTTTTCTCAAGGGCATTTCACTTGCTCATATCTCCTTTCCAGAGTCTTAGGGAGCCTTTCTTTTCGGATCCGCAAGATTTCGTTTCCCTTCCCGAAAGGAAACAAAGTTTCCTTTCGGGAAGGGAAACGAAATCTTGCGATTTCAATGGGGACCAAAGGGGCAAGCTTTGGTGCATAGCCCTGCTCTTGCTGCCATGCCATCACTTTTGCTGCCTTTGGCTTGGGCCGAGGTTTTTCCAGTTTTTGTTTCCCTCTGCATGCCATGTCACATCCCTCTTCCCCTCTGTGTCCTCTCTTCCTCCGTGATTTTTTCCCTGATTTTGCAGCATTTCTCAGCTTAATTTTGGCACGTTTTGCTCCTTTCCACTGCAATTCTTTTGCTCCCAGACCGATTTCTGGTGCTCACTGCGTTTCCCAATTTCCCATTTTTGGCTTTTTTTCTCAAGGGCATTTCACTTGCTCATATCTCCTTTCCAGAGTCTTAGGGAGCCTTTCTTTTCGGATCCGCAAGATTTCGTTTCCCTTCCCGAAAGGAAACAAAGTTTCCTTTCGGGAAGGGAAACGAAATCTTGCGATTTCAATGGGGACCAAAGGGGCAAGCTTTGGTGCATAGCCCTGCTCTTGCTGCCATGCCATCACTTTTGCTGCCTTTGGCTTGTCCCGAGGTTTTTCCAGTTTTTGTTTCCCTCTGCATGCCATGTCACATCCCTCTTCCCCTCTGTGTCCTCTCTTCCTCCGTGATTTTTTCCCTGATTTTGCAGCATTTCTCAGCTTAATTTTGGCACGTTTTGCTCCTTTCCACTGCAATTCTTTTGCTCCCAGACCGATTTCTGGTGCTCACTGCGTTTCCCAATTTCCCATTTTTGGCTTTTTTTCTCAAGGGCATTTCACTTGCTCATATCTCCTTTCCAGAGTCTTAGGGAGCCTTTCTTTTCGGATCCGCAAGATTTCGTTTCCCTTCCCGAAAGGAAACAAAGTTTCCTTTCGGGAAGGGAAACGAAATCTTGCGATTTCAATGGGGACCAAAGGGGCAAGCTTTGGTGCATAGCCCTGCTCTTGCTGCCATGACATCACTTTTGCTGCCTTTGGCTTGGGCCAAGGTTTTTCCAATTTTTGTTTCCCTCTGCATGCCATGTCACATCCCTCTTCCCCTCTGTGTCCTCTCTTCCTCCGTGATTTTTTCCCTGATTTTGCAGCATTTCTCAGCCTAATTTTGGCACGTTTTGCTCCTTTCCACTGCAATTCTTTTGCTCCCAGACCGATTTCTGGTGCTCACTGCGTTTCCCAGTTCCCATTTTTGGCTTTTTTTCTCAAGGGCATTTCACTTGCTCATATCTCCTTTCCAGAGTCTTAGGGAGCCTTTCTTTTCGGATCCGCAAGATTTCGTTTCCCTTCCCGAAAGGAAACAAAGTTTCCTTTCGGGAAGGGAAACGAAATCTTGCGATTTCAATGGGGACCAAAGGGGCAAGCTTTGGTGCATAGCCCTGCTCTTGCTGCCATGCCATCACTTTTGCTGCCTTTGGCTTGGGCCAAGGTTTGTCCAATTTTTGTTTCCCTCTGCATGCCATGTCACATCCCTCTTCCCCTCTGTGTCCTCTCTTCCTCCGTGATTTTTTCCCTGATTTTGCAGCATTTCTCAGCTTAATTTTGGCACGTTTTGCTCCTTTCCACTGCAATTCTTTTGCTCCCAGACCGATTTCTGGTGCTCACTGCGTTTCCCAGTTTCCCATTTTTGGCTTTTTTTCTCAAGGGCATTTCACTTGCTCATATCTCCTTTCCAGAGTCTTAGGGAGCCTTTCTTTTCGGATCCGCAAGATTTCGTTTCCCTTCCCGAAAGGAAACAAAGTTTCCTTTCGGGAAGGGAAACGAAATCTTGCGATTTCAATGGGGACCAAAGGGGCAAGCTTTGGTGCATAGCCCTGCTCTTGCTGCCATGCCATCACTTTTGCTGCCTTTGGCTTGGGCCGAGGTTTTTCCAGTTTTTGTTTCCCTCTGCATGCCATGTCACATCCCTCTTCCCCTCTGTGTCCTCTCTTCCTCCGTGATTTTTTCCCTGATTTTGCAGCATTTCTCAGCTTAATTTTGGCACGTTTTGCTCCTTTCCACTGCAATTCTTTTGCTCCCAGACCGATTTCTGGTGCTCACTGCGTTTCCCAATTTCCCATTTTTGGCTTTTTTCTCAAGGGCATTTCACTTGCTCATATCTCCTTTCCAGAGTCTTAGGGAGCCTTTCTTTTCGGATCCGCAAGATTTCGTTTCCCTTCCCGAAAGGAAACAAAGTTTCCTTTCGGGAAGGGAAACGAAATCTTGCGATTTCAATGGGGACCAAAGGGGCAAGCTTTGGTGCATAGCCCTGCTCTTGCTGCCATGCCATCACTTTTGCTGCCTTTGGCTTGGGCCGAGGTTTGTCCAATTTTTGTTTCCCTCTGCATGCCATGTCACATCCCTCTTCCCCTCTGTGTCCTCTCTTCCTCCGTGATTTTTTCCCTGATTTTGCAGCATTTCTCAGCTTAATTTTGGCACGTTTTGCTCCTTTCCACTGCAATTCTTTTGCTCCCAGACCGATTTCTGGTGCTCACTGCGTTTCCCAGTTTCCCATTTTTGGCTTTTTTTCTCAAGGGCATTTCACTTGCTCATATCTCCTTTCCAGAGTCTTAGGGAGCCTTTCTTTTCGGATCCGCAAGATTTCGTTTCCCTTCCCGAAAGGAAACAAAGTTTCCTTTCGGGAAGGGAAACGAAATCTTGCGATTTCAATGGGGACCAAAGGGGCAAGCTTTGGTGCATAGCCCTGCTCTTGCTGCCATGCCATCACTTTTGCTGCCTTTGGCTTGGGCCGAGGTTTGTCCAATTTTTGTTTCCCTCTGCATGCCATGTCACATCCCTCTTCCCCTCTGTGTCCTCTCTTCCTCCGTGATTTTTTCCCTGATTTTGCAGCATTTCTCAGCTTAATTTTGGCACGTTTTGCTCCTTTCCACTGCAATTCTTTTGCTCCCAGACCGATTTCTGGTGCTCACTGCGTTTCCCAGTTTCCCATTTTTGGCTTTTTTTCTCAAGGGCATTTCACTTGCTCATATCTCCTTTCCAGAGTCTTAGGGAGCCTTTCTTTTCGGATCCGCAAGATTTCGTTTCCCTTCCCGAAAGGAAACAAAGTTTCCTTTCGGGAAGGGAAACGAAATCTTGCGATTTCAATGGGGACCAAAGGGGCAAGCTTTGGTGCATAGCCCTGCTCTTGCTGCCATGCCATCACTTTTGCTGCCTTTGGCTTGGGCCGAGGTTTTTCCAGTTTTTGTTTCCCTCTGCATGCCATGTCACATCCCTCTTCCCCTCTGTGTCCTCTCTTCCTCCGTGATTTTTTCCCTGATTTTGCAGCATTTCTCAGCTTAATTTTGGCACGTTTTGCTCCTTTCCACTGCAATTCTTTTGCTCCCAGACCGATTTCTGGTGCTCACTGCGTTTCCCAATTTCCCATTTTTGGCTTTTTTTCTCAAGGGCATTTCACTTGCTCATATCTCCTTTCCAGAGTCTTAGGGAGCCTTTCTTTTCGGATCCGCAAGATTTCGTTTCCCTTCCCGAAAGGAAACAAAGTTTCCTTTCGGGAAGGGAAACGAAATCTTGCGATTTCAATGGGGACCAAAGGGGCAAGCTTTGGTGCATAGCCCTGCTCTTGCTGCCATGCCATCACTTTTGCTGCCTTTGGCTTGGGCCGAGGTTTGTCCAATTTTTGTTTCCCTCTGCATGCCATGTCACATCCCTCTTCCCCTCTGTGTCCTCTCTTCCTCCGTGATTTTTTCCCTGATTTTGCAGCATTTCTCAGCCTAATTTTGGCACGTTTTGCTCCTTTCCACTGCAATTCTTTTGCTCCCAGACCGATTTCTGGTGCTCACTGCGTTTCCCAGTTTCCCATTTTTGGCTTTTTTTCTCAAGGGCATTTCACTTGCTCATATCTCCTTTCCAGAGTCTTAGGGAGCCTTTCTTTTCGGATCCGCAAGATTTCGTTTCCCTTCCCGAAAGGAAACAAAGTTTCCTTTCGGGAAGGGAAACGAAATCTTGCGATTTCAATGGGGACCAAAGGGGCAAGCTTTGCTGCATAGCCCTGCTCTTGCTGCCATGCCATCACTTTTGCTGCCTTTGGCTTGGGCCGAGGTTTGTCCAATTTTTGTTTCCCTCTGCATGCCATGTCACATCCCTCTTCCCCTCTGTGTCCTCTCTTCCTCCGTGATTTTTTCCCTGATTTTGCAGCATTTCTCAGCTTAATTTTGGCACGTTTTGCTCCTTTCCACTGCAATTCTTTTGCTCCCAGACCGATTTCTGGTGCTCACTGCGTTTCCCAGTTTCCCATTTTTGGCTTTTTTTCTCAAGGGCATTTCACTTGCTCATATCTCCTTTCCAGAGTCTTAGGGAGCCTTTCTTTTCGGATCCGCAAGATTTCGTTTCCCTTCCCGAAAGGAAACAAAGTTTCCTTTCGGGAAGGGAAACGAAATCTTGCGATTTCAATGGGGACCAAAGGGGCAAGCTTTGGTGCATAGCCCTGCTCTTGCTGCCATGCCATCACTTTTGCTGCCTTTGGCTTGGGCCGAGGTTTTTCCAATTTTTGTTTCCCTCTGCATGCCATGTCACATCCCTCTTCCCCTCTGTGTCCTCTCTTCCTCCGTGATTTTTTCCCTGATTTTGCAGCATTTCTCAGCTTAATTTTGGCACGTTTTGCTCCTTTCCACTGCAATTCTTTTGCTCCCAGACCGATTTCTGGTGCTCACTGCGTTTCCCAATTTCCCATTTTTGGCTTTTTTTCTCAAGGGCATTTCACTTGCTCATATCTCCTTTCCAGAGTCTTAGGGAGCCTTTCTTTTCGGATCCGCAAGATTTCGTTTCCCTTCCCGAAAGGAAACAAAGTTTCCTTTCGTGAAGGGAAACGAAATCTTGCGATTTCAATGGGGACCAAAGGGGCAAGCTTTGGTGCATAGCCCTGCTCTTGCTGCCATGCCATCACTTTTGCTGCCTTTGGCTTGGGCCGAGGTTCTTCCAATTTTTGTTTCCCTCTGCATGCCATGTCACATCCCTCTTCCCCTCTGTGTCCTCTCTTCCTCCGTGATTTTTTCCCTGATTTTGCAGCATTTCTCAGCTTAATTTTGGCACGTTTTGCTCCTTTCCACTGCAATTCTTTTGCTCCCAGACCGATTTCTGGTGCTCACTGCGTTTCCCAATTTCCCATTTTTGGCTTTTTTTCTCAAGGGCATTTCACTTGCTCATATCTCCTTTCCAGAGTCTTAGGGAGCCTTTCTTTTCGGATCCGCAAGATTTCGTTTCGGGAAGGGAAACGAAATCTTGCGATTTCAATGGGGACCAAAGGGGCAAGCTTTGGTGCATAGCCCTGCTCTTGCTGCCATGCCATCACTTTTGCTGCCTTTGGCTTGGGCCAAGGTTTTTCCAATTTTTGTTTCCCTCTGCATGCCATGTCACATCCCTCTTCCCCTCTGTGTCCTCTCTTCCTCCGTGATTTTTCCCCTGATTTTGCAGCATTTCTCAGCCTAATTTTGGCACGTTTTGCTCCTTTCCACTGCAATTCTTTTGCTCCCAGACCGATTTCTGGTGCTCACTGCGTTTCCCAGTTCCCATTTTTGGCTTTTTTTCTCAAGGGCATTTCACTTGCTCATATCTCCTTTCCAGAGTCTTAGGGAGCCTTTCTTTTCGGATCCGCAAGATTTCGTTTCCCTTCCCGAAAGGAAACAAAGTTTCCTTTCGGGAAGGGAAACGAAATCTTGCGATTTCAATGGGGACCAAAGGGGCAAGCTTTGGTGCATAGCCCTGCTCTTGCTGCCATGCCATCACTTTTGCTGCCTTTGGCTTGGGCCGAGGTTTGTCCAATTTTTGTTTCCCTCTGCATGCCATGTCACATCCCTCTTCCCCTCTGTGTCCTCTCTTCCTCCGTGATTTTTTCCCTGATTTTGCAGCATTTCTCAGCTTAATTTTGGCACGTTTTGCTCCTTTCCACTGCAATTCTTTTGCTCCCAGACCGATTTCTGGTGCTCACTGCGTTTCCCAGTTTCCCATTTTTGGCTTTTTTTCTCAAGGGCATTTCACTTGCTCATATCTCCTTTCCAGAGTCTTAGGGAGCCTTTCTTTTCGGATCCGCAAGATTTCGTTTCCCTTCCCGAAAGGAAACAAAGTTTCCTTTCGGGAAGGGAAACGAAATCTTGCGATTTCAATGGGGACCAAAGGGGCAAGCTTTGCTGCATAGCCCTGCTCTTGCTGCCATGCCATCACTTTTGCTGCCTTTGGCTTGGGCCGAGGTTTTTCCAATTTTTGTTTCCCTCTGCATGCCATGTCACATCCCTCTTCCCCTCTGTGTCCTCTCTTCCTCCGTGATTTTTTCCCTGATTTTGCAGCATTTCTCAGCTTAATTTTGGCACGTTTTGCTCCTTTCCACTGCAATTCTTTTGCTCCCAGACCGATTTCTGGTGCTCACTGCGTTTCCCAGTTTCCCATTTTTGGCTTTTTTTCTCAAGGGCATTTCACTTGCTCATATCTCCTTTCCAGAGTCTTAGGGAGCCTTTCTTTTCGGATCCGCAAGATTTCGTTTCCCTTCCCGAAAGGAAACTTTGTTTCCTTTCGGGAAGGGAAACGAAATCTTGCGATTTCAATGGGGACCAAAGGGGCAAGCTTTGGTGCATAGCCCTGCTCTTGCTGCCATGCCATCACTTTTGCTGCCTTTGGCTTGGGCCGAGGTTTTTCCAATTTTTGTTTCCCTCTGCATGCCATGTCACATCCCTCTCCCCCTCTGTGTCCTCTCTTCCTCCGTGATTTTTTCCCTGATTTTGCAGCATTTCTCAGCTTAATTTTGGCACGTTTTGCTCCTTTCCACTGCAATTCTTTTGCTCCCAGACCGATTTCTGGTGCTCACTGCGTTTCCCAGTTTCCCATTTTTGGCTTTTTTTCTCAAGGGCATTTCACTTGCTCATATCTCCTTTCCAGAGTCTTAGGGAGCCTTTCTTTTCGGATCCGCAAGATTTCGTTTCCCTTCCCAAAAGGAAACAAAGTTTCCTTTCGGGAAGGGAAACGAAATCTTGCGATTTCAATGGGGACCAAAGGGGCAAGCTTTGGTGCATAGCCCTGCTCTTGCTGCCATGCCATCACTTTTGCTGCCTTTGGCTTGGGCCGAGGTTTTTCCAATTTTTGTTTCCCTCTGCATGCCATGTCACATCCCTCTTCCCCTCTGTGTCCTCTCTTCCTCCGTGATTTTTTCCCTGATTTTGCAGCATTTCTCAGCTTAATTTTGGCACGTTTTGCTCCTTTCCACTGCAATTCTTTTGCTCCCAGACCGATTTCTGGTGCTCACTGCGTTTCCCAGTTTCCCATTTTTGGCTGTTTTTCTCAAGGGCATTTCACTTGCTCATATCTCCTTTCCAGAGTCTTAGGGAGCCTTTCTTTTCAGATCCGCAAGATTTCGTTTCCCTTCCCGAAAGGAAACAAAGTTTCCTTTCGGGAAGGGAAACGAAATCTTGCGATTTCAATGGGGACCAAAGGGGCAAGCTTTGGTGCATAGCCCTGCTCTTGCTGCCATGCCATCACTTTTGCTGCCTTTGGCTTGGGCCGAGGTTTTTCCAATTTTTGTTTCCCTCTGCATGCCATGTCACATCCCTCTTCCCCTCTGTGTCCTCTCTTCCTCCGTGATTTTTTCCCTGATTTTGCAGCATTTCTCAGCTTAATTTTGGCACGTTTTGCTCTTTCCACTGCAATTCTTTTGCTCCCAGACCGATTTCTGGTGCTCACTGCGTTTCCCAATTTCCCATTTTTGGCTTTTTTTCTCAAGGGCATTTCACTTGCTCATATCTCCTTTCCAGAGTCTTAGGGAGCCTTTCTTTTCGGATCCGCAAGATTTCGTTTCCCTTCCCGAAAGGAAACAAAGTTTCCTTTCGGGAAGGGAAACGAAATCTTGCGATTTCAATGGGGACCAAAGGGGCAAGCTTTGGTGCATAGCCCTGCTCTTGCTGCCATGCCATCACTTTTGCTGCCTTTGGCTTGGGCCGAGGTTTGTCCAATTTTTGTTTCCCTCTGCATGCCATGTCACATCCCTCTTCCCCTCTGTGTCCTCTCTTCCTCCGTGATTTTTTCCCTGATTTTGCAGCATTTCTCAGCTTAATTTTGGCACGTTTTGCCCCTTTCCACTGCAATTCTTTTGCTCCCAGACTGATTTCTGGTGCTCACTGCGTTTCCCAATTTCCCATTTTTGGCTTTTTTTCTCAAGGGCATTTCACTTGCTCATATCTCCTTTCCAGAGTCTTAGGGAGCCTTTCTTTTCGGATCCGCAAGATTTCGTTTCCCTTCCCGAAAGGAAACAAAGTTTCCTTTCGGGAAGGGAAACGAAATCTTGCGATTTCAATGGGGACCAAAGGGGCAAGCTTTGGTGCATAGCCCTGCTCTTGCTGCCATGCCATCACTTTTGCTGCCTTTGGCTTGGGCCGAGGTTTTTCCAGTTTTTGTTTCCCTCTGCATGCCATGTCACATCCCTCTTCCCCTCTGTGTCCTCTCTTCCTCCGTGATTTTTTCCCTGATTTTGCAGCATTTCTCAGCTTAATTTTGGCACGTTTTGCTCCTTTCCACTGCAATTCTTTTGCTCCCAGACCGATTTCTGGTGCTCACTGCGTTTCCCAGTTTCCCATTTTTGGCTTTTTTTCTCAAGGGCATTTCACTTGCTCATATCTCCTTTCCAGAGTCTTAGGGAGCCTTTCTTTTCGGATCCGCAGGATTTCGTTTCCCTTCCCGAAAGGAAACAAAGTTTCCTTTCGGGAAGGGAAACGAAATCTTGCGATTTCAATGGGGACCAAAGGGGCAAGCTTTGCTGCATAGCCCTGCTCTTGCTGCCATGCCATCACTTTTGCTGCCTTTGGCTTGGGCCGAGGTTTTTCCAATTTTTGTTTCCCTCTGCATGCCATGTCACATCCCTCTTCCCCTCTGTGTCCTCTCTTCCCCCGTGATTATTTCCCTGATTTTGCAGCATTTCTCAGCTTAATTTTGGCATGTTTTGCTCTTTCCACTGCAATTCTTTTGCTCCCAGACCGATTTCTGGTGCTCACTGCGTTTCCCAATTTCCCATTTTTGGCTTTTTTTCTCAAGGGCATTTCACTTGCTCATATCTCCTTTCCAGAGTCTTAGGGAGCCTTTCTTTTCGGATCCGCAAGATTTCGTTTCCCTTCCCAAAAGGAAACAAAGTTTCCTTTCGGGAAGGGAAACGAAATCTTGCGATTTCAATGGGGACCAAAGGGGCAAGCTTTGGTGCATAGCCCTGCTCTTGCTGCCATGCCATCACTTTTGCTGCCTTTGGCTTGGGCCGAGGTTTTTCCAATTTTTGTTTCCCTCTGCATGCCATGTCACATCCCTCTTCCCCTCTGTGTCCTCTCTTCCTCCGTGATTTTTTCCCTGATTTTGCAGCATTTCTCAGCTTAATTTTGGCACGTTTTGCTCCTTTCCACTGCAATTCTTTTGCTCCCAGACCGATTTCTGGTGCTCACTGCGTTTCCCAGTTTCCCATTTTTGGCTGTTTTTCTCAAGGGCATTTCACTTGCTCATATCTCCTTTCCAGAGTCTTAGGGAGCCTTTCTTTTCAGATCCGCAAGATTTCGTTTCCCTTCCCGAAAGGAAACAAAGTTTCCTTTCGGGAAGGGAAACGAAATCTTGCGATTTCAATGGGGACCAAAGGGGCAAGCTTTGGTGCATAGCCCTGCTCTTGCTGCCATGCCATCACTTTTGCTGCCTTTGGCTTGGGCCGAGGTTTTTCCAATTTTTGTTTCCCTCTGCATGCCATGTCACATCCCTCTTCCCCTCTGTGTCCTCTCTTCCTCCGTGATTTTTTCCCTGATTTTGCAGCATTTCTCAGCTTAATTTTGGCACGTTTTGCTCTTTCCACTGCAATTCTTTTGCTCCCAGACCGATTTCTGGTGCTCACTGCGTTTCCCAATTTCCCATTTTTGGCTTTTTTTCTCAAGGGCATTTCACTTGCTCATATCTCCTTTCCAGAGTCTTAGGGAGCCTTTCTTTTCGGATCCGCAAGATTTCGTTTCCCTTCCCGAAAGGAAACAAAGTTTCCTTTCGGGAAGGGAAACGAAATCTTGCGATTTCAATGGGGACCAAAGGGGCAAGCTTTGGTGCATAGCCCTGCTCTTGCTGCCATGCCATCACTTTTGCTGCCTTTGGCTTGGGCCGAGGTTTTTCCAATTTTTGTTTCCCTCTGCATGCCATGTCACATCCCTCTTCCCCTCTGTGTCCTCTCTTCCTCCGTGATTTTTTCCCTGATTTTGCAGCATTTCTCAGCTTAATTTTGGCACGTTTTGCTCCTTTCCACTGCAATTCTTTTGCTCCCAGACCGATTTCTGGTGCTCACTGCGTTTCCCAGTTTCCCATTTTTGGCTTTTTTTCTCAAGGGCATTTCACTTGCTCATATCTCCTTTCCAGAGTCTTAGGGAGCCTTTCTTTTCGGATCCGCAAGATTTCGTTTCCCTTCCCGAAAGGAAACAAAGTTTCCTTTCGGGAAGGGAAACGAAATCTTGCGATTTCAATGGGGACCAAAGGGGCAAGCTTTGGTGCATAGCCCTGCTCTTGCTGCCATGCCATCACTTTTGCTGCCTTTGGCTTGGGCCGAGGTTTTTCCAATTTTTGTTTCCCTCTGCATGCCATGTCACATCCCTCTTCCCCTCTGTGTCCTCTCTTCCTCCGTGATTTTTTCCCTGATTTTGCAGCATTTCTCAGCTTAATTTTGGCATGTTTTGCTCTTTCCACTGCAATTCTTTTGCTCCCAGACCGATTTCTGGTGCTCACTGCGTTTCCCAATTTCCCATTTTTGGCTTTTTTTCTCAAGGGCATTTCACTTGCTCATATCTCCTTTCCAGAGTCTTAGGGAGCCTTTCTTTTCAGATCCGCAAGATTTCGTTTCCCTTCCCGAAAGGAAACAAAGTTTCCTTTCGGGAAGGGAAACGAAATCTTGCGATTTCAATGGGGACCAAAGGGGCAAGCTTTGGTGCATAGCCCTGCTCTTGCTGCCATGCCATCACTTTTGCTGCCTTTGGCTTGGGCCGAGGTTTTTCCAATTTTTGTTTCCCTCTGCATGCCATGTCACATCCCTCTTCCCCTCTGTGTCCTCTCTTCCTCCGTGATTTTTTCCCTGATTTTGCAGCATTTCTCAGCTTAATTTTGGCACGTTTTGCTCCTTTCCACTGCAATTCTTTTGCTCCCAGACCGATTTCTGGTGCTCACTGCGTTTCCCAATTTCCCATTTTTGGCTTTTTTTCTCAAGGGCATTTCACTTGCTCATATCTCCTTTCCAGAGTCTTAGGGAGCCTTTCTTTTCAGATCCGCAAGATTTCGTTTCCCTTCCCGAAAGGAAACAAAGTTTCCTTTCGGGAAGGGAAACGAAATCTTGCGATTTCAATGGGGACCAAAGGGGCAAGCTTTGGTGCATAGCCCTGCTCTTGCTGCCATGCCATCACTTTTGCTGCCTTTGGCTTGGGCCGAGGTTTTTCCAATTTTTGTTTCCCTCTGCATGCCATGTCACATCCCTCTTCCCCTCTGTGTCCTCTCTTCCTCCGTGATTTTTTCCCTGATTTTGCAGCATTTCTCAGCTTAATTTTGGCACGTTTTGCTCCTTTCCACTGCAATTCTTTTGCTCCCAGACCGATTTCTGGTGCTCACTGCGTTTCCCAGTTTCCCATTTTTGGCTTTTTTTCTCAAGGGCATTTCACTTGCTCATATCTCCTTTCCAGAGTCTTAGGGAGCCTTTCTTTTCGGATCCGCAAGATTTCGTTTCCCTTCCCGAAAGGAAACTTTGTTTCCTTTCGGGAAGGGAAACGAAATCTTGCGATTTCAATGGGGACCAAAGGGGCAAGCTTTGCTGCATAGCCCTGCTCTTGCTGCCATGCCATCACTTTTGCTGCCTTTGGCTTGGGCCGAGGTTTTTCCAATTTTTGTTTCCCTCTGCATGCCATGTCACATCCCTCTTCCCCTCTGTGTCCTCTCTTCCTCCGTGATTTTTTCCCTGATTTTGCAGCATTTCTCAGCTTAATTTTGGCACGTTTTGCTCCTTTCCACTGCAATTCTTTTGCTCCCAGACCGATTTCTGGTGCTCACTGCGTTTCCCAGTTTCCCATTTTTGGCTTTTTTTCTCAAGGGCATTTCACTTGCTCATATCTCCTTTCCAGAGTCTTAGGGAGCCTTTCTTTTCGGATCCGCAAGATTTCGTTTCCCTTCCCGAAAGGAAACTTTGTTTCCTTTCGGGAAGGGAAACGAAATCTTGCGATTTCAATGGGGACCAAAGGGGCAAGCTTTGCTGCATAGCCCTGCTCTTGCTGCCATGCCATCACTTTTGCTGCCTTTGGCTTGGGCCGAGGTTTTTCCAATTTTTGTTTCCCTCTGCATGCCATGTCACATCCCTCTCCCCCTCTGTGTCCTCTCTTCCTCCGTGATTTTTTCCCTGATTTTGCAGCATTTCTCAGCTTAATTTTGGCACGTTTTGCTCCTTTCCACTGCAATTCTTTTGCTCCCAGACCGATTTCTGGTGCTCACTGCGTTTCCCAGTTTCCCATTTTTGGCTTTTTTTCTCAAGGGCATTTCGCGTGGTCATATCTCCTTTCCAGAGTCTTAGGGAGCCTTTCTTTTCGGATCCGCAAGATTTCGTTTCCCTTCCCGAAAGGAAACAAAGTTTCCTTTCGGGAAGGGAAACGAAATCTTGCGATTTCAATGGGGACCAAAGGGGCAAGCTTTGGTACATAGCCCTGCTCTTGCTGCCATGCCATCACTTTTGCTGCCTTTGGCTTGGGCCGAGGTTTGTCCAATTTTTGTTTCCCTCTGCATGCCATGTCACATCCCTCTTCCCCTCTGTGTCCTCTCTTCCCCCGTGATTTTTTCCCTGATTTTGCAGCATTTCTCAGCTTAATTTTGGCATGTTTTGCTCCTTTCCACTGCAATTCTTTTGCTCCCAGACCGATTTCTGGTGCTCACTGCGTTTCCCAGTTTCCCATTTTTGGCTTTTTTTCTCAAGGGCATTTCGCGTGGTCATATCTCCTTTCCAGAGTCTTAGGGAGCCTTTCTTTTCGGATCCGCAAGATTTCGTTTCCCTTCCCGAAAGGAAACAAAGTTTCCTTTCGGGAAGGGAAACGAAATCTTGCGATTTCAATGGGGACCAAAGGGGCAAGCTTTGGTGCATAGCCCTGCTCTTGCTGCCATGCCATCACTTTTGCTGCCTTTGGCTTGGGCCGAGGTTTGTCCAATTGTTGTTTCCCTCTGCATGCCATGTCACATCCCTCTTCCCCTCTGTGTCCTCTCTTCCTCCGTGATTTTTTCCCTGATTTTGCAGCATTTCTCAGCTTAATTTTGGCACGTTTTGCTCCTTTCCACTGCAATTCTTTTGCTCCCAGACCGATTTCTGGTGCTCACTGCGTTTCCCAGTTTCCCATTTTTGGCTTTTTTTCTCAAGGGCATTTCACTTGCTCATATCTCCTTTCCAGAGTCTTAGGGAGCCTTTCTTTTTGGATCCGCAAGATTTCGTTTCCCTTCCCGAAAGGAAACAAAGTTTCCTTTCGGGAAGGGAAACGAAATCTTGCGATTTCAATGGGGACCAAAGGGGCAAGCTTTGGTGCATAGCCCTGCTCTTGCTGCCATGCCATCACTTTTGTTGCCTTTGGCTTGGGCCGAGGTTTTTCCAATTTTTGTTTCCCTCTGCATGCCATGTCACATCCCTCTTCCCCTCTGTGTCCTCTCTTCCTCCGTGATTTTTTCCCTGATTTTGCAGCATTTCTCAGCTTAATTTTGGCACGTTTTGCTCCTTTCCACTGCAATTCTTTTGCTCCCAGACCGATTTCTGGTGCTCACTGCGTTTCCCAATTTCCCATTTTTGGCTTTTTTTCTCAAGGGCATTTCACTTGCTCATATCTCCTTTCCAGAGTCTTAGGGAGCCTTTCTTTTCGGATCCGCAAGATTTCGTTTCCCTTCCCGAAAGGAAACTTTGTTTCCTTTCGGGAAGGGAAACGAAATCTTGCGATTTCAATGGGGACCAAAGGGGCAAGCTTTGGTGCATAGCCCTGCTCTTGCTGCCATGCCATCACTTTTGCTGCCTTTGGCTTGGGCCGAGGTTTTTCCAATTGTTGTTTCCCTCTGCATGCCATGTCACATCCCTCTTCCCCTCTGTGTCCTCTCTTCCTCCGTGATTTTTTCCCTGATTTTGCAGCATTTCTCAGCTTAATTTTGGCACGTTTTGCTCCTTTCCACTGCAATTCTTTTGCTCCCAGACCGATTTCTGGTGCTCACTGCGTTTCCCAGTTTCCCATTTTTGGCTTTTTTTCTCAAGGGCATTTCACTTGCTCATATCTCCTTTCCAGAGTCTTAGGGAGCCTTTCTTTTCGGATCCGCAAGATTTCGTTTCCCTTCCCGAAAGGAAACAAAGTTTCCTTTCGGGAAGGGAAACGAAATCTTGCGATTTCAATGGGGACCAAAGGGGCAAGCTTTGGTGCATAGCCCTGCTCTTGCTGCCATGCCATCACTTTTGTTGCCTTTGGCTTGGGCCGAGGTTTTTCCAATTTTTGTTTCCCTCTGCATGCCATGTCACATCCCTCTTCCCCTCTGTGTCCTCTCTTCCTCCGTGATTTTTTCCCTGATTTTGCAGCATTTCTCAGCTTAATTTTGGCACGTTTTGCTCCTTTCCACTGCAATTCTTTTGCTCCCAGACCGATTTCTGGTGCTCACTGCGTTTCCCAATTTCCCATTTTTGGCTTTTTTTCTCAAGGGCATTTCACTTGCTCATATCTCCTTTCCAGAGTCTTAGGGAGCCTTTCTTTTCGGATCCGCAGGATTTCGTTTCCCTTCCCGAAAGGAAACAAAGTTTCCTTTCGGGAAGGGAAACGAAATCTTGCGATTTCAATGGGGACCAAAGGGGCAAGCTTTGGTGCATAGCCCTGCTCTTGCTGCCATGCCATCACTTTTGCTGCCTTTGGCTTGGGCCAAGGTTTTTCCAATTGTTGTTTCCCTCTGCATGCCATGTCACATCCCTCTTCCCCTCTGTGTCCTCTCTTCCTCCGTGATTTTTTCCCTGATTTTGCAGCATTTCTCAGCTTAATTTTGGCACGTTTTGCTCCTTTCCACTGCAATTCTTTTGCTCCCAGACCGATTTCTGGTGCTCACTGCGTTTCCCAGTTTCCCATTTTTGGCTTTTTTTCTCAAGGGCATTTCACTTGCTCATATCTCCTTTCCAGAGTCTTAGGGAGCCTTTCTTTTCGGATCCGCAAGATTTCGTTTCCCTTCCCGAAAGGAAACTTTGTTTCCTTTCGGGAAGGGAAACGAAATCTTGCGATTTCAATGGGGACCAAAGGGGCAAGCTTTGGTGCATAGCCCTGCTCTTGCTGCCATGCCATCACTTTTGCTGCCTTTGGCTTGGGCCGAGGTTTTTCCAGTTTTTGTTTCCCTCTGCATGCCATGTCACATCCCTCTTCCCCTCTGTGTCCTCTCTTCCTCCGTGATTTTTTCCCTGATTTTGCAGCATTTCTCAGCTTAATTTTGGCACGTTTTGCTCCTTTCCACTGCAATTCTTTTGCTCCCAGACCGATTTCTGGTGCTCACTGCGTTTCCCAGTTTCCCATTTTTGGCTTTTTTTCTCAAGGGCATTTCACTTGCTCATATCTCCTTTCCAGAGTCTTAGGGAGCCTTTCTTTTCGGATCCGCAGGATTTCGTTTCCCTTCCCGAAAGGAAACAAAGTTTCCTTTCGGGAAGGGAAACGAAATCTTGCGATTTCAATGGGGACCAAAGGGGCAAGCTTTGCTGCATAGCCCTGCTCTTGCTGCCATGCCATCACTTTTGCTGCCTTTGGCTTGGGCCGAGGTTTTTCCAATTTTTGTTTCCCTCTGCATGCCATGTCACATCCCTCTTCCCCTCTGTGTCCTCTCTTCCTCCGTGATTTTTTCCCTGATTTTGCAGCATTTCTCAGCTTAATTTTGGCATGTTTTGCTCTTTCCACTGCAATTCTTTTGCTCCCAGACCGATTTCTGGTGCTCACTGCGTTTCCCAATTTCCCATTTTTGGCTTTTTTTCTCAAGGGCATTTCACTTGCTCATATCTCCTTTCCAGAGTCTTAGGGAGCCTTTCTTTTCAGATCCGCAAGATTTCGTTTCCCTTCCCAAAAGGAAACAAAGTTTCCTTTCGGGAAGGGAAACGAAATCTTGCGATTTCAATGGGGACCAAAGGGGCAAGCTTTGGTGCATAGCCCTGCTCTTGCTGCCATGCCATCACTTTTGCTGCCTTTGGCTTGGGCCGAGGTTTTTCCAATTTTTGTTTCCCTCTGCATGCCATGTCACATCCCTCTTCCCCTCTGTGTCCTCTCTTCCTCCGTGATTTTTTCCCTGATTTTGCAGCATTTCTCAGCTTAATTTTGGCACGTTTTGCTCCTTTCCACTGCAATTCTTTTGCTCCCAGACCGATTTCTGGTGCTCACTGCGTTTCCCAGTTTCCCATTTTTGGCTTTTTTTCTCAAGGGCATTTCACTTGCTCATATCTCCTTTCCAGAGTCTTAGGGAGCCTTTCTTTTCAGATCCGCAAGATTTCGTTTCCCTTCCCGAAAGGAAACAAAGTTTCCTTTCGGGAAGGGAAACGAAATCTTGCGATTTCAATGGGGACCAAAGGGGCAAGCTTTGGTGCATAGCCCTGCTCTTGCTGCCATGCCATCACTTTTGCTGCCTTTGGCTTGGGCCGAGGTTTTTCCAATTTTTGTTTCCCTCTGCATGCCATGTCACATCCCTCTTCCCCTCTGTGTCCTCTCTTCCTCCGTGATTTTTTCCCTGATTTTGCAGCATTTCTCAGCTTAATTTTGGCACGTTTTGCTCTTTCCACTGCAATTCTTTTGCTCCCAGACCGATTTCTGGTGCTCACTGCGTTTCCCAATTTCCCATTTTTGGCTTTTTTTCTCAAGGGCATTTCACTTGCTCATATCTCCTTTCCAGAGTCTTAGGGAGCCTTTCTTTTCAGATCCGCAAGATTTCGTTTCCCTTCCCGAAAGGAAACAAAGTTTCCTTTCGGGAAGGGAAACGAAATCTTGCGATTTCAATGGGGACCAAAGGGGCAAGCTTTGGTGCATAGCCCTGCTCTTGCTGCCATGCCATCACTTTTGCTGCCTTTGGCTTGGGCCGAGGTTTGTCCAATTTTTGTTTCCCTCTGCATGCCATGTCACATCCCTCTTCCCCTCTGTGTCCTCTCTTCCCCCGTGATTTTTTCCCTGATTTTGCAGCATTTCTCAGCTTAATTTTGGCACGTTTTGCTCCTTTCCACTGCAATTCTTTTGCTCCCAGACCGATTTCTGGTGCTCACTGCGTTTCCCAGTTTCCCATTTTTGGCTTTTTTTCTCAAGGGCATTTCACTTGCTCATATCTCCTTTCCAGAGTCTTAGGGAGCCTTTCTTTTCGGATCCGCAAGATTTCGTTTCCCTTCCCGAAAGGAAACAAAGTTTCCTTTCGGGAAGGGAAACGAAATCTTGCGATTTCAATGGGGACCAAAGGGGCAAGCTTTGGTGCATAGCCCTGCTCTTGCTGCCATGCCATCACTTTTGCTGCCTTTGGCTTGGGCCGAGGTTTTTCCAATTTTTGTTTCCCTCTGCATGCCATGTCACATCCCTCTTCCCCTCTGTGTCCTCTCTTCCTCCGTGATTTTTTCCCTGATTTTGCAGCATTTCTCAGCTTAATTTTGGCACGTTTTGCTCTTTCCACTGCAATTCTTTTGCTCCCAGACCGATTTCTGGTGCTCACTGCGTTTCCCAATTTCCCATTTTTGGCTTTTTTTCTCAAGGGCATTTCACTTGCTCATATCTCCTTTCCAGAGTCTTAGGGAGCCTTTCTTTTCGGATCCGCAAGATTTCGTTTCCCTTCCCGAAAGGAAACAAAGTTTCCTTTCGGGAAGGGAAACGAAATCTTGCGATTTCAATGGGGACCAAAGGGGCAAGCTTTGGTGCATAGCCCTGCTCTTGCTGCCATGCCATCACTTTTGCTGCCTTTGGCTTGGGCCGAGGTTTTTCCAATTTTTGTTTCCCTCTGCATGCCATGTCACATCCCTCTTCCCCTCTGTGTCCTCTCTTCCTCCGTGATTTTTTCCCTGATTTTGCAGCATTTCTCAGCTTAATTTTGGCACGTTTTGCTCTTTCCACTGCAATTCTTTTGCTCCCAGACCGATTTCTGGTGCTCACTGCGTTTCCCAATTTCCCATTTTTGGCTTTTTTTCTCAAGGGCATTTCACTTGCTCATATCTCCTTTCCAGAGTCTTAGGGAGCCTTTCTTTTCAGATCCGCAAGATTTCGTTTCCCTTCCCGAAAGGAAACTTTGTTTCCTTTCGGGAAGGGAAACGAAATCTTGCGATTTCAATGGGGACCAAAGGGGCAAGCTTTGGTGCATAGCCCTGCTCTTGCTGCCATGCCATCACTTTTGCTGCCTTTGGCTTGGGCCGAGGTTTTTCCAGTTTTTGTTTCCCTCTGCATGCCATGTCACATCCCTCTTCCCCTCTGTGTCCTCTCTTCCCCCGTGATTTTTTCCCTGATTTTGCAGCATTTCTCAGCTTAATTTTGGCACGTTTTGCTCCTTTCCACTGCAATTCTTTTGCTCCCAGACCGATTTCTGGTGCTCACTGCGTTTCCCAATTTCCCATTTTTGGCTTTTTTTCTCAAGGGCATTTCACTTGCTCATATCTCCTTTCCAGAGTCTTAGGGAGCCTTTCTTTTCGGATCCGCAAGATTTCGTTTCCCTTCCCGAAAGGAAACAAAGTTTCCTTTCGGGAAGGGAAACGAAATCTTGCGATTTCAATGGGGATCAAAGGGGCAAGCTTTGGTGCATAGCCCTGCTCTTGCTGCCATGCCATCACTTTTGCTGCCTTTGGCTTGGGCCGAGGTTTTTCCAATTTTTGTTTCCCTCTGCATGCCATGTCACATCCCTCTTCCCCTCTGTGTCCTCTCTTCCTCCGTGATTTTTTCCCTGATTTTGCAGCATTTCTCAGCTTAATTTTGGCACGTTTTGCTCCTTTCCACTGCAATTCTTTTGCTCCCAGACCGATTTCTGGTGCTCACTGCGTTTCCCAATTTCCCATTTTTGGCTTTTTTTCTCAAGGGCATTTCACTTGCTCATATCTCCTTTCCAGAGTCTTAGGGAGCCTTTCTTTTCGGATCCGCAAGATTTCGTTTCCCTTCCCGAAAGGAAACAAAGTTTCCTTTCGGGAAGGGAAACGAAATCTTGCGATTTCAATGGGGACCAAAGGGGCAAGCTTTGGTGCATAGCCCTGCTCTTGCTGCCATGCCATCACTTTTGCTGCCTTTGGCTTGGGCCGAGGTTTTTCCAATTTTTGTTTCCCTCTGCATGCCATGTCACATCCCTCTTCCCCTCTGTGTCCTCTCTTCCTCCGTGATTTTTTCCCTGATTTTGCAGCATTTCTCAGCTTAATTTTGGCACGTTTTGCTCTTTCCACTGCAATTCTTTTGCTCCCAGACCGATTTCTGGTGCTCACTGCGTTTCCCAATTTCCCATTTTTGGCTTTTTTTCTCAAGGGCATTTCACTTGCTCATATCTCCTTTCCAGAGTCTTAGGGAGCCTTTCTTTTCGGATCCGCAAGATTTCGTTTCCCTTCCCGAAAGGAAACAAAGTTTCCTTTCGGGAAGGGAAACGAAATCTTGCGATTTCAATGGGGACCAAAGGGGCAAGCTTTGGTGCATAGCCCTGCTCTTGCTGCCATGCAATCACTTTTGCTGCCTTTGGCTTGGGCCGAGGTTTTTCCAATTTTTGTTTCCCTCTGCATGCCATGTCACATCCCTCTTCCCCTCTGTGTCCTCTCTTCCTCCGTGATTTTTTCCCTGATTTTGCAGCATTTCTCAGCTTAATTTTGGCACGTTTTGCTCTTTCCACTGCAATTCTTTTGCTCCCAGACCGATTTCTGGTGCTCACTGCGTTTCCCAATTTCCCATTTTTGGCTTTTTTTCTCAAGGGCATTTCACTTGCTCATATCTCCTTTCCAGAGTCTTAGGGAGCCAAGTATTGCAATTTATACTGGAACACTTTCCCTTCCCGAAAGGAAACTTTGTTTCCTTTCGGGAAGGGAAACGAAATCTTGCGATTTCAATGGGGACCAAAGGGGCAAGCTTTGGTGCATAGCCCTGCTCTTGCTGCCATGCCATCACTTTTGCTGCCTTTGGCTTGGGCCGAGGTTTTTCCAGTTTTTGTTTCCCTCTGCATGCCATGTCACATCCCTCTTCCCCTCTGTGTCCTCTCTTCCCCCGTGATTTTTTCCCTGATTTTGCAGCATTTCTCAGCTTAATTTTGGCACGTTTTGCTCCTTTCCACTGCAATTCTTTTGCTCCCAGACCGATTTCTGGTGCTCACTGCGTTTCCCAATTTCCCATTTTTGGCTTTTTTTCTCAAGGGCATTTCACTTGCTCATATCTCCTTTCCAGAGTCTTAGGGAGCCTTTCTTTTCGGATCCGCAAGATTTCGTTTCCCTTCCCGAAAGGAAACAAAGTTTCCTTTCGGGAAGGGAAACGAAATCTTGCGATTTCAATGGGGATCAAAGGGGCAAGCTTTGGTGCATAGCCCTGCTCTTGCTGCCATGCCATCACTTTTGCTGCCTTTGGCTTGGGCCGAGGTTTTTCCAATTTTTGTTTCCCTCTGCATGCCATGTCACATCCCTCTTCCCCTCTGTGTCCTCTCTTCCTCCGTGATTTTTTCCCTGATTTTGCAGCATTTCTCAGCTTAATTTTGGCACGTTTTGCTCCTTTCCACTGCAATTCTTTTGCTCCCAGACCGATTTCTGGTGCTCACTGCGTTTCCCAATTTCCCATTTTTGGCTTTTTTTCTCAAGGGCATTTCACTTGCTCATATCTCCTTTCCAGAGTCTTAGGGAGCCTTTCTTTTCAGATCCGCAAGATTTCGTTTCCCTTCCCGAAAGGAAACAAAGTTTCCTTTCGGGAAGGGAAACGAAATCTTGCGATTTCAATGGGGACCAAAGGGGCAAGCTTTGGTGCATAGCCCTGCTCTTGCTGCCATGCCATCACTTTTGCTGCCTTTGGCTTGGGCCGAGGTTTTTCCAATTTTTGTTTCCCTCTGCATGCCATGTCACATCCCTCTTCCCCTCTGTGTCCTCTCTTCCTCCGTGATTTTTTCCCTGATTTTGCAGCATTTCTCAGCTTAATTTTGGCACGTTTTGCTCCTTTCCACTGCAATTCTTTTGCTCCCAGACTGATTTCTGGTGCTCACTGCGTTTCCCAGTTTCCCATTTTTGGCTTTTTTTCTCAAGGGCATTTCACTTGCTCATATCTCCTTTCCAGAGTCTTAGGGAGCCTTTCTTTTCCGATCCGCAAGATTTCGTTTCCCTTCCCGAAAGGAAACAAAGTTTCCTTTCGGGAAGGGAAACGAAATCTTGCGATTTCAATGGGGACCAAAGGGGCAAGCTTTGGTGCATAGCCCTGCTCTTGCTGCCATGCAATCACTTTTGCTGCCTTTGGCTTGGGCCGAGGTTTTTCCAATTTTTGTTTCCCTCTGCATGCCATGTCACATCCCTCTTCCCCTCTGTGTCCTCTCTTCCTCCGTGATTTTTTCCCTGATTTTGCAGCATTTCTCAGCTTAATTTTGGCACGTTTTGCTCTTTCCACTGCAATTCTTTTGCTCCCAGACCGATTTCTGGTGCTCACTGCGTTTCCCAATTTCCCATTTTTGGCTTTTTTTCTCAAGGGCATTTCACTTGCTCATATCTCCTTTCCAGAGTCTTAGGGAGCCTTTCTTTTCGGATCCGCAAGATTTCGTTTCCCTTCCCGAAAGGAAACAAAGTTTCCTTTCGGGAAGGGAAACGAAATCTTGCGATTTCAATGGGGACCAAAGGGGCAAGCTTTGGTGCATAGCCCTGCTCTTGCTGCCATGCCATCACTTTTGCTGCCTTTGGCTTGGGCCGAGGTTTTTCCAGTTTTTGTTTCCCTCTGCATGCCATGTCACATCCCTCTTCCCCTCTGTGTCCTCTCTTCCCCCGTGATTTTTTCCCTGATTTTGCAGCATTTCTCAGCTTAATTTTGGCACGTTTTGCTCCTTTCCACTGCAATTCTTTTGCTCCCAGACCGATTTCTGGTGCTCACTGCGTTTCCCAATTTCCCATTTTTGGCTTTTTTTCTCAAGGGCATTTCACTTGCTCATATCTCCTTTCCAGAGTCTTAGGGAGCCTTTCTTTTCGGATCCGCAAGATTTCGTTTCCCTTCCCGAAAGGAAACAAAGTTTCCTTTCGGGAAGGGAAACGAAATCTTGCGATTTCAATGGGGATCAAAGGGGCAAGCTTTGGTGCATAGCCCTGCTCTTGCTGCCATGCCATCACTTTTGCTGCCTTTGGCTTGGGCCGAGGTTTTTCCAATTTTTGTTTCCCTCTGCATGCCATGTCACATCCCTCTTCCCCTCTGTGTCCTCTCTTCCTCCGTGATTTTTTCCCTGATTTTGCAGCATTTCTCAGCTTAATTTTGGCACGTTTTGCTCCTTTCCACTGCAATTCTTTTGCTCCCAGACCGATTTCTGGTGCTCACTGCGTTTCCCAATTTCCCATTTTTGGCTTTTTTTCTCAAGGGCATTTCACTTGCTCATATCTCCTTTCCAGAGTCTTAGGGAGCCTTTCTTTTCAGATCCGCAAGATTTCGTTTCCCTTCCCGAAAGGAAACAAAGTTTCCTTTCGGGAAGGGAAACGAAATCTTGCGATTTCAATGGGGACCAAAGGGGCAAGCTTTGGTGCATAGCCCTGCTCTTGCTGCCATGCCATCACTTTTGCTGCCTTTGGCTTGGGCCGAGGTTTTTCCAATTTTTGTTTCCCTCTGCATGCCATGTCACATCCCTCTTCCCCTCTGTGTCCTCTCTTCCTCCGTGATTTTTTCCCTGATTTTGCAGCATTTCTCAGCTTAATTTTGGCACGTTTTGCTCCTTTCCACTGCAATTCTTTTGCTCCCAGACTGATTTCTGGTGCTCACTGCGTTTCCCAGTTTCCCATTTTTGGCTTTTTTTCTCAAGGGCATTTCACTTGCTCATATCTCCTTTCCAGAGTCTTAGGGAGCCTTTCTTTTCCGATCCGCAAGATTTCGTTTCCCTTCCCGAAAGGAAACAAAGTTTCCTTTCGGGAAGGGAAACGAAATCTTGCGATTTCAATGGGGACCAAAGGGGCAAGCTTTGGTGCATAGCCCTGCTCTTGCTGCCATGCAATCACTTTTGCTGCCTTTGGCTTGGGCCGAGGTTTTTCCAATTTTTGTTTCCCTCTGCATGCCATGTCACATCCCTCTTCCCCTCTGTGTCCTCTCTTCCTCCGTGATTTTTTCCCTGATTTTGCAGCATTTCTCAGCTTAATTTTGGCACGTTTTGCTCTTTCCACTGCAATTCTTTTGCTCCCAGACCGATTTCTGGTGCTCACTGCGTTTCCCAATTTCCCATTTTTGGCTTTTTTTCTCAAGGGCATTTCACTTGCTCATATCTCCTTTCCAGAGTCTTAGGGAGCCTTTCTTTTCGGATCCGCAAGATTTCGTTTCCCTTCCCGAAAGGAAACAAAGTTTCCTTTCGGGAAGGGAAACGAAATCTTGCGATTTCAATGGGGACCAAAGGGGCAAGCTTTGGTGCATAGCCCTGCTCTTGCTGCCATGCCATCACTTTTGCTGCCTTTGGCTTGGGCCGAGGTTTTTCCAATTTTTGTTTCCCTCTGCATGCCATGTCACATCCCTCTTCCCCTCTGTGTCCTCTCTTCCTCCGTGATTTTTTCCCTGATTTTGCAGCATTTCTCAGCTTAATTTTGGCACGTTTTGCTCTTTCCACTGCAATTCTTTTGCTCCCAGACCGATTTCTGGTGCTCACTGCGTTTCCCAATTTCCCATTTTTGGCTTTTTTTCTCAAGGGCATTTCACTTGCTCATATCTCCTTTCCAGAGTCTTAGGGAGCCTTTCTTTTCAGATCCGCAAGATTTCGTTTCCCTTCCCGAAAGGAAACAAAGTTTCCTTTCGGGAAGGGAAACGAAATCTTGCGATTTCAATGGGGACCAAAGGGGCAAGCTTTGGTGCATAGCCCTGCTCTTGCTGCCATGCCATCACTTTTGCTGCCTTTGGCTTGGGCCGAGGTTTTTCCAATTTTTGTTTCCCTCTGCATGCCATGTCACATCCCTCTTCCCCTCTGTGTCCTCTCTTCCTCCGTGATTTTTTCCCTGATTTTGCAGCATTTCTCAGCTTAATTTTGGCACATTTTGCTCCTTTCCACTGCAATTCTTTTGCTCCCAGACCGATTTCTGGTGCTCACTGCGTTTCCCAGTTTCCCATTTTTGGCTTTTTTTCTCAAGGGCATTTCACTTGCTCATATCTCCTTTCCAGAGTCTTAGGGAGCCTTTCTTTTCGGATCCGCAAGATTTCGTTTCCCTTCCCGAAAGGAAACAAAGTTTCCTTTCGGGAAGGGAAACGAAATCTTGCGATTTCAATGGGGACCAAAGGGGCAAGCTTTGGTGCATAGCCCTGCTCTTGCTGCCATGCCATCACTTTTGCTGCCTTTGGCTTGGGCCGAGGTTTTTCCAATTTTTGTTTCCCTCTGCATGCCATGTCACATCCCTCTTCCCCTCTGTGTCCTCTCTTCCTCCGTGATTTTTTCCCTGATTTTGCAGCATTTCTCAGCTTAATTTTGGCACATTTTGCTCCTTTCCACTGCAATTCTTTTGCTCCCAGACCGATTTCTGGTGCTCACTGCGTTTCCCAGTTTCCCATTTTTGGCTTTTTTTCTCAAGGGCATTTCACTTGCTCATATCTCCTTTCCAGAGTCTTAGGGAGCCTTTCTTTTCGGATCCGCAAGATTTCGTTTCCCTTCCCGAAAGGAAACAAAGTTTCCTTTCGGGAAGGGAAACGAAATCTTGCGATTTCAATGGGGACCAAAGGGGCAAGCTTTGGTGCATAGCCCTGCTCTTGCTGCCATGCCATCACTTTTGCTGCCTTTGGCTTGGGCCGAGGTTTTTCCAATTTTTGTTTCCCTCTGCATGCCATGTCACATCCCTCTTGCCCTCTGTCCTCTCTTCCTCCGTGATTTTTTCCCTGATTTTGCAGCATTTCTCAGCTTAATTTTGGCACGTTTTGCTCTTTCCACTGCAATTCTTTTGCTCCCAGACCGATTTCTGGTGCTCACTGCGTTTCCCAATTTCCCATTTTTGGCTTTTTTTCTCAAGGGCATTTCACTTGCTCATATCTCCTTTCCAGAGTCTTAGGGAGCCTTTCTTTTCAGATCCGCAAGATTTCGTTTCCCTTCCCGAAAGGAAACTTTGTTTCCTTTCGGGAAGGGAAACGAAATCTTGCGATTTCAATGGGGACCAAAGGGGCAAGCTTTGGTGCATAGCCCTGCTCTTGCTGCCATGCCATCACTTTTGCTGCCTTTGGCTTGGGCCGAGGTTTGTCCAATTTTTGTTTCCCTCTGCATGCCATGTCACATCCCTCTTCCCCTCTGTGTCCTCTCTTCCCCCGTGATTTTTTCCCTGATTTTGCAGCATTTCTCAGCTTAATTTTGGCACGTTTTGCTCCTTTCCACTGCAATTCTTTTGCTCCCAGACCGATTTCTGGTGCTCACTGCGTTTCCCAATTTCCCATTTTTGGCTTTTTTTCTCAAGGGCATTTCACTTGCTCATATCTCCTTTCCAGAGTCTTAGGGAGCCTTTCTTTTCGGATCCGCAAGATTTCGTTTCCCTTCCCGAAAGGAAACAAAGTTTCCTTTCGGGAAGGGAAACGAAATCTTGCGATTTCAATGGGGACCAAAGGGGCAAGCTTTGGTGCATAGCCCTGCTCTTGCTGCCATGCCATCACTTTTGCTGCCTTTGGCTTGGGCCGAGGTTTTTCCAATTTTTGTTTCCCTCTGCATGCCATGTCACATCCCTCTTCCCCTCTGTGTCCTCTCTTCCTCCGTGATTTTTTCCCTGATTTTGCAGCATTTCTCAGCTTAATTTTGGCACGTTTTGCTCCTTTCCACTGCAATTCTTTTGCTCCCAGACCGATTTCTGGTGCTCACTGCGTTTCCCAATTTCCCATTTTTGGCTTTTTTTCTCAAGGGCATTTCACTTGCTCATATCTCCTTTCCAGAGTCTTAGGGAGCCTTTCTTTTCGGATCCGCAAGATTTCGTTTCCCTTCCCGAAAGGAAACAAAGTTTCCTTTCGGGAAGGGAAACGAAATCTTGCGATTTCAATGGGGACCAAAGGGGCAAGCTTTGGTGCATAGCCCTGCTCTTGCTGCCATGCCATCACTTTTGCTGCCTTTGGCTTGGGCCGAGGTTTTTCCAATTTTTGTTTCCCTCTGCATGCCATGTCACATCCCTCTTCCCCTCTGTGTCCTCTCTTCCTCCGTGATTTTTTCCCTGATTTTGCAGCATTTCTCAGCTTAATTTTGGCACGTTTTGCTCTTTCCACTGCAATTCTTTTGCTCCCAGACCGATTTCTGGTGCTCACTGCGTTTCCCAATTTCCCATTTTTGGCTTTTTTTCTCAAGGGCATTTCACTTGCTCATATCTCCTTTCCAGAGTCTTAGGGAGCCTTTCTTTTCAGATCCGCAAGATTTCGTTTCCCTTCCCGAAAGGAAACAAAGTTTCCTTTCGGGAAGGGAAACGAAATCTTGCGATTTCAATGGGGACCAAAGGGGCAAGCTTTGGTGCATAGCCCTGCTCTTGCTGCCATGCCATCACTTTTGCTGCCTTTGGCTTGGGCCGAGGTTTTTCCAATTTTTGTTTCCCTCTGCATGCCATGTCACATCCCTCTTCCCCTCTGTGTCCTCTCTTCCTCCGTGATTTTTTCCCTGATTTTGCAGCATTTCTCAGCTTAATTTTGGCACGTTTTGCTCCTTTCCACTGCAATTCTTTTGCTCCCAGACTGATTTCTGGTGCTCACTGCGTTTCCCAGTTTCCCATTTTTGGCTTTTTTTCTCAAGGGCATTTCACTTGCTCATATCTCCTTTCCAGAGTCTTAGGGAGCCTTTCTTTTCCGATCCGCAAGATTTCGTTTCCCTTCCCGAAAGGAAACAAAGTTTCCTTTCGGGAAGGGAAACGAAATCTTGCGATTTCAATGGGGACCAAAGGGGCAAGCTTTGGTGCATAGCCCTGCTCTTGCTGCCATGCAATCACTTTTGCTGCCTTTGGCTTGGGCCGAGGTTTTTCCAATTTTTGTTTCCCTCTGCATGCCATGTCACATCCCTCTTCCCCTCTGTGTCCTCTCTTCCTCCGTGATTTTTTCCCTGATTTTGCAGCATTTCTCAGCTTAATTTTGGCACGTTTTGCTCTTTCCACTGCAATTCTTTTGCTCCCAGACCGATTTCTGGTGCTCACTGCGTTTCCCAATTTCCCATTTTTGGCTTTTTTTCTCAAGGGCATTTCACTTGCTCATATCTCCTTTCCAGAGTCTTAGGGAGCCTTTCTTTTCGGATCCGCAAGATTTCGTTTCCCTTCCCGAAAGGAAACAAAGTTTCCTTTCGGGAAGGGAAACGAAATCTTGCGATTTCAATGGGGACCAAAGGGGCAAGCTTTGGTGCATAGCCCTGCTCTTGCTGCCATGCCATCACTTTTGCTGCCTTTGGCTTGGGCCGAGGTTTTTCCAATTTTTGTTTCCCTCTGCATGCCATGTCACATCCCTCTTCCCCTCTGTGTCCTCTCTTCCTCCGTGATTTTTTCCCTGATTTTGCAGCATTTCTCAGCTTAATTTTGGCACGTTTTGCTCTTTCCACTGCAATTCTTTTGCTCCCAGACCGATTTCTGGTGCTCACTGCGTTTCCCAATTTCCCATTTTTGGCTTTTTTTCTCAAGGGCATTTCACTTGCTCATATCTCCTTTCCAGAGTCTTAGGGAGCCTTTCTTTTCAGATCCGCAAGATTTCGTTTCCCTTCCCGAAAGGAAACAAAGTTTCCTTTCGGGAAGGGAAATGAAATCTTGCGATTTCAATGGGGACCAAAGGGGCAAGCTTTGGTGCATAGCCCTGCTCTTGCTGCCATGCCATCACTTTTGCTGCCTTTGGCTTGGGCCGAGGTTTTTCCAATTTTTGTTTCCCTCTGCATGCCATGTCACATCCCTCTTCCCCTCTGTGTCCTCTCTTCCTCCGTGATTTTTTCCCTGATTTTGCAGCATTTCTCAGCTTAATTTTGGCACATTTTGCTCCTTTCCACTGCAATTCTTTTGCTCCCAGACCGATTTCTGGTGCTCACTGCGTTTCCCAGTTTCCCATTTTTGGCTTTTTTTCTCAAGGGCATTTCACTTGCTCATATCTCCTTTCCAGAGTCTTAGGGAGCCTTTCTTTTCGGATCCGCAAGATTTCGTTTCCCTTCCCGAAAGGAAACAAAGTTTCCTTTCGGGAAGGGAAACGAAATCTTGCGATTTCAATGGGGACCAAAGGGGCAAGCTTTGGTGCATAGCCCTGCTCTTGCTGCCATGCCATCACTTTTGCTGCCTTTGGCTTGGGCCGAGGTTTTTCCAATTTTGTTTCCCTCTGCATGCCATGTCACATCCCTCTTCCCCTCTGTGTCCTCTCTTCCTCCGTGATTTTTTCCCTGATTTTGCAGCATTTCTCAGCTTAATTTTGGCACATTTTGCTCCTTTCCACTGCAATTCTTTTGCTCCCAGACCGATTTCTGGTGCTCACTGCGTTTCCCAGTTTCCCATTTTTGGCTTTTTTTCTCAAGGGCATTTCACTTGCTCATATCTCCTTTCCAGAGTCTTAGGGAGCCTTTCTTTTCGGATCCGCAAGATTTCGTTTCCCTTCCCGAAAGGAAACAAAGTTTCCTTTCGGGAAGGGAAACGAAATCTTGCGATTTCAATGGGGACCAAAGGGGCAAGCTTTGGTGCATAGCCCTGCTCTTGCTGCCATGCCATCACTTTTGCTGCCTTTGGCTTGGGCCGAGGTTTTTCCAATTTTTGTTTCCCTCTGCATGCCATGTCACATCCCTCTTCCCCTCTGTGTCCTCTCTTCCTCCGTGATTTTTTCCCTGATTTTGCAGCATTTCTCAGCTTAATTTTGGCACATTTTGCTCCTTTCCACTGCAATTCTTTTGCTCCCAGACCGATTTCTGGTGCTCACTGCGTTTCCCAATTTCCCATTTTTGGCTTTTTTTCTCAAGGGCATTTCACTTGCTCATATCTCCTTTCCAGAGTCTTAGGGAGCCTTTCTTTTCGGATCCGCAAGATTTCGTTTCCCTTCCCGAAAGGAAACAAAGTTTCCTTTCGGGAAGGGAAACGAAATCTTGCGATTTCAATGGGGACCAAAGGGGCAAGCTTTGGTGCATAGCCCTGCTCTTGCTGCCATGCCATCACTTTTGCTGCCTTTGGCTTGGGCCGAGGTTTTTCCAATTTTTGTTTCCCTCTGCATGCCATGTCACATCCCTCTTCCCCTCTGTGTCCTCTCTTCCTCCGTGATTTTTTCCCTGATTTTGCAGCATTTCTCAGCTTAATTTTGGCACGTTTTGCTCTTTCCACTGCAATTCTTTTGCTCCCAGACCGATTTCTGGTGCTCACTGCGTTTCCCAATTTCCCATTTTTGGCTTTTTTTCTCAAGGGCATTTCACTTGCTCATATCTCCTTTCCAGAGTCTTAGGGAGCCTTTCTTTTCAGATCCGCAAGATTTCGTTTCCCTTCCCGAAAGGAAACTTTGTTTCCTTTCGGGAAGGGAAACGAAATCTTGCGATTTCAATGGGGACCAAAGGGGCAAGCTTTGCTGCATAGCCCTGCTCTTGCTGCCATGCCATCACTTTTGCTGCCTTTGGCTTGGGCCGAGGTTTTTCCAATTTTTGTTTCCCTCTGCATGCCATGTCACATCCCTCTTCCCCTCTGTGTCCTCTCTTCCTCCGTGATTTTTTCCCTGATTTTGCAGCATTTCTCAGCTTAATTTTGGCACGTTTTGCTCCTTTCCACTGCAATTCTTTTGCTCCCAGACCGATTTCTGGTGCTCCCTGCGTTTCCCAATTTCCCATTTTTGGCTTTTTTTCTCAAGGGCATTTCACTTGCTCATATCTCCTTTCCAGAGTCTTAGGGAGCCTTTCTTTTCGGATCCGCAAGATTTCGTTTCCCTTCCCGAAAGGAAACAAAGTTTCCTTTCGGGAAGGGAAACGAAATCTTGCGATTTCAATGGGGATCAAAGGGGCAAGCTTTGGTGCATAGCCCTGCTCTTGCTGCCATGCCATCACTTTTGCTGCCTTTGGCTTGGGCCGAGGTTTTTCCAATTTTTGTTTCCCTCTGCATGCCATGTCACATCCCTCTTCCCCTCTGTGTCCTCTTATCCTCCGTGATTTTTTCCCTGATTTTGCAGCATTTCTCAGCTTAATTTTGGCACGTTTTGCTCCTTTCCACTGCAATTCTTTTGCTCCCAGACCGATTTCTGGTGCTCACTGCGTTTCCCAATTTCCCATTTTTGGCTTTTTTTCTCAAGGGCATTTCACTTGCTCATATCTCCTTTCCAGAGTCTTAGGGAGCCTTTCTTTTCGGATCCGCAAGATTTCGTTTCCCTTCCCGAAAGGAAACAAAGTTTCCTTTCGGGAAGGGAAACGAAATCTTGCGATTTCAATGGGGACCAAAGGGGCAAGCTTTGGTGCATAGCCCTGCTCTTGCTGCCATGCCATCACTTTTGCTGCCTTTGGCTTGGGCCGAGGTTTTTCCAATTTTTGTTTCCCTCTGCATGCCATGTCACATCCCTCTTCCCCTCTGTGTCCTCTCTTCCTCCGTTGATTTTTTCCCTGATTTTGCAGCATTTCTCAGCTTAATTTTGGCACGTTTTGCTCTTTCCACTGCAATTCTTTTGCTCCCAGACCGATTTCTGGTGCTCACTGCGTTTCCCAATTTCCCATTTTTGGCTTTTTTTCTCAAGGGCATTTCACTTGCTCATATCTCCTTTCCAGAGTCTTAGGGAGCCTTTCTTTTCGGATCCGCAAGATTTCGTTTCCCTTCCCGAAAGGAAACAAAGTTTCCTTTCGGGAAGGGAAACGAAATCTTGCGATTTCAATGGGGACCAAAGGGGCAAGCTTTGGTGCATAGCCCTGCTCTTGCTGCCATGCCATCACTTTTGCTGCCTTTGGCTTGGGCCGAGGTTTTTCCAATTTTTGTTTCCCTCTGCATGCCATGTCACATCCCTCTTCCCCTCTGTGTCCTCTCTTCCTCCGTGATTTTTTCCCTGATTTTGCAGCATTTCTCAGCTTAATTTTGGCACGTTTTGCTCCTTTCCACTGCAATTCTTTTGCTCCCAGACTGATTTCTGGTGCTCACTGCGTTTCCCAGTTTCCCATTTTTGGCTTTTTTTCTCAAGGGCATTTCACTTGCTCATATCTCCTTTCCAGAGTCTTAGGGAGCCTTTCTTTTCCGATCCGCAAGATTTCGTTTCCCTTCCCGAAAGGAAACAAAGTTTCCTTTCGGGAAGGGAAACGAAATCTTGCGATTTCAATGGGGACCAAAGGGGCAAGCTTTGGTGCATAGCCCTGCTCTTGCTGCCATGCCATCACTTTTGCTGCCTTTGGCTTGGGCCGAGGTTTTTCCAATTTTTGTTTCCCTCTGCATGCCATGTCACATCCCTCTTCCCCTCTGTGTCCTCTCTTCCTCCGTGATTTTTTCCCTGATTTTGCAGCATTTCTCAGCTTAATTTTGGCATGTTTTGCTCCTTTCCACTGCAATTCTTTTGCTCCCAGACCAATTTCTGGTGCTCACTGCGTTTCCCAGTTTCCCATTTTTGGCTTTTTTTCTCAAGGGCATTTCGCGTGGTCATATCTCCTTTCCAGAGTCTTAGGGAGCCTTTCTTTTCCGATCCGCAAGATTTCGTTTCCCTTCCCGAAAGGAAACAAAGTTTCCTTTCGGGAAGGGAAACGAAATCTTGCGATTTCAATGGGGACCAAAGGGGCAAGCTTTGGTGCATAGCCCTGCTCTTGCTGCCATGACATCACTTTTGCTGCCTTTGGCTTGGGCCGAGGTTTGTCCAATTTTTGTTTCCCTCTGCATGCCATGTCACATCCCCTCTTCCCCTCTGTGTCCTCTCTTCCCCCGTGATTTTTTCCCTGATTTTGCAGCATTTCTCAGCTTAATTTTGGCACGTTTTGCTCCTTTCCACTGCAATTCTTTTGCTCCCAGACCGATTTCTGGTGCTCACTGCGTTTCCCAATTTCCCATTTTTGGCTTTTTTTCTCAAGGGCATTTCACTTGCTCATATCTCCTTTCCAGAGTCTTAGGGAGCCTTTCTTTTCGGATCCGCAAGATTTCGTTTCCCTTCCCGAAAGGAAACAAAGTTTCCTTTCGGGAAGGGAAACGAAATCTTGCGATTTCAATGGGGACCAAAGGGGCAAGCTTTGGTGCATAGCCCTGCTCTTGCTGCCATGCCATCACTTTTGCTGCCTTTGGCTTGGGCCGAGGTTTTTCCAATTTTTGTTTCCCTCTGCATGCCATGTCACATCCCTCTTCCCCTCTGTGTCCTCTCTTCCTCCGTGATTTTTTCCCTGATTTTGCAGCATTTCTCAGCTTAATTTTGGCACGTTTTGCTCCTTTCCACTGCAATTCTTTTGCTCCCAGACCGATTTCTGGTGCTCACTGCGTTTCCCAATTTCCCATTTTTGGCTTTTTTTCTCAAGGGCATTTCACTTGCTCATATCTCCTTTCCAGAGTCTTAGGGAGCCTTTCTTTTCGGATCCGCAAGATTTCGTTTCCCTTCCCGAAAGGAAACAAAGTTTCCTTTCGGGAAGGGAAACGAAATCTTGCGATTTCAATGGGGACCAAAGGGGCAAGCTTTGGTGCATAGCCCTGCTCTTGCTGCCATGCCATCACTTTTGCTGCCTTTGGCTTGGGCCGAGGTTTTTCCAATTTTTGTTTCCCTCTGCATGCCATGTCACATCCCTCTTCCCCTCTGTGTCCTCTCTTCCTCCGTGATTTTTTCCCTGATTTTGCAGCATTTCTCAGCTTAATTTTGGCACGTTTTGCTCCTTTCCACTGCAATTCTTTTGCTCCCAGACCGATTTCTGGTGCTCCCTGCGTTTCCCAATTTCCCATTTTTGGCTTTTTTTCTCAAGGGCATTTCACTTGCTCATATCTCCTTTCCAGAGTCTTAGGGAGCCTTTCTTTTCGGACCGCAAGATTTCGTTTCCCTTCCCGAAAGGAAACAAAGTTTCCTTTCGGGAAGGGAAACGAAATCTTGCGATTTCAATGGGGACCAAAGGGGCAAGCTTTGGTGCATAGCCCTGCTCTTGCTGCCATGCCATCACTTTTGCTGCCTTTGGCTTGGGCCGAGGTTTTTCCAATTTTTGTTTCCCTCTGCATGCCATGTCACATCCCTCTTCCCCTCTGTGTCCTCTCTTCCCCCGTGATTTTTTCCCTGATTTTGCAGCATTTCTCAGCTTAATTTTGGCACGTTTTGCTCCTTTCCACTGCAATTCTTTTGCTCCCAGACCGATTTCTGGTGCTCACTGCGTTTCCCAATTTCCCATTTTTGGCTTTTTTTCTCAAGGGCATTTCACTTGCTCATATCTCCTTTCCAGAGTCTTAGGGAGCCTTTCTTTTCGGATCCGCAAGATTTCGTTTCCCTTCCCGAAAGGAAACAAAGTTTCCTTTCGGGAAGGGAAACGAAATCTTGCGATTTCAATGGGGACCAAAGGGGCAAGCTTTGGTGCATAGCCCTGCTCTTGCTGCCATGCCATCACTTTTGCTGCCTTTGGCTTGGGCCGAGGTTTTTCCAATTTTTGTTTCCCTCTGCATGCCATGTCACATCCCTCTTCCCCTCTGTGTCCTCTCTTCCCCCGTGATTTTTTCCCTGATTTTGCAGCATTTCTCAGCTTAATTTTGGCACGTTTTGCTCCTTTCCACTGCAATTCTTTTGCTCCCAGACCGATTTCTGGTGCTCACTGCGTTTCCCAATTTCCCATTTTTGGCTTTTTTTCTCAAGGGCATTTCACTTGCTCATATCTCCTTTCCAGAGTCTTAGGGAGCCTTTCTTTTTGGATCCGCAAGATTTCGTTTCCCTTCCCGAAAGGAAACAAAGTTTCCTTTCGGGAAGGGAAACGAAATCTTGCGATTTCAATGGGGACCAAAGGGGCAAGCTTTGGTGCATAGCCCTGCTCTTGCTGCCATGCCATCACTTTTGCTGCCTTTGGCTTGGGCCGAGGTTTTTCCAATTTTTGTTTCCCTCTGCATGCCATGTCACATCCCTCTTCCCCTCTGTGTCCTCTCTTCCTCCGTGATTTTTTCCCTGATTTTGCAGCATTTCTCAGCTTAATTTTGGCATGTTTTGCTCTTTCCACTGCAATTCTTTTGCTCCCAGACCGATTTCTGGTGCTCACTGCGTTTCCCAATTTCCCATTTTTGGCTTTTTTTCTCAAGGGCATTTCACTTGCTCATATCTCCTTTCCAGAGTCTTAGGGAGCCTTTCTTTTCGGATCCGCAAGATTTCGTTTCCCTTCCCGAAAGGAAACAAAGTTTCCTTTCGGGAAGGGAAACGAAATCTTGCGATTTCAATGGGGACCAAAGGGGCAAGCTTTGGTGCATAGCCCTGCTCTTGCTGCCATGCCATCACTTTTGCTGCCTTTGGCTTGGGCCGAGGTTTTTCCAATTTTTGTTTCCCTCTGCATGCCATGTCACATCCCTCTTCCCCTCTGTGTCCTCTCTTCCTCCGTGATTTTTTCCCTGATTTTGCAGCATTTCTCAGCTTAATTTTGGCATGTTTTGCTCCTTTCCACTGCAATTCTTTTGCTCCCAGACCGATTTCTGGTGCTCACTGCGTTTCCTAATTTCCCATTTTTGGCTTTTTTTCTCAAGGGCATTTCGCGTGGTCATATCTCCTTTCCAGAGTCTTAGGGAGCCTTTCTTTTCGGATCCGCAAGATTTCGTTTCCCTTCCCGAAAGGAAACAAAGTTTCCTTTCGGGAAGGGAAACGAAATCTTGCGATTTCAATGGGGACCAAAGGGGCAAGCTTTGGTGCATAGCCCTGCTCTTGCTGCCATGCCATCACTTTTGCTGCCTTTGGCTTGGGCCGAGGTTTTTCCAATTTTTGTTTCCCTCTGCATGCCATGTCACATCCCTCTTCCCCTCTGTGTCCTCTCTTCCTCCGTGATTTTTTCCCTGATTTTGCAGCATTTCTCAGCTTAATTTTGGCACGTTTTGCTCCTTTCCACTGCAATTCTTTTGCTCCCAGACTGATTTCTGGTGCTCACTGCGTTTCCCAGTTTCCCATTTTTGGCTTTTTTTCTCAAGGGCATTTCACTTGCTCATATCTCCTTTCCAGAGTCTTAGGGAGCCTTTCTTTTCGGATCCGCAAGATTTCGTTTCCCTTCCCGAAAGGAAACAAAGTTTCCTTTCGGGAAGGGAAACGAAATCTTGCGATTTCAATGGGGACCAAAGGGGCAAGCTTTGGTGCATAGCCCTGCTCTTGCTGCCATGCCATCACTTTTGCTGCCTTTGGCTTGGGCCGAGGTTTTTCCAATTTTTGTTTCCCTCTGCATGCCATGTCACATCCCTCTTCCCCTCTGTGTCCTCTCTTCCTCCGTGATTTTTTCCCTGATTTTGCAGCATTTCTCAGCTTAATTTTGGCATGTTTTGCTCTTTCCACTGCAATTCTTTTGCTCCCAGACCGATTTCTGGTGCTCACTGCGTTTCCCAATTTCCCATTTTTGGCTTTTTTTCTCAAGGGCATTTCACTTGCTCATATCTCCTTTCCAGAGTCTTAGGGAGCCTTTCTTTTCGGATCCGCAAGATTTCGTTTCCCTTCCCGAAAGGAAACAAAGTTTCCTTTCGGGAAGGGAAACGAAATCTTGCGATTTCAATGGGGACCAAAGGGGCAAGCTTTGGTGCATAGCCCTGCTCTTGCTGCCATGCCATCACTTTTGCTGCCTTTGGCTTGGGCCAAGGTTTTTCCAATTTTTGTTTCCCTCTGCATGCCATGTCACATCCCTCTTCCCCTCTGTGTCCTCTCTTCCTCCGTGATTTTTTCCCTGATTTTGCAGCATTTCTCAGCTTAATTTTGGCACGTTTTGCTCTTTCCACTGCAATTCTTTTGCTCCCAGACCGATTTCTGGTGCTCACTGCGTTTCCCAATTTCCCATTTTTGGCTTTTTTTCTCAAGGGCATTTCACTTGCTCATATCTCCTTTCCAGAGTCTTAGGGAGCCTTTCTTTTCAGATCCGCAAGATTTCGTTTCCCTTCCCGAAAGGAAACTTTGTTTCCTTTCGGGAAGGGAAACGAAATCTTGCGATTTCAATGGGGACCAAAGGGGCAAGCTTTGCTGCATAGCCCTGCTCTTGCTGCCATGCCATCACTTTTGCTGCCTTTGGCTTGGGCCGAGGTTTGTCCAATTTTTGTTTCCCTCTGCATGCCATGTCACATCCCTCTTCCCCTCTGTGTCATCTCTTCCCCCGTGATTTTTTCCCTGATTTTGCAGCATTTCTCAGCTTAATTTTGGCACGTTTTGCTCCTTTCCACTGCAATTCTTTTGCTCCCAGACCGATTTCTGGTGCTCACTGCGTTTCCCAATTTCCCATTTTTGGCTTTTTTTCTCAAGGGCATTTCACTTGCTCATATCTCCTTTCCAGAGTCTTAGGGAGCCTTTCTTTTCGGATCCGCAAGATTTCGTTTCCCTTCCCGAAAGGAAACAAAGTTTCCTTTCGGGAAGGGAAACGAAATCTTGCGATTTCAATGGGGACCAAAGGGGCAAGCTTTGGTGCATAGCCCTGCTCTTGCTGCCATGCCATCACTTTTGCTGCCTTTGGCTTGGGCCGAGGTTTTTCCAATTTTTGTTTCCCTCTGCATGCCATGTCACATCCCTCTTCCCCTCTGTGTCCTCTCTTCCTCCGTGATTTTTTCCCTGATTTTGCAGCATTTCTCAGCTTAATTTTGGCACGTTTTGCTCCTTTCCACTGCAATTCTTTTGCTCCCAGACCGATTTCTGGTGCTCACTGCGTTTCCCAATTTCCCATTTTTGGCTTTTTTTCTCAAGGGCATTTCACTTGCTCATATCTCCTTTCCAGAGTCTTAGGGAGCCTTTCTTTTTGGATCCGCAAGATTTCGTTTCCCTTCCCGAAAGGAAACAAAGTTTCCTTTCGGGAAGGGAAACGAAATCTTGCGATTTCAATGGGGACCAAAGGGGCAAGCTTTGCTGCATAGCCCTGCTCTTGCTGCCATGCCATCACTTTTGCTGCCTTTGGCTTGGGCCGAGGTTTTTCCAATTTTTGTTTCCCTCTGCATGCCATGTCACATCCCTCTTCCCCTCTGTGTCCTCTCTTCCTCCGTGATTTTTTCCCTGATTTTGCAGCATTTCTCAGCTTAATTTTGGCACGTTTTGCTCTTTCCACTGCAATTCTTTTGCTCCCAGACCGATTTCTGGTGCTCACTGCGTTTCCCAATTTCCCATTTTTGGCTTTTTTTCTCAAGGGCATTTCACTTGCTCATATCTCCTTTCCAGAGTCTTAGGGAGCCTTTCTTTTCAGATCCGCAAGATTTCGTTTCCCTTCCCGAAAGGAAACAAAGTTTCCTTTCGGGAAGGGAAACGAAATCTTGCGATTTCAATGGGGACCAAAGGGGCAAGCTTTGGTGCATAGCCCTGCTCTTGCTGCCATGCCATCACTTTTGCTGCCTTTGGCTTGGGCCGAGGTTTTTCCAATTTTTGTTTCCCTCTGCATGCCATGTCACATCCCTCTTCCCCTCTGTGTCCTCTCTTCCTCCGTGATTTTTTCCCTGATTTTGCAGCATTTCTCAGCTTAATTTTGGCACGTTTTGCTCCTTTCCACTGCAATTCTTTTGCTCCCAGACCGATTTCTGGTGCTCCCTGCGTTTCCCAATTTCCCATTTTTGGCTTGCTCCCTGCGTTTCCCAATTTCCCATTTTTGGCTTTTTTTCTCAAGGGCATTTCACTTGCTCATATCTCCTTTCCAGAGTCTTAGGGAGCCTTTCTTTTCGGATCCGCAAGATTTCGTTTCCTTCCCGAAAGAAACAAATTTCCTTTCGGGAAGGAAACGAAATCTTGCGATTTCAATGGGGACCAAAGGGGCAAGCTTTGGTGCATAGCCCTGCTCTTGCTGCCATGCCATCACTTTTGCTGCCTTTGGCTTGGGCCGAGGTTTTCCAATTTTTGTTTCCCTCTGCATGCCATGTCACATCCCTCTTCCCCTCTGTGTCCTCTCTTCCCCCGTGATTTTTTCCCTGATTTTGCAGCATTTCTCAGCTTAATTTTGGCACGTTTTGCTCCTTTCCACTGCAATTCTTTTGCTCCCAGACCGATTTCTGGTGCTCACTGCGTTTCCCAATTTCCCATTTTTGGCTTTTTTTCTCAAGGGCATTTCACTTGCTCATATCTCCTTTCCAGAGTCTTAGGGAGCCTTTCTTTTCGGATCCGCAAGATTTCGTTTCCCCTTCCCGAAAGGAAACAAAGTTTCCTTTCGGGAAGGGAAACGAAATCTTGCGATTTCAATGGGACCAAAGGGGCAAGCTTTGGTGCATAGCCCTGCTCTTGCTGCCATGCCATCACTTTTGCTGCCTTTGCTTGGGCCGAGGTTTTTCCAATTTTTGTTTCCCTCTGCATGCCATGTCACATCCCTCTTCCCCTCTGTGTCCTCTCTTCCTCCGTGATTTTTCCTGATTTTGCAGCATTTCTCAGCTTAATTTTGGCACGTTTTGCTCCTTTCCACTGCAATTCTTTTGCTCCAGACCGATTTCTGGTGCTCACTGCGTTCCAATTTCCCATTTTTGGCTTTTTTTCTCAAGGGCATTTCACTTGCTCATATCTCCTTTCCAGAGTCTTAGGGAGCCTTTCTTTCGGATCCGCAAGATTTCGTTTCCCTTCCCGAAGGAAACAAAGTTTCCTTTCGGGAAGGGAAACGAAATCTTGCGATTTCAATGGGGACCAAAGGGGCAAGCTTTGTGCATAGCCCTGCTCTTGCTGCCATGCCATCACTTTTGCTGCCTTTGGCTTGGGCCGAGTTTTTCATTTTTGTTTCCCTCTGCATGCCATGTCACATCCCTCTTCCCCTCCTGTGTCCTCTCTTCCTCCGTGATTTTTTCCCTGATTTTGCAGCATTTCTCAGCTTAATTTTGGCATGTTTTGCTCTTTCCACTGCAATTCTTTTGCTCCAGACCGATTTCTGGTGCTCACTGCGTTTCCCAATTTCCCATTTTTGGCTTTTTTTCTCAAGGGCATTTCACTTGCTCATATCTCCTTTCCAGAGTCTTAGGGGAGCCTTTCTTTTCGGATCCGCAAGATTTCGTTTCCCTTCCCGAAAGGAAACAAAGTTTTCCTTTCGGGAAGGGAAACGAAATCTTGCGATTTCAATGGGGACCCAAAGGGGCAAGCTTTGGTGCATAGCCCTGCTCTTGCTGCCATGCCATCACTTTTGCTGCCTTTGGCTTGGGCCGAGGTTTTTCCAATTTTTGTTTCCCTCTGCATGCCATGTCACATCCCTCTTCCCCTCTGTGTCCTCTCTTCCTCCGTGATTTTTTCCCTGATTTTGCAGCATTTCTCAGCTTAATTTTGGCATGTTTTGCTCCTTTCCACTGCAATTCTTTTGCTCCCAGACCGATTTCTGGTGCTCACTGCGTTTCCTAATTTCCCATTTTTGGCTTTTTTTCTCAAGGGCATTTCGCGTGGTCATATCTCCTTTCCAGAGTCTTAGGGAGCCTTTCTTTTCGGATCCGCAAGATTTCGTTTCCCTTCCCGAAAGGAAACAAAGTTTCCTTTCGGGAAGGAAACGAAATCTTGCGATTTCAATGGGGACCAAAGGGGCAAGCTTTGGTGCATAGCCCTGCTCTTGCTGCCATGCCATCACTTTTGCTGCCTTTGGCTTGGGCCGAGGTTTTCCAATTTTGTTTCCTCTGCATGCCATGTCACATCCCTCTTCCCCTCTGTGTCCTCTCTTCCTCCGTGATTTTTTCCCTGATTTTGCAGCATTTCTCAGCTTAATTTTGGCACGTTTTGCTCCTTTCCACTGCAATTCTTTTGCTCCAGACTGATTTCTGGTGCTCACTGCGTTTCCCAGTTTCCCATTTTTGGCTTTTTTTCTCAAGGGCATTTCACTTGCTCATATCTCCTTTCCAGAGTCTTAGGGAGCCTTTCTTTTCGGATCCGCAAGATTTCGTTTCCCTTCCCGAAAGGAAACTTTGTTTCTTTCGGAAGGGAAAACGAAATCTTGCGATTTCAATGGGACCAAAGGGGCAAGCTTTGGTGCATAGCCCTGCTCTTGCTGCCATGCCATCACTTTTGCTGCCTTTGGCTGGGCCGAGGTTTTTCCAATTTTTGTTTCCCTCTGCATGCCATGTCACATCCCTCTTCCCTCTGTGTCCTCTCTTCCTCCGTGATTTTTTCCCTGATTTTGCAGCATTTCTCAGCTTAATTTTGGCATGTTTTGCTCTTTCCACTGCAATTCTTTTGCTCCCAGACCGATTTCTGGTGCTCACTGCGTTTCCCAATTCCCATTTTTGGCTTTTTTTCTCAAGGGCATTTCACTTGCTCATATCTCCTTTCCAGAGTCTTAGGGAGCCTTTCTTTTCAGATCCGCAAGATTTCGTTTCCCTCCCGAAAGGAAACAAAGTTTCCTTTCGGGAAGGGAAACGAAATCTTGCGATTTCAATGGGGACCAAAGGGGCAAGCTTTGGTGCATAGCCCTGCTCTTGCTGCATGCCATCACTTTTGCTGCCTTTGGCTTGGGCCGAGGTTTTTCCAATTTTTGTTTCCCTCTGCATGCCATGTCACATCCCTCTTCCCCTCTGTGTCCTCTCTCCTCCGTGATTTTTTCCCTGATTTTGCAGCATTTCTCAGCTTAATTTTGGCACGTTTTGCTCTTTCCACTGCAATTCTTTTGCTCCCAGACCGATTTCCTGGTGCTCACTGCGTTTCCCAATTTCCCATTTTTGGCTTTTTTTCTCAAGGGCATTTCACTTGCTCATATCTCCTTTCCAGAGTCTTAGGGAGCCTTTCTTTTCAGATCCGCAAGATTTCGTTTCCCTTCCCGAAAGGAAACAAAGTTTCCTTTCGGGAAGGGAAACGAAATCTTGCGATTTCAATGGGGACCAAAGGGGCAAGCTTTGGTGCATAGCCCTGCTCTTGCTGCCATGCCATCACTTTTGCTGCCTTTGGCTTGGCCGAGGTTTGTCCAATTTTTGTTTCCCTCTGCATGCCATGTCACATCCTCTTCCCCTCTGTGTCATCTCTTCCCCCGTGATTTTTTCCCTGATTTTGCAGCATTTCTCAGCTTAATTTTGGCACGTTTTGCTCCTTTCCACTGCAATTCTTTTGCTCCCAGACCGATTTCTGGTGCTCACTGCGTTTCCCAATTTCCCATTTTTGGCTTTTTTTCTCAAGGGCATTTCACTTGCTCATATCTCCTTTCCAGAGTCTTAGGGAGCCTTCTTTTCGGATCCGCAAGATTTCGTTTCCTTCCCGAAGGAAACAAAGTTTCCTTTCAGGAAGGAAACGAAATCTTGCGATTTCAATGGGGCCAAAGGGGCAAGCTTTGGTGCATAGCCCTGCTCTTGCTGCCATGCCATCACTTTTGCTGCCTTTGGCTTGGGCCGAGGTTTTTCCAATTTTTGTTTCCCTCTGCATGCCATGTCACATCCCTCTTCCCCTCTGTGTCCTCTCTTCCTCCGTGATTTTTTCCTGATTTTGCAGCATTTCTCAGCTTAATTTTGGCACGTTTTGCTCCTTTCCACTGCAATTCTTTTGCTCCCAGACCGATTTCTGGTGCTCACTGCGTTTCCCAATTTCCCATTTTTGGCTTTTTTCTCAAGGGCATTTCACTTGCTCATATCTCCTTTCCAGAGTCTTAGGGAGCCTTTCTTTTTGGATCCGCAAGATTTCGTTTCCCTTCCGAAAGGAAACAAAGTTCCTTTTCGGGAAGGGAAACGAAATCTTGCGATTTCAATGGGGACCAAAGGGGCAAGCTTGGTGCATAGCCCTGCTCTTGCTGCCATGCCATCACTTTTGCTGCCTTTGGCTTGGGCCGAGGTTTTTCCAATTTTTGTTTCCCTCTGCATGCCATGTCCACATCCCTCTTCCCCTCTGTGTCCTCTCTTCCTCCGTGATTTTTTCCCTGATTTTGCAGCATTTCTCAGCTTAATTTTGGCACGTTTTGCTCTTTCCACTGCAATTCTTTTGCTCCCAGACCGATTTCTGGTGCTCACTGCGTTTCCCAATTTCCCATTTTTGGCTTTTTTTCTCAAGGGCATTTCACTTGCTCATATCTCCTTTCCAGAGTCTTAGGGAGCCTTTCTTTTCAGATCCGCAAGATTTCGTTTCCCTTCCCGAAAGGAAACAAAGTTTCCTTTCGGGAAGGGAAACGAAATCTTGCGATTTCAATGGGGACCAAAGGGGCAAGCTTTGGTGCATAGCCCTGCTCTTGCTGCCATGCCATCACTTTTGCTGCCTTTGGCTTGGGCCGAGGTTTTTCCAATTTTTGTTTCCCTCTGCATGCCATGTCACATCCCTCTTCCCCTCTGTGTCCTCTCTTCCTCCGTGATTTTTTCCCTGATTTTGCAGCATTTCTCAGCTTAATTTTGGCACGTTTTGCTCCTTTCCACTGCAATTCTTTTGCTCCCAGACTGATTTCTGGTGCTCACTGCGTTTCCCAGTTTCCCATTTTTGGCTTTTTTTCTCAAGGGCATTTCACTTGCTCATATCTCCTTTCCAGAGTCTTAGGGAGCCTTTCTTTTCGGATCCGCAAGATTTCGTTTCCCTTCCCGAAAGGAAACAAAGTTTCCTTTCGGGAAGGGAAACGAAATCTTGCGATTTCAATGGGGACCAAAGGGGCAAGCTTTGGTGCATAGCCCTGCTCTTGCTGCCATGCCATCACTTTTGCTGCCTTTGGCTTGGGCCGAGGTTTTTCCAATTTTTGTTTCCCTCTGCATGCCATGTCACATCCCTCTTCCCCTCTGTGTCCTCTCTTCCTCCGTGATTTTTTCCCTGATTTTGCAGCATTTCTCAGCTTAATTTTGGCACGTTTTGCTCCTTTCCACTGCAATTCTTTTGCTCCCAGACCGATTTCTGGTGCTCACTGCGTTTCCCAATTTCCCATTTTTGGCTTTTTTTCTCAAGGGCATTTCACTTGCTCATATCTCCTTTCCAGAGTCTTAGGGAGCCTTTCTTTTCGGATCCGCAAGATTTCGTTTCCCTTCCCGAAAGGAAACAAAGTTTCCTTTCGGGAAGGGAAACGAAATCTTGCGATTTCAATGGGGACCAAAGGGGCAAGCTTTGGTGCATAGCCCTGCTCTTGCTGCCATGCCATCACTTTTGCTGCCTTTGGCTTGGGCCGAGGTTTTTCCAATTTTTGTTTCCCTCTGCATGCCATGTCACATCCCTCTTCCCCTCTGTGTCCTCTCTTCCTCCGTGATTTTTTCCCTGATTTTGCAGCATTTCTCAGCTTAATTTTGGCACGTTTTGCTCCTTTCCACTGCAATTCTTTTGCTCCCAGACCGATTTCTGGTGCTCCCTGCGTTTCCCAATTTCCCATTTTTGGCTTTTTTTCTCAAGGGCATTTCACTTGCTCATATCTCCTTTCCAGAGTCTTAGGGAGCCTTTCTTTTCGGATCCGCAAGATTTCGTTTCCCTTCCCGAAAGGAAACAAAGTTTCCTTTCGGGAAGGGAAACGAAATCTTGCGATTTCAATGGGGACCAAAGGGGCAAGCTTTGGTGCATAGCCCTGCTCTTCCTGCCATGCCATCACTTTTGCTGCCTTTGGCTTGGGCCGAGGTTTTTCCAATTTTTGTTTCCCTCTGCATGCCATGTCACATCCCTCTTCCCCTCTGTGTCCTCTCTTCCCCCGTGATTTTTTCCCTGATTTTGCAGCATTTCTCAGCTTAATTTTGGCACGTTTTGCTCCTTTCCACTGCAATTCTTTTGCTCCCAGACCGATTTCTGGTGCTCACTGCGTTTCCCAATTTCCCATTTTTGGCTTTTTTTCTCAAGGGCATTTCACTTGCTCATATCTCCTTTCCAGAGTCTTAGGGAGCCTTTCTTTTCGGATCCGCAAGATTTCGTTTCCCTTCCCGAAAGGAAACAAAGTTTCCTTTCGGGAAGGGAAACGAAATCTTGCGATTTCAATGGGGACCAAAGGGGCAAGCTTTGGTGCATAGCCCTGCTCTTGCTGCCATGCCATCACTTTTGCTGCCTTTGGCTTGGGCCGAGGTTTTTCCAATTTTTGTTTCCCTCTGCATGCCATGTCACATCCCTCTTCCCCTCTGTGTCCTCTCTTCCTCCGTGATTTTTTCCCTGATTTTGCAGCATTTCTCAGCTTAATTTTGGCACGTTTTGCTCCTTTCCACTGCAATTCTTTTGCTCCCAGACCGATTTCTGGTGCTCACTGCGTTTCCCAATTTCCCATTTTTGGCTTTTTTTCTCAAGGGCATTTCACTTGCTCATATCTCCTTTCCAGAGTCTTAGGGAGCCTTTCTTTTCGGATCCGCAAGATTTCGTTTCCCTTCCCGAAAGGAAACAAAGTTTCCTTTCGGGAAGGGAAACGAAATCTTGCGATTTCAATGGGGACCAAAGGGGCAAGCTTTGGTGCATAGCCCTGCTCTTGCTGCCATGCCATCACTTTTGCTGCCTTTGGCTTGGGCCGAGGTTTTTCCAATTTTTGTTTCCCTCTGCATGCCATGTCACATCCCTCTTCCCCTCTGTGTCCTCTCTTCCTCCGTGATTTTTTCCCTGATTTTGCAGCATTTCTCAGCTTAATTTTGGCATGTTTTGCTCTTTCCACTGCAATTCTTTTGCTCCCAGACCGATTTCTGGTGCTCACTGCGTTTCCCAATTTCCCATTTTTGGCTTTTTTTCTCAAGGGCATTTCACTTGCTCATATCTCCTTTCCAGAGTCTTAGGGAGCCTTTCTTTTCGGATCCGCAAGATTTCGTTTCCCTTCCCAAAAGGAAACAAAGTTTCCTTTCGGGAAGGGAAACGAAATCTTGCGATTTCAATGGGGACCAAAGGGGCAAGCTTTGGTGCATAGCCCTGCTCTTGCTGCCATGCCATCACTTTTGCTGCCTTTGGCTTGGGCCGAGGTTTTTCCAATTTTTGTTTCCCTCTGCATGCCATGTCACATCCCTCTTCCCCTCTGTGTCCTCTCTTCCTCCGTGATTTTTTCCCTGATTTTGCAGCATTTCTCAGCTTAATTTTGGCATGTTTTGCTCCTTTCCACTGCAATTCTTTTGCTCCCAGACCGATTTCTGGTGCTCACTGCGTTTCCTAATTTCCCATTTTTGGCTTTTTTTCTCAAGGGCATTTCGCGTGGTCATATCTCCTTTCCAGAGTCTTAGGGAGCCTTTCTTTTCGGATCCGCAAGATTTCGTTTCCCTTCCCGAAAGGAAACAAAGTTTCCTTTCGGGAAGGGAAACGAAATCTTGCGATTTCAATGGGGACCAAAGGGGCAAGCTTTGGTGCATAGCCCTGCTCTTGCTGCCATGCCATCACTTTTGCTGCCTTTGGCTTGGGCCGAGGTTTGTCCAATTTTTGTTTCCCTCTGCATGCCATGTCACATCCCTCTTCCCCTCTGTGTCCTCTCTTCCCCCGTGATTTTTTCCCTGATTTTGCAGCATTTCTCAGCTTAATTTTGGCATGTTTTGCTCCTTTCCACTGCAATTCTTTTGCTCCCAGACCGATTTCTGGTGCTCACTGCGTTTCCCAATTTCCCATTTTTGGCTTTTTTTCTCAAGGGCATTTCACTTGCTCATATCTCCTTTCCAGAGTCTTAGGGAGCCTTTCTTTTCGGATCCGCAAGATTTCGTTTCCCTTCCCGAAAGGAAACAAAGTTTCCTTTCGGGAAGGGAAACGAAATCTTGCGATTTCAATGGGGACCAAAGGGGCAAGCTTTGGTGCATAGCCCTGCTCTTGCTGCCATGCCATCACTTTTGCTGCCTTTGGCTTGGGCCGAGGTTTTTCCAATTTTTGTTTCCCTCTGCATGCCATGTCACATCCCTCTTCCCCTCTGTGTCCTCTCTTCCTCCGTGATTTTTTCCCTGATTTTGCAGCATTTCTCAGCTTAATTTTGGCACGTTTTGCTCCTTTCCACTGCAATTCTTTTGCTCCCAGACTGATTTCTGGTGCTCACTGCGTTTCCCAGTTTCCCATTTTTGGCTTTTTTTCTCAAGGGCATTTCACTTGCTCATATCTCCTTTCCAGAGTCTTAGGGAGCCTTTCTTTTCGGATCCGCAAGATTTCGTTTCCCTTCCCGAAAGGAAACAAAGTTTCCTTTCGGGAAGGGAAACGAAATCTTGCGATTTCAATGGGGACCAAAGGGGCAAGCTTTGGTGCATAGCCCTGCTCTTGCTGCCATGCCATCACTTTTGCTGCCTTTGGCTTGGGCCGAGGTTTTTCCAATTTTTGTTTCCCTCTGCATGCCATGTCACATCCCTCTTCCCCTCTGTGTCCTCTCTTCCTCCGTGATTTTTTCCCTGATTTTGCAGCATTTCTCAGCTTAATTTTGGCATGTTTTGCTCTTTCCACTGCAATTCTTTTGCTCCCAGACCGATTTCTGGTGCTCACTGCGTTTCCCAATTTCCCATTTTTGGCTTTTTTTCTCAAGGGCATTTCACTTGCTCATATCTCCTTTCCAGAGTCTTAGGGAGCCTTTCTTTTCAGATCCGCAAGATTTCGTTTCCCTTCCCGAAAGGAAACAAAGTTTCCTTTCGGGAAGGGAAACGAAATCTTGCGATTTCAATGGGGACCAAAGGGGCAAGCTTTGGTGCATAGCCCTGCTCTTGCTGCCATGCCATCACTTTTGCTGCCTTTGGCTTGGGCCGAGGTTTTTCCAATTTTTGTTTCCCTCTGCATGCCATGTCACATCCCTCTTCCCCTCTGTGTCCTCTCTTCCTCCGTGATTTTTTCCCTGATTTTGCAGCATTTCTCAGCTTAATTTTGGCACGTTTTGCTCTTTCCACTGCAATTCTTTTGCTCCCAGACCGATTTCTGGTGCTCACTGCGTTTCCCAATTTCCCATTTTTGGCTTTTTTTCTCAAGGGCATTTCACTTGCTCATATCTCCTTTCCAGAGTCTTAGGGAGCCTTTCTTTTCAGATCCGCAAGATTTCGTTTCCCTTCCCGAAAGGAAACTTTGTTTCCTTTCGGGAAGGGAAACGAAATCTTGCGATTTCAATGGGGACCAAAGGGGCAAGCTTTGCTGCATAGCCCTGCTCTTGCTGCCATGCCATCACTTTTGCTGCCTTTGGCTTGGGCCGAGGTTTGTCCAATTTTTGTTTCCCTCTGCATGCCATGTCACATCCCTCTTCCCCTCTGTGTCATCTCTTCCCCCGTGATTTTTTCCCTGATTTTGCAGCATTTCTCAGCTTAATTTTGGCACGTTTTGCTCCTTTCCACTGCAATTCTTTTGCTCCCAGACCGATTTCTGGTGCTCACTGCGTTTCCCAATTTCCCATTTTTGGCTTTTTTTCTCAAGGGCATTTCACTTGCTCATATCTCCTTTCCAGAGTCTTAGGGAGCCTTTCTTTTCGGATCCGCAAGATTTCGTTTCCCTTCCCGAAAGGAAACAAAGTTTCCTTTCGGGAAGGGAAACGAAATCTTGCGATTTCAATGGGGACCAAAGGGGCAAGCTTTGGTGCATAGCCCTGCTCTTGCTGCCATGCCATCACTTTTGCTGCCTTTGGCTTGGGCCGAGGTTTTTCCAATTTTTGTTTCCCTCTGCATGCCATGTCACATCCCTCTTCCCTCTGTGTCCTCTCTTCCTCCGTGATTTTTTCCCTGATTTTGCAGCATTTCTCAGCTTAATTTTGGCACGTTTTGCTCCTTTCCACTGCAATTCTTTTGCTCCCAGACCGATTTCTGGTGCTCACTGCGTTTCCCAATTTCCCATTTTTGGCTTTTTTTCTCAAGGGCATTTCACTTGCTCATATCTCCTTTCCAGAGTCTTAGGGAGCCTTTCTTTTTGGATCCGCAAGATTTCGTTTCCCTTCCCGAAAGGAAACAAAGTTTCCTTTCGGGAAGGGAAACGAAATCTTGCGATTTCAATGGGGACCAAAGGGGCAAGCTTTGGTGCATAGCCCTGCTCTTGCTGCCATGCCATCACTTTTGCTGCCTTTGGCTTGGGCCGAGGTTTTTCCAATTTTTGTTTCCCTCTGCATGCCATGTCACATCCCTCTTCCCCTCTGTGTCCTCTCTTCCCCCGTGATTTTTTCCCTGATTTTGCAGCATTTCTCAGCTTAATTTTGGCACGTTTTGCTCCTTTCCACTGCAATTCTTTTGCTCCCAGACTGATTTCTGGTGCTCACTGCGTTTCCCAATTTCCCATTTTTGGCTTTTTTTCTCAAGGGCATTTCACTTGCTCATATCTCCTTTCCAGAGTCTTAGGGAGCCTTTCTTTTCGGATCCGCAAGATTTCGTTTCCCTTCCCGAAAGGAAACAAAGTTTCCTTTCGGGAAGGGAAACGAAATCTTGCGATTTCAATGGGGACCAAAGGGGCAAGCTTTGGTGCATAGCCCTGCTCTTGCTGCCATGCCATCACTTTTGCTGCCTTTGGCTTGGGCCGAGGTTTTTCCAATTTTTGTTTCCCTCTGCATGCCATGTCACATCCCTCTTCCCCTCTGTGTCCTCTCTTCCTCCGTGATTTTTTCCCTGATTTTGCAGCATTTCTCAGCTTAATTTTGGCATGTTTTGCTCCTTTCCACTGCAATTCTTTTGCTCCCAGACCGATTTCTGGTGCTCACTGCGTTTCCTAATTTCCCATTTTTGGCTTTTTTTCTCAAGGGCATTTCGCGTGGTCATATCTCCTTTCCAGAGTCTTAGGGAGCCTTTCTTTTCGGATCCGCAAGATTTCGTTTCCCTTCCCGAAAGGAAACAAAGTTTCCTTTCGGGAAGGGAAACGAAATCTTGCGATTTCAATGGGGACCAAAGGGGCAAGCTTTGGTGCATAGCCCTGCTCTTGCTGCCATGCCATCACTTTTGCTGCCTTTGGCTTGGGCCGAGGTTTGTCCAATTTTTGTTTCCCTCTGCATGCCATGTCACATCCCTCTTCCCCTCTGTGTCCTCTCTTCCCCCGTGATTTTTTCCCTGATTTTGCAGCATTTCTCAGCTTAATTTTGGCATGTTTTGCTCCTTTCCACTGCAATTCTTTTGCTCCCAGACCGATTTCTGGTGCTCACTGCGTTTCCCAATTTCCCATTTTTGGCTTTTTTTCTCAAGGGCATTTCACTTGCTCATATCTCCTTTCCAGAGTCTTAGGGAGCCTTTCTTTTCGGATCCGCAAGATTTCGTTTCCCTTCCCGAAAGGAAACAAAGTTTCCTTTCGGGAAGGGAAACGAAATCTTGCGATTTCAATGGGGACCAAAGGGGCAAGCTTTGGTGCATAGCCCTGCTCTTGCTGCCATGCCATCACTTTTGCTGCCTTTGGCTTGGGCCGAGGTTTTTCCAATTTTTGTTTCCCTCTGCATGCCATGTCACATCCCTCTTCCCCTCTGTGTCCTCTCTTCCCCCGTGATTTTTTCCCTGATTTTGCAGCATTTCTCAGCTTAATTTTGGCACGTTTTGCTCCTTTCCACTGCAATTCTTTTGCTCCCAGACTGATTTCTGGTGCTCACTGCGTTTCCCAATTTCCCATTTTTGGCTTTTTTTCTCAAGGGCATTTCACTTGCTCATATCTCCTTTCCAGAGTCTTAGGGAGCCTTTCTTTTCGGATCCGCAAGATTTCGTTTCCCTTCCCAAAAGGAAACAAAGTTTCCTTTCGGGAAGGGAAACGAAATCTTGCTATTTCAATGGGGACCAAAGGGGCAAGCTTTGGTGCATAGCCCTGCTCTTGCTGCCATGCCATCACTTTTGCTGCCTTTGGCTTGGGCCGAGGTTTTTCCAATTTTTGTTTCCCTCTGCATGCCATGTCACATCCCTCTTCCCCTCTGTGTCCTCTCTTCCTCCGTGATTTTTTCCCTGATTTTGCAGCATTTCTCAGCTTAATTTTGGCATGTTTTGCTCTTTCCACTGCAATTCTTTTGCTCCCAGACCGATTTCTGGTGCTCACTGCGTTTCCCAATTTCCCATTTTTGGCTTTTTTTCTCAAGGGCATTTCACTTGCTCATATCTCCTTTCCAGAGTCTTAGGGAGCCTTTCTTTTCGGATCCGCAAGATTTCGTTTCCCTTCCCAAAAGGAAACAAAGTTTCCTTTCGGGAAGGGAAACGAAATCTTGCGATTTCAATGGGGACCAAAGGGGCAAGCTTTGGTGCATAGCCCTGCTCTTGCTGCCATGCCATCACTTTTGCTGCCTTTGGCTTGGGCCGAGGTTTTTCCAATTTTTGTTTCCCTCTGCATGCCATGTCACATCCCTCTTCCCCTCTGTGTCCTCTCTTCCTCCGTGATTTTTTCCCTGATTTTGCAGCATTTCTCAGCTTAATTTTGGCACGTTTTGCTCCTTTCCACTGCAATTCTTTTGCTCCCAGACTGATTTCTGGTGCTCACTGCGTTTCCCAGTTTCCCATTTTTGGCTTTTTTTCTCAAGGGCATTTCACTTGCTCATATCTCCTTTCCAGAGTCTTAGGGAGCCTTTCTTTTCGGATCCGCAAGATTTCGTTTCCCTTCCCAAAAGGAAACTTTGTTTCCTTTCGGGAAGGGAAACGAAATCTTGCGATTTCAATGGGGACCAAAGGGGCAAGCTTTGGTGCATAGCCCTGCTCTTGCTGCCATGCCATCACTTTTGCTGCCTTTGGCTTGGGCCGAGGTTTTTCCAATTTTTGTTTCCCTCTGCATGCCATGTCACATCCCTCTTCCCCTCTGTGTCCTCTCTTCCTCCGTGATTTTTTCCCTGATTTTGCAGCATTTCTCAGCTTAATTTTGGCACGTTTTGCTCCTTTCCACTGCAATTCTTTTGCTCCCAGACCGATTTCTGGTGCTCCCTGCGTTTCCCAATTTCCCATTTTTGGCTTTTTTTCTCAAGGGCATTTCACTTGCTCATATCTCCTTTCCAGAGTCTTAGGGAGCCTTTCTTTTCGGATCCGCAAGATTTCGTTTCCCTTCCCGAAAGGAAACAAAGTTTCCTTTCGGGAAGGGAAACGAAATCTTGCGATTTCAATGGGGACCAAAGGGGCAAGCTTTGGTGCATAGCCCTGCTCTTGCTGCCATGCCATCACTTTTGCTGCCTTTGGCTTGGGCCGAGGTTTTTCCAATTTTTGTTTCCCTCTGCATGCCATGTCACATCCCTCTTCCCCTCTGTGTCCTCTCTTCCCCCGTGATTTTTTCCCTGATTTTGCAGCATTTCTCAGCTTAATTTTGGCACGTTTTGCTCCTTTCCACTGCAATTCTTTTGCTCCCAGACTGATTTCTGGTGCTCACTGCGTTTCCCAATTTCCCATTTTTGGCTTTTTTTCTCAAGGGCATTTCACTTGCTCATATCTCCTTTCCAGAGTCTTAGGGAGCCTTTCTTTTCGGATCCGCAAGATTTCGTTTCCCTTCCCGAAAGGAAACAAAGTTTCCTTTCGGGAAGGGAAACGAAATCTTGCGATTTCAATGGGGACCAAAGGGGCAAGCTTTGGTGCATAGCCCTGCTCTTGCTGCCATGCCATCACTTTTGCTGCCTTTGGCTTGGGCCGAGGTTTTTCCAATTTTTGTTTCCCTCTGCATGCCATGTCACATCCCTCTTCCCCTCTGTGTCCTCTCTTCCTCCGTGATTTTTTCCCTGATTTTGCAGCATTTCTCAGCTTAATTTTGGCATGTTTTGCTCCTTTCCACTGCAATTCTTTTGCTCCCAGACCGATTTCTGGTGCTCACTGCGTTTCCTAATTTCCCATTTTTGGCTTTTTTTCTCAAGGGCATTTCGCGTGGTCATATCTCCTTTCCAGAGTCTTAGGGAGCCTTTCTTTTCGGATCCGCAAGATTTCGTTTCCCTTCCCGAAAGGAAACAAAGTTTCCTTTCGGGAAGGGAAACGAAATCTTGCGATTTCAATGGGGACCAAAGGGGCAAGCTTTGGTGCATAGCCCTGCTCTTGCTGCCATGCCATCACTTTTGCTGCCTTTGGCTTGGGCCGAGGTTTGTCCAATTTTTGTTTCCCTCTGCATGCCATGTCACATCCCTCTTCCCCTCTGTGTCCTCTCTTCCCCCGTGATTTTTTCCCTGATTTTGCAGCATTTCTCAGCTTAATTTTGGCATGTTTTGCTCCTTTCCACTGCAATTCTTTTGCTCCCAGACCGATTTCTGGTGCTCACTGCGTTTCCCAATTTCCCATTTTTGGCTTTTTTTCTCAAGGGCATTTCACTTGCTCATATCTCCTTTCCAGAGTCTTAGGGAGCCTTTCTTTTCGGATCCGCAAGATTTCGTTTCCCTTCCCGAAAGGAAACAAAGTTTCCTTTCGGGAAGGGAAACGAAATCTTGCGATTTCAATGGGGACCAAAGGGGCAAGCTTTGGTGCATAGCCCTGCTCTTGCTGCCATGCCATCACTTTTGCTGCCTTTGGCTTGGGCCGAGGTTTTTCCAATTTTTGTTTCCCTCTGCATGCCATGTCACATCCCTCTTCCCCTCTGTGTCCTCTCTTCCCCCGTGATTTTTTCCCTGATTTTGCAGCATTTCTCAGCTTAATTTTGGCACGTTTTGCTCCTTTCCACTGCAATTCTTTTGCTCCCAGACTGATTTCTGGTGCTCACTGCGTTTCCCAATTTCCCATTTTTGGCTTTTTTTCTCAAGGGCATTTCACTTGCTCATATCTCCTTTCCAGAGTCTTAGGGAGCCTTTCTTTTCGGATCCGCAAGATTTCGTTTCCCTTCCCGAAAGGAAACAAAGTTTCCTTTCGGGAAGGGAAACGAAATCTTGCTATTTCAATGGGGACCAAAGGGGCAAGCTTTGGTGCATAGCCCTGCTCTTGCTGCCATGCCATCACTTTTGCTGCCTTTGGCTTGGGCCGAGGTTTTTCCAATTTTTGTTTCCCTCTGCATGCCATGTCACATCCCTCTTCCCCTCTGTGTCCTCTCTTCCTCCGTGATTTTTTCCCTGATTTTGCAGCATTTCTCAGCTTAATTTTGGCATGTTTTGCTCTTTCCACTGCAATTCTTTTGCTCCCAGACCGATTTCTGGTGCTCACTGCGTTTCCCAATTTCCCATTTTTGGCTTTTTTTCTCAAGGGCATTTCACTTGCTCATATCTCCTTTCCAGAGTCTTAGGGAGCCTTTCTTTTCGGATCCGCAAGATTTCGTTTCCCTTCCCGAAAGGAAACAAAGTTTCCTTTCGGGAAGGGAAACGAAATCTTGCGATTTCAATGGGGACCAAAGGGGCAAGCTTTGGTGCATAGCCCTGCTCTTGCTGCCATGCCATCACTTTTGCTGCCTTTGGCTTGGGCCGAGGTTTTTCCAATTTTTGTTTCCCTCTGCATGCCATGTCACATCCCTCTTCCCCTCTGTGTCCTCTCTTCCTCCGTGATTTTTTCCCTGATTTTGCAGCATTTCTCAGCTTAATTTTGGCATGTTTTGCTCCTTTCCACTGCAATTCTTTTGCTCCCAGACCGATTTCTGGTGCTCACTGCGTTTCCTAATTTCCCATTTTTGGCTTTTTTTCTCAAGGGCATTTCACTTGCTCATATCTCCTTTCCAGAGTCTTAGGGAGCCTTTCTTTTCGGATCCGCAAGATTTCGTTTCCCTTCCCGAAAGGAAACAAAGTTTCCTTTCGGGAAGGGAAACGAAATCTTGCGATTTCAATGGGGACCAAAGGGGCAAGCTTTGGTGCATAGCCCTGCTCTTGCTGCCATGCCATCACTTTTGCTGCCTTTGGCTTGGGCCGAGGTTTTTCCAATTTTTGTTTCCCTCTGCATGCCATGTCACATCCCTCTTCCCCTCTGTGTCCTCTCTTCCCCCGTGATTTTTTCCCTGATTTTGCAGCATTTCTCAGCTTAATTTTGGCATGTTTTGCTCCTTTCCACTGCAATTCTTTTGCTCCCAGACCGATTTCTGGTGCTCACTGCGTTTCCCAATTTCCCATTTTTGGCTTTTTTTCTCAAGGGCATTTCACTTGCTCATATCTCCTTTCCAGAGTCTTAGGGAGCCTTTCTTTTCGGATCCGCAAGATTTCGTTTCCCTTCCCGAAAGGAAACAAAGTTTCCTTTCGGGAAGGGAAACGAAATCTTGCGATTTCAATGGGGACCAAAGGGGCAAGCTTTGGTGCATAGCCCTGCTCTTGCTGCCATGCCATCACTTTTGCTGCCTTTGGCTTGGGCCGAGGTTTTTCCAATTTTTGTTTCCCTCTGCATGCCATGTCACATCCCTCTTCCCCTCTGTGTCCTCTCTTCCTCCGTGATTTTTTCCCTGATTTTGCAGCATTTCTCAGCTTAATTTTGGCACGTTTTGCTCCTTTCCACTGCAATTCTTTTGCTCCCAGACTGATTTCTGGTGCTCACTGCGTTTCCCAGTTTCCCATTTTTGGCTTTTTTTCTCAAGGGCATTTCACTTGCTCATATCTCCTTTCCAGAGTCTTAGGGAGCCTTTCTTTTCGGATCCGCAAGATTTCGTTTCCCTTCCCAAAAGGAAACAAAGTTTCCTTTCGGGAAGGGAAACGAAATCTTGCGATTTCAATGGGGACCAAAGGGGCAAGCTTTGGTGCATAGCCCTGCTCTTGCTGCCATGCCATCACTTTTGCTGCCTTTGGCTTGGGCCGAGGTTTTTCCAATTTTTGTTTCCCTCTGCATGCCATGTCACATCCCTCTTCCCCTCTGTGTCCTCTCTTCCTCCGTGATTTTTTCCCTGATTTTGCAGCATTTCTCAGCTTAATTTTGGCATGTTTTGCTCTTTCCACTGCAATTCTTTTGCTCCCAGACCGATTTCTGGTGCTCACTGCGTTTCCCAATTTCCCATTTTTGGCTTTTTTTCTCAAGGGCATTTCACTTGCTCATATCTCCTTTCCAGAGTCTTAGGGAGCCTTTCTTTTCGGATCCGCAAGATTTCGTTTCCCTTCCCAAAAGGAAACAAAGTTTCCTTTCGGGAAGGGAAACGAAATCTTGCGATTTCAATGGGGACCAAAGGGGCAAGCTTTGGTGCATAGCCCTGCTCTTGCTGCCATGCCATCACTTTTGCTGCCTTTGGCTTGGGCCGAGGTTTTTCCAATTTTTGTTTCCCTCTGCATGCCATGTCACATCCCTCTTCCCCTCTGTGTCCTCTCTTCCTCCGTGATTTTTTCCCTGATTTTGCAGCATTTCTCAGCTTAATTTTGGCATGTTTTGCTCTTTCCACTGCAATTCTTTTGCTCCCAGACCGATTTCTGGTGCTCACTGCGTTTCCCAATTTCCCATTTTTGGCTTTTTTTCTCAAGGGCATTTCACTTGCTCATATCTCCTTTCCAGAGTCTTAGGGAGCCTTTCTTTTCAGATCCGCAAGATTTCGTTTCCCTTCCCGAAAGGAAACAAAGTTTCCTTTCGGGAAGGGAAACGAAATCTTGCGATTTCAATGGGGACCAAAGGGGCAAGCTTTGGTGCATAGCCCTGCTCTTGCTGCCATGCCATCACTTTTGCTGCCTTTGGCTTGGGCCGAGGTTTTTCCAATTTTTGTTTCCCTCTGCATGCCATGTCACATCCCTCTTCCCCTCTGTGTCCTCTCTTCCTCCGTGATTTTTTCCCTGATTTTGCAGCATTTCTCAGCTTAATTTTGGCACGTTTTGCTCCTTTCCACTGCAATTCTTTTGCTCCCAGACCGATTTCTGGTGCTCACTGCGTTTCCCAATTTCCCATTTTTGGCTTTTTTTCTCAAGGGCATTTCACTTGCTCATATCTCCTTTCCAGAGTCTTAGGGAGCCTTTCTTTTCGGATCCGCAAGATTTCGTTTCCCTTCCCGAAAGGAAACTTTGTTTCCTTTCGGGAAGGGAAACGAAATCTTGCGATTTCAATGGGGACCAAAGGGGCAAGCTTTGGTGCATAGCCCTGCTCTTGCTGCCATGCCATCACTTTTGCTGCCTTTGGCTTGGGCCGAGGTTTTTCCAATTTTTGTTTCCCTCTGCATGCCATGTCACATCCCTCTTCCCCTCTGTGTCCTCTCTTCCTCCGTGATTTTTTCCCTGATTTTGCAGCATTTCTCAGCTTAATTTTGGCACGTTTTGCTCCTTTCCACTGCAATTCTTTTGCTCCCAGACCGATTTCTGGTGCTCACTGCGTTTCCCAATTTCCCATTTTTGGCTTTTTTTCTCAAGGGCATTTCACTTGCTCATATCTCCTTTCCAGAGTCTTAGGGAGCCTTTCTTTTCAGATCCGCAAGATTTCGTTTCCCTTCCCGAAAGGAAACAAAGTTTCCTTTCGGGAAGGGAAACGAAATCTTGCGATTTCAATGGGGACCAAAGGGGCAAGCTTTGGTGCATAGCCCTGCTCTTGCTGCCATGCCATCACTTTTGCTGCCTTTGGCTTGGGCCGAGGTTTTTCCAATTTTTGTTTCCCTCTGCATGCCATGTCACATCCCTCTTCCCCTCTGTGTCCTCTCTTCCTCCGTGATTTTTTCCCTGATTTTGCAGCATTTCTCAGCTTAATTTTGGCACGTTTTGCTCCTTTCCACTGCAATTCTTTTGCTCCCAGACTGATTTCTGGTGCTCACTGCGTTTCCCAATTTCCCATTTTTGGCTTTTTTTCTCAAGGGCATTTCACTTGCTCATATCTCCTTTCCAGAGTCTTAGGGAGCCTTTCTTTTCCGATCCGCAAGATTTCGTTTCCCTTCCCGAAAGGAAACAAAGTTTTCTTTCGGGAAGGGAAACGAAATCTTGCGATTTCAATGGGGACCAAAGGGGCAAGCTTTGGTGCATAGCCCTGCTCTTGCTGCCATGCCATCACTTTTGCTGCCTTTGGCTTGGGCCGAGGTTTTTCCAATTTTTGTTTCCCTCTGCATGCCATGTCACATCCCTCTTCCCCTCTGTGTCCTCTCTTCCTCCGTGATTTTTTCCCTGATTTTGCAGCATTTCTCAGCTTAATTTTGGCACGTTTTGCTCCTTTCCACTGCAATTCTTTTGCTCCCAGACCGATTTCTGGTGCTCACTGCGTTTCCCAATTTCCCATTTTTGGCTTTTTTTCTCAAGGGCATTTCACTTGCTCATATCTCCTTTCCAGAGTCTTAGGGAGCCTTTCTTTTCAGATCCGCAAGATTTCGTTTCCCTTCCCGAAAGGAAACAAAGTTTCCTTTCGGGAAGGGAAACGAAATCTTGCGATTTCAATGGGGACCAAAGGGGCAAGCTTTGGTGCATAGCCCTGCTCTTGCTGCCATGCCATCACTTTTGCTGCCTTTGGCTTGGGCCGAGGTTTTTCCAATTTTTGTTTCCCTCTGCATGCCATGTCACATCCCTCTTCCCCTCTGTGTCCTCTCTTCCTCCGTGATTTTTTCCCTGATTTTGCAGCATTTCTCAGCTTAATTTTGGCACGTTTTGCTCCTTTCCACTGCAATTCTTTTGCTCCCAGACTGATTTCTGGTGCTCACTGCGTTTCCCAATTTCCCATTTTTGGCTTTTTTTCTCAAGGGCATTTCACTTGCTCATATCTCCTTTCCAGAGTCTTAGGGAGCCTTTCTTTTCCGATCCGCAAGATTTCGTTTCCCTTCCCGAAAGGAAACAAAGTTTTCTTTCGGGAAGGGAAACGAAATCTTGCGATTTCAATGGGGACCAAAGGGGCAAGCTTTGGTGCATAGCCCTGCTCTTGCTGCCATGCCATCACTTTTGCTGCCTTTGGCTTGGGCCGAGGTTTTTCCAATTTTTGTTTCCCTCTGCATGCCATGTCACATCCCTCTTCCCCTCTGTGTCCTCTCTTCCTCCGTGATTTTTTCCCTGATTTTGCAGCATTTCTCAGCTTAATTTTGGCATGTTTTGCTCTTTCCACTGCAATTCTTTTGCTCCCAGACCGATTTCTGGTGCTCACTGCGTTTCCCAATTTCCCATTTTTGGCTTTTTTTCTCAAGGGCATTTCACTTGCTCATATCTCCTTTCCAGAGTCTTAGGGAGCCTTTCTTTTCAGATCCGCAAGATTTCGTTTCCCTTCCCGAAAGGAAACAAAGTTTCCTTTCGGGAAGGGAAACGAAATCTTGCGATTTCAATGGGGACCAAAGGGGCAAGCTTTGGTGCATAGCCCTGCTCTTGCTGCCATGACATCACTTTTGCTGCCTTTGGCTTGGGCCGAGGTTTTTCCAATTTTTGTTTCCCTCTGCATGCCATGTCACATCCCTCTTCCCCTCTGTGTCCTCTCTTCCTCCGTGATTTTTTCCCTGATTTTGCAGCATTTCTCAGCTTAATTTTGGCATGTTTTGCTCCTTTCCACTGCAATTCTTTTGCTCCCAGACCGATTTCTGGTGCTCACTGCGTTTCCCAGTTTCCCATTTTTGGCTTTTTTTCTCAAGGGCATTTCACTTGCTCATATCTCCTTTCCAGAGTCTTAGGGAGCCTTTCTTTTCGGATCCGCAAGATTTCGTTTCCCTTCCCGAAAGGAAACAAAGTTTCCTTTCGGGAAGGGAAACGAAATCTTGCGATTTCAATGGGGACCAAAGGGGCAAGCTTTGGTGCATAGCCCTGCTCTTGCTGCCATGCCATCACTTTTGCTGCCTTTGGCTTGGGCCGAGGTTTTTCCAATTTTTGTTTCCCTCTGCATGCCATGTCACATCCCTCTTCCCCTCTGTGTCCTCTCTTCCCCCGTGATTTTTTCCCTGATTTTGCAGCATTTCTCAGCTTAATTTTGGCATGTTTTGCTCCTTTCCACTGCAATTCTTTTGCTCCCAGACCGATTTCTGGTGCTCACTGCGTTTCCCAATTTCCCATTTTTGGCTTTTTTTCTCAAGGGCATTTCACTTGCTCATATCTCCTTTCCAGAGTCTTAGGGAGCCTTTCTTTTCGGATCCGCAAGATTTCGTTTCCCTTCCCGAAAGGAAACAAAGTTTCCTTTCGGGAAGGGAAACGAAATCTTGCGATTTCAATGGGGACCAAAGGGGCAAGCTTTGGTGCATAGCCCTGCTCTTGCTGCCATGCCATCACTTTTGCTGCCTTTGGCTTGGGCCGAGGTTTTTCCAATTTTTGTTTCCCTCTGCATGCCATGTCACATCCCTCTTCCCCTCTGTGTCCTCTCTTCCCCCGTGATTTTTTCCCTGATTTTGCAGCATTTCTCAGCTTAATTTTGGCACGTTTTGCTCCTTTCCACTGCAATTCTTTTGCTCCCAGACTGATTTCTGGTGCTCACTGCGTTTCCCAATTTCCCATTTTTGGCTTTTTTTCTCAAGGGCATTTCACTTGCTCATATCTCCTTTCCAGAGTCTTAGGGAGCCTTTCTTTTCGGGATCCGCAAGATTTCGTTTCCTTCCCAAAAGGAAACAAAGTTTCCTTTCGGGAAGGGAAACGAAATCTTGCTATTTCAATGGGGACCAAAGGGGCAAGCTTTGGTGCATAGCCCTGCTCTTGCTGCCATGCCATCACTTTTGCTGCCTTTGGCTTGGGCCGAGGTTTTTCCAATTTTTGTTTCCCTCTGCATGCCATGTCACATCCCTCTTCCCCTCTGTGTCCCTCTCTTCCTCCGTGATTTTTTCCCTGATTTTGCAGCATTTCTCAGCTTAATTTTGGCACGTTTTGCTCCTTTCCACTGCAATTCTTTTGCTCCCAGACCGATTTCTGGTGCTCACTGCGTTTCCCAATTTCCCATTTTTGGCTTTTTTTCTCAAGGGCATTTCACTTGCTCATATCTCCTTTCCAGAGTCTTAGGGAGCCTTTCTTTTCGGATCCGCAAGATTTCGTTTCCCTTCCCGAAAGGAAACAAAGTTTCCTTTCGGGAAGGGAAACGAAATCTTGCGATTTCAATGGGGACCAAAGGGGCAAGCTTTGGTGCATAGCCCTGCTCTTGCTGCCATGCCATCACTTTTGCTGCCTTTGGCTTGGGCCGAGGTTTTTCCAATTTTTGTTTCCCTCTGCATGCCATGTCACATCCCTCTTCCCCTCTGTGTCCTCTCTTCCTCCGTGATTTTTTCCCTGATTTTGCAGCATTTCTCAGCTTAATTTTGGCATGTTTTGCTCTTTCCACTGCAATTCTTTTGCTCCCAGACCGATTTCTGGTGCTCACTGCGTTTCCCAATTTCCCATTTTTGGCTTTTTTTCTCAAGGGCATTTCACTTGCTCATATCTCCTTTCCAGAGTCTTAGGGAGCCTTTCTTTTCGGATCCGCAAGATTTCGTTTCCCTTCCCGAAAGGAAACAAAGTTTCCTTTCGGGAAGGAAACGAAATCTTGCGATTTCAATGGGGACCAAAGGGGCAAGCTTTGGTGCATAGCCCTGCTCTTGCTGCCATGCCATCACTTTTGCTGCCTTTGGCTTGGGCCGAGGTTTTTCCAATTTTTGTTTCCCTCTGCATGCCATGTCACATCCCTCTTCCCCTCTGTGTCCTCTCTTCCTCCGTGATTTTTTCCCTGATTTTGCAGCATTTCTCAGCTTAATTTTGGCATGTTTTGCTCCTTTCCACTGCAATTCTTTTGCTCCCAGACCGATTTCTGGTGCTCACTGCGTTTCCTAATTTCCCATTTTTGGCTTTTTTTCTCAAGGGCATTTCACTTGCTCATATCTCCTTTCCAGAGTCTTAGGGAGCCTTTCTTTTCGGATCCGCAAGATTTCGTTTCCCTTCCCGAAAGGAAACAAAGTTTCCTTTCGGGAAGGGAAACGAAATCTTGCGATTTCAATGGGGACCAAAGGGGCAAGCTTTGGTGCATAGCCCTGCTCTTGCTGCCATGCCATCACTTTTGCTGCCTTTGGCTTGGGCCGAGGTTTGTCCAATTTTTGTTTCCCTCTGCATGCCATGTCACATCCCTCTTCCCCTCTGTGTCCTCTCTTCCCCCGTGATTTTTTCCCTGATTTTGCAGCATTTCTCAGCTTAATTTTGGCATGTTTTGCTCCTTTCCACTGCAATTCTTTTGCTCCCAGACCGATTTCTGGTGCTCACTGCGTTTCCCAATTTCCCATTTTTGGCTTTTTTTCTCAAGGGCATTTCACTTGCTCATATCTCCTTTCCAGAGTCTTAGGGAGCCTTTCTTTTCGGATCCGCAAGATTTCGTTTCCCTTCCCGAAAGGAAACAAAGTTTCCTTTCGGGAAGGGAAACGAAATCTTGCGATTTCAATGGGGACCAAAGGGGGCAAGCTTTGGTGCATAGCCCTGCTCTTGCTGCCATGCCATCACTTTTGCTGCCTTTGGCTTGGGCCGAGGTTTTTCCAATTTTTGTTTCCCTCTGCATGCCATGTCACATCCCTCTTCCCCTCTGTGTCCTCTCTTCCTCCGTGATTTTTTCCCTGATTTTGCAGCATTTCTCAGCTTAATTTTGGCACGTTTTGCTCCTTTCCACTGCAATTCTTTTGCTCCCAGACTGATTTCTGGTGCTCACTGCGTTTCCCAGTTTCCCATTTTTGGCTTTTTTCTCAAGGGCATTTCACTTGCTCATATCTCCTTTCCAGAGTCTTAGGGAGCCTTTCTTTTCGGATCCGCAAGATTTCGTTTCCCTTCCCAAAAGGAAACAAAGTTTCCTTTCGGAAGGGAAACGAAATCTTGCGATTTCAATGGGGACCAAAGGGGCAAGCTTTGGTGCATAGCCCTGCTCTTCTGCCATGCCATCACTTTTGCTGCCTTTGGCTTGGGCCGAGGTTTTTCCAATTTTTGTTTCCCTCTGCATGCCATGTCACATCCCTCTTCCCCTCTGTGTCCTCTCTTCCCCCGTGATTTTTTCCCTGATTTTGCAGCATTTCTCAGCTTAATTTTGGCACGTTTTGCTCCTTTCCACTGCAATTCTTTTGCTCCCAGACCGATTTCTGGTGCTCACTGCGTTTCCCAATTTCCCATTTTTGGCTTTTTTTCTCAAGGGCATTTCACTTGCTCATATCTCCTTTCCAGAGTCTTAGGGAGCCTTTCTTTTCGGATCCGCAAGATTTCGTTTCCCTTCCCGAAAGGAAACAAAGTTTCCTTTCGGGAAGGGAAACGAAATCTTGCGATTTCAATGGGGACCAAAGGGGCAAGCTTTGGTGCATAGCCCTGCTCTTGCTGCCATGCCATCACTTTTGCTGCCTTTGGCTTGGGCCGAGGTTTGTCCAATTTTTGTTTCCCTCTGCATGCCATGTCACATCCCTCTTCCCCTCTGTGTCCTCTCTTCCTCCGTGATTTTTTCCCTGATTTTGCAGCATTTCTCAGCTTAATTTTGGCACGTTTTGCTCCTTTCCACTGCAATTCTTTTGCTCCCAGACCGATTTCTGGTGCTCACTGCGTTTCCCAATTTCCCATTTTTGGCTTTTTTTCTCAAGGGCATTTCACTTGCTCATATCTCCTTTCCAGAGTCTTAGGGAGCCTTTCTTTTCGGATCCGCAAGATTTCGTTTCCCTTCCCGAAAGGAAACAAAGTTTCCTTTCGGGAAGGGAAACGAAATCTTGCGATTTCAATGGGGACCAAAGGGGCAAGCTTTGGTGCATAGCCCTGCTCTTGCTGCCATGCCATCACTTTTGCTGCCTTTGGCTTGGGCCGAGGTTTTTCCAATTTTTGTTTCCCTCTGCATGCCATGTCACATCCCTCTTCCCCTCTGTGTCCTCTCTTCCCCCGTGATTTTTTCCCTGATTTTGCAGCATTTCTCAGCTTAATTTTGGCACGTTTTGCTCCTTTCCACTGCAATTCTTTTGCTCCCAGACCGATTTCTGGTGCTCACTGCGTTTCCCAATTTCCCATTTTTGGCTTTTTTTCTCAAGGGCATTTCACTTGCTCATATCTCCTTTCCAGAGTCTTAGGGAGCCTTTCTTTTCGGATCCGCAAGATTTCGTTTCCCTTCCCGAAAGGAAACAAAGTTTCCTTTCGGGAAGGGAAACGAAATCTTGCGATTTCAATGGGGACCAAAGGGGCAAGCTTTGCTGCATAGCCCTGCTCTTGCTGCCATGCCATCACTTTTGCTGCCTTTGGCTTGGGCCGAGGTTTTTCCAATTTTTGTTTCCCTCTGCATGCCATGTCACATCCCTCTTCCCCTCTGTGTCCTCTCTTCCTCCGTGATTTTTTCCCTGATTTTGCAGCATTTCTCAGCTTAATTTTGGCATGTTTTGCTCTTTCCACTGCAATTCTTTTGCTCCCAGACCGATTTCTGGTGCTCACTGCGTTTCCCAGTTTCCCATTTTTGGCTTTTTTTCTCAAGGGCATTTCACTTGCTCATATCTCCTTTCCAGAGTCTTAGGGAGCCTTTCTTTTCGGATCCGCAAGATTTCGTTTCCCTTCCCGAAAGGAAACAAAGTTTCCTTTCGGGAAGGGAAACGAAATCTTGCGATTTCAATGGGGACCAAAGGGGCAAGCTTTGGTGCATAGCCCTGCTCTTGCTGCCATGCCATCACTTTTGCTGCCTTTGGCTTGGGCCGAGGTTTTTCCAATTTTTGTTTCCCTCTGCATGCCATGTCACATCCCTCTTCCCCTCTGTGTCCTCTCTTCCCCCGTGATTTTTTCCCTGATTTTGCAGCATTTCTCAGCTTAATTTTGGCACGTTTTGCTCCTTTCCACTGCAATTCTTTTGCTCCCAGACCGATTTCTGGTGCTCACTGCGTTTCCCAATTTCCCATTTTTGGCTTTTTTTCTCAAGGGCATTTCACTTGCTCATATCTCCTTTCCAGAGTCTTAGGGAGCCTTTCTTTTCGGATCCGCAAGATTTCGTTTCCCTTCCCAAAAGGAAACAAAGTTTCCTTTCGGGAAGGGAAACTAAATCTTGCGATTTCAATGGGGACCAAAGGGGCAAGCTTTGGTGCATAGCCCTGCTTGCTGCCATGCCATCACTTTTGCTGCCTTTGGCTTGGGCCGAGGTTTTTCCAATTTTTGTTTCCCTCTGCATGCCATGTCACATCCCTCTTCCCCTCTGTGTCCTCTCTTCCTCCGTGATTTTTTCCCTGATTTTGCAGCATTTCTCAGCTTAATTTTGGCATGTTTTGCTCCTTTCCACTGCAATTCTTTTGCTCCCAGACCGATTTCTGGTGCTCACTGCGTTTCCCAATTTCCCATTTTTGGCTTTTTTTCTCAAGGGCATTTCACTTGCTCATATCTCCTTTCCAGAGTCTTAGGGAGCCTTTCTTTTCGGATCCGCAAGATTTCGTTTCCCTTCCCGAAAGGAAACAAAGTTTCCTTTCGGGAAGGGAAACGAAATCTTGCGATTTCAATGGGGACCAAAGGGGCAAGCTTTGGTGCATAGCCCTGCTCTTGCTGCCATGCCATCACTTTTGCTGCCTTTGGCTTGGGCCGAGGTTTTTCCAATTTTTGTTTCCCTCTGCATGCCATGTCACATCCCTCTTCCCCTCTGTGTCCTCTCTTCCTCCGTGATTTTTTCCCTGATTTTGCAGCATTTCTCAGCTTAATTTTGGCACGTTTTGCTCCTTTCCACTGCAATTCTTTTGCTCCCAGACCGATTTCTGGTGCTCACTGCGTTTCCCAATTTCCCATTTTTGGCTTTTTTTCTCAAGGGCATTTCACTTGCTCATATCTCCTTTCCAGAGTCTTAGGGAGCCTTTCTTTTCGGATCCGCAAGATTTCGTTTCCCTTCCCGAAAGGAAACAAAGTTTCCTTTCGGGAAGGGAAACGAAATCTTGCGATTTCAATGGGGACCAAAGGGGCAAGCTTTGGTGCATAGCCCTGCTCTTGCTGCCATGCCATCACTTTTGCTGCCTTTGGCTTGGGCCAAGGTTTTTCCAATTTTTGTTTCCCTCTGCATGCCATGTCACATCCCTCTTCCCCTCTGTGTCCTCTCTTCCTCCGTGATTTTTTCCCTGATTTTGCAGCATTTCTCAGCTTAATTTTGGCACGTTTTGCTCCTTTCCACTGCAATTCTTTTGCTCCCAGACCGATTTCTGGTGCTCACTGCGTTTCCCAATTTCCCATTTTTGGCTTTTTTTCTCAAGGGCATTTCGCGTGGTCATATCTCCTTTCCAGAGTCTTAGGGAGCCTTTCTTTTCGGATCCGCAAGATTTCGTTTCCCTTCCCGAAAGGAAACAAAGTTTCCTTTCGGGAAGGGAAACGAAATCTTGCGATTTCAATGGGGACCAAAGGGGCAAGCTTTGGTGCATAGCCCTGCTCTTGCTGCCATGCCATCACTTTTGCTGCCTTTGGCTTGGGCCGAGGTTTTTCCAATTTTTGTTTCCCTCTGCATGCCATGTCACATCCCTCTTCCCCTCTGTGTCCTCTCTTCCTCCGTGATTTTTTCCCTGATTTTGCAGCATTTCTCAGCTTAATTTTGGCACGTTTTGCTCCTTTCCACTGCAATTCTTTTGCTCCCAGACCGATTTCTGGTGCTCACTGCGTTTCCCAATTTCCCATTTTTGGCTTTTTTTCTCAAGGGCATTTCACTTGCTCATATCTCCTTTCCAGAGTCTTAGGGAGCCTTTCTTTTCGGATCCGCAAGATTTCGTTTCCCTTCCCGAAAGGAAACAAAGTTTCCTTTCGGGAAGGGAAACGAAATCTTGCGATTTCAATGGGGACCAAAGGGGCAAGCTTTGGTGCATAGCCCTGCTCTTGCTGCCATGCCATCACTTTTGCTGCCTTTGGCTTGGGCCGAGGTTTTTCCAATTTTTGTTTCCCTCTGCATGCCATGTCACATCCCTCTTCCCCTCTGTGTCCTCTCTTCCCCCGTGATTTTTTCCCTGATTTTGCAGCATTTCTCAGCTTAATTTTGGCACGTTTTGCTCCTTTCCACTGCAATTCTTTTGCTCCCAGACCGATTTCTGGTGCTCACTGCGTTTCCCAATTTCCCATTTTTGGCTTTTTTTCTCAAGGGCATTTCACTTGCTCATATCTCCTTTCCAGAGTCTTAGGGAGCCTTTCTTTTCGGATCCGCAAGATTTCGTTTCCCTTCCCGAAAGGAAACAAAGTTTCCTTTCGGGAAGGGAAACGAAATCTTGCGATTTCAATGGGGACCAAAGGGGCAAGCTTTGGTGCATAGCCCTGCTCTTGCTGCCATGCCATCACTTTTGCTGCCTTTGGCTTGGGCCGAGGTTTGTCCAATTTTTGTTTCCCTCTGCATGCCATGTCACATCCCTCTTCCCCTCTGTGTCCTCTCTTCCTCCGTGATTTTTTCCCTGATTTTGCAGCATTTCTCAGCTTAATTTTGGCACGTTTTGCTCCTTTCCACTGCAATTCTTTTGCTCCCAGACCGATTTCTGGTGCTCACTGCGTTTCCCAATTTCCCATTTTTGGCTTTTTTTCTCAAGGGCATTTCACTTGCTCATATCTCCTTTCCAGAGTCTTAGGGAGCCTTTCTTTTCGGATCCGCAAGATTTCGTTTCCCTTCCCGAAAGGAAACAAAGTTTCCTTTCGGGAAGGGAAACGAAATCTTGCGATTTCAATGGGGACCAAAGGGGCAAGCTTTGGTGCATAGCCCTGCTCTTGCTGCCATGCCATCACTTTTGCTGCCTTTGGCTTGGGCCGAGGTTTTTCCAATTTTTGTTTCCCTCTGCATGCCATGTCACATCCCTCTTCCCCTCTGTGTCCTCTCTTCCCCCGTGATTTTTTCCCTGATTTTGCAGCATTTCTCAGCTTAATTTTGGCACGTTTTGCTCCTTTCCACTGCAATTCTTTTGCTCCCAGACCGATTTCTGGTGCTCACTGCGTTTCCCAATTTCCCATTTTTGGCTTTTTTTCTCAAGGGCATTTCACTTGCTCATATCTCCTTTCCAGAGTCTTAGGGAGCCTTTCTTTTCGGATCCGCAAGATTTCGTTTCCCTTCCCGAAAGGAAACAAAGTTTCCTTTCGGGAAGGGAAACGAAATCTTGCGATTTCAATGGGGACCAAAGGGGCAAGCTTTGCTGCATAGCCCTGCTCTTGCTGCCATGCCATCACTTTTGCTGCCTTTGGCTTGGGCCGAGGTTTTTCCAATTTTTGTTTCCCTCTGCATGCCATGTCACATCCCTCTTCCCCTCTGTGTCCTCTCTTCCTCCGTGATTTTTTCCCTGATTTTGCAGCATTTCTCAGCTTAATTTTGGCATGTTTTGCTCTTTCCACTGCAATTCTTTTGCTCCCAGACCGATTTCTGGTGCTCACTGCGTTTCCCAGTTTCCCATTTTTGGCTTTTTTTCTCAAGGGCATTTCACTTGCTCATATCTCCTTTCCAGAGTCTTAGGGAGCCTTTCTTTTCGGATCCGCAAGATTTCGTTTCCCTTCCCGAAAGGAAACAAAGTTTCCTTTCGGGAAGGGAAACGAAATCTTGCGATTTCAATGGGGACCAAAGGGGCAAGCTTTGGTGCATAGCCCTGCTCTTGCTGCCATGCCATCACTTTTGCTGCCTTTGGCTTGGGCCGAGGTTTTTCCAATTTTTGTTTCCCTCTGCATGCCATGTCACATCCCTCTTCCCCTCTGTGTCCTCTCTTCCCCCGTGATTTTTTCCCTGATTTTGCAGCATTTCTCAGCTTAATTTTGGCACGTTTTGCTCCTTTCCACTGCAATTCTTTTGCTCCCAGACCGATTTCTGGTGCTCACTGCGTTTCCCAATTTCCCATTTTTGGCTTTTTTTCTCAAGGGCATTTCACTTGCTCATATCTCCTTTCCAGAGTCTTAGGGAGCCTTTCTTTTCGGATCCGCAAGATTTCGTTTCCCTTCCCGAAAGGAAACAAAGTTTCCTTTCGGGAAGGGAAACGAAATCTTGCGATTTCAATGGGGACCAAAGGGGCAAGCTTTGCTGCATAGCCCTGCTCTTGCTGCCATGCCATCACTTTTGTTGCCTTTGGCTTGGGCCGAGGTTTTTCCAATTTTTGTTTCCCTCTGCATGCCATGTCACATCCCTCTTCCCCTCTGTGTCCTCTCTTCCTCCGTGATTTTTTCCCTGATTTTGCAGCATTTCTCAGCTTAATTTTGGCATGTTTTGCTCTTTCCACTGCAATTCTTTTGCTCCCAGACCGATTTCTGGTGCTCACTGCGTTTCCCAATTTCCCATTTTTGGCTTTTTTTCTCAAGGGCATTTCGCGTGGTCATATCTCCTTTCCAGAGTCTTAGGGAGCCTTTCTTTTCCGATCCGCAAGATTTCGTTTCCCTTCCCGAAAGGAAACAAAGTTTCCTTTCGGGAAGGGAAACGAAATCTTGCGATTTCAATGGGGACCAAAGGGGCAAGCTTTGGTGCATAGCCCTGCTCTTGCTGCCATGCCATCACTTTTGCTGCCTTTGGCTTGGGCCGAGGTTTTTCCAATTTTTGTTTCCCTCTGCATGCCATGTCACATCCCTCTTCCCCTCTGTGTCCTCTCTTCCCCCGTGATTTTTTCCCTGATTTTGCAGCATTTCTCAGCTTAATTTTGGCACGTTTTGCTCCTTTCCACTGCAATTCTTTTGCTCCCAGACCGAATTCTGGTGCTCACTGCGTTTCCCAATTTCCCATTTTTGGCTTTTTTTCTCAAGGGCATTTCACTTGCTCATATCTCCTTTCCAGAGTCTTAGGGAGCCTTTCTTTTCGGATCCGCAAGATTTCGTTTCCCTTCCCGAAAGGAAACAAAGTTTCCTTTCGGGAAGGGAAACGAAATCTTGCGATTTCAATGGGGACCAAAGGGGCAAGCTTTGGTGCATAGCCCTGCTCTTGCTGCCATGCCATCACTTTTGCTGCCTTTGGCTTGGGCCGAGGTTTTTCCAATTTTTGTTTCCCTCTGCATGCCATGTCACATCCCTCTTCCCCTCTGTGTCCTCTCTTCCTCCGTGATTTTTTCCCTGATTTTGCAGCATTTCTCAGCTTAATTTTGGCACGTTTTGCTCCTTTCCACTGCAATTCTTTTGCTCCCAGACCGATTTCTGGTGCTCACTGCGTTTCCCAATTTCCCATTTTTGGCTTTTTTTCTCAAGGGCATTTCACTTGCTCATATCTCCTTTCCAGAGTCTTAGGGAGCCTTTCTTTTCGGATCCGCAAGATTTCGTTTCCCTTCCCGAAAGGAAACAAAGTTTCCTTTCGGGAAGGGAAACGAAATCTTGCGATTTCAATGGGGACCAAAGGGGCAAGCTTTGGTGCATAGCCCTGCTCTTGCTGCCATGCCATCACTTTTGCTGCCTTTGGCTTGGGCCAAGGTTTTTCCAATTTTTGTTTCCCTCTGCATGCCATGTCACATCCCTCTTCCCCTCTGTGTCCTCTCTTCCTCCGTGATTTTTTCCCTGATTTTGCAGCATTTCTCAGCTTAATTTTGGCACGTTTTGCTCCTTTCCACTGCAATTCTTTTGCTCCCAGACCGATTTCTGGTGCTCACTGCGTTTCCCAGTTTCCCATTTTTGGCTTTTTTTCTCAAGGGCATTTCACTTGCTCATATCTCCTTTCCAGAGTCTTAGGGAGCCTTTCTTTTCGGATCCGCAAGATTTCGTTTCCCTTCCCGAAAGGAAACAAAGTTTCCTTTCGGGAAGGGAAACGAAATCTTGCGATTTCAATGGGGACCAAAGGGGCAAGCTTTGGTGCATAGCCCTGCTCTTGCTGCCATGCCATCACTTTTGCTGCCTTTGGCTTGGGCCGAGGTTTTTCCAATTTTTGTTTCCCTCTGCATGCCATGTCACATCCCTCTTCCCCTCTGTGTCCTCTCTTCCCCCGTGATTTTTTCCCTGATTTTGCAGCATTTCTCAGCTTAATTTTGGCACGTTTTGCTCCTTTCCACTGCAATTCTTTTGCTCCCAGACCGATTTCTGGTGCTCACTGCGTTTCCCAATTTCCCATTTTTGGCTTTTTTTCTCAAGGGCATTTCACTTGCTCATATCTCCTTTCCAGAGTCTTAGGGAGCCTTTCTTTTCGGATCCGCAAGATTTCGTTTCCCTTCCCGAAAGGAAACAAAGTTTCCTTTCGGGAAGGGAAACGAAATCTTGCGATTTCAATGGGGACCAAAGGGGCAAGCTTTGCTGCATAGCCCTGCTCTTGCTGCCATGCCATCACTTTTGCTGCCTTTGGCTTGGGCCGAGGTTTGTCCAATTTTTGTTTCCCTCTGCATGCCATGTCACATCCCTCTTCCCCTCTGTGTCCTCTCTTCCTCCGTGATTTTTTCCCTGATTTTGCAGCATTTCTCAGCTTAATTTTGGCACGTTTTGCTCCTTTCCACTGCAATTCTTTTGCTCCCAGACCGATTTCTGGTGCTCACTGCGTTTCCCAGTTTCCCATTTTTGGCTTTTTTTCTCAAGGGCATTTCACTTGCTCATATCTCCTTTCCAGAGTCTTAGGGAGCCTTTCTTTTCGGATCCGCAAGATTTCGTTTCCCTTCCCGAAAGGAAACAAAGTTTCCTTTCAGGAAGGGAAACGAAATCTTGCGATTTCAATGGGGACCAAAGGGGCAAGCTTTGGTGCATAGCCCTGCTCTTGCTGCCATGCCATCACTTTTGCTGCCTTTGGCTTGGGCCGAGGTTTTTCCAATTTTTGTTTCCCTCTGCATGCCATGTCACATCCCTCTTCCCCTCTGTGTCCTCTCTTCCCCCGTGATTTTTTCCCTGATTTTGCAGCATTTCTCAGCTTAATTTTGGCACGTTTTGCTCCTTTCCACTGCAATTCTTTTGCTCCCAGACCGATTTCTGGTGCTCACTGCGTTTCCCAATTTCCCATTTTTGGCTTTTTTTCTCAAGGGCATTTCACTTGCTCATATCTCCTTTCCAGAGTCTTAGGGAGCCTTTCTTTTCGGATCCGCAAGATTTCGTTTCCCTTCCCGAAAGGAAACAAAGTTTCCTTTCGGGAAGGGAAACGAAATCTTGCGATTTCAATGGGGACCAAAGGGGCAAGCTTTGCTGCATAGCCCTGCTCTTGCTGCCATGCCATCACTTTTGCTGCCTTTGGCTTGGGCCGAGGTTTTTCCAATTTTTGTTTCCCTCTGCATGCCATGTCACATCCCTCTTCCCCTCTGTGTCCTCTCTTCCTCCGTGATTTTTTCCCTGATTTTGCAGCATTTCTCAGCTTAATTTTGGCATGTTTTGCTCTTTCCACTGCAATTCTTTTGCTCCCAGACCGATTTCTGGTGCTCACTGCGTTTCCCAATTTCCCATTTTTGGCTTTTTTTCTCAAGGGCATTTCGCGTGGTCATATCTCCTTTCCAGAGTCTTAGGGAGCCTTTCTTTTCCGATCCGCAAGATTTCGTTTCCCTTCCCGAAAGGAAACAAAGTTTCCTTTCGGGAAGGGAAACGAAATCTTGCGATTTCAATGGGGACCAAAGGGGCAAGCTTTGGTGCATAGCCCTGCTCTTGCTGCCATGCCATCACTTTTGCTGCCTTTGGCTTGGGCCGAGGTTTTTCCAATTTTTGTTTCCCTCTGCATGCCATGTCACATCCCTCTTCCCCTCTGTGTCCTCTCTTCCCCCGTGATTTTTTCCCTGATTTTGCAGCATTTCTCAGCTTAATTTTGGCACGTTTTGCTCCTTTCCACTGCAATTCTTTTGCTCCCAGACCGATTTCTGGTGCTCACTGCGTTTCCCAATTTCCCATTTTTGGCTTTTTTTCTCAAGGGCATTTCACTTGCTCATATCTCCTTTCCAGAGTCTTAGGGAGCCTTTCTTTTCGGATCCGCAAGATTTCGTTTCCCTTCCCGAAAGGAAACAAAGTTTCCTTTCGGGAAGGGAAACGAAATCTTGCGATTTCAATGGGGACCAAAGGGGCAAGCTTTGGTGCATAGCCCTGCTCTTGCTGCCATGCCATCACTTTTGCTGCCTTTGGCTTGGGCCGAGGTTTTTCCAATTTTTGTTTCCCTCTGCATGCCATGTCACATCCCTCTTCCCCTCTGTGTCCTCTCTTCCTCCGTGATTTTTTCCCTGATTTTGCAGCATTTCTCAGCTTAATTTTGGCACGTTTTGCTCCTTTCCACTGCAATTCTTTTGCTCCCAGACCGATTTCTGGTGCTCACTGCGTTTCCCAATTTCCCATTTTTGGCTTTTTTTCTCAAGGGCATTTCACTTGCTCATATCTCCTTTCCAGAGTCTTAGGGAGCCTTTCTTTTCGGATCCGCAAGATTTCGTTTCCCTTCCCGAAAGGAAACAAAGTTTCCTTTCGGGAAGGGAAACGAAATCTTGCGATTTCAATGGGGACCAAAGGGGCAAGCTTTGGTGCATAGCCCTGCTCTTGCTGCCATGCCATCACTTTTGCTGCCTTTGGCTTGGGCCGAGGTTTTACCAATTTTTGTTTCCCTCTGCATGCCATGTCACATCCCTCTTCCCCTCTGTGTCCTCTCTTCCTCCGTGATTTTTTCCCTGATTTTGCAGCATTTCTCAGCTTAATTTTGGCATGTTTTGCTCTTTCCACTGCAATTCTTTTGCTCCCAGACCGATTTCTGGTGCTCACTGCGTTTCCCAATTTCCCATTTTTGGCTTTTTTTCTCAAGGGCATTTCGCGTGGTCATATCTCCTTTCCAGAGTCTTAGGGAGCCTTTCTTTTCGGATCCGCAAGATTTCGTTTCCCTTCCCGAAAGGAAACAAAGTTTCCTTTCGGGAAGGGAAACGAAATCTTGCGATTTCAATGGGGACCAAAGGGGCAAGCTTTGGTGCATAGCCCTGCTTGCTGCCATGCCATCACTTTTGCTGCCTTTGGCTTGGGCCGAGGTTTTTCCAATTTTTGTTTCCCTCTGCATGCCATGTCACATCCCTCTTCCCCTCTGTGTCCTCTCTTCCTCCGTGATTTTTTCCCTGATTTTGCAGCATTTCTCAGCTTAATTTTGGCACGTTTTGCTCCTTTCCACTGCAATTCTTTTGCTCCCAGACCGATTTCTGGTGCTCACTGCGTTTCCCAATTTCCCATTTTTGGCTTTTTTTCTCAAGGGCATTTCACTTGCTCATATCTCCTTTCCAGAGTCTTAGGGAGCCTTTCTTTTCGGATCCGCAAGATTTCGTTTCCCTTCCCGAAAGGAAACAAAGTTTCCTTTCGGGAAGGGAAACGAAATCTTGCGATTTCAATGGGGACCAAAGGGGCAAGCTTTGGTGCATAGCCCTGCTCTTGCTGCCATGCCATCACTTTTGCTGCCTTTGGCTTGGGCCGAGGTTTTTCCAATTTTTGTTTCCCTCTGCATGCCATGTCACATCCCTCTTCCCCTCTGTGTCCTCTCTTCCCCCGTGATTTTTTCCCTGATTTTGCAGCATTTCTCAGCTTAATTTTGGCACGTTTTGCTCCTTTCCACTGCAATTCTTTTGCTCCCAGACCGATTTCTGGTGCTCACTGCGTTTCCCAATTTCCCATTTTTGGCTTTTTTTCTCAAGGGCATTTCACTTGCTCATATCTCCTTTCCAGAGTCTTAGGGAGCCTTTCTTTTCGGATCCGCAAGATTTCGTTTCCCTTCCCGAAAGGAAACAAAGTTTCCTTTCGGGAAGGGAAACGAAATCTTGCGATTTCAATGGGGACCAAAGGGGCAAGCTTTGGTGCATAGCCCTGCTTGCTGCCATGCCATCACTTTTGCTGCCTTTGGCTTGGGCCGAGGTTTTTCCAATTTTTGTTTCCCTCTGCATGCCATGTCACATCCCTCTTCCCCTCTGTGTCCTCTCTTCCCCCGTGATTTTTTCCCTGATTTTGCAGCATTTCTCAGCTTAATTTTGGCACGTTTTGCTCCTTTCCACTGCAATTCTTTTGCTCCCAGACCGATTTCTGGTGCTCACTGCGTTTCCCAATTTCCCATTTTTGGCTTTTTTTCTCAAGGGCATTTCACTTGCTCATATCTCCTTTCCAGAGTCTTAGGGAGCCTTTCTTTTCGGATCCGCAAGATTTCGTTTCCCTTCCCGAAAGGAAACAAAGTTTCCTTTCGGGAAGGGAAACGAAATCTTGCGATTTCAATGGGGACCAAAGGGGCAAGCTTTGGTGCATAGCCCTGCTCTTGCTGCCATGCCATCACTTTTGCTGCCTTTGGCTTGGGCCGAGGTTTTTCCAATTTTTGTTTCCCTCTGCATGCCATGTCACATCCCTCTTCCCCTCTGTGTCCTCTCTTCCTCCGTGATTTTTTCCCTGATTTTGCAGCATTTCTCAGCTTAATTTTGGCACGTTTTGCTCCTTTCCACTGCAATTCTTTTGCTCCCAGACCGATTTCTGGTGCTCACTGCGTTTCCCAATTTCCCATTTTTGGCTTTTTTTCTCAAGGGCATTTCACTTGCTCATATCTCCTTTCCAGAGTCTTAGGGAGCCTTTCTTTTCGGATCCGCAAGATTTCGTTTCCCTTCCCGAAAGGAAACAAAGTTTCCTTTCGGGAAGGGAAACAAAATCTTGCGATTTCAATGGGGACCAAAGGGGCAAGCTTTGGTGCATAGCCCTGCTCTTGCTGCCATGCCATCACTTTTGCTGCCTTTGGCTTGGGCCGAGGTTTTTCCAATTTTTGTTTCCCTCTGCATGCCATGTCACATCCCTCTTCCCCTCTGTGTCCTCTCTTCCTCCGTGATTTTTTCCCTGATTTTGCAGCATTTCTCAGCTTAATTTTGGCATGTTTTGCTCCTTTCCACTGCAATTCTTTTGCTCCCAGACCAATTTCTGGTGCTCACTGCGTTTCCCAATTTCCCATTTTTGGCTTTTTTTCTCAAGGGCATTTCGCGTGGTCATATCTCCTTTCCAGAGTCTTAGGGAGCCTTTCTTTTCGGATCCGCAAGATTTCGTTTCCCTTCCCGAAAGGAAACAAAGTTTCCTTTCGGGAAGGGAAACGAAATCTTGCGATTTCAATGGGGACCAAAGGGGCAAGCTTTGGTGCATAGCCCTGCTCTTGCTGCCATGCCATCACTTTTGCTGCCTTTGGCTTGGGCCGAGGTTTTTCCAATTTTTGTTTCCCTCTGCATGCCATGTCACATCCCTCTTCCCCTCTGTGTCCTCTCTTCCTCCGTGATTTTTTCCCTGATTTTGCAGCATTTCTCAGCTTAATTTTGGCATGTTTTGCTCCTTTCCACTGCAATTCTTTTGCTCCCAGACCAATTTCTGGTGCTCACTGCGTTTCCCAATTTCCCATTTTTGGCTTTTTTTCTCAAGGGCATTTCGCGTGGTCATATCTCCTTTCCAGAGTCTTAGGGAGCCTTTCTTTTCGGATCCGCAAGATTTCGTTTCCCTTCCCGAAAGGAAACAAAGTTTCCTTTCGGGAAGGGAAACGAAATCTTGCGATTTCAATGGGGACCAAAGGGGCAAGCTTTGGTGCATAGCCCTGCTCTTGCTGCCATGCCATCACTTTTGCTGCCTTTGGCTTGGGCCGAGGTTTGTCCAATTTTTGTTTCCCTCTGCATGCCATGTCACATCCCTCTTCCCCTCTGTGTCCTCTCTTCCTCCGTGATTTTTTCCCTGATTTTGCAGCATTTCTCAGCTTAATTTTGGCATGTTTTGCTCCTTTCCACTGCAATTCTTTTGCTCCCAGACCGATTTCTGGTGCTCACTGCGTTTCCCAATTTCCCATTTTTGGCTTTTTTTCTCAAGGGCATTTCACTTGCTCATATCTCCTTTCCAGAGTCTTAGGGAGCCTTTCTTTTCGGATCCGCAAGATTTCGTTTCCCTTCCCGAAAGGAAACAAAGTTTCCTTTCGGGAAGGGAAACGAAATCTTGCGATTTCAATGGGGACCAAAGGGGCAAGCTTTGGTGCATAGCCCTGCTCTTGCTGCCATGCCATCACTTTTGCTGCCTTTGGCTTGGGCCGAGGTTTTTCCAATTTTTGTTTCCCTCTGCATGCCATGTCACATCCCTCTTCCCCTCTGTGTCCTCTCTTCCCCCGTGATTTTTTCCCTGATTTTGCAGCATTTCTCAGCTTAATTTTGGCACGTTTTGCTCCTTTCCACTGCAATTCTTTTGCTCCCAGACCGATTTCTGGTGCTCACTGCGTTTCCCAATTTCCCATTTTTGGCTTTTTTTCTCAAGGGCATTTCACTTGCTCATATCTCCTTTCCAGAGTCTTAGGGAGCCTTTCTTTTCCGATCCGCAAGATTTCGTTTCCCTTCCCGAAAGGAAACAAAGTTTCCTTTCGGGAAGGGAAACGAAATCTTGCGATTTCAATGGGGACCAAAGGGGCAAGCTTTGGTGCATAGCCCTGCTCTTGCTGCCATGCCATCACTTTTGCTGCCTTTGGCTTGGGCCGAGGTTTGTCCAATTTTTGTTTCCCTCTGCATGCCATGTCACATCCCTCTTCCCCTCTGTGTCCTCTCTTCCTCCGTGATTTTTTCCCTGATTTTGCAGCATTTCTCAGCTTAATTTTGGCATGTTTTGCTCCTTTCCACTGCAATTCTTTTGCTCCCAGACCAATTTCTGGTGCTCACTGCGTTTCCCAATTTCCCATTTTTGGCTTTTTTTCTCAAGGGCATTTCGCGTGGTCATATCTCCTTTCCAGAGTCTTAGGGAGCCTTTCTTTTCGGATCCGCAAGATTTCGTTTCCCTTCCCGAAAGGAAACAAAGTTTCCTTTCGGGAAGGGAAACGAAATCTTGCGATTTCAATGGGGACCAAAGGGGCAAGCTTTGGTGCATAGCCCTGCTCTTGCTGCCATGCCATCACTTTTGCTGCCTTTGGCTTGGGCCGAGGTTTGTCCAATTTTTGTTTCCCTCTGCATGCCATGTCACATCCCTCTTCCCCTCTGTGTCCTCTCTTCCTCCGTGATTTTTTCCCTGATTTTGCAGCATTTCTCAGCTTAATTTTGGCACGTTTTGCTCCTTTCCACTGCAATTCTTTTGCTCCCAGACCGATTTCTGGTGCTCACTGCGTTTCCCAATTTCCCATTTTTGGCTTTTTTTCTCAAGGGCATTTCACTTGCTCATATCTCCTTTCCAGAGTCTTAGGGAGCCTTTCTTTTCGGATCCGCAAGATTTCGTTTCCCTTCCCGAAAGGAAACAAAGTTTCCTTTCGGGAAGGGAAACGAAATCTTGCGATTTCAATGGGGACCAAAGGGGCAAGCTTTGGTGCATAGCCCTGCTCTTGCTGCCATGCCATCACTTTTGCTGCCTTTGGCTTGGGCCGAGGTTTTTCCAATTTTTGTTTCCCTCTGCATGCCATGTCACATCCCTCTTCCCCTCTGTGTCCTCTCTTCCCCCGTGATTTTTTCCCTGATTTTGCAGCATTTCTCAGCTTAATTTTGGCACGTTTTGCTCCTTTCCACTGCAATTCTTTTGCTCCCAGACCGATTTCTGGTGCTCACTGCGTTTCCCAATTTCCCATTTTTGGCTTTTTTTCTCAAGGGCATTTCACTTGCTCATATCTCCTTTCCAGAGTCTTAGGGAGCCTTTCTTTTCGGATCCGCAAGATTTCGTTTCCCTTCCCGAAAGGAAACAAAGTTTCCTTTCGGGAAGGGAAACGAAATCTTGCGATTTCAATGGGGACCAAAGGGGCAAGCTTTGGTGCATAGCCCTGCTCTTGCTGCCATGCCATCACTTTTGCTGCCTTTGGCTTGGGCCGAGGTTTGTCCAATTTTTGTTTCCCTCTGCATGCCATGTCACATCCCTCTTCCCCTCTGTGTCCTCTCTTCCTCCGTGATTTTTTCCCTGATTTTGCAGCATTTCTCAGCTTAATTTTGGCACGTTTTGCTCCTTTCCACTGCAATTCTTTTGCTCCCAGACCGATTTCTGGTGCTCACTGCGTTTCCCAATTTCCCATTTTTGGCTTTTTTTCTCAAGGGCATTTCACTTGCTCATATCTCCTTTCCAGAGTCTTAGGGAGCCTTTCTTTTCGGATCCGCAAGATTTCGTTTCCCTTCCCGAAAGGAAACAAAGTTTCCTTTCGGGAAGGGAAACAAAATCTTGCGATTTCAATGGGGACCAAAGGGGCAAGCTTTGGTGCATAGCCCTGCTCTTGCTGCCATGCCATCACTTTTGCTGCCTTTGGCTTGGGCCGAGGTTTTTCCAATTTTTGTTTCCCTCTGCATGCCATGTCACATCCCTCTTCCCCTCTGTGTCCTCTCTTCCTCCGTGATTTTTTCCCTGATTTTGCAGCATTTCTCAGCTTAATTTTGGCATGTTTTGCTCCTTTCCACTGCAATTCTTTTGCTCCCAGACCAATTTCTGGTGCTCACTGCGTTTCCCAATTTCCCATTTTTGGCTTTTTTTCTCAAGGGCATTTCGCGTGGTCATATCTCCTTTCCAGAGTCTTAGGGAGCCTTTCTTTTCGGATCCGCAAGATTTCGTTTCCCTTCCCGAAAGGAAACAAAGTTTCCTTTCGGGAAGGGAAACGAAATCTTGCGATTTCAATGGGGACCAAAGGGGCAAGCTTTGCTGCATAGCCCTGCTCTTGCTGCCATGCCATCACTTTTGCTGCCTTTGGCTTGGGCCGAGGTTTTTCCAATTTTTGTTTCCCTCTGCATGCCATGTCACATCCCTCTTCCCCTCTGTGTCCTCTCTTCCTCCGTGATTTTTTCCCTGATTTTGCAGCATTTCTCAGCTTAATTTTGGCATGTTTTGCTCCTTTCCACTGCAATTCTTTTGCTCCCAGACCAATTTCTGGTGCTCACTGCGTTTCCCAATTTCCCATTTTTGGCTTTTTTTCTCAAGGGCATTTCGCGTGGTCATATCTCCTTTCCAGAGTCTTAGGGAGCCTTTCTTTTCGGATCCGCAAGATTTCGTTTCCCTTCCCGAAAGGAAACAAAGTTTCCTTTCGGGAAGGGAAACGAAATCTTGCGATTTCAATGGGGACCAAAGGGGCAAGCTTTGGTGCATAGCCCTGCTCTTGCTGCCATGCCATCACTTTTGCTGCCTTTGGCTTGGGCCGAGGTTTGTCCAATTTTTGTTTCCCTCTGCATGCCATGTCACATCCCTCTTCCCCTCTGTGTCCTCTCTTCCTCCGTGATTTTTTCCCTGATTTTGCAGCATTTCTCAGCTTAATTTTGGCATGTTTTGCTCCTTTCCACTGCAATTCTTTTGCTCCCAGACCGATTTCTGGTGCTCACTGCGTTTCCCAATTTCCCATTTTTGGCTTTTTTTCTCAAGGGCATTTCACTTGCTCATATCTCCTTTCCAGAGTCTTAGGGAGCCTTTCTTTTCGGATCCGCAAGATTTCGTTTCCCTTCCCGAAAGGAAACAAAGTTTCCTTTCGGGAAGGGAAACGAAATCTTGCGATTTCAATGGGGACCAAAGGGGCAAGCTTTGGTGCATAGCCCTGCTCTTGCTGCCATGCCATCACTTTTGCTGCCTTTGGCTTGGGCCGAGGTTTTTCCAATTTTTGTTTCCCTCTGCATGCCATGTCACATCCCTCTTCCCCTCTGTGTCCTCTCTTCCCCCGTGATTTTTTCCCTGATTTTGCAGCATTTCTCAGCTTAATTTTGGCACGTTTTGCTCCTTTCCACTGCAATTCTTTTGCTCCCAGACCGATTTCTGGTGCTCACTGCGTTTCCCAATTTCCCATTTTTGGCTTTTTTTCTCAAGGGCATTTCACTTGCTCATATCTCCTTTCCAGAGTCTTAGGGAGCCTTTCTTTTCGGATCCGCAAGATTTCGTTTCCCTTCCCGAAAGGAAACAAAGTTTCCTTTCGGGAAGGGAAACGAAATCTTGCGATTTCAATGGGGACCAAAGGGGCAAGCTTTGGTGCATAGCCCTGCTCTTGCTGCCATGCCATCACTTTTGCTGCCTTTGGCTTGGGCCGAGGTTTGTCCAATTTTTGTTTCCCTCTGCATGCCATGTCACATCCCTCTTCCCCTCTGTGTCCTCTCTTCCTCCGTGATTTTTTCCCTGATTTTGCAGCATTTCTCAGCTTAATTTTGGCACGTTTTGCTCCTTTCCACTGCAATTCTTTTGCTCCCAGACCGATTTCTGGTGCTCACTGCGTTTCCCAATTTCCCATTTTTGGCTTTTTTTCTCAAGGGCATTTCACTTGCTCATATCTCCTTTCCAGAGTCTTAGGGAGCCTTTCTTTTCGGATCCGCAAGATTTCGTTTCCCTTCCCGAAAGGAAACAAAGTTTCCTTTCGGGAAGGGAAACAAAATCTTGCGATTTCAATGGGGACCAAAGGGGCAAGCTTTGGTGCATAGCCCTGCTCTTGCTGCCATGCCATCACTTTTGCTGCCTTTGGCTTGGGCCGAGGTTTTTCCAATTTTTGTTTCCCTCTGCATGCCATGTCACATCCCTCTTCCCCTCTGTGTCCTCTCTTCCTCCGTGATTTTTTCCCTGATTTTGCAGCATTTCTCAGCTTAATTTTGGCATGTTTTGCTCCTTTCCACTGCAATTCTTTTGCTCCCAGACCAATTTCTGGTGCTCACTGCGTTTCCCAATTTCCCATTTTTGGCTTTTTTTCTCAAGGGCATTTCGCGTGGTCATATCTCCTTTCCAGAGTCTTAGGGAGCCTTTCTTTTCGGATCCGCAAGATTTCGTTTCCCTTCCCGAAAGGAAACAAAGTTTCCTTTCGGGAAGGGAAACGAAATCTTGCGATTTCAATGGGGACCAAAGGGGCAAGCTTTGGTGCATAGCCCTGCTCTTGCTGCCATGCCATCACTTTTGCTGCCTTTGGCTTGGGCCGAGGTTTTTCCAATTTTTGTTTCCCTCTGCATGCCATGTCACATCCCTCTTCCCCTCTGTGTCCTCTCTTCCTCCGTGATTTTTTCCCTGATTTTGCAGCATTTCTCAGCTTAATTTTGGCATGTTTTGCTCCTTTCCACTGCAATTCTTTTGCTCCCAGACCAATTTCTGGTGCTCACTGCGTTTCCCAATTTCCCATTTTTGGCTTTTTTTCTCAAGGGCATTTCGCGTGGTCATATCTCCTTTCCAGAGTCTTAGGGAGCCTTTCTTTTCGGATCCGCAAGATTTCGTTTCCCTTCCCGAAAGGAAACAAAGTTTCCTTTCGGGAAGGGAAACGAAATCTTGCGATTTCAATGGGGACCAAAGGGGCAAGCTTTGGTGCATAGCCCTGCTCTTGCTGCCATGCCATCACTTTTGCTGCCTTTGGCTTGGGCCGAGGTTTGTCCAATTTTTGTTTCCCTCTGCATGCCATGTCACATCCCTCTTCCCCTCTGTGTCCTCTCTTCCTCCGTGATTTTTTCCCTGATTTTGCAGCATTTCTCAGCTTAATTTTGGCATGTTTTGCTCCTTTCCACTGCAATTCTTTTGCTCCCAGACCGATTTCTGGTGCTCACTGCGTTTCCCAATTTCCCATTTTTGGCTTTTTTTCTCAAGGGCATTTCACTTGCTCATATCTCCTTTCCAGAGTCTTAGGGAGCCTTTCTTTTCGGATCCGCAAGATTTCGTTTCCCTTCCCGAAAGGAAACAAAGTTTCCTTTCGGGAAGGGAAACGAAATCTTGCGATTTCAATGGGGACCAAAGGGGCAAGCTTTGGTGCATAGCCCTGCTCTTGCTGCCATGCCATCACTTTTGCTGCCTTTGGCTTGGGCCGAGGTTTTTCCAATTTTTGTTTCCCTCTGCATGCCATGTCACATCCCTCTTCCCCTCTGTGTCCTCTCTTCCCCCGTGATTTTTTCCCTGATTTTGCAGCATTTCTCAGCTTAATTTTGGCACGTTTTGCTCCTTTCCACTGCAATTCTTTTGCTCCCAGACCGATTTCTGGTGCTCACTGCGTTTCCCAATTTCCCATTTTTGGCTTTTTTTCTCAAGGGCATTTCACTTGCTCATATCTCCTTTCCAGAGTCTTAGGGAGCCTTTCTTTTCGGATCCGCAAGATTTCGTTTCCCTTCCCGAAAGGAAACAAAGTTTCCTTTCGGGAAGGGAAACGAAATCTTGCGATTTCAATGGGGACCAAAGGGGCAAGCTTTGGTGCATAGCCCTGCTCTTGCTGCCATGCCATCACTTTTGCTGCCTTTGGCTTGGGCCGAGGTTTGTCCAATTTTTGTTTCCCTCTGCATGCCATGTCACATCCCTCTTCCCCTCTGTGTCCTCTCTTCCTCCGTGATTTTTTCCCTGATTTTGCAGCATTTCTCAGCTTAATTTTGGCACGTTTTGCTCCTTTCCACTGCAATTCTTTTGCTCCCAGACCGATTTCTGGTGCTCACTGCGTTTCCCAATTTCCCATTTTTGGCTTTTTTTCTCAAGGGCATTTCACTTGCTCATATCTCCTTTCCAGAGTCTTAGGGAGCCTTTCTTTTCGGATCCGCAAGATTTCGTTTCCCTTCCCGAAAGGAAACAAAGTTTCCTTTCGGGAAGGGAAACGAAATCTTGCGATTTCAATGGGGACCAAAGGGGCAAGCTTTGGTGCATAGCCCTGCTCTTGCTGCCATGCCATCACTTTTGCTGCCTTTGGCTTGGGCCGAGGTTTTTCCAATTTTTGTTTCCCTCTGCATGCCATGTCACATCCCTCTTCCCCTCTGTGTCCTCTCTTCCTCCGTGATTTTTTCCCTGATTTTGCAGCATTTCTCAGCTTAATTTTGGCATGTTTTGCTCTTTCCACTGCAATTCTTTTGCTCCCAGACCGATTTCTGGTGCTCACTGCGTTTCCCAATTTCCCATTTTTGGCTTTTTTTCTCAAGGGCATTTCACTTGCTCATATCTCCTTTCCAGAGTCTTAGGGAGCCTTTCTTTTCAGATCCGCAAGATTTCGTTTCCCTTCCCGAAAGGAAACAAAGTTTCCTTTCGGGAAGGGAAACGAAATCTTGCGATTTCAATGGGGACCAAAGGGGCAAGCTTTGGTGCATAGCCCTGCTCTTGCTGCCATGCCATCACTTTTGCTGCCTTTGGCTTGGGCCGAGGTTTTTCCAATTTTTGTTTCCCTCTGCATGCCATGTCACATCCCTCTTCCCCTCTGTGTCCTCTCTTCCTCCGTGATTTTTTCCCTGATTTTGCAGCATTTCTCAGCTTAATTTTGGCATGTTTTGCTCCTTTCCACTGCAATTCTTTTGCTCCCAGACCGATTTCTGGTGCTCACTGCGTTTCCCAATTTCCCATTTTTGGCTTTTTTTCTCAAGGGCATTTCACTTGCTCATATCTCCTTTCCAGAGTCTTAGGGAGCCTTTCTTTTCGGATCCGCAAGATTTCGTTTCCCTTCCCGAAAGGAAACAAAGTTTCCTTTCGGGAAGGGAAACGAAATCTTGCGATTTCAATGGGGACCAAAGGGGCAAGCTTTGGTGCATAGCCCTGCTCTTGCTGCCATGCCATCACTTTTGCTGCCTTTGGCTTGGGCCAAGGTTTTTCCAATTTTTGTTTCCCTCTGCATGCCATGTCACATCCCTCTTCCCCTCTGTGTCCTCTCTTCCTCCGTGATTTTTTCCCTGATTTTGCAGCATTTCTCAGCTTAATTTTGGCACGTTTTGCTCCTTTCCACTGCAATTCTTTTGCTCCCCGACCGATTTCTGGTGCTCACTGCGTTTCCCAATTTCCCATTTTTGGCTTTTTTTCTCAAGGGCATTTCACTTGCTCATATCTCCTTTCCAGAGTCTTAGGGAGCCTTTCTTTTCGGATCCGCAAGATTTCGTTTCCCTTCCCGAAAGGAAACAAAGTTTCCTTTCGGGAAGGGAAACGAAATCTTGCGATTTCAATGGGGACCAAAGGGGCAAGCTTTGGTGCATAGCCCTGCTCTTGCTGCCATGCCATCACTTTTGCTGCCTTTGGCTTGGGCCAAGGTTTTTCCAATTTTTGTTTCCCTCTGCATGCCATGTCACATCCCTCTTCCCCTCTGTGTCCTCTCTTCCTCCGTGATTTTTTCCCTGATTTTGCAGCATTTCTCAGCTTAATTTTGGCACGTTTTGCTCCTTTCCACTGCAATTCTTTTGCTCCCAGACCGATTTCTGGTGCTCACTGCGTTTCCCAATTTCCCATTTTTGGCTTTTTTTCTCAAGGGCATTTCACTTGCTCATATCTCCTTTCCAGAGTCTTAGGGAGCCTTTCTTTTCGGATCCGCAAGATTTCGTTTCCCTTCCCGAAAGGAAACTTTGTTTCCTTTCGGGAAGGGAAACGAAATCTTGCGATTTCAATGGGGACCAAAGGGGCAAGCTTTGGTGCATAGCCCTGCTCTTGCTGCCATGCCATCACTTTTGCTGCCTTTGGCTTGGGCCGAGGTTTTTCCAATTTTTGTTTCCCTCTGCATGCCATGTCACATCCCTCTTCCCCTCTGTGTCCTCTCTTCCTCCGTGATTTTTTCCCTGATTTTGCAGCATTTCTCAGCTTAATTTTGGCACGTTTTGCTCCTTTCCACTGCAATTCTTTTGCTCCCAGACCGATTTCTGGTGCTCACTGCGTTTCCCAATTTCCCATTTTTGGCTTTTTTTCTCAAGGGCATTTCACTTGCTCATATCTCCTTTCCAGAGTCTTAGGGAGCCTTTCTTTTCCGATCCGCAAGATTTCGTTTCCCTTCCCGAAAGGAAACAAAGTTTCCTTTCGGGAAGGGAAACGAAATCTTGCGATTTCAATGGGGACCAAAGGGGCAAGCTTTGGTGCATAGCCCTGCTCTTGCTGCCATGCCATCACTTTTGCTGCCTTTGGCTTGGGCCGAGGTTTTTCCAATTTTTGTTTCCCTCTGCATGCCATGTCACATCCCTCTTCCCCTCTGTGTCCTCTCTTCCTCCGTGATTTTTTCCCTGATTTTGCAGCATTTCTCAGCTTAATTTTGGCATGTTTTGCTCTTTCCACTGCAATTCTTTTGCTCCCAGACCGATTTCTGGTGCTCACTGCGTTTCCCAATTTCCCATTTTTGGCTTTTTTTCTCAAGGGCATTTCGCGTGGTCATATCTCCTTTCCAGAGTCTTAGGGAGCCTTTCTTTTCGGATCCGCAAGATTTCGTTTCCCTTCCCGAAAGGAAACAAAGTTTCCTTTCGGGAAGGGAAACGAAATCTTGCGATTTCAATGGGGACCAAAGGGGCAAGCTTTGGTGCATAGCCCTGCTCTTGCTGCCATGCCATCACTTTTGCTGCCTTTGGCTTGGGCCGAGGTTTTTCCAATTTTTGTTTCCCTCTGCATGCCATGTCACATCCCTCTTCCCCTCTGTGTCCTCTCTTCCTCCGTGATTTTTTCCCTGATTTTGCAGCATTTCTCAGCTTAATTTTGGCATGTTTTGCTCCTTTCCACTGCAATTCTTTTGCTCCCAGACCGATTTCTGGTGCTCACTGCGTTTCCCAATTTCCCATTTTTGGCTTTTTTTCTCAAGGGCATTTCGCGTGGTCATATCTCCTTTCCAGAGTCTTAGGGAGCCTTTCTTTTCGGATCCGCAAGATTTCGTTTCCCTTCCCGAAAGGAAACAAAGTTTCCTTTCGGGAAGGGAAACAAAATCTTGCGATTTCAATGGGGACCAAAGGGGCAAGCTTTGGTGCATAGCCCTGCTCTTGCTGCCATGCCATCACTTTTGCTGCCTTTGGCTTGGGCCGAGGTTTTTCCAATTTTTGTTTCCCTCTGCATGCCATGTCACATCCCTCTTCCCCTCTGTGTCCTCTCTTCCTCCGTGATTTTTTCCCTGATTTTGCAGCATTTCTCAGCTTAATTTTGGCATGTTTTGCTCCTTTCCACTGCAATTCTTTTGCTCCCAGACCAATTTCTGGTGCTCACTGCGTTTCCCAATTTCCCATTTTTGGCTTTTTTTCTCAAGGGCATTTCACTTGCTCATATCTCCTTTCCAGAGTCTTAGGGAGCCTTTCTTTTCGGATCCGCAAGATTTCGTTTCCCTTCCCGAAAGGAAACAAAGTTTCCTTTCGGGAAGGGAAACGAAATCTTGCGATTTCAATGGGGACCAAAGGGGCAAGCTTTGGTGCATAGCCCTGCTCTTGCTGCCATGCCATCACTTTTGCTGCCTTTGGCTTGGGCCAAGGTTTTTCCAATTTTTGTTTCCCTCTGCATGCCATGTCACATCCCTCTTCCCCTCTGTGTCCTCTCTTCCTCCGTGATTTTTTCCCTGATTTTGCAGCATTTCTCAGCTTAATTTTGGCACGTTTTGCTCCTTTCCACTGCAATTCTTTTGCTCCCCGACCGATTTCTGGTGCTCACTGCGTTTCCCAATTTCCCATTTTTGGCTTTTTTTCTCAAGGGCATTTCACTTGCTCATATCTCCTTTCCAGAGTCTTAGGGAGCCTTTCTTTTCGGATCCGCAAGATTTCGTTTCCCTTCCCGAAAGGAAACAAAGTTTCCTTTCGGGAAGGGAAACGAAATCTTGCGATTTCAATGGGGACCAAAGGGGCAAGCTTTGGTGCATAGCCCTGCTCTTGCTGCCATGCCATCACTTTTGCTGCCTTTGGCTTGGGCCGAGGTTTGTCCAATTTTTGTTTCCCTCTGCATGCCATGTCACATCCCTCTTCCCCTCTGTGTCCTCTCTTCCTCCGTGATTTTTTCCCTGATTTTGCAGCATTTCTCAGCTTAATTTTGGCATGTTTTGCTCCTTTCCACTGCAATTCTTTTGCTCCCAGACCGATTTCTGGTGCTCACTGCGTTTCCCAATTTCCCATTTTTGGCTTTTTTTCTCAAGGGCATTTCACTTGCTCATATCTCCTTTCCAGAGTCTTAGGGAGCCTTTCTTTTCGGATCCGCAAGATTTCGTTTCCCTTCCCGAAAGGAAACAAAGTTTCCTTTCGGGAAGGGAAACGAAATCTTGCGATTTCAATGGGGACCAAAGGGGCAAGCTTTGGTGCATAGCCCTGCTCTTGCTGCCATGCCATCACTTTTGCTGCCTTTGGCTTGGGCCAAGGTTTTTCCAATTTTTGTTTCCCTCTGCATGCCATGTCACATCCCTCTTCCCCTCTGTGTCCTCTCTTCCTCCGTGATTTTTTCCCTGATTTTGCAGCATTTCTCAGCTTAATTTTGGCACGTTTTGCTCCTTTCCACTGCAATTCTTTTGCTCCCCGACCGATTTCTGGTGCTCACTGCGTTTCCCAATTTCCCATTTTTGGCTTTTTTTCTCAAGGGCATTTCACTTGCTCATATCTCCTTTCCAGAGTCTTAGGGAGCCTTTCTTTTCGGATCCGCAAGATTTCGTTTCCCTTCCCGAAAGGAAACAAAGTTTCCTTTCGGGAAGGGAAACGAAATCTTGCGATTTCAATGGGGACCAAAGGGGCAAGCTTTGGTGCATAGCCCTGCTCTTGCTGCCATGCCATCACTTTTGCTGCCTTTGGCTTGGGCCGAGGTTTTTCCAATTTTTGTTTCCCTCTGCATGCCATGTCACATCCCTCTTCCCCTCTGTGTCCTCTCTTCCTCCGTGATTTTTTCCCTGATTTTGCAGCATTTCTCAGCTTAATTTTGGCACGTTTTGCTCCTTTCCACTGCAATTCTTTTGCTCCCAGACCGATTTCTGGTGCTCACTGCGTTTCCCAATTTCCCATTTTTGGCTTTTTTTCTCAAGGGCATTTCACTTGCTCATATCTCCTTTCCAGAGTCTTAGGGAGCCTTTCTTTTCGGATCCGCAAGATTTCGTTTCCCTTCCCGAAAGGAAACAAAGTTTCCTTTCGGGAAGGGAAACGAAATCTTGCGATTTCAATGGGGACCAAAGGGGCAAGCTTTGGTGCATAGCCCTGCTCTTGCTGCCATGCCATCACTTTTGCTGCCTTTGGCTTGGGCCGAGGTTTTTCCAATTTTTGTTTCCCTCTGCATGCCATGTCACATCCCTCTTCCCCTCTGTGTCCTCTCTTCCTCCGTGATTTTTTCCCTGATTTTGCAGCATTTCTCAGCTTAATTTTGGCATGTTTTGCTCCTTTCCACTGCAATTCTTTTGCTCCCAGACCGATTTCTGGTGCTCACTGCGTTTCCCAATTTCCCATTTTTGGCTTTTTTTCTCAAGGGCATTTCACTTGCTCATATCTCCTTTCCAGAGTCTTAGGGAGCCTTTCTTTTCGGATCCGCAAGATTTCGTTTCCCTTCCCGAAAGGAAACAAAGTTTCCTTTCGGGAAGGGAAACGAAATCTTGCGATTTCAATGGGGACCAAAGGGGCAAGCTTTGGTGCATAGCCCTGCTCTTGCTGCCATGCCATCACTTTTGCTGCCTTTGGCTTGGGCCAAGGTTTTTCCAATTTTTGTTTCCCTCTGCATGCCATGTCACATCCCTCTTCCCCTCTGTGTCCTCTCTTCCTCCGTGATTTTTTCCCTGATTTTGCAGCATTTCTCAGCTTAATTTTGGCACGTTTTGCTCCTTTCCACTGCAATTCTTTTGCTCCCCGACCGATTTCTGGTGCTCACTGCGTTTCCCAATTTCCCATTTTTGGCTTTTTTTCTCAAGGGCATTTCACTTGCTCATATCTCCTTTCCAGAGTCTTAGGGAGCCTTTCTTTTCGGATCCGCAAGATTTCGTTTCCCTTCCCGAAAGGAAACAAAGTTTCCTTTCGGGAAGGGAAACGAAATCTTGCGATTTCAATGGGGACCAAAGGGGCAAGCTTTGGTGCATAGCCCTGCTCTTGCTGCCATGCCATCACTTTTGCTGCCTTTGGCTTGGGCCAAGGTTTTTCCAATTTTTGTTTCCCTCTGCATGCCATGTCACATCCCTCTTCCCCTCTGTGTCCTCTCTTCCTCCGTGATTTTTTCCCTGATTTTGCAGCATTTCTCAGCTTAATTTTGGCACGTTTTGCTCCTTTCCACTGCAATTCTTTTGCTCCCAGACCGATTTCTGGTGCTCACTGCGTTTCCCAATTTCCCATTTTTGGCTTTTTTTCTCAAGGGCATTTCACTTGCTCATATCTCCTTTCCAGAGTCTTAGGGAGCCTTTCTTTTCGGATCCGCAAGATTTCGTTTCCCTTCCCGAAAGGAAACTTTGTTTCCTTTCGGGAAGGGAAACGAAATCTTGCGATTTCAATGGGGACCAAAGGGGCAAGCTTTGGTGCATAGCCCTGCTCTTGCTGCCATGCCATCACTTTTGCTGCCTTTGGCTTGGGCCGAGGTTTTTCCAATTTTTGTTTCCCTCTGCATGCCATGTCACATCCCTCTTCCCCTCTGTGTCCTCTCTTCCTCCGTGATTTTTTCCCTGATTTTGCAGCATTTCTCAGCTTAATTTTGGCACGTTTTGCTCCTTTCCACTGCAATTCTTTTGCTCCCAGACCGATTTCTGGTGCTCACTGCGTTTCCCAATTTCCCATTTTTGGCTTTTTTTCTCAAGGGCATTTCACTTGCTCATATCTCCTTTCCAGAGTCTTAGGGAGCCTTTCTTTTCCGATCCGCAAGATTTCGTTTCCCTTCCCGAAAGGAAACAAAGTTTCCTTTCGGGAAGGGAAACGAAATCTTGCGATTTCAATGGGGACCAAAGGGGCAAGCTTTGGTGCATAGCCCTGCTCTTGCTGCCATGCCATCACTTTTGCTGCCTTTGGCTTGGGCCGAGGTTTTTCCAATTTTTGTTTCCCTCTGCATGCCATGTCACATCCCTCTTCCCCTCTGTGTCCTCTCTTCCTCCGTGATTTTTTCCCTGATTTTGCAGCATTTCTCAGCTTAATTTTGGCATGTTTTGCTCTTTCCACTGCAATTCTTTTGCTCCCAGACCGATTTCTGGTGCTCACTGCGTTTCCCAATTTCCCATTTTTGGCTTTTTTTCTCAAGGGCATTTCACTTGCTCATATCTCCTTTCCAGAGTCTTAGGGAGCCTTTCTTTTCCGATCCGCAAGATTTCGTTTCCCTTCCCGAAAGGAAACAAAGTTTCCTTTCGGGAAGGGAAACGAAATCTTGCGATTTCAATGGGGACCAAAGGGGCAAGCTTTGGTGCATAGCCCTGCTCTTGCTGCCATGCCATCACTTTTGCTGCCTTTGGCTTGGGCCGAGGTTTTTCCAATTTTTGTTTCCCTCTGCATGCCATGTCACATCCCTCTTCCCCTCTGTGTCCTCTCTTCCTCCGTGATTTTTTCCCTGATTTTGCAGCATTTCTCAGCTTAATTTTGGCATGTTTTGCTCCTTTCCACTGCAATTCTTTTGCTCCCAGACCGATTTCTGGTGCTCACTGCGTTTCCTAATTTCCCATTTTTGGCTTTTTTTCTCAAGGGCATTTCGCGTGGTCATATCTCCTTTCCAGAGTCTTAGGGAGCCTTTCTTTTCGGATCCGCAAGATTTCGTTTCCCTTCCCGAAAGGAAACAAAGTTTCCTTTCGGGAAGGGAAACAAAATCTTGCGATTTCAATGGGGACCAAAGGGGCAAGCTTTGGTGCATAGCCCTGCTCTTGCTGCCATGCCATCACTTTTGCTGCCTTTGGCTTGGGCCGAGGTTTTTCCAATTTTTGTTTCCCTCTGCATGCCATGTCACATCCCTCTTCCCCTCTGTGTCCTCTCTTCCTCCGTGATTTTTTCCCTGATTTTGCAGCATTTCTCAGCTTAATTTTGGCATGTTTTGCTCCTTTCCACTGCAATTCTTTTGCTCCCAGACCAATTTCTGGTGCTCACTGCGTTTCCCAATTTCCCATTTTTGGCTTTTTTTCTCAAGGGCATTTCACTTGCTCATATCTCCTTTCCAGAGTCTTAGGGAGCCTTTCTTTTCGGATCCGCAAGATTTCGTTTCCCTTCCCGAAAGGAAACAAAGTTTCCTTTCGGGAAGGGAAACGAAATCTTGCGATTTCAATGGGGACCAAAGGGGCAAGCTTTGGTGCATAGCCCTGCTCTTGCTGCCATGCCATCACTTTTGCTGCCTTTGGCTTGGGCCAAGGTTTTTCCAATTTTTGTTTCCCTCTGCATGCCATGTCACATCCCTCTTCCCCTCTGTGTCCTCTCTTCCTCCGTGATTTTTTCCCTGATTTTGCAGCATTTCTCAGCTTAATTTTGGCACGTTTTGCTCCTTTCCACTGCAATTCTTTTGCTCCCAGACCGATTTCTGGTGCTCACTGCGTTTCCCAATTTCCCATTTTTGGCTTTTTTTCTCAAGGGCATTTCACTTGCTCATATCTCCTTTCCAGAGTCTTAGGGAGCCTTTCTTTTCGGATCCGCAAGATTTCGTTTCCCTTCCCGAAAGGAAACTTTGTTTCCTTTCGGGAAGGGAAACGAAATCTTGCGATTTCAATGGGGACCAAAGGGGCAAGCTTTGGTGCATAGCCCTGCTCTTGCTGCCATGCCATCACTTTTGCTGCCTTTGGCTTGGGCCGAGGTTTTTCCAATTTTTGTTTCCCTCTGCATGCCATGTCACATCCCTCTTCCCCTCTGTGTCCTCTCTTCCTCCGTGATTTTTTCCCTGATTTTGCAGCATTTCTCAGCTTAATTTTGGCACGTTTTGCTCCTTTCCACTGCAATTCTTTTGCTCCCAGACCGATTTCTGGTGCTCACTGCGTTTCCCAATTTCCCATTTTTGGCTTTTTTTCTCAAGGGCATTTCACTTGCTCATATCTCCTTTCCAGAGTCTTAGGGAGCCTTTCTTTTCCGATCCGCAAGATTTCGTTTCCCTTCCCGAAAGGAAACAAAGTTTCCTTTCGGGAAGGGAAACGAAATCTTGCGATTTCAATGGGGACCAAAGGGGCAAGCTTTGGTGCATAGCCCTGCTCTTGCTGCCATGCCATCACTTTTGCTGCCTTTGGCTTGGGCCGAGGTTTTTCCAATTTTTGTTTCCCTCTGCATGCCATGTCACATCCCTCTTCCCCTCTGTGTCCTCTCTTCCTCCGTGATTTTTTCCCTGATTTTGCAGCATTTCTCAGCTTAATTTTGGCATGTTTTGCTCTTTCCACTGCAATTCTTTTGCTCCCAGACCGATTTCTGGTGCTCACTGCGTTTCCCAATTTCCCATTTTTGGCTTTTTTTCTCAAGGGCATTTCACTTGCTCATATCTCCTTTCCAGAGTCTTAGGGAGCCTTTCTTTTCCGATCCGCAAGATTTCGTTTCCCTTCCCGAAAGGAAACAAAGTTTCCTTTCGGGAAGGGAAACGAAATCTTGCGATTTCAATGGGGACCAAAGGGGCAAGCTTTGGTGCATAGCCCTGCTCTTGCTGCCATGCCATCACTTTTGCTGCCTTTGGCTTGGGCCAAGGTTTTTCCAATTTTTGTTTCCCTCTGCATGCCATGTCACATCCCTCTTCCCCTCTGTGTCCTCTCTTCCTCCGTGATTTTTTCCCTGATTTTGCAGCATTTCTCAGCTTAATTTTGGCATGTTTTGCTCCTTTCCACTGCAATTCTTTTGCTCCCAGACCGATTTCTGGTGCTCACTGCATTTCCCAATTTCCCATTTTTGGCTTTTTTTCTCAAGGGCATTTTGCGTGGTCATATCTCCTTTCCAGAGTCTTAGGGAGCCTTTCTTTTCGGATCCGCAAGATTTCGTTTCCCTTCCCGAAAGGAAACAAAGTTTCCTTTCGGGAAGGGAAACGAAATCTTGCGATTTCAATGGGGACCAAAGGGGCAAGCTTTGGTGCATAGCCCTGCTCTTGCTGCCATGCCATCACTTTTGCTGCCTTTGGCTTGGGCCGAGGTTTGTCCAATTGTTGTTTCCCTCTGCATGCCATGTCACATCCCTCTTCCCCTCTGTGTCCTCTCTTCCTCCGTGATTTTTTCCCTGATTTTGCAGCATTTCTCAGCTTAATTTTGGCATGTTTTGCTCTTTCCACTGCAATTCTTTTGCTCCCAGACCGATTTCTGGTGCTCACTGCGTTTCCCAATTTCCCATTTTTGGCTTTTTTTCTCAAGGGCATTTCACTTGCTCATATCTCCTTTCCAGAGTCTTAGGGAGCCTTTCTTTTCGGATCCGCAAGATTTCGTTTCCCTTCCCGAAAGGAAACTTTGTTTCCTTTCGGGAAGGGAAACGAAATCTTGCGATTTCAATGGGGACCAAAGGGGCAAGCTTTGCTGCATAGCCCTGCTCTTGCTGCCATGCCATCACTTTTGCTGCCTTTGGCTTGGGCCGAGGTTTTTCCAATTTTTGTTTCCCTCTGCATGCCATGTCACATCCCTCTTCCCCTCTGTGTCCTCTCTTCCTCCGTGATTTTTTCCCTGATTTTGCAGCATTTCTCAGCTTAATTTTGGCACGTTTTGCTCCTTTCCACTGCAATTCTTTTGCTCCCAGACCGATTTCTGGTGCTCACTGCGTTTCCCAATTTCCCATTTTTGGCTTTTTTTCTCAAGGGCATTTCACTTGCTCATATCTCCTTTCCAGAGTCTTAGGGAGCCTTTCTTTTCGGATCCGCAAGATTTCGTTTCCCTTCCCGAAAGGAAACAAAGTTTCCTTTCGGGAAGGGAAACGAAATCTTGCGATTTCAATGGGGACCAAAGGGGCAAGCTTTGGTGCATAGCCCTGCTCTTGCTGCCATGCCATCACTTTTGCTGCCTTTGGCTTGGGCCGAGGTTTTTCCAATTTTTGTTTCCCTCTGCATGCCATGTCACATCCCTCTTCCCCTCTGTGTCCTCTCTTCCTCCGTGATTTTTTCCCTGATTTTGCAGCATTTCTCAGCTTAATTTTGGCACGTTTTGCTCCTTTCCACTGCAATTCTTTTGCTCCCAGACCGATTTCTGGTGCTCACTGCGTTTCCCAATTTCCCATTTTTGGCTTTTTTTCTCAAGGGCATTTCACTTGCTCATATCTCCTTTCCAGAGTCTTAGGGAGCCTTTCTTTTCGGATCCGCAAGATTTCGTTTCCCTTCCCGAAAGGAAACAAAGTTTCCTTTCGGGAAGGGAAACGAAATCTTGCGATTTCAATGGGGACCAAAGGGGCAAGCTTTGGTGCATAGCCCTGCTCTTGCTGCCATGCCATCACTTTTGCTGCCTTTGGCTTGGGCCGAGGTTTTTCCAATTTTTGTTTCCCTCTGCATGCCATGTCACATCCCTCTTCCCCTCTGTGTCCTCTCTTCCTCCGTGATTTTTTCCCTGATTTTGCAGCATTTCTCAGCTTAATTTTGGCATGTTTTGCTCTTTCCACTGCAATTCTTTTGCTCCCAGACCGATTTCTGGTGCTCACTGCGTTTCCCAATTTCCCATTTTTGGCTTTTTTTCTCAAGGGCATTTCACTTGCTCATATCTCCTTTCCAGAGTCTTAGGGAGCCTTTCTTTTCCGATCCGCAAGATTTCGTTTCCCTTCCCGAAAGGAAACAAAGTTTCCTTTCGGGAAGGGAAACGAAATCTTGCGATTTCAATGGGGACCAAAGGGGCAAGCTTTGGTGCATAGCCCTGCTCTTGCTGCCATGCCATCACTTTTGCTGCCTTTGGCTTGGGCCGAGGTTTTTCCAATTTTTGTTTCCCTCTGCATGCCATGTCACATCCCTCTTCCCCTCTGTGTCCTCTCTTCCTCCGTGATTTTTTCCCTGATTTTGCAGCATTTCTCAGCTTAATTTTGGCATGTTTTGCTCCTTTCCACTGCAATTCTTTTGCTCCCAGACCGATTTCTGGTGCTCACTGCGTTTCCCAATTTCCCATTTTTGGCTTTTTTTCTCAAGGGCATTTCGCGTGGTCATATCTCCTTTCCAGAGTCTTAGGGAGCCTTTCTTTTCGGATCCGCAAGATTTCGTTTCCCTTCCCGAAAGGAAACAAAGTTTCCTTTCGGGAAGGGAAACAAAATCTTGCGATTTCAATGGGGACCAAAGGGGCAAGCTTTGGTGCATAGCCCTGCTCTTGCTGCCATGCCATCACTTTTGCTGCCTTTGGCTTGGGCCGAGGTTTTTCCAATTTTTGTTTCCCTCTGCATGCCATGTCACATCCCTCTTCCCCTCTGTGTCCTCTCTTCCTCCGTGATTTTTTCCCTGATTTTGCAGCATTTCTCAGCTTAATTTTGGCATGTTTTGCTCCTTTCCACTGCAATTCTTTTGCTCCCAGACCAATTTCTGGTGCTCACTGCGTTTCCCAATTTCCCATTTTTGGCTTTTTTTCTCAAGGGCATTTCACTTGCTCATATCTCCTTTCCAGAGTCTTAGGGAGCCTTTCTTTTCGGATCCGCAAGATTTCGTTTCCCTTCCCGAAAGGAAACAAAGTTTCCTTTCGGGAAGGGAAACGAAATCTTGCGATTTCAATGGGGACCAAAGGGGCAAGCTTTGGTGCATAGCCCTGCTCTTGCTGCCATGCCATCACTTTTGCTGCCTTTGGCTTGGGCCAAGGTTTTTCCAATTTTTGTTTCCCTCTGCATGCCATGTCACATCCCTCTTCCCCTCTGTGTCCTCTCTTCCTCCGTGATTTTTTCCCTGATTTTGCAGCATTTCTCAGCTTAATTTTGGCATGTTTTGCTCCTTTCCACTGCAATTCTTTTGCTCCCAGACCGATTTCTGGTGCTCACTGCATTTCCCAATTTCCCATTTTTGGCTTTTTTTCTCAAGGGCATTTTGCGTGGTCATATCTCCTTTCCAGAGTCTTAGGGAGCCTTTCTTTTCGGATCCGCAAGATTTCGTTTCCCTTCCCGAAAGGAAACAAAGTTTCCTTTCGGGAAGGGAAACGAAATCTTGCGATTTCAATGGGGACCAAAGGGGCAAGCTTTGGTGCATAGCCCTGCTCTTGCTGCCATGCCATCACTTTTGCTGCCTTTGGCTTGGGCCGAGGTTTGTCCAATTGTTGTTTCCCTCTGCATGCCATGTCACATCCCTCTTCCCCTCTGTGTCCTCTCTTCCTCCGTGATTTTTTCCCTGATTTTGCAGCATTTCTCAGCTTAATTTTGGCATGTTTTGCTCTTTCCACTGCAATTCTTTTGCTCCCAGACCGATTTCTGGTGCTCACTGCGTTTCCAATTTCCCATTTTTGGCTTTTTTTCTCAAGGGCATTTCACTTGCTCATATCTCCTTTCCAGAGTCTTAGGGAGCCTTTCTTTTCGGATCCGCAAGATTTCGTTTCCCTTCCCGAAAGGAAACTTTGTTTCCTTTCGGGAAGGGAAACGAAATCTTGCGATTTCAATGGGGACCAAAGGGGCAAGCTTTGCTGCATAGCCCTGCTCTTGCTGCCATGCCATCACTTTTGCTGCCTTTGGCTTGGGCCGAGGTTTTTCCAATTTTTGTTTCCCTCTGCATGCCATGTCACATCCCTCTTCCCCTCTGTGTCCTCTCTTCCTCCGTGATTTTTTCCCTGATTTTGCAGCATTTCTCAGCTTAATTTTGGCACGTTTTGCTCCTTTCCACTGCAATTCTTTTGCTCCCAGACCGATTTCTGGTGCTCACTGCGTTTCCCAATTTCCCATTTTTGGCTTTTTTTCTCAAGGGCATTTCACTTGCTCATATCTCCTTTCCAGAGTCTTAGGGAGCCTTTCTTTTCGGATCCGCAAGATTTCGTTTCCCTTCCCGAAAGGAAACAAAGTTTCCTTTCGGGAAGGGAAACGAAATCTTGCGATTTCAATGGGGACCAAAGGGGCAAGCTTTGGTGCATAGCCCTGCTCTTGCTGCCATGCCATCACTTTTGCTGCCTTTGGCTTGGGCCGAGGTTTTTCCAATTTTTGTTTCCCTCTGCATGCCATGTCACATCCCTCTTCCCCTCTGTGTCCTCTCTTCCTCCGTGATTTTTTCCCTGATTTTGCAGCATTTCTCAGCTTAATTTTGGCACGTTTTGCTCCTTTCCACTGCAATTCTTTTGCTCCCAGACCGATTTCTGGTGCTCACTGCGTTTCCCAATTTCCCATTTTTGGCTTTTTTTCTCAAGGGCATTTCACTTGCTCATATCTCCTTTCCAGAGTCTTAGGGAGCCTTTCTTTTCGGATCCGCAAGATTTCGTTTCCCTTCCCGAAAGGAAACAAAGTTTCCTTTCGGGAAGGGAAACGAAATCTTGCGATTTCAATGGGGACCAAAGGGGCAAGCTTTGGTGCATAGCCCTGCTCTTGCTGCCATGCCATCACTTTTGCTGCCTTTGGCTTGGGCCGAGGTTTTTCCAATTTTTGTTTCCCTCTGCATGCCATGTCACATCCCTCTTCCCCTCTGTGTCCTCTCTTCCTCCGTGATTTTTTCCCTGATTTTGCAGCATTTCTCAGCTTAATTTTGGCATGTTTTGCTCCTTTCCACTGCAATTCTTTTGCTCCCAGACCGATTTCTGGTGCTCACTGCGTTTCCCAATTTCCATTTTTGGCTTTTTTTCTCAAGGGCATTTCACTTGCTCATATCTCCTTTCCAGAGTCTTAGGGAGCCTTTCTTTTCGGATCCGCAAGATTTCGTTTCCCTTCCCGAAAGGAAACAAAGTTTCCTTTCGGGAAGGGAAACGAAATCTTGCGATTTCAATGGGGACCAAAGGGGCAAGCTTTGGTGCATAGCCCTGCTCTTGCTGCCATGCCATCACTTTTGCTGCCTTTGGCTTGGGCCGAGGTTTTTCCAATTTTTGTTTCCCTCTGCATGCCATGTCACATCCCTCTTCCCCTCTGTGTCCTCTCTTCCTCCGTGATTTTTTCCCTGATTTTGCAGCATTTCTCAGCTTAATTTTGGCATGTTTTGCTCCTTTCCACTGCAATTCTTTTGCTCCCAGACCGATTTCTGGTGCTCACTGCGTTTCCCAATTTCCCATTTTTGGCTTTTTTCTCAAGGGCATTTCACTTGCTCATATCTCCTTTCCAGAGTCTTAGGGAGCCTTTCTTTTCGGATCCGCAAGATTTCGTTTCCCTTCCCGAAAGGAAACAAAGTTTCCTTTCGGGAAGGGAAACGAAATCTTGCGATTTCAATGGGGACCAAAGGGGCAAGCTTTGCTGCATAGCCCTGCTCTTGCTGCCATGCCATCACTTTTGCTGCCTTTGGCTTGGGCCAAGGTTTTTCCAATTTTTGTTTCCCTCTGCATGCCATGTCACATCCCTCTTCCCCTCTGTGTCCTCTCTTCCTCCGTGATTTTTTCCCTGATTTTGCAGCATTTCTCAGCTTAATTTTGGCACGTTTTGCTCCTTTCCACTGCAATTCTTTTGCTCCAGACCGATTTCTGGTGCTCACTGCGTTTCCCAATTTCCCATTTTTGGCTTTTTTTCTCAAGGGCATTTCACTTGCTCATATCTCCTTTCCAGAGTCTTAGGGAGCCTTTCTTTTCGGATCCGCAAGATTTCGTTTCCCTTCCCGAAAGGAAACTTTGTTTCCTTTCGGGAAGGGAAACGAAATCTTGCGATTTCAATGGGGACCAAAGGGGCAAGCTTTGCTGCATAGCCCTGCTCTTGCTGCCATGCCATCACTTTTGCTGCCTTTGGCTTGGGCCAAGGTTTTTCCAATTTTTGTTTCCCTCTGCATGCCATGTCACATCCCTCTTCCCTCTGTGTCCTCTCTTCCTCCGTGATTTTTTCCCTGATTTTGCAGCATTTCTCAGCTTAATTTTGGCATGTTTTGCTCCTTTCCACTGCAATTCTTTTGCTCCCAGACCGATTTCTGGTGCTCACTGCATTTCCCAATTTCCCATTTTTGGCTTTTTTTCTCAAGGGCATTTCACTTGCTCATATCTCCTTTCCAGAGTCTTAGGGAGCCTTTCTTTTCGGATCCGCAAGATTTCGTTTCCCTTCCCGAAAGGAAACAAAGTTTCCTTTCGGGAAGGGAAACGAAATCTTGCGATTTCAATGGGGACCAAAGGGCAAGCTTTGGTGCATAGCCCTGCTCTTGCTGCCATGCCATCACTTTTGCTGCCTTTGGCTTGGGCCGAGGTTTTTCCAATTTTTGTTTCCCTCTGCATGCCATGTCACATCCCTCTTCCCCTCTGTGTCCTCTCTTCCTCCGTGATTTTTTCCCTGATTTTGCAGCATTTCTCAGCTTAATTTTGGCATGTTTTGCTCCTTTCCACTGCAATTCTTTTGCTCCCAGACCGATTTCTGGTGCTCACTGCGTTTCCCAATTTCCCATTTTTGGCTTTTTTTCTCAAGGGCATTTCACTTGCTCATATCTCCTTTCCAGAGTCTTAGGGAGCCTTTCTTTTCGGATCCGCAAGATTTCGTTTCCCTTCCCGAAAGGAAACAAAGTTTCCTTTCGGGAAGGGAAACGAAATCTTGCGATTTCAATGGGGACCAAAGGGGCAAGCTTTGGTGCATAGCCCTGCTCTTGCTGCCATGCCATCACTTTTGCTGTCTTTGGCTTGGGCCGAGGTTTTTCCAATTTTTGTTTCCCTCTGCATGCCATGTCACATCCCTCTTCCCCTCTGTGTCCTCTCTTCCTCCGTGATTTTTTCCCTGATTTTGCAGCATTTCTCAGCTTAATTTTGGCACGTTTTGCTCCTTTCCACTGCAATTCTTTTGCTCCCAGACCGATTTCTGGTGCTCACTGCGTTTCCCAATTTCCCATTTTTGGCTTTTTTTCTCAAGGGCATTTCACTTGCTCATATCTCCTTTCCAGAGTCTTAGGGAGCCTTTCTTTTCGGATCCGCAAGATTTCGTTTCCCTTCCCGAAAGGAAACAAAGTTTCCTTTCGGGAAGGGAAACGAAATCTTGCGATTTCAATGGGGACCAAAGGGGCAAGCTTTGGTGCATAGCCCTGCTCTTGCTGCCATGCCATCACTTTTGCTGCCTTTGGCTTGGGCCGAGGTTTTTCCAATTTTTGTTTCCCTCTGCATGCCATGTCACATCCCTCTTCCCTCTGTGTCCTCTCTTCCTCCGTGATTTTTTCCCTGATTTTGCAGCATTTCTCAGCTTAATTTTGGCACGTTTTGCTCCTTTCCACTGCAATTCTTTTGCTCCCAGACCGATTTCTGGTGCTCACTGCGTTTCCCAATTTCCCATTTTTGGCTTTTTTTCTCAAGGGCATTTCACTTGCTCATATCTCCTTTCCAGAGTCTTAGGGAGCCTTTCTTTTCGGATCCGCAAGATTTCGTTTCCCTTCCCGAAAGGAAACAAAGTTTCCTTTCGGGAAGGGAAACGAAATCTTGCAATTTCAATGGGGACCAAAGGGGCAAGCTTTGGTGCATAGCCCTGCTCTTGCTGCCATGCCATCACTTTTGCTGCCTTTGGCTTGGGCCGAGGTTTTTCCAATTTTTGTTTCCCTCTGCATGCCATGTCACATCCCTCTTCCCCTCTGTGTCCTCTCTTCCTCCGTGATTTTTTCCCTGATTTTGCAGCATTTCTCAGCTTAATTTTGGCACGTTTTGCTCCTTTCCACTGCAATTCTTTTGCTCCCAGACCGATTTCTGGTGCTCACTGCGTTTCCCAATTTCCCATTTTTGGCTTTTTTTCTCAAGGGCATTTCACTTGCTCATATCTCCTTTCCAGAGTCTTAGGGAGCCTTTCTTTTCCGATCCGCAAGATTTCGTTTCCCTTCCCGAAAGGAAACAAAGTTTCCTTTCGGGAAGGGAAACGAAATCTTGCGATTTCAATGGGGACCAAAGGGGCAAGCTTTGCTGCATAGCCCTGCTCTTGCTGCCATGCCATCACTTTTGCTGCCTTTGGCTTGGGCCGAGGTTTTTCCAATTTTTGTTTCCCTCTGCATGCCATGTCACATCCCTCTTCCCCTCTGTGTCCTCTCTTCCTCCGTGATTTTTTCCCTGATTTTGCAGCATTTCTCAGCTTAATTTTGGCACGTTTTGCTCCTTTCCACTGCAATTCTTTTGCTCCCAGACCGATTTCTGGTGCTCACTGCGTTTCCCAATTTCCCATTTTTGGCTTTTTTTCTCAAGGGCATTTCACTTGCTCATATCTCCTTTCCAGAGTCTTAGGGAGCCTTTCTTTTCGGATCCGCAAGATTTCGTTTCCCTTCCCGAAAGGAAACAAAGTTTCCTTTCGGGAAGGGAAACGAAATCTTGCGATTTCAATGGGGACCAAAGGGGCAAGCTTTGCTGCATAGCCCTGCTCTTGCTGCCATGCCATCACTTTTGCTGCCTTTGGCTTGGGCCGAGGTTTTTCCAATTTTTGTTTCCCTCTGCATGCCATGTCACATCCCTCTTCCCCTCTGTGTCCTCTCTTCCTCCGTGATTTTTTCCCTGATTTTGCAGCATTTCTCAGCTTAATTTTGGCACGTTTTGCTCCTTTCCACTGCAATTCTTTTGCTCCCAGACCGATTTCTGGTGCTCACTGCGTTTCCCAATTTCCCATTTTTGGCTTTTTTTCTCAAGGGCATTTCACTTGCTCATATCTCCTTTCCAGAGTCTTAGGGAGCCTTTCTTTTCGGATCCGCAAGATTTCGTTTCCCTTCCCGAAAGGAAACAAAGTTTCCTTTCGGGAAGGGAAACGAAATCTTGCGATTTCAATGGGGACCAAAGGGGCAAGCTTTGGTGCATAGCCCTGCTCTTGCTGCCATGCCATCACTTTTGCTGCCTTTGGCTTGGGCCGAGGTTTTTCCAATTTTTGTTTCCCTCTGCATGCCATGTCACATCCCTCTTCCCCTCTGTGTCCTCTCTTCCTCCGTGATTTTTTCCCTGATTTTGCAGCATTTCTCAGCTTAATTTTGGCACGTTTTGCTCCTTTCCACTGCAATTCTTTTGCTCCCAGACCGATTTCTGGTGCTCACTGCGTTTCCCAATTTCCCATTTTTGGCTTTTTTTCTCAAGGGCATTTCACTTGCTCATATCTCCTTTCCAGAGTCTTAGGGAGCCTTTCTTTTCCGATCCGCAAGATTTCGTTTCCCTTCCCGAAAGGAAACAAAGTTTCCTTTCGGGAAGGGAAACGAAATCTTGCGATTTCAATGGGGACCAAAGGGGCAAGCTTTGCTGCATAGCCCTGCTCTTGCTGCCATGCCATCACTTTTGCTGCCTTTGGCTTGGGCCGAGGTTTTTCCAATTTTTGTTTCCCTCTGCATGCCATGTCACATCCCTCTTCCCCTCTGTGTCCTCTCTTCCTCCGTGATTTTTTCCCTGATTTTGCAGCATTTCTCAGCTTAATTTTGGCACGTTTTGCTCCTTTCCACTGCAATTCTTTTGCTCCCAGACCGATTTCTGGTGCTCACTGCGTTTCCCAATTTCCCATTTTTGGCTTTTTTTCTCAAGGGCATTTCACTTGCTCATATCTCCTTTCCAGAGTCTTAGGGAGCCTTTCTTTTCGGATCCGCAAGATTTCGTTTCCCTTCCCGAAAGGAAACAAAGTTTCCTTTCGGGAAGGGAAACGAAATCTTGCGATTTCAATGGGGACCAAAGGGGCAAGCTTTGGTGCATAGCCCTGCTCTTGCTGCCATGCCATCACTTTTGCTGCCTTTGGCTTGGGCCGAGGTTTTTCCAATTTTTGTTTCCCTCTGCATGCCATGTCACATCCCTCTTCCCCTCTGTGTCCTCTCTTCCTCCGTGATTTTTTCCCTGATTTTGCAGCATTTCTCAGCTTAATTTTGGCACGTTTTGCTCCTTTCCACTGCAATTCTTTTGCTCCCAGACCGATTTCTGGTGCTCACTGCGTTTCCCAATTTCCCATTTTTGGCTTTTTTTCTCAAGGGCATTTCACTTGCTCATATCTCCTTTCCAGAGTCTTAGGGAGCCTTTCTTTTCGGATCCGCAAGATTTCGTTTCCCTTCCCGAAAGGAAACAAAGTTTCCTTTCGGGAAGGGAAACGAAATCTTGCAATTTCAATGGGGACCAAAGGGGCAAGCTTTGGTGCATAGCCCTGCTCTTGCTGCCATGCCATCACTTTTGCTGCCTTTGGCTTGGGCCAAGGTTTTTCCAATTTTTGTTTCCCTCTGCATGCCATGTCACATCCCTCTTCCCCTCTGTGTCCTCTCTTCCTCCGTGATTTTTTCCCTGATTTTGCAGCATTTCTCAGCTTAATTTTGGCACGTTTTGCTCCTTTCCACTGCAATTCTTTTGCTCCCAGACCGATTTCTGGTGCTCACTGCGTTTCCCAGTTTCCCATTTTTGGCTTTTTTTCTCAAGGGCATTTCACTTGCTCATATCTCCTTTCCAGAGTCTTAGGGAGCCTTTCTTTTCGGATCCGCAAGATTTCGTTTCCCTTCCCGAAAGGAAACAAAGTTTCCTTTCGGGAAGGGAAACGAAATCTTGCGATTTCAATGGGGACCAAAGGGGCAAGCTTTGCTGTATAGCCCTGCTCTTGCTGCCATGCCATCACTTTTGCTGCTTTTGGCTTGGGCCGAGGTTTTTCCAATTTTTGTTTCCCTCTGCATGCCATGTCACATCCCTCTTCCCCTCTGTGTCCTCTCTTCCTCCGTGATTTTTTCCCTGATTTTGCAGCATTTCTCAGCTTAATTTTGGCACGTTTTGCTCCTTTCCACTGCAATTCTTTTGCTCCCAGACCGATTTCTGGTGCTCACTGCGTTTCCCAATTTCCATTTTTGGCTTTTTTTCTCAAGGGCATTTCACTTGCTCATATCTCCTTTCCAGAGTCTTAGGGAGCCTTTCTTTTCCGATCCGCAAGATTTCGTTTCCCTTCCCGAAAGGAAACAAAGTTTCCTTTCGGGAAGGGAAACGAAATCTTGCGATTTCAATGGGGACCAAAGGGGAAAGCTTTGCTGCATAGCCCTGCTCTTGCTGCCATGCCATCACTTTTGCTGCCTTTGGCTTGGGCCAAGGTTTTTCCAATTTTTGTTTCCCTCTGCATGCCATGTCACATCCCTCTTCCCCTCTGTGTCCTCTCTTCCTCCGTGATTTTTTCCCTGATTTTGCAGCATTTCTCAGCTTAATTTTGGCACGTTTTGCTCCTTTCCACTGCAATTCTTTTGCTCCCCGACCGATTTCTGGTGCTCACTGCGTTTCCCAATTTCCCATTTTTGGCTTTTTTTCTCAAGGGCATTTCACTTGCTCATATCTCCTTTCCAGAGTCTTAGGGAGCCTTTCTTTTCGGATCCGCAAGATTTCGTTTCCCTTCCCGAAAGGAAACAAAGTTTCCTTTCGGGAAGGGAAACGAAATCTTGCGATTTCAATGGGGACCAAAGGGGCAAGCTTTGGTGCATAGCCCTGCTCTTGCTGCCATGCCATCACTTTTGCTGCCTTTGGCTTGGGCCAAGGTTTTTCCAATTTTTGTTTCCCTCTGCATGCCATGTCACATCCCTCTTCCCCTCTGTGTCCTCTCTTCCTCCGTGATTTTTTCCCTGATTTTGCAGCATTTCTCAGCTTAATTTTGGCATGTTTTGCTCCTTTCCACTGCAATTCTTTTGCTCCCAGACCGATTTCTGGTGCTCACTGCATTTCCCAATTTCCCATTTTTGGCTTTTTTTCTCAAGGGCATTTCACTTGCTCATATCTCCTTTCCAGAGTCTTAGGGAGCCTTTCTTTTCGGATCCGCAAGATTTCGTTTCCCTTCCCGAAAGGAAACAAAGTTTCCTTTCGGGAAGGGAAACGAAATCTTGCGATTTCAATGGGGACCAAAGGGGCAAGCTTTGGTGCATAGCCCTGCTCTTGCTGCCATGCCATCACTTTTGCTGCCTTTGGCTTGGGCCGAGGTTTTTCCAATTTTTGTTTCCCTCTGCATGCCATGTCACATCCCTCTTCCCCTCTGTGTCCTCTCTTCCTCCGTGATTTTTTCCCTGATTTTGCAGCATTTCTCAGCTTAATTTTGGCATGTTTTGCTCCTTTCCACTGCAATTCTTTTGCTCCCAGACCGATTTCTGGTGCTCACTGCGTTTCCCAATTTCCCATTTTTGGCTTTTTTTCTCAAGGGCATTTCACTTGCTCATATCTCCTTTCCAGAGTCTTAGGGAGCCTTTCTTTTCGGATCCGCAAGATTTCGTTTCCCTTCCCGAAAGGAAACAAAGTTTCCTTTCGGGAAGGGAAACGAAATCTTGCGATTTCAATGGGGACCAAAGGGGCAAGCTTTGCTGCATAGCCCTGCTCTTGCTGCCATGCCATCACTTTTGCTGTCTTTGGCTTGGGCCGAGGTTTTTCCAATTTTTGTTTCCCTCTGCATGCCATGTCACATCCCTCTTCCCCTCTGTGTCCTCTCTTCCTCCGTGATTTTTTCCCTGATTTTGCAGCATTTCTCAGCTTAATTTTGGCACGTTTTGCTCCTTTCCACTGCAATTCTTTTGCTCCCAGACCGATTTCTGGTGCTCACTGCGTTTCCCAATTTCCCATTTTTGGCTTTTTTTCTCAAGGGCATTTCACTTGCTCATATCTCCTTTCCAGAGTCTTAGGGAGCCTTTCTTTTCGGATCCGCAAGATTTCGTTTCCCTTCCCGAAAGGAAACAAAGTTTCCTTTCGGGAAGGGAAACGAAATCTTGCGATTTCAATGGGGACCAAAGGGGCAAGCTTTGCTGCATAGCCCTGCTCTTGCTGCCATGCCATCACTTTTGCTGCCTTTGGCTTGGGCCGAGGTTTTTCCAATTTTTGTTTCCCTCTGCATGCCATGTCACATCCCTCTTCCCCTCTGTGTCCTCTCTTCCTCCGTGATTTTTTCCCTGATTTTGCAGCATTTCTCAGCTTAATTTTGGCATGTTTTGCTCCTTTCCACTGCAATTCTTTTGCTCCCAGACCGATTTCTGGTGCTCACTGCGTTTCCCAATTTCCCATTTTTGGCTTTTTTTCTCAAGGGCATTTCACTTGCTCATATCTCCTTTCCAGAGTCTTAGGGAGCCTTTCTTTTCGGATCCGCAAGATTTCGTTTCCCTTCCCGAAAGGAAACAAAGTTTCCTTTCGGGAAGGGAAACGAAATCTTGCGATTTCAATGGGGACCAAAGGGGCAAGCTTTGGTGCATAGCCCTGCTCTTGCTGCCATGCCATCACTTTTGCTGCCTTTGGCTTGGGCCGAGGTTTTTCCAATTTTTGTTTCCCTCTGCATGCCATGTCACATCCCTCTTCCCCTCTGTGTCCTCTCTTCCTCCGTGATTTTTTCCCTGATTTTGCAGCATTTCTCAGCTTAATTTTGGCACGTTTTGCTCCTTTCCACTGCAATTCTTTTGCTCCCAGACCGATTTCTGGTGCTCACTGCGTTTCCCAATTTCCCATTTTTGGCTTTTTTTTTCAAGGGCATTTCACTTGCTCATATCTCCTTTCCAGAGTCTTAGGGAGCCTTTCTTTTCCGATCCGCAAGATTTCGTTTCCCTTCCCGAAAGGAAACAAAGTTTCCTTTCGGGAAGGGAAACGAAATCTTGCGATTTCAATGGGGACCAAAGGGGCAAGCTTTGCTGCATAGCCCTGCTCTTGCTGCCATGCCATCACTTTTGCTGCCTTTGGCTTGGGCCGAGGTTTTTCCAATTTTTGTTTCCCTCTGCATGCCATGTCACATCCCTCTTCCCCTCTGTGTCCTCTCTTCCTCCGTGATTTTTTCCCTGATTTTGCAGCATTTCTCAGCTTAATTTTGGCACGTTTTGCTCCTTTCCACTGCAATTCTTTTGCTCCCAGACCGATTTCTGGTGCTCACTGCGTTTCCCAATTTCCCATTTTTGGCTTTTTTTCTCAAGGGCATTTCACTTGCTCATATCTCCTTTCCAGAGTCTTAGGGAGCCTTTCTTTTCGGATCCGCAAGATTTCGTTTCCCTTCCCGAAAGGAAACAGTTTCCTTTCGGGAAGGGAAACGAAATCTTGCGATTTCAATGGGGACCAAAGGGGCAAGCTTTGGTGCATAGCCCTGCTCTTGCTGCCATGCCATCACTTTTGCTGCCTTTGGCTTGGGCCGAGGTTTTTCCAATTTTTGTTTCCCTCTGCATGCCATGTCACATCCCTCTTCCCCTCTGTGTCCTCTCTTCCTCCGTGATTTTTTCCCTGATTTTGCAGCATTTCTCAGCTTAATTTTGGCATGTTTTGCTCCTTTCCACTGCAATTCTTTTGCTCCCAGACCGATTTCTGGTGCTCACTGCGTTTCCCAATTTCCCATTTTTGGCTTTTTTTCTCAAGGGCATTTCACTTGCTCATATCTCCTTTCCAGAGTCTTAGGGAGCCTTTCTTTTCGGATCCGCAAGATTTCGTTTCCCTTCCCGAAAGGAAACAAAGTTTCCTTTCGGGAAGGGAAACGAAATCTTGCGATTTCAATGGGGACCAAAGGGGCAAGCTTTGGTGCATAGCCCTGCTCTTGCTGCCATGCCATCACTTTTGCTGCCTTTGGCTTGGGCCGAGGTTTTTCCAATTTTTGTTTCCCTCTGCATGCCATGTCACATCCCTCTTCCCCTCTGTGTCCTCTCTTCCTCCGTGATTTTTTCCCTGATTTTGCAGCATTTCTCAGCTTAATTTTGGCACGTTTTGCTCCTTTCCACTGCAATTCTTTTGCTCCCAGACCGATTTCTGGTGCTCACTGCGTTTCCCAATTTCCCATTTTTGGCTTTTTTTCTCAAGGGCATTTCACTTGCTCATATCTCCTTTCCAGAGTCTTAGGGAGCCTTTCTTTTCCGATCCGCAAGATTTCGTTTCCCTTCCCGAAAGGAAACAAAGTTTCCTTTCGGGAAGGGAAACGAAATCTTGCGATTTCAATGGGGACCAAAGGGGCAAGCTTTGCTGCATAGCCCTGCTCTTGCTGCCATGCCATCACTTTTGCTGCCTTTGGCTTGGGCCAAGGTTTTTCCAATTTTTGTTTCCCTCTGCATGCCATGTCACATCCCTCTTCCCCTCTGTGTCCTCTCTTCCTCCGTGATTTTTTCCCTGATTTTGCAGCATTTCTCAGCTTAATTTTGGCATGTTTTGCTCCTTTCCACTGCAATTCTTTTGCTCCCAGACCGATTTCTGGTGCTCACTGCGTTTCCCAATTTCCCATTTTTGGCTTTTTTTCTCAAGGGCATTTCGCGTGGTCATATCTCCTTTCCAGAGTCTTAGGGAGCCTTTCTTTTCGGATCCGCAAGATTTCGTTTCCCTTCCCGAAAGGAAACAAAGTTTCCTTTCGGGAAGGGAAACGAAATCTTGCGATTTCAATGGGGACCAAAGGGGCAAGCTTTGGTGCATAGCCCTGCTCTTGCTGCCATGCCATCACTTTTGCTGCCTTTGGCTTGGGCCGAGGTTTTTCCAATTTTTGTTTCCCTCTGCATGCCATGTCACATCCCTCTTCCCCTCTGTGTCCTCTCTTCCTCCGTGATTTTTTCCCTGATTTTGCAGCATTTCTCAGCTTAATTTTGGCACGTTTTGCTCCTTTCCACTGCAATTCTTTTGCTCCCAGACCGATTTCTGGTGCTCACTGCGTTTCCCAATTTCCCATTTTTGGCTTTTTTTCTCAAGGGCATTTCACTTGCTCATATCTCCTTTCCAGAGTCTTAGGGAGCCTTTCTTTTCCGATCCGCAAGATTTCGTTTCCCTTCCCGAAAGGAAACAAAGTTTCCTTTCGGGAAGGGAAACGAAATCTTGCGATTTCAATGGGGACCAAAGGGGCAAGCTTTGGTGCATAGCCCTGCTCTTGCTGCCATGCCATCACTTTTGCTGCCTTTGGCTTGGGCCGAGGTTTTTCCAATTTTTGTTTCCCTCTGCATGCCATGTCACATCCCTCTTCCCCTCTGTGTCCTCTCTTCCTCCGTGATTTTTTCCCTGATTTTGCAGCATTTCTCAGCTTAATTTTGGCACGTTTTGCTCCTTTCCACTGCAATTCTTTTGCTCCCAGACCGATTTCTGGTGCTCACTGCGTTTCCCAATTTCCCATTTTTGGCTTTTTTTCTCAAGGGCATTTCACTTGCTCATATCTCCTTTCCAGAGTCTTAGGGAGCCTTTCTTTTCGGATCCGCAAGATTTCGTTTCCCTTCCCGAAAGGAAACAAAGTTTCCTTTCGGGAAGGGAAACGAAATCTTGCGATTTCAATGGGGACCAAAGGGGCAAGCTTTGGTGCATAGCCCTGCTCTTGCTGCCATGCCATCACTTTTGCTGCCTTTGGCTTGGGCCGAGGTTTTTCCAATTTTTGTTTCCCTCTGCATGCCATGTCACATCCCTCTTCCCCTCTGTGTCCTCTCTTCCTCCGTGATTTTTTCCCTGATTTTGCAGCATTTCTCAGCTTAATTTTGGCACGTTTTGCTCCTTTCCACTGCAATTCTTTTGCTCCCAGACCGATTTCTGGTGCTCACTGCGTTTCCCAATTTCCCATTTTTGGCTTTTTTTTTCAAGGGCATTTCACTTGCTCATATCTCCTTTCCAGAGTCTTAGGGAGCCTTTCTTTTCCGATCCGCAAGATTTCGTTTCCCTTCCCGAAAGGAAACAAAGTTTCCTTTCGGGAAGGGAAACGAAATCTTGCGATTTCAATGGGGACCAAAGGGGCAAGCTTTGCTGCATAGCCCTGCTCTTGCTGCCATGCCATCACTTTTGCTGCCTTTGGCTTGGGCCGAGGTTTTTCCAATTTTTGTTTCCCTCTGCATGCCATGTCACATCCCTCTTCCCCTCTGTGTCCTCTCTTCCTCCGTGATTTTTTCCCTGATTTTGCAGCATTTCTCAGCTTAATTTTGGCACGTTTTGCTCCTTTCCACTGCAATTCTTTTGCTCCCAGACCGATTTCTGGTGCTCACTGCGTTTCCCAATTTCCCATTTTTGGCTTTTTTTCTCAAGGGCATTTCACTTGCTCATATCTCCTTTCCAGAGTCTTAGGGAGCCTTTCTTTTCGGATCCGCAAGATTTCGTTTCCCTTCCCGAAAGGAAACAAAGTTTCCTTTCGGGAAGGGAAACGAAATCTTGCAATTTCAATGGGGACCAAAGGGGCAAGCTTTGGTGCATAGCCCTGCTCTTGCTGCCATGCCATCACTTTTGCTGCTTTTGGCTTGGGCCGAGGTTTTTCCAATTTTTGTTTCCCTCTGCATGCCATGTCACATCCCTCTTCCCCTCTGTGTCCTCTCTTCCTCCGTGATTTTTTCCCTGATTTTGCAGCATTTCTCAGCTTAATTTTGGCACGTTTTGCTCCTTTCCACTGCAATTCTTTTGCTCCCAGACCGATTTCTGGTGCTCACTGCGTTTCCCAATTTCCCATTTTTGGCTTTTTTTCTCAAGGGCATTTCACTTGCTCATATCTCCTTTCCAGAGTCTTAGGGAGCCTTTCTTTTCGGATCCGCAAGATTTCGTTTCCCTTCCCGAAAGGAAACAGTTTCCTTTCGGGAAGGGAAACGAAATCTTGCGATTTCAATGGGGACCAAAGGGGCAAGCTTTGGTGCATAGCCCTGCTCTTGCTGCCATGCCATCACTTTTGCTGCCTTTGGCTTGGGCCGAGGTTTTTCCAATTTTTGTTTCCCTCTGCATGCCATGTCACATCCCTCTTCCCCTCTGTGTCCTCTCTTCCTCCGTGATTTTTTCCCTGATTTTGCAGCATTTCTCAGCTTAATTTTGGCATGTTTTGCTCCTTTCCACTGCAATTCTTTTGCTCCCAGACCGATTTCTGGTGCTCACTGCGTTTCCCAATTTCCCATTTTTGGCTTTTTTTCTCAAGGGCATTTCACTTGCTCATATCTCCTTTCCAGAGTCTTAGGGAGCCTTTCTTTTCGGATCCGCAAGATTTCGTTTCCCTTCCCGAAAGGAAACAAAGTTTCCTTTCGGGAAGGGAAACGAAATCTTGCGATTTCAATGGGGACCAAAGGGGCAAGCTTTGGTGCATAGCCCTGCTCTTGCTGCCATGCCATCACTTTTGCTGCCTTTGGCTTGGGCCGAGGTTTTTCCAATTTTTGTTTCCCTCTGCATGCCATGTCACATCCCTCTTCCCCTCTGTGTCCTCTCTTCCTCCGTGATTTTTTCCCTGATTTTGCAGCATTTCTCAGCTTAATTTTGGCATGTTTTGCTCCTTTCCACTGCAATTCTTTTGCTCCCAGACCGATTTCTGGTGCTCACTGCGTTTCCCAATTTCCCATTTTTGGCTTTTTTTCTCAAGGGCATTTCGCGTGGTCATATCTCCTTTCCAGAGTCTTAGGGAGCCTTTCTTTTCGGATCCGCAAGATTTCGTTTCCCTTCCCGAAAGGAAACAAAGTTTCCTTTCGGGAAGGGAAACGAAATCTTGCGATTTCAATGGGGACCAAAGGGGCAAGCTTTGCTGCATAGCCCTGCTCTTGCTGCCATGCCATCACTTTTGCTGCCTTTGGCTTGGGCCGAGGTTTTTCCAATTTTTGTTTCCCTCTGCATGCCATGTCACATCCCTCTTCCCCTCTGTGTCCTCTCTTCCTCCGTGATTTTTTCCCTGATTTTGCAGCATTTCTCAGCTTAATTTTGGCACGTTTTGCTCCTTTCCACTGCAATTCTTTTGCTCCCAGACCGATTTCTGGTGCTCACTGCGTTTCCCAATTTCCCATTTTTGGCTTTTTTTCTCAAGGGCATTTCACTTGCTCATATCTCCTTTCCAGAGTCTTAGGGAGCCTTTCTTTTCGGATCCGCAAGATTTCGTTTCCCTTCCCGAAAGGAAACAAAGTTTCCTTTCGGGAAGGGAAACGAAATCTTGCGATTTCAATGGGGACCAAAGGGGCAAGCTTTGGTGCATAGCCCTGCTCTTGCTGCCATGCCATCACTTTTGCTGCCTTTGGCTTGGGCCGAGGTTTTTCCAATTTTTGTTTCCCTCTGCATGCCATGTCACATCCCTCTTCCCCTCTGTGTCCTCTCTTCCTCCGTGATTTTTTCCCTGATTTTGCAGCATTTCTCAGCTTAATTTTGGCACGTTTTGCTCCTTTCCACTGCAATTCTTTTGCTCCCAGACCGATTTCTGGTGCTCACTGCGTTTCCCAATTTCCCATTTTTGGCTTTTTTTCTCAAGGGCATTTCACTTGCTCATATCTCCTTTCCAGAGTCTTAGGGAGCCTTTCTTTTCGGATCCGCAAGATTTCGTTTCCCTTCCCGAAAGGAAACAAAGTTTCCTTTCGGGAAGGGAAACGAAATCTTGCGATTTCAATGGGGACCAAAGGGGCAAGCTTTGGTGCATAGCCCTGCTCTTGCTGCCATGCCATCACTTTTGCTGCCTTTGGCTTGGGCCAAGGTTTTTCCAATTTTTGTTTCCCTCTGCATGCCATGTCACATCCCTCTTCCCCTCTGTGTCCTCTCTTCCTCCGTGATTTTTTCCCTGATTTTGCAGCATTTCTCAGCTTAATTTTGGCATGTTTTGCTCCTTTCCACTGCAATTCTTTTGCTCCCAGACCGATTTCTGGTGCTCACTGCGTTTCCCAGTTTCCCATTTTTGGCTTTTTTTCTCAAGGGCATTTCACTTGCTCATATCTCCTTTCCAGAGTCTTAGGGAGCCTTTCTTTTCGGATCCGCAAGATTTCGTTTCCCTTCCCGAAAGGAAACTTTGTTTCCTTTCGGGAAGGGAAACGAAATCTTGCGATTTCAATGGGGACCAAAGGGGCAAGCTTTGGTGCATAGCCCTGCTCTTGCTGCCATGCCATCACTTTTGCTGCCTTTGGCTTGGGCCGAGGTTTGTCCAATTTTTGTTTCCCTCTGCATGCCATGTCACATCCCTCTTCCCCTCTGTGTCTTCTCTTCCTCCGTGATTTTTTCCCTGATTTTGCAGCATTTCTCAGCTTAATTTTGGCATGTTTTGCTCCTTTCCACTGCAATTCTTTTGCTCCCAGACCGATTTCTGGTGCTCACTGCGTTTCCCAGTTTCCCATTTTTGGCTTTTTTTCTCAAGGGCATTTCACTTGCTCATATCTCCTTTCCAGAGTCTTAGGGAGCCTTTCTTTTCGGATCCGCAAGATTTCGTTTCCCTTCCCGAAAGGAAACAAAGTTTCCTTTCGGGAAGGGAAACGAAATCTTGCGATTTCAATGGGGACCAAAGGGGCAAGCTTTGGTGCATAGCCCTGCTCTTGCTGCCATGCCATCACTTTTGCTGCCTTTGGCTTGGGCCGAGGTTTTACCAATTTTTGTTTCCCTCTGCATGCCATGTCACATCCCTCTTCCCCTCTGTGTCCTCTCTTCCTCCGTGATTTTTTCCCTGATTTTGCAGCATTTCTCAGCTTAATTTTGGCATGTTTTGCTCCTTTCCACTGCAATTCTTTTGCTCCCAGACCGATTTCTGGTGCTCACTGCGTTTCCCAATTTCCCATTTTTGGCTTTTTTTCTCAAGGGCATTTCACTTGCTCATATCTCCTTTCCAGAGTCTTAGGGAGCCTTTCTTTTCGGATCCGCAAGATTTCGTTTCCTTTCGGGAAGGGAAACGAAATCTTGCGATTTCAATGGGGACCAAAGGGGCAAGCTTTGGTGCATAGCCCTGCTCTTGCTGCCATGCCATCACTTTTGCTGCCTTTGGCTTGGGCCGAGGTTTTTCCAATTTTTGTTTCCCTCTGCATGCCATGTCACATCCCTCTTCCCCTCTGTGTCCTCTCTTCCTCCGTGATTTTTTCCCTGATTTTGCAGCATTTCTCAGCTTAATTTTGGCATGTTTTGCTCCTTTCCACTGCAATTCTTTTGCTCCCAGACCGATTTCTGGTGCTCACTGCGTTTCCCAGTTTCCCATTTTTGGCTTTTTTTCTCAAGGGCATTTCACTTGCTCATATCTCCTTTCCAGAGTCTTAGGGAGCCTTTCTTTTCGGATCCGCAAGATTTCGTTTCCCTTCCCGAAAGGAAACAAAGTTTCCTTTCGGGAAGGGAAACGAAATCTTGCGATTTCAATGGGGACCAAAGGGGCAAGCTTTGGTGCATAGCCCTGCTCTTGCTGCCATGCCATCACTTTTGCTGCCTTTGGCTTGGGCCGAGGTTTGTCCAATTTTTGTTTCCCTCTGCATGCCATGTCACATCCCTCTTCCCCTCTGTGTCCTCTCTTCCCCCGTGATTTTTTCCCTGATTTTGCAGCATTTCTCAGCTTAATTTTGGCACGTTTTGCTCCTTTCCACTGCAATTCTTTTGCTCCCAGACCGATTTCTGGTGCTCACTGCGTTTCCCAATTTCCCATTTTTGGCTTTTTTTCTCAAGGGCATTTCACTTGCTCATATCTCCTTTCCAGAGTCTTAGGGAGCCTTTCTTTTCGGATCCGCAAGATTTCGTTTCCCTTCCCGAAAGGAAACAAAGTTTCCTTTCGGGAAGGGAAACGAAATCTTGCGATTTCAATGGGGACCAAAGGGGCAAGCTTTGGTGCATAGCCCTGCTCTTGCTGCCATGCCATCACTTTTGCTGCCTTTGGCTTAAGCTGAGGTTTTTCCAATTTTTGTTTCCCTCTGCATGCCAAGTCACATCCCTCTTCCCCTCTGTGTCCTCTCTTCCTCCGTGATTTTTTCCCTGATTTTGCAGCATTTCTCAGCTTAATTTTGGCACATTTTGCTCCTTTCCACTGCAATTCTTTTGCTCCCAGACCGATTTCTGGTGCTCACTGCGTTTCCCAATTTCCCATTTTTGGCTTTTTTTCTCAAGGGCATTTCACGTGGTCATATCTCCTTTCCAGAGTCTTAGGGAGCCTTTCTTTTTCGGATCCGCAAGATTTCGTTTCCCTTCCCGAAAGGAAACAAAGTTTCCTTTCGGGAAGGGAAACGAAATCTTGCGATTTCAATGGGGACCAAAGGGGCAAGCTTTGGTGCATAGCCCTGCTCTTGCTGCCATGCCATCACTTTTGCTGCCTTTGGCTTGGGCCGAGGTTTGTCCAATTTTTGTTTCCCTCTGCATGCCATGTCACATCCCTCTTCCCCTCTGTGTCCTCTCTTCCCCCGTGATTTTTTCCCTGATTTTGCAGCATTTCTCAGCTTAATTTTGGCATGTTTTGCTCCTTTCCACTGCAATTCTTTTGCTCCCAGACCGATTTCTGGTGCTCACTGCGTTTCCCAATTTCCCATTTTTGGCTTTTTTTCTCAAGGGCATTTCGCGTGGTCATATCTCCTTTCCAGAGTCTTAGGGAGCCTTTCTTTTCGGATCCGCAAGATTTCGTTTCCCTTCCCGAAAGGAAACAAAGTTTCCTTTCGGGAAGGGAAACGAAATCTTGCGATTTCAATGGGGACCAAAGGGGCAAGCTTTGGTGCATAGCCCTGCCCTTGCTGCCATGCCATCACATTTGCTGCCTTTGGCTTGGGCCGAGGTTTGTCAAATTTTTGTTTCCCTCTGCGTGCCATGTCACATCCCTCTTCCCCTCTGTGTCCTCTCTTCCTCCGTGATTTTTTCCCTGATTTTGCAGCATTTCTCAGCTTAATTTTGGCATGTTTTGCTCCTTTCCACTGCAATTCTTTTGCTCCCAGACCGATTTCTGGTGCTCACTGCGTTTCCCAATTTCCCATTTTTGGCTTTTTTTCTCAAGGGCATTTCGCGTGGTCATATCTCCTTTCCAGAGTCTTAGGGAGCCTTTCTTTTCGGATCCGCAAGATTTCGTTTCCCTTCCCGAAAGGAAACAAAGTTTCCTTTTGGGAAGGGAAACGAAATCTTGCGATTTCAATGGGGACCAAAGGGGCAAGCTTTGGTGCATAGCCCTGCTCTTGCTGCCATGCCATCACTTTTGCTGCCTTTGGCTTGGGCCGAGGTTTGTCCAATTTTTGTTTCCCTCTGCATGCCATGTCACATCCCTCATCCCCTCTGTGTCCTCTCTTCCCCCGTGATTTTTTCCCTGATTTTGCAGCATTTCTCAGCTTAATTTTGGCATGTTTTGCTCCTTTCCACTGCAATTCTTTTGCTCCCAGACCGATTTCTGGTGCTCACTGCGTTTCCCAATTTCCCATTTTTGGCTTTTTTTCTCAAGGGCATTTCGCGTGGTCATATCTCCTTTCCAGAGTCTTAGGGAGCCTTTCTTTTCGGATCCGCAAGATTTCGTTTCCCTTCCCGAAAGGAAACAAAGTTTCCTTTCGGGAAGGGAAACGAAATCTTGCGATTTCAATGGGGACCAAAGGGGCAAGCTTTGGTGCATAGCCCTGCTCTTGCTGCCATGCCATCACTTTTGCTGCCTTTGGCTTGGGCCGAGGTTTGTCAAATTTTTGTTTCCCTCTGCGTGCCATGTCACATCCCTCTTCCCCTCTGTGTCCTCTCTTCCTCCGTGATTTTTTCCCTGATTTTGCAGCATTTCTCAGCTTAATTTTGGCATGTTTTGCTCCTTTCCACTGCAATTCTTTTGCTCCCAGACCGATTTCTGGTGCTCACTGCGTTTCCCAATTTCCCATTTTTGGCTTTTTTTCTCAAGGGCATTTCGCGTGGTCATATCTCCTTTCCAGAGTCTTAGGGAGCCTTTCTTTTCGGATCCGCAAGATTTCGTTTCCCTTCCCGAAAGGAAACAAAGTTTCCTTTCGGGAAGGGAAACGAAATCTTGCGATTTCAATGGGGACCAAAGGGGCAAGCTTTGGTGCATAGCCCTGCTCTTGCTGCCATGCCATCACTTTTGCTGCCTTTGGCTTGGGCCGAGGTTTGTCCAATTTTTGTTTCCCTCTGCATGCCATGTCACATCCCTCTTCCCCTCTGTGTCCTCTCTTCCTCCGTGATTTTTTCCCTGATTTTGCAGCATTTCTCAGCTTAATTTTGGCACGTTTTGCTCCTTTCCACTGCAATTCTTTTGCTCCCAGACCGATTTCTGGTGCTCACTGCGTTTCCCAAATTCCCATTTTTGGCTTTTTTTCTCAAGGGCATTTCACTTGCTCATATCTCCTTTCCAGAGTCTTAGGGAGCCTTTCTTTTCGGATCCGCAAGATTTCGTTTCCCTTCCCGAAAGGAAACTTTGTTTCCTTTCGGGAAGGGAAACGAAATCTTGCGATTTCAATGGGGACCAAAGGGGCAAGCTTTGGTGCATAGCCCTGCCCTTGCTGCCATGCCATCACTTTTGCTGCCTTTGGCTTGGGCCGAGGTTTTTCCAATTTTTGTTTCCCTCTGCGTGCCATGTCACATCCCTCTTCCCCTCTGTGTCCTCTCTTCCTCCGTGATTTTTCCCCTGATTTTGCAGCATTTCTCAGCTTAATTTTGGCACGTTTTGCTCCTTTCCACTGCAATTCTTTTGCTCCCAGACCGATTTCTGGTGCTCACTGCGTTTCCCAATTTCCCATTTTTGGCTTTTTTTCTCAAGGGCATTTCGCGTGGTCATATCTCCTTTCCAGAGTCTTAGGGAGCCTTTCTTTTCGGATCCGCAAGATTTCGTTTCCCTTCCCGAAAGGAAACAAAGTTTCCTTTCGGGAAGGGAAACGAAATCTTGCGATTTCAATGGGGACCAAAGGGGCAAGCTTTGGTGCATAGCCCTGCTCTTGCTGCCATGCCATCACTTTTGCTGCCTTTGGCTTGGGCCGAGGTTTGTCCAATTTTTGTTTCCCTCTGCATGCCATGTCACATCCCTCATCCCCTCTGTGTCCTCTCTTCCCCCGTGATTTTTTCCCTGATTTTGCAGCATTTCTCAGCTTAATTTTGGCATGTTTTGCTCCTTTCCACTGCAATTCTTTTGCTCCCAGACCGATTTCTGGTGCTCACTGCGTTTCCCAATTTCCCATTTTTGGCTTTTTTTCTCAAGGGCATTTCGCGTGGTCATATCTCCTTTCCAGAGTCTTAGGGAGCCTTTCTTTTCGGATCCGCAAGATTTCGTTTCCCTTCCCGAAAGGAAACAAAGTTTCCTTTCGGGAAGGGAAACGAAATCTTGCGATTTCAATGGGGACCAAAGGGGCAAGCTTTGGTGCATAGCCCTGCTCTTGCTGCCATGCCATCACTTTTGCTGCCTTTGGCTTGGGCCGAGGTTTGTCCAATTTTTGTTTCCCTCTGCATGCCATGTCACATCCCTCTTCCCCTCTGTGTCCTCTCTTCCTCCGTGATTTTTTCCCTGATTTTGCAGCATTTCTCAGCTTAATTTTGGCACGTTTTGCTCCTTTCCACTGCAATTCTTTTGCTCCCAGACCGATTTCTGGTGCTCACTGCGTTTCCCAGTTTCCCATTTTTGGCTTTTTTTCTCAAGGGCATTTCACTTGCTCATATCTCCTTTCCAGAGTCTTAGGGAGCCTTTCTTTTCGGATCCGCAAGATTTCGTTTCCCTTCCCGAAAGGAAACTTTGTTTCCTTTCGGGAAGGGAAACGAAATCTTGCGATTTCAATGGGGACCAAAGGGGCAAGCTTTGGTGCATAGCCCTGCTCTTGCTGCCATGCCATCACTTTTGCTGCCTTTGGCTTGGGCCGAGGTTTTTCCAATTTTTGTTTCCCTCTGCATGCCATGTCACATCCCTCTTCCCCTCTGTGTCCTCTCTTCCTCCGTGATTTTTTCCCTGATTTTGCAGCATTTCTCAGCTTAATTTTGGCATGTTTTGCTCCTTTCCACTGCAATTCTTTTGCTCCCAGACCGATTTCTGGTGCTCACTGCGTTTCCCAATTTCCCATTTTTGGCTTTTTTTCTCAAGGGCATTTCGCGTGGTCATATCTCCTTTCCAGAGTCTTAGGGAGCCTTTCTTTTCGGATCCGCAAGATTTCGTTTCCCTTCCCGAAAGGAAACTTTGTTTCCTTTCGGGAAGGGAAACGAAATCTTGCGATTTCAATGGGGACCAAAGGGGCAAGCTTTGGTGCATAGCCCTGCTCTTGCTGCCATGCCATCACTTTTGCTGCCTTTGGCTTGGGCCGAGGTTTTTCCAATTTTTGTTTCCCTCTGCATGCCATGTCACATCCCTCTTCCCCTCTGTGTCCTCTCTTCCTCCGTGATTTTTTCCCTGATTTTGCAGCATTTCTCAGCTTAATTTTGGCACGTTTTGCTCCTTTCCACTGCAATTCTTTTGCTCCCAGACCGATTTCTGGTGCTCACTGCGTTTCCCAATTTCCCATTTTTGGCTTTTTTTCTCAAGGGCATTTCACTTGCTCATATCTCCTTTCCAGAGTCTTAGGGAGCCTTTCTTTTCGGATCCGCAAGATTTCGTTTCCCTTCCCGAAAGGAAACAAAGTTTCCTTTCGGGAAGGGAAACGAAATCTTGCGATTTCAATGGGGACCAAAGGGGCAAGCTTTGGTGCATAGCCCTGCTCTTGCTGCCATGCCATCACTTTTGCTGCCTTTGGCTTGGGCCGAGGTTTGTCCAATTTTTGTTTCCCTCTGCATGCCATGTCATATCCCTCTTCCCCTCTGTGTCCTCTCTTCCTCCGTGATTTTTTCCCTGATTTTGCAGCATTTCTCAGCTTAATTTTGGCACGTTTTGCTCCTTTCCACTGCAATTCTTTTGCTCCCAGACCGATTTCTGGTGCTCACTGCGTTTCCCAATTTCCCATTTTTGGCTTTTTTTCTCAAGGGCATTTCACTTGCTCATATCTCCTTTCCAGAGTCTTAGGGAGCCTTTCTTTTCGGATCCGCAAGATTTCGTTTCCCTTCCCGAAAGGAAACTTTGTTTCCTTTCGGGAAGGGAAACGAAATCTTGCGATTTCAATGGGGACCAAAGGGGCAAGCTTTGGTGCATAGCCCTGCTCTTGCTGCCATGCCATCACTTTTGCTGCCTTTGGCTTGGGCCGAGGTTTGTCCAATTTTTGTTTCCCTCTGCATGCCATGTCACATCCCTCTTCCCCTCTGTGTCCTCTCTTCCCCCGTGATTTTTTCCCTGATTTTGCAGCATTTCTCAGCTTAATTTTGGCATGTTTTGCTCCTTTCCACTGCAATTCTTTTGCTCCCAGACCAATTTCTGGTGCTCACTGCGTTTCCCAATTTCCCATTTTTGGCTTTTTTTCTCAAGGGCATTTCACTTGCTCATATCTCCTTTCCAGAGTCTTAGGGAGCCTTTCTTTTCGGATCCGCAAGATTTCGTTTCCCTTCCCGAAAGGAAACAAAGTTTCCTTTCGGGAAGGGAAACGAAATCTTGCGATTTCAATGGGGACCAAAGGGGCAAGCTTTGGTGCATAGCCCTGCTCTTGCTGCCATGCCATCACTTTTGCTGCCTTTGGCTTGGGCCGAGGTTTGTCCAGTTTTTGTTTCCCTCTGCATGCCATGTCACATCCCTCTTCCCCTCTGTGTCCTCTCTTCCTCCGTGATTTTTTCCCTGATTTTGCAGCATTTCTCAGCTTAATTTTGGCACGTTTTGCTCCTTTCCACTGCAATTCTTTTGCTCCCAGACCGATTTCTGGTGCTCACTGCGTTTCCCAATTTCCCATTTTTGGCTTTTTTTCTCAAGGGCATTTCACTTGCTCATATCTCCTTTCCAGAGTCTTAGGGAACCTTTCTTTTCGGATCCGCAAGATTTCAATGGAGACCAAAGGGGCAAGCTTTGGTGCATAGCCCTGCTCTTGCTGCCATGCCATCACTTTTGCTGCCTTTGGCTTGGGCCGAGGTTTGTCCCATTTTTGTTTCCCTCTGCATGCCATGTCACATCCCTCTTCCCCTCTGTGTCCTCTCTTCCTCCGTGATTTTTTCCCTGATTTTGCAGCATTTCTCAGCTTAATTTTGGCACGTTTTGCTCCTTTCCACTGCAATTCTTTTGCTCCCAGACCGATTTCTGGTGCTCACTGCGTTTCCCAATTTCCCATTTTTGGCTTTTTTTCTCAAGGGCATTTCACTTGCTCATATCTCCTTTCCAGAGTCTTAGGGAGCCTTTCTTTTCGGATCCGCAAGATTTCGTTTCCCTTCCCGAAAGGAAGTGTTTAAAGGAATAAAATCTGCAAAGACACACGGTGAAGGATATTATCAACTATACCACTGAAAGAAGTAACAAAGTACCTTTGTAGTTTAGATTTAGATCATGTATTCTATGGAATATTTAAAGATTGTTATCTGTGAAAGTGGGCATGCTGATGCATGATTCTGTGCATTGCAGTTCCGAATGTGGCAGCAAGAAGGGAAGATGATTCTTTCTCACATTTCCTGAATAGGGGCTCAAACCAACACGATTGTTGAAGATGTAGAAGGAACCTATTGACACCAATACTCAGACTTGACTCTTACATGCAGTTGCTGTAAATGTTTGGCTTGTTAATTACATGTTTTCCTGTAATTGGGCCAGAGTATGTTTCTGTCTGAATTCGTATTCATTTTAAAGATGACTCAATAATCTGCATCCCTTTCATATGCAGTAAATGAAATAGACATATGTGAGAGAGATGATTTCTATATTCAAGACTATCTCCTGCAAGCAGAAATGGGTTGCATAAGCAGTCCTCATTCTGGCACTCCCTACTTTAACTTTGCTGCTTTAATCTCAACTGTGTATGTACCTATATATATTTTGACTAACTTCCTGTGGATAAAATGTCCTGTATGAATGCAGCTTCAATCTTCCAGACAGAAAATATTTCTTTGAAAACAAGGTCATGGAGATGAAATCTTAAAACCTTCTTCCAGTCCTTAAAGTTTCATAAGTTTGCTTGAGGCTCAGTTTTTGCCAGCACAGTTTTGTCTGTCCTGTGTTTCTGTGCAGTCTGATGCACATCTGCTCTTGTCCATCATTAAAGGAGTTGTTCTGTTCCTGTGACATGCATGGAAGGATGTACCTTATCCGTTCTTGGGGAGCTGGTATTTCTGGACTGTTGTTTTTAAGTCCAGTTCCTGCCCAATAAACTTTTATGCTTTACTCAGACAATCAATCCCTTCACAAAATGGAATTTCATTTCTGATTTAGGGTTGCATGCATCATACAATTTATTAGGTCCCTGAGGCACTGCCAGCCCTGACCACAGCCCAGGACCCCCTGTCAGGCCCTGGGACCATCAGTCCCTGCCCTGTGATGCTGCAGCGGGGCTGGTCTGCAGCTCCCCACAGCCTTGCCCAGCCATGGCCATCACTGCTCTCTGACAAAACCTGCACAGGACTGAGTGTGCTCCACAGACTGACGCTTCTGTAAAATATTATTGATAAAAAATTCATACTTAATTAACTTACAGTGACACAGAGTTCTAATGACTTGACATAATCCTTAGGTCTGGCTGCAGATTCGTAATTTAATCTATTAAGAATAAGGGATTTAAATTAATACACCTTTCTAATTTCTACTATAGCACTACAGTAAATCTAAATGTTACACAGTGTTTGTTTCTTTTTAAATATTAGTTTAATTAATGATGGATTTTCAGTCTGTGCAGAAAGTACCACAATTAATTATGAATCCACATTCAAGTAAATATTTTATGCTGGGCCTATTTTTTTAATTAGTGTTTAAATCATTTACAAATCTTTCTTTCTAAATGATCAGCATTTGACATGTGTTTTTTTAACTATTTTTAGTTTTTCAGTGTCTCTAATGTTTTTTAAATGTATCCAAAAGAGTAAAAGGGGATGGGGGGAGGCAGGGTGGGCAGAGAAAATTTCCATTTAATTTTAGGGGCTGTTAAGTCTTGATAACATTCCACAAGGAAATGACTGGCTTGGTAGATGAGGAAAAACCAGTGGATATTGTCTAACTTGATTTCAGCAAGACTTTCTATATTGTTGTGTGTGAGATCCTAATAGGGGAGCTGGTGATGGATGGGCTGGATGAGCCCATGGTTTGAAAACCAGCTGAATGGCCAGGTCCAGGGGGCAGAGACCAGTGACTCTTGCTATGCCCCAGGGATCAGTACTGGGCCCAGTCCTGTTTTATCATCTTCATTAATGATCTGTTTGACAGGATGACCCTCAGCTGTGTTGCAGACAACACAAAACTGGAACTAGGGGCTGATATGACAGAGGGTCATGTTGCCATCCAGAAAGTTCTCAGCAGGCAGGAGACATGAGTTGATAGGAACCTCATGAAATTCAGCAATGGGAAGTGTGAAGGTTTTTTGGAAAGAAAAAGTACAGGCAGTTTCACCCACACTCCAGAGCACCAGCAGACCTGTCCCAAACCAGCTACTCTACTTTTACACATGGCTGACACAAGGGCTGTAATGTCTAGAACAAAGAGCTCATTGTGCCTAACACTACATATTTCCTGTAGTGACCTAATTGTATTATTAGGAGGAAAATAAATCATTCTCATGTTTTGGTTTTTCTGTTCTCCATGTTATGGCCTGGAGCAGTTTGTGCCTGTGTAGGAGTCACACGAGTGGGAGTAGAGCCTCCTGCTTTCTGCAGTCTCTTTTGATGCATTGCTTCTAAGATGGAGGATGTATCTAGAGCATCATAGTTAGATATGATTCATCACACAATTGGGTTTTATACTGCACACAGACCACTTGGCAATAAACTAGAAAAATAACACCATACTGGTTTAATTTTCTTGAGAAAGAAAGTCAATTTAATCACAACACAATTCAGCCACATGCCTACATTTCTTTTTGTACTGTAATATTTGTAGGAGCAGCACTCTGACCACCTGATGTATTTCTACACTCAAGAAAGAAAAAGGAATGCAAATCTCATTAGAGGGAAATGTTGGTCACAGGTCAAAACATATTCAGAGAAAGTTTCTCTGCTTTCTTTTAGTAGCTCTAAAGCTTCAAATCAACAACTGCAATTCCCAACCATATGCTCATCAAGCAATTTCTTGCCCTCTGCTACAGTCCAAGGTCTTGGGAAATATCATGGTTTTATTTCTATGTCACTTATATAAGTTTTTATTCTTTCAGACTACATATGTGTCTCCACACACTGCTATTATCCATTGCTGCACCTGAACTGGACAATCTTCAGTGTATCAACCAAAACATGCCCTATATTAAAATATTTACCTAAAATTTTACTATCTAATTAGGTTTTAGTCCCTCAAATGACTCATGCCAGTGGTGTCCATTTTCTTTTCTCTTTTTGTTTGTTATGAATTTTATTCCTAGAATTAATAAAGTATTTGTGAACAGGAACATCATCACACCTTCCTATTTATGGTTACTATTTCTCCCCTCCTTGCAAGTGATCTCAAAAGGGAAAAAAATCAAATTTATGATTTTCCATGCAATATACCAAACACCAGTGCTGATCCTATGGTGCCATGATATCTAGTACTCTATGTTTGGAGTTTATCAATCTACATAATGACATATATGAAATCTGTTCAGGTAAGGACTCATTTATCCTGGAGTCAAAAATTCCATCTAGTCTTTGCTAGTACTTGCTGCTCTTTGGACAGCGCCATTGTCGGCTGCTTCAGAAAAGAAAGAAAAAACACGTTTTTGGGAGAAGATTGGGAGTTATCCGAACTGTTCTGTGACACTTTTTGTTCCTGCTTTCCTTACTCTTGCTACCTGTTCTCTTCTTGCTCACAATAATTGTTTTCAACTGTTCTCTCTTCTCTATCTAGTCTCAACTGTCCTTATTTTTGACACAGGCTTCACCCAGACTCTCTCCATCCCTTTTTTGAGGTGACAGGAATCTCAGGGGTTGGGACCATGTTCAGAACCATATCCTGCTTCTTGCTTCTTATTTATTTTTCCTCCTCTCTGGCATGGGTTCAGCCTCTTTGGGGATGTCCCCACCAAAGAGCTACGGATCCTCAGGGATCCACTCCAAGTTGCTAAAACCTGTCCTCTTTTACCAGCTCACATTTTTAGTAAAACACTTGGAAAGCGCAAACCAGCTGTTTGAAGATGCTTCTGAGAACTGTTTGTGTATGCGATATAAAGGCTATGCCAAATATTATGATCTTTTGGATTCTGCTTTTTTGAGGGGCTTTACTTATATTTGGGGGGTGATTTTTTTTAATATATATTGAGAGACAAGTGATAGGTGAATGAATGAAAGAGAGCCATTTTGCACTATGATTTAAAGAATATGATAAAAAATATAAATTTTATGTTATTGAAAAAGAGCTGTAGGGAGGATTGACACACAGGCAGTTTATATTCACATATAGTATTAGAAAATCACTAAAATTATAAAAATGTTACTGCTAGGCTTTACCACAGAAATTAAAAACAAGATAGATCAGCTGAATCTCCCAGAAGGAGGCTAAAGGAATAAGAAAAATTCCTTGAAGAGAACAATTCATATTGCAGTTATTGAAGAACAGATGAAGAGGGGAATTAGTTACTTGGTTGGCTGATCCTGTAAAATCATTCACAGCTGTTCATAGCTCCTCTGTCATCAGCTCTTCTTCCTCCTCCTTTCTCTGTTGGCTCTGATCCTGCATCCCATGCTGTCCCTAACCCATTCTGGCCCCCTTGCTGTGCCAGGTAGAGGGATGGAACAACTGTGAGAGCTGCAGTTGGAGGAGTCTGAAGTTGAGGGTCTTTTCCTGCATCTTCAGTGAATGTGGGGTCACTCTGGATCATATCCTGTGAATTGAACCATAAAATAAAACCCATAACGTGTTGCTAGCTGAGTAGGCTCTGTGATGTAAGTGTGCTGAGGACAGAAAAAGCGATGTTCTAAAGACATCTGGAGAAATTGCTGCATCCTCCGGAATGGCCTCCTTGGAGCACCTTTGCAGTGATGTATGTTAATATGAGTATTCCAAAAATATCTGGAAGTGGAAACATATCTGTGTCCATTAAAAAAAAGTAATTGTTCCTTGACTATGAATCAGAGGAAATCTGGAGATTAGAAATGGAAAAAAAAAAAACTTGCTTAAAGAAGAAAAAAAATATGTTAAATGCGACAGAAAAAATAGTGGGTATTTTAAAACATAGTAGGGAAAGTGCTTTGAGATCAATAGGAAATAACTGGGTACATAACCACTTTCTTATATTCAGCCTTAAAACACACCTTTTGGAACAAGCTGTCAGAGATGCTGTCACGTTACCAATAATTGTTCTTGCATTACTTACTCCTGACAGGATAAAACAGTCAGAGTTTAATTCCCTGTAATACATTTGTCATAAACCTTAAAATAAAAAGTCAGAGTCTGACACCACTTACTATTCAGAATGAAGACTGAGGTTCAAGAAGTTACAAATGAGAGCTGCAAAATGCCTTAGATATTGGAGGAAAACAGTGAATGATTATCAACACAGGCTGCTTTAACACAATCAGCCACAAATAAAACAAAAGTAATATATAAGTGAATGGAATAAAATCCAAGTACTAAAATAAGTACTCAACAATGAAGGTCATTGAAGGGTCAGAACTAGGATCACATTTGCTTGTTCAGGGGAGTTGTCTTCCATAGACTTGATAAATACCAGTTTCATTCTTCAAGTGTTGGATTGGTTTTTTACAGGACTTTATGGTTTCACCTAACCTAATATTAGCTATCCCAAGAGAGAGGACTTAAATTATCTATTCAGGAGTTTTCCATAGACACAAAACTTTTTATAAAGAAATAATATTTTGAATTCTTTTCTACATTCACTTCTAGTGATTCAGAATTACTTGGCTTCTGCATTAATTTATGTAATTTGGGTCTCCCTATTTTATACTTTTGGTTCGGTAGAAACACCATGAATATGATAGACAAGTCTGATTGCAGCTGGCCCACCAGTGATCTAAAGTGTGATAAGACACAGGGAGCACAGAACACAGCACATGAGATAGAGACTTGTGGCTTACAGTGAGAAATGGATACAGACTTGCTCAGATGTGGCTTTCTCCAAAGCTTGATTTAAATTGAGCAGCTGAGATACATCTTCGTATTACGGCTAAGATAAAGGAACAATATGTCCCTGATTTAATGCCAAATTTATTTCTCTCTCTTCTAGACACTCTGGGGCTCGGAAGTACTAAGGTGAGTAAGTGCTTACAGAGGTCTTGTATTTGTTAGAATATCAGAAATTAGATTGAAAGACTGCTGTATTGTAGACCAAAAGGCCCATAATAACTGTGATCTTGGTTACTGTCATGACACCACTATATCTCTAAATGAGACAGCAAGAACAATAAGTAAGTTCTGTAAGACTTATTGTTGTCACTATTTTCCTTCAATTATTTTTTCTTTTTCTATTTTTTTTTTCTTATGACACTGATCTCTAAGATTCAGACCTCGGACATGGACAGCTAGATCTCTCTTAAGTAGAGAATGATTTTATTGTATAATGCAAGAATTACGACCAAACTAATTTAATTTTTTATCATTTTGCCACATTCTCCAAAGCATTTTCACACCCACATTCTACCACCTACCTTTTGTTCTATGTGAACACATGAAGAATGGAATTTTAAAACTAATTTTCTTTATTTATATTATGCATTAAAACAGCAGTTACTAGGAAAAAAGAAATCTTCATAGCTATTGGTTCAAAAATGCAAAGAAGTTAGTAAAGCTTTTCTCTTCATACATTCATCTTAATATATAAAATGCAGTTATCTTACAAGATTTTTCCTTGTAGCTAATAAAATATTTCTGTTAATACTTTAGCTTGCTTCATCTTATGATTTGTTTTATCATTTTCCTGATAAGCAGAGGACTGTGGGTTTTTCTGACGGATCTGCAAGCTGATAACCTTTCCCCATTCAAAGATCTTGACTCTGACAGCAGGAATGGTGCGGATAGTGGTGTCTGGCTGCCAAAGGCAGCAGGTCCTTGGACTCATGCATCTGCCCTGACTCAAATCACAAGCCACTACACTGCACATTACACCCAGCCCTATGTGCTCTGAGTTCACTTAGATACCAAGGAGAAATAGCTAGTATGAGAGCCTGGAATTCATCATTACAAAGCCTGGAATGAGGTTTCAGAGCTGAGTGTCTGCAGCAGTGAGTCATACCAGTGAAGGATGGTGTACCTCGCCCTCCTCTTACCAATTACCCAGATCTGCCTTAGCTCCCTGAAAAGTGTTTGGGCTTGTAGTAGCCTGTGGATTGTGACAACTGACTGACTATAAGCCACTTTAAGATGAGTCTTGCCACTTTCTGAGTTGTATTGACTAGTAAAATTCTGACATCTAGGAGAGAACTTTCACAGCTGGAAGCTAGATGAAATACCTGATAACACCCCAAATTATGCCAGATGCATATGCTTTAGCAATTAAATTCTGCCCCAGATCTCCACTGCTGAAGGTAGGTGCTCACACACAGACACTATCTCTACTCTGTGGGTATCCACCCTTAGTTACCCCAATGCACCAAAAAAAGGTACTAAGGAAGATGGTACATGAAAAGCCAATGTATCTGCAGTCAGAGTTCAGGGCTGCATGAACATAGATCTTATTTTTAAAAAATCTGTCAAAATTCAGTACATTCAAATCCAAACAACCAGAAATCGGACATATTTTGAGAAAATGAAGACAGACATCACTGATTTCTAGGCTGTATTTGTGTCAAAATACTGTCCAGGTAGATGCCATTTGCAAGATTATGTATCTGTAGGCAGCATCAGTATAATGGAATGCTATTATCTCTTTTATTTATAATAAAAAAAAGTCAAATTATTATTTATTGTCTAAAAGCACGTTTCACAAGTTCATGTTTGAGATACTCAATAAATTCCACCATTTTGTTTTCTGTATAAATGTGTAGGAAAACAGCTGAAAGGTGTACACTCATGAAATCTACAGCTGCCTTTTAATGGTGTTTTTCCTCACCTTAGATAACCTTACTAGCTGAATAAATTATTTCCTGTGTGTTTCAGTTAATTGGAATAAAAATATTTTTACAGACATGAATGACTTATTTACAGTGTCTTATCACTGAGGGCAGTATTCCTCTTCCTTAACTTTAGACATCTACAACATAGAACCTCTGATTTATTTTCCCTACTTCACCTTTGTCAGAGGAGAAAAGATCAACATTTATGGTGGTGCATTTTCATTTTCCTTAATTATAGAAGGTTTTTGTAGGGACTAGTTCAGACAGGGTCTTCTACATGATAAGCCTCTAAGATCTTTGTTGCCAGCAAAGCACATTCTCACCAGGACTAGGATAAGATGCATTTAAGGAAATGTCATCAAGTTGGAAGAAAATATGGTCTGTCAGCAATTCAGTCAACCTACACACCAATTCCTGTTGTTGTTTCAGGACCAAGGTGCTTTTCTGTCAATCCAAAAGGTCATTTCTTCTATTAGCTGTGATATATAGGAGGTGCTCTTGAATTACCATCAGTCTGCAGATGAAACTTGCACACTGGGTAGTTCTGCGTCAATGGCTGGTGAAGGAGCTGTGGGAACATGGCAGGGAAGAGACTGAGCTTTACTATATTTATTGACATGGCGGTAAATTCGATTTTCTTTTGCCTTGAGTGCAGTCTTCCATCATGATGGCTAACCCAAATTAGCTGTTTCAAAAGCAGTGTGGTTTTTTTGCCTACCAGTGACATATATTAAATATAAGGTAACAGCTATTATGTACTCAGGCAAGTCGTATGCATTAATAATGTGCTTACCATTACCAGATAGCACATGCGGTCTCTCAGGTCTGCATGAGTGATCTGACCACACTAATAGCTGTTTTGTTGTGACAAAAATACTCACAATTTTTAAATTATTTAATATTTTTCAATAAAATTACTTTTACGGTTAATGTGCTTCTGATGTTGGCATCCATTATTTTCTGGCAACACAGAATGAAACCATGGTGGAGGATCCCAGTTCTCCTTTTACTTTCATATATGTCAACATGAAAGAGCTGCAACAGTGTAAAATGGGAACAACATAAGGAGGCCAGAAGTGTCCAGCTCAATACAAACTTGCTTTTTATATCTCTATTGTGTACTATGCCATGAAGTAATTAGTAAATGCAACACTGTCATTATTTACTTGAAAAAAAAAAAACAACTTTCTTTCCTTTGTGTAACAAAGAGCATTATTTTAAAGGTTACTTTCAATATTAGAAGTTTAATGGGAAAAGAGTCTTTTAAGAAAAAAAACCTAATAAATTAAGACAATATTTACTGTTGGGTACAGATTTCTCTTTGTATGTCATATATACAATGTGTTGCACAAGCTCATGAGCTCTGAAAATTGAGCTTCTAACTATTTCCAAATTATCATTCAAAATTAGTTAAAACACTGCATCTCATCCTCGTTCCAGAGCCATAAAACTGAGGTTAACATCACCTCCTACTGCTCTGAAGTTTCAAAATGTATTGTATTAGGGCATGGAGTTATCTATACAACAATAAGAAGAAAATAAGTGTAACTACTCATCAATTTGAAAATAGTAACTATTCTGTGTTGTGCAGGAAACAAAGGATGGTGACCTTCAATTATATGCAGTCATATAGTTACAGACAAAATTGCTAAAAAGACAATTCTGGCTGTCTTCATTCTGCCACTTCCCTGCTTTTGACTACTCAGCTTTGTAATTCTAATCTTGTTCTTTTGAAGTGGAGGTTGGGAATTTTTTTTTGTTCTGCAGTTTCAGCTGCTAAGACAATAGGCTCTACTTTGTATGAAGCCTCTGTTTTCCTATGATGACATGCTGGAGTTTTAGGTCCTCTTAGGACACAGTTTTAGTAAGAGATAAAGAGAGAAGAAGGGGTCCTTAATTTAACAGCCACGCAGACTGGTTCACCTCTTCTTTATTGTGCAAATAAGTGGCCAGTTCTTTGGGGGAATACGGTTCTGACCCCACAGGCCTCACCTCATGGAAGTTCAAGAACATTGCTGGTTGTATTGGTTTTGTTTGTTTGATTGATTTCTATTTGCTTTCTTCTCTTAGTTCAAGCACATGTACAAACTTGTGAGCATGGAACTTATCACTCATTCTCTGCTTTAATAATGTGGTTGTGCTACGATTTGTAATGTATAATGCGATAATTAAAACAAAATTCAGTGCTTTTCTCTCCCAGGTGAATGCTCAAACCATTAGGATGCAACTCAAACTACCTTTCAGTCATTTTGAAGTTCAAAAGGACCGTTTTGAATTTATTAATCAAACTATGATTCCAATTCATGTCCCTCAGTGCTTGGGTCAGGACTGTCATATAAATGATGAGGTTTATATATTCCATCAGTCTTAACAGAAATGAGAATCCATTTTCATTTTCTCTGTAGGCCTTGATTCTGCCCATTCATGCAAAGTCTTTGGAAAGCATCTGGTGGATAAGATATTACAAAATCAAGGCTTGCTTTGAAAATGAGTTAGGGCTGAGTTGCTAAGGTAAGACAGTTCAGAACAGACTTGCAGCCTCACGGGGACATTGAAGCAGAGCACAGATGCCTCTAGTGTTCAGCTGTGGCACATATTTGAGATACAGATAAGGTGTTAGTTGGGCCTGAGTATTTAAATTCATCTCCAAGTGTTCTTTGTCCTCTCTTCTGTGCCAAGAATTTGCAGTGTTGCAGGTAGATAAAATTTCCCAGACTTGCCACCTGTACATCAAGTTGGATGGAGACAAACCATGAGATCTTCAAGCAACTTTGCTGACTCTGTTGGCTTCACTAATGTAGGCAAGTTGGAGAGTGCACTGTGAATCAGGAGTGTTTGGAAAGTGGACTGTAAATCCAGGAGCCAGGGGTGCTTGTCACAGCCTGTAGTCAAAGCATGATGTCTTTGTGTTAACACAAATAAATAATTCTTGTTGGTTGGTCTTATCTAGTCTAAGTCACTACAGTTTACAAAGGAAGGTACAGCTCTCTAAGTCCAGCAGCGCAGTAATTCAGTCCACCTACTTTAAAAAGTACTTCTCTTCACTGCTTTACAGTGATCTTTAGCAAACAGCACACATTAACAAGATAGGTACATCTTTAAATCTTACTGGCACTGTTAGAACTGCTTGCAGCTCTGAACAAACACATTATTTTGTATGTGACGGTAATGGTTTTGGCCCACCCTTTGTACATGTCATGTAAAATACTACACTTGCAGGCTGGATTTAGAAGAGTCTGGTGTAGTTACCTGGAATCAGTGTGTATACCCACACAAATTATTAATTGAATTTTGTTCAGGAAAGTGAGTACTTTCAATCAGAAAGTATTCTGAAGTACAATTCAGGATGTACTGGTATCCTAGATACAAAAGGGGCTTAATGATGCCAATCACAGCTCGTATTGAATCCTTCCATATAAAACCCACACAAATAAGAAATAAAAATCCTATATTTTCAGACCCATTTCTGACAGAAAATAGTGATATAATCACACTCTGATAACATGTTCCAGAAAAAACAGCCAAAGGCATAATTTTTCAAATTATTGGCATTCAACTTTGTTCCTTGCAGGGAGCTTTAGGTTTTACTCCTAGATAAGTCATTGTACTAAAATTTCAGGTCATTGAGAAACCATTGCTTTTATATCTGCTAGCTGCAGTCCCACACATGAACCCCATCAGTCTTAGTTTTTTGTTAGGTATAATTAATTTTGAAAATGTACTGTGCTGAATAAATCATATGATGCATTACACACTTCACAGTTATTTTATCCATCTTCCATTTACTCCTTTTTTTGAATAGCAACATGTTAATCCATCCTGAGGAAAGAAGAAAAGGTCAAAAAAACCCCATTATTGACTGCAAAATAAAATTACTTTGTTAAAATATAAGTGAGCCACAAGCTTCTGGCAGTAATCTGAGATATTTGACAGTGGAGCCAGAAAGGCAGAGGTCCAGGCATTTGGGAAGAGGCCAGGGAAAAGAGAAGGAGTGAAAAAAGGGATTCTTGAAGCAAGGTATTAGTTATCATATGCTGAGAGAGGTTGCCCTTAAGAAGTCAGTATCCTGTAATAGACATAGAATGAACCTGCTGAAAAGTCTCTGTTTAATTTTAAAAATACTATTTTAATTATTTTTAAGCTTACCACTTTAAAAGCCTTTGACAAATTTGGGTCATGTCATTGACCCAAATGGCATCAAATCCAGATCCTCTCAAAAATCGAAAGGTGCACACAGTTAACATTCCAATTCACATTCAGATCAAATTTGCCTTTGACCAATAAAAATAGCTTTTGGGCATTTTTCTCAAGTGAACACCATATGAAAAGCTGCACTTCCATATGATTCTAGGTCAAGAAACAAATTATTTGCAATAACTCACACTGGTTTGCCAGGTCAGCAAGCTGTGAAAAACATGTGACAGATCCATCCATAATGATCCAGCTGCTCTGCCATTATATGACCAGACCCCACAGCAAGTGGTGCTAGCAGGGGTAAGGGAAATAAAACCCCTGAATATCCCAAAGATAATTGAACCTGACCCTATAAGTATAGTGGTAGTGATACTTTTACCTGTCCTTGATAGCTCCCGCCCTCCATATAGTCACACAAAACTGTCCCTTCTTCTAAAACGAGCTTCAAAAATTTTTAACTCATAGAAATTATCTATTTTACAGTCTTCTCCCAAAGCTGAAATTTAAACAATCCTCAAGATTCCAGATTCATGTGCATCTTTATGCATCATCTTTATGCAACTGTGCATTTCCCTTAAACTGAGATTAAATGCTGTATCCATAGTTAAGCACATGTACAAAGTCTTTGCTATGTCAAATTCTTATTTTCTCAGAATACTCTCTTTTTAAGAAAGTATGAAGTGGAGATTTAAACAGGGGTTTTAAGTGGGTTTGAAAGAGTTGTACATGATGCTGAGTTTTACTTAAAAATTTTGAAGGTTGTAAGATTCCTGCATATATGCCCACAGAGTTGAAAATACAAGGAAGTTGTCTTCTAAATCTATCCTGTACATAGAAGGTGCAGAGCTTTTTGGATTTTGGATGAGGTCTCTATTCCCTATTTTAAGTAGGGTAAAGTTGATCCTTTCACTATTTGTGTATAGAAGGATTAAAGAAGCGATATCTATTTGTGGTATCTCATTAGATGGGGACGAGGGCTGATAGACACTACAGGAGACACCTGTAAGAGAACTCTTCAAACCTCTCATAATCATATGGGGCTTACAAAGCATTCTGGAGACACAGATTCGATCAGGAGGAAAGGTATTTTGGAGAGAAAATCCCAGGCCATGGATGAGGGAGACTGCTATCATTTCTAGATTACATAAATGCAGGTTGTCTAACCTTCTGTCAGACTTCACATTCTTCCTTAAAATGTCATATCCTCATAGGCAAAGGTCTCTAGCTGACCTACAAAAGAACTACAGTGTTTGATTTCCAGCTTCTAGGCAGCAATCACTGCAGCAGTAGAATTAGCTCTGTGCAGAGTTGCTTGTAGCCTGGCTGCTCACCGCTGGGCTGGTCAGGACTGGAGCTGGTTTTCCCACTCCCTTTATCCCACGTTTCTCAGTGCAGAGCTTCAGACATACCCAAGCAGCCAGTGCGTACCTGTTACACTCCTCTCCTGAGGTCCTCCTGATTTTCCTGCCATCCTGGTATCCCTCTGCTTGTGCTGGATAAGAATTCCTGCAAATAGCACAGCTTCGCAGTGAGGAACCACTGTTCCGCCAGAACATTACAGGCTCTTTGCATTCTGGGCTTTTTCCCTTTCTGTGAATTTGTTTTCTTACAGTGTTTGGTATGTATTTGTACAAAGTTAACTCCTATTTTTTTTCCTCACAATGAGCAATATTTATTTATTTTTTCATATCTAAACCCTCTGCTTCTGCAGAGATCTGCTGACAGATAGAAGAGGGCAGAGAACTATTATTATCAAAAAACTTTCTTGTACTTGGAATGGGACTTATTCACAGTAAAAATGTCTGAATGCAAATAGAAAAATTTGAAGCTTAAATGATCAACGTAGAATTGGTGTGGATAGATCTATTCAGGACACTACCACTAGCTAAGCAGAATCAGGAATAAGCAGGATTGAGGGTCAAAGACTGCCCTGAGACATTTAGCAGCTGAGGTTTAATAGGATGCGAGTTAGAAGCTAAATTGACCCTCTTCCACAGTGGCACTTTGCTACAAGTCAAAATGTGGCTCATATTCCAAGGCCTCTACTCTGCCATGTTCTAATATCTGTGTGCTTTTTTTCCCATTTGTTTCCTTCTTTTAAAGCTCAAAGTTATTTTATTTCATTTCTAGGGGAAGAGATGAATGGCTGAAAAAACAGGCAAGAACACTGAACTGAAATTGCTTTCCTTTATGATAATATTTTAAAACATCCAGAAAAGGGACAACTTTCCTCATATAAATGTTGGAATCATTTAATACATTTTCAGGATTCTGATGCACTTTGTTAATGTCCCTGCTGAACGTGAGAATATCTGCAAAGCAAGCTATGCATAGGAACTGATCATAAGGTATCTAAAATGCATTTGAAAATAATAAAATTATTTAAGTTGCTGCTACTAGAATTATAGCTACTAGTTTGGGCAGTGGTTTGGAGGGTGATTCTATTTTCAGGACAATTTAAATAAGCTCAAGAAGGTTTTATGTTCCTACATAAGGATACGATATTAAAGGCAGAAAAAGAAGAATGGGCAGCACCTTCAATGTATAGTCTGGATGCAGGAGTAACAGAGAGGAAAAGAAATGTTTTGGGGAGATTTCTGTTGTCAGTAAAATGCTGCACAGATAATAAAATTCAAAAATTTGACAGCCGTGTTGAGGTAGTGTCTCTGTTTGCATAGAAGTTTTCTCAAGGCAAAAAAAAAAGCATTTGCTCATCTTGTTAATCTGAATTAAATTCTTGTGTTTAGAGGGAAATATGCAGTCTCTTCAGCCACTGCTGGTGTGAGTCAGTCACTGTCTCTAGAGATTGCTTCTGCCGCATAATCCCACTGCAGTCCTGCTCGGGAAGAGAGATCTTTTCAGAAGAGCTGCAGCACAGTTATTCTTTTATACTTTTTGATGACTTCTGGAAAAGAAATTAAATATGGCCTTTATAGTTTCTATATGATCCATCCTATTTTACAAAAACAATAAATCATATCTGATTTCCTTACATTTAAGGGGACTTTTTCTCAGAAGTAGGTTTGGACTCCTGACTTGAGATCGAATTCTGGACTGATCCGTTACTTTACTTCTGGTGTTGTTAACAAGAAGCCAAATGCATTTATGTGAAATAACTGGATAGATTTTAAGAAAAAAAAAATATTCTCTTAAAGGGAGAAGTATTTCATCCTGTTCTTGACAGCATAGAAAAATCATGGAAGTTACACAGATCTGAGCTTAAAGATAGTTTGTTCCTTTGTATTATAAAGATGATTTTTTGTAATTGATCCTCAAAATATTACTTCTCTGTAAGGAGCCCATGTCCCCTATTTTTTTGTTTGTCTTTGTTATTCATACCAAGAGCTCTTAGGCATTTTCACATACCCTTCATTTGGCACTCTGTATTCAGCTCTAGCCTATGCTAGACAATTGACTGGTCTGCCCCTGTCATATCATCTACCTACCAGGAAATCAGATTTCCATAAATGTTACTAGCCCTAATTATTTGGACACTACACAAAGTCCTCCATTAGCTCTCCCATCCTCATCCGCCAAAGTATGATCCATTCATCTGATTGCATCATTTGTCCCTCAACTTTGAAGATGTTCATATGTCTTTCTTCTTTTGTCGCAAATGTCTAGGTCCCAGACTCATACTTCATCAGATTCAAGACAAGGATTCATCACTCAGACACTGAATTCTGAAGTGTGGTGGGCATCTGCAGAACAAAAGGCAATTCAGCACTGCTGAGGGCATTCACGATCTCCAAGCACGTTTGTTGCGTTATTGGTCTCAGTAAAAGCACACAGTACCCAAGTGCAGTGCTGAATCAGAGCCACAGATAGTGAGTCAACTAAATGAAAACTTAAATGATTTATAACAAAGTATTTAAATTCCATATTGCCCAAGGCATGTACATCTCTGTCAGTCCACTCTTTCTTGTCACCATTTGCCTGCTGTCCTATTTAAAATTCACTATCTTATCAGCTGGAGCTAAGGAAAGTATCAGAAAAACCGAAGTCAAAGCAGTACCCATAACCTGTCCTCTTTCTCAATAGCTGTTTGTAATGTGCTATATTAAATTTTAACCCCAATTTTGGTATTGATTTCTGAGCTAATTCAAGTTTCCTTGCTCTTTTCCTGGAAAGAAAAATGGTATGGGGAGACTGAACGAGCTGTATGACCTTGAAAGATTCAGATTAAGACTACTTCTGAGGTTTGAAAAAAGGAATTTATTCTGAACATTTGATTCTTTTTCCCCCGAAAAATAAATGTTTTGAGAGTTTGATTGGTCAAAAAGACTTTAAATCTAGAACATACAATTCGCTAGTCCTCTCCATATTCAAAAATCATAACAATTCCATCAGCTAAAGATTCAGAAAGACCATGCATCTTCTCAGTCTTTCCCAGAACTTGTACTTCCTTCAAACAACCTCTGTTGTTTTGTGACTATACTATTGTACATGATCCTTCTTTCAGTTCACCTTTAGCTCTGACATGTCTGCTTTTCACTCTGCATCTTTGGTACCTTGAAGAGTGTTGGAGTGGATGAGGGGTCCATGACAGTGCCCAGGGCTGTAGCTCCCATGGACCTTGTTAAGAGCAAACAGCAAAATAAGAGGTGATGGAGGTGTGAACAAGGTGTTCCATGAGAATTAACAGCAGAAGAAGCACTTCATTTAAAACAAATCAATTGGAGAACTGATGTTTGAGAAAGGAGTAAGAGCTGTAAGGAATACATTGGAAAGGGGGCGAGAGAGAAGGAAGGATAGGAAGCAGTTGAGCTGGTGCTTGGAGGCTGGAGTCACACATCTTTTTATTCAGCTGCAAATCCAAATATTGATCTAAAGTCAAATGTCCATATCCACAGTCTTTATCAATGTGTAAAGGCTTTAGACACTATATCAACAGGCTTACAAGAAATCCTTAGTAGAGAGTCATATATAGGCTGGCTCAGTTCTGCTCTCAATTTTGCACAAGATTGGCCAAGTATGCAGAGAGAAAATGTGATACCTATTTTGACATTATCTCTTCCCATGAAGTACATAACATGCACTTAAGCACCAGGACAAAATACTCTAAAATATAGAAGCTACAGACACATGAAAAAAGGCTGGATGGTACTGTAGTTTAAAATGAACATGGTTTTTTTTGGATATATATGGAGTACTCAAAAATTAAGTATCTCAAAACAGTGATATATTTCTTTATTTCTTAATTGCTATCTTCTCCCCACTAATTCAAAATATCATTCAAAAAGAGATTTTTTTGAAATGTCAAATTTAATGTGAAGGACAAATTTATATCTACCGTATATGAAATCTATTTGAGAATTCAGCTGAAATGCTCTTACAGTGCCATCTGCTGAAAAGCAGCTGAGGCTACAAAGTGTCAATTAATTCTTGCTACCTGTAAATTCTTGGTCCATCCTAGTTTTTTTCCAGTTGTTTATGCAGTACAATGTCATAGCACAAAATCTGTAGACCCAATGCAGGGGAAACTAAGAACAATGCATTTGCCCATATTGGTAAGTGTATGGTGCCACTGGCAGGTAAAACCCAACTGTCTCAAACGAGGGGATGCAAGCATGCTGAGGGTTTAAATTCATTTATGCCTATGCACAGCTTAAGACCTGGATGTCTGCACCAATTTTTTTCCCCTCTGTCAGGTTGCCTCACATAAAGCAGCCTAAATTTAATAAGCTCTAACATGTTCAAGGAAAAAAAAATAATACAATTTTAAACTGATTTCAATTCTCATCTATAAATGCTTGTCAAGCATGTGACTAATTCTTTTAAAATGAAGAGGATAGACTGCATGGATTAAGGTAAGCTCTTGTCACAGCCTGAACTTGAGCCATGTGACAACAGCCCACTGGTCTGAACTTAAAGATTATTATTTTTTTATTTTTTTAATCAGCAACTGATCTGAGTTTCAAATTGGTTCTTAATTAGAGCTGAATATTTCTGTCCTGCTTGCTGTGTTAGGCATACTCATCCTTCATTATTTTCATATCACTTTATAAATTCTTCTGGCTTCTCAGTCCAGAGTGAATCAAATTTTTCAGCAGATCTCATGTAAGATCTGGTCAATAAGCTCAAAGCTGTGTACATGCATCTACACAGGAAATGCAGAGATTTTTTGGTGTACATACAGATGTAAGGCATCGTGTCAGTGAAAATCAGATTATTTCTTCCCTCCCACATACTAAACTAAAGTTTGAAAATGCAGTTTGAAATGCAGGTTATCTGGCATTACCCACTGCTTGAAAAGTTTGCAATGGTCATTTCAAGAAGTAATAAAATGTATTCCAGCAATTAATCACAAGCTGCACACTGTCAGAGTGGACATTCCATAAATAACCAAGAGGCTGGGGCTCTTTTTCATATGTTCTATCATGAATAATTTAGGCTTGTAAAAGCAAAGTCAATCAGTAACTCACTGAAAGAGAAAAAGACTGAATTTCAATTAACTCTGTCAACCAGCATGACTAATTCTACCCAGTTCAATGGATGTAGGACATCCTTTTTTAGGATGCTTGCTCATCAGTACTGAGCACCATGTCAGTGTCTGTTAGGTGACAATGTTCAAAGGCATTCATGTGATTTATTGCTGTTAAGTGCCATTGGTGTGAATTGCCCAAGCTAAGCAAAAATGTGTTTAAGCTTCCATCCTCCATCTTGGTATTTTAGGGGTTCCAATTTGTGTGTAACTGATTCAGAGACCTGAGCTAATTTCCCTAATTCCTCCTATGATTACTGCAGTAAGGTGTTCTTACTCCAGAGGGTAAGTCTTAAAAACTGGATTTCAACTCCATTTCTGATCTGTGCCTGGCAAGCCTCTTTCCCTCTTCTCTCTTCTCTGTTTCTTAAGTTTTGAAGAAATATAGGTAGATTCACTTCTGGAGTATCTTTAAATGCGCATTAAACTCCTCCTTTTTTCCCCTTTGCCTTTCTTTGTCAAAAGCTCTCATAAACATCATAATGATAAACCAGTACTTAATTAAGTACAAAGAAGGTCTGGGATAAATTATTCTGATGTATCTCATTACCAATTGCTTCTGAAGCTAAGAATTTCTATATTGAAAAAAAAATCACAAAAATCCCCAAACCTTGTGGCAAAATATTCAAAATGTGCATAAGTATCTGAAAGGTTTTGTAAAATTTGACAGATGCTTGTGTCTGTAGGTGCCTTCCTAGTCACAAAGTTTAATTCAATGTTCATGAAATTGTGTTTCAGTCAAGACAAAATCCTGTGCGATTTGCTAAACACAGCACTGTCTTTGGTGACACTTGGGTGATATCCAGCTGTTTACTGGAGATGGTGGGAATAGCAAGAGTTCTAGCTGCTAAAGTTTTTTAATCAGTCCATTCTGTTTATTACTCATACCCTAAAAGAAGACTGACTTTTATGAAAGATGTCAAATTTGAACTGCTACATATTCTTGGAGCATTCTAAGGACTGTGAATTCTCTTTATGGTTGCAGGCAGCCTGATCCTGTAATCCTTTTCTGCTTGCAAGAATGGATTATTTCCAATGGACTTTGTTTTGAAAAATGCCCTAATTTTTGTATTGTTGCTACAATAATAGTAGCAATAGAAAGCTTAGCTGCTTATTTTGGCTCACAGAAACATAACTAATGAAGGAAATTGTGAAATCTCCCAGAACACTGGAGTATTTAAAGAAAAAAAAAAACAAAAAACAAATGCAAATACTTCCCAAGTGTAACCATTGCTTAGCATGGTGTCAGAGCCACACCATTTGTTTTCATTTAGATTCAGTAACTTTCACATAATTTTAGGGCAAAATATAATCACCACTAAAATTCATGGACCAGGCAATCAATACTCTGCAATGATTAAAGAGATCAGTACTTGGCTGTGACCTAAAAAAACAATTGTAAGTTTTTATTTTCATCCCTTTAAGGTACTGGAAGGTCACAGTAAGTTCTCCTTGGAGCCTTCTCTTCTGCAGGCTGAACAGCCCCAACTCTCTCAGCCTGCCTTCATGGGTTGTCCAGCCTTCAGAGCAGCTTTATGCCCTCCTCTGTAGTTGTTCGAGCAGGTCCATGTCCTTCTCATGCTGGGGGCCCCAGAGATGGATGCAGCACTCCAGGTGGGGTCTCAGAGTGAAGCAGAGTGGCAGAATTACCTTCCCCCATGCTGGCCACACTGTGTTGGATGCAGCCCAGGATATGGTTGGCTTTCTGGGCTGCAAGCACACATTGCTGGGTCGTGTTTGGGCTCCTTATGAATCTGCAACCCCAAGTCCTTCTTGGCACGGCTGCTCTAAATCCCATTATTCCCCACCCTGTACTGATACTAGGGCTTGCCCCAACTCAGGTGCAGGTCCTTATACTTGGGATCATATACATGGGCTCCCATACACCTGGGAACCTCATGAGGATCCCACTGGGCCCACTTAAGGCACCGTTTGGCATCAATGGGATTCCCAGGCATCCTTGCCTCAAATGTTCTTTAACTGGTAACAGCTATACAGCTGTACTTCTACATATTGACACAACCTAATCTACAAGTAGGAAGCAAAAGAGACTTTCATTTCAAGTCACATTAGAATTTACTGCTTTACAAATAAGTCATAGAGGCATTCTTTTAAAATGTGCCATAGAAATATCTCTGTGCATTTTATGGGCCCTGGCAAGTTAGCTTCTCTAGGGTACAGGTTTCCTGAAGAAACAAATGATTTCTTCATTATCTTTGGAAGTCTATGCCATGCTGCACCAGAGCTGAAGCGTTGTTTATGTGCATTCTGCCAGCTCTCTTCAAGATGCTTAATGCTCTTACATTCTTCTGCCAGCTCCTGTCCTAAATTACATATTTACAGCACTTCAGGGAAATGAAAACTCAGGGTTGAAACCTCCCCTGCCACTTTTCAAAGAGGCTGCTTCAATCCCCACCTTGGAATTCCAGACACTTACACTCTATCCAGTAGTTTTAGAAGAAACACTCAGCGCACATTCAAAAAAACATCATCTTCCTTTTGGCATTTTTGACTATAGGTTACAGAAATCAGGGAAACAAAGTGCTTAAAAAGAAAAAATAACTTGATCATTCCCCAGGTTACACTCCTCATTATATACTGAAGAAATCAGAATTCCATTACTCTTCTAAATATCACAGTCACTGCAAATTCCTAGGGCTGTGTAGAAGAATTGAAGTTAAAAGAAAGTGGGAGATAGTCCTGCATATTGGGGTTTCTCAGGACAGAGCCTGCTGTGCAACAGGATATGCAGCAATCCAGAGAGAGAAGAAAAGCAGAAGCAAAATGCACTTGCAGCTTCTATTTGAAGGTACAGTCTATCCTCTTTTGAATAAGAAAAATATCCTCTTTTGAGTAAAACATATTCAGAGAAATACCAGCAGAAGCAAGGACATTGAATACACATATAAGAATTGAACATCTGTGACCTCTACAACCATCCTTGAAAAGCACTGTTGCATCATCCTTTCCCATTTCTTGCTCTTACCTGTCTTGCTAGAGAGCCTTTGCTAATATTTGTCCTGAGTAAGGTGTAGCAGGAGCTGCAATTGCTTTTTAAAACTTGACACAAAAGGAAGAAAAGTCAAGCTCTCAGGCATTCAGGCCCTTCCTTGACTAAAAGTTTCCAAAAGTCTATCCTGTCTTCCTGCTAACTGGAGGGGTTTTTTTAAAGATGTGTTTCTCCAGCTTGTTACAGAAAAGATGTGAATGCAGAAGCAGATGAAATGGAGATTTTTTTTTTCAACCTGGTTTAGGGCTTATTTGCATTCCTTTTTATTAATATGGATTGTATTTGTTTAAATGCTTAGTAAATAGGGATTTATATCAAGTTGCTAAATAGGAGGCAACTGAGAACCTCAGGCCTCCACTCTGGTATTTTTTTCTGGGCATGTCACTGGCGTGTAATTCAGTTAGGCTTTGGGATGTTCACGGGTCCTCATCACACAAAGTGTTACTATACCACAGACCCATGATGGAAAGGCTAAGAGGAATATTAAGTCTATGGTTTTGTCTGTGAACTTTATAAACCTAAATCCCTCCCCTTTTCTGACATGTCCCACGTCCTCTTGTTCCAGTACAATTTAATGATATTCCATTCTTAACCAAACACTCAAGTATTCTGCAGCAGCAAGATCTCTATTTCTGTTGCTGGATCTTCATTTAGTGACAACAAAGGCAGAATCCATCCTAAATTACAGGACTGCTAGGCTCAATTTAGCTATGCAGTTTTAGCAGTAAAAAGGAAAGGAGGATGGGGAGTGGAGGGGAATGTGTTTGTTAAAACAGCACATATATGGTCTGTCTAATTCCAGTCCCTAAACAGGGATTATGTGTTTGCATGACAAATTTCAAGGTAAAACGCGTTTAGCAGAAACAGTGCTTCCCAGCCTTCATGGGCATATAAGGCAAGTTCTGCATTTCACACTGTACTTTCCTCTCTATTGACCTGAAGAGATGAATATTGACAAAAAGGAAAACATCATTATTAGCCCATGAGATTGAATTGGAATGATGGATCTATATAGCAAGCTTTAACAGCTTGTTGCCAAACATCTGTTTTAATGAAATTCATTGATAAAAAAATCCCATAATGCATGTGTTCCTAAACCTTTTGAAAATTGTGGGTTTTCCAGTTTTTTTTTTCAGAATTCTATCCCAGTTTATTGTCCAGATACTCATACATTTTCAAAAAAAAACAATACTTAGCACTGCCATGACAGTTTATATGTTCCTGGCTGCATGCAAACATTTGCTGATGTGCATCCACACTGGCAGGAATTAAGCCCACACGTAGCTTTGTCACGCACATACAATTTCTCCGTCATTTAATCTCAGCTGACAATGACAACTTTGGAATTTTCTGTGTCTCTAAATTTGCATTTCTCATTGAATCTAAATGGATCTCCAATATATAAATAACTGCACCAACCCTGAATATTACTTTCAATTACTTTGAGTTTGCTGCTGCTCACATGGCATTCATGCTGGTCTTTCATGCTGTTTGCATTAGAAAACCTCTTCTTTCTAAAACAACCTCCTGCATTCAGAATTAACAACTCAATCCGAGGTTGAATTTCTTAAGCTTCTTCTCTGACTTTTTAAAAATATACATCTGGTGGTCTGTGGCCACAGCTCACTTATTGTTCTTTTAAACAAGATTTCATTTGGAGTCACAAATGCTAGAACTGGTTTTGAATAAAAGTAGCGGGTCTGTTTCACAGAATGCAAACTGAAATTCAGTACAGAATTAGAGTGACAATAATAACATCTTATTACAAACAGACCATGCATTTTGTAGGTGCCCAGTAAGAAAGGGTCAAGCTGTGGAAGGATCATTTCAGACAGTTGCTGCTCTCCAGGGGTAGCTAAACAAGATTCACTGATTTTGCCTACAATGCTGTTATGGAGTGGACCTATCCAGGGAGCAGGGATGAGCTTTCTGTTTTATTTTTGGCTGTTAGCAACAGCCTTAGGTAGGGCTATCTCTGGGGAAACTGCAAGGAAACCTCCAATGCTGATTGTGACACAGTACATAGGAAAGGGACATCTCACCACCATGGGCTACATTACACCCTGCTGCAAGGAGCCTCTGTCTAGCCCCTCTGGGCTAACAAAATGTTCTGGACAGATAAGAGCCATGATTATGGGGGCAGAGTGCTGCCTAACAGCTCCTCACTGTTAACTGATGTCACAGTAGATGGGGTTTAAACTTGCAATAAGTTCAGCCTGCTCACAGGGCAGCATAAATGGGCAGGCCCTCGTCTTCCCTGTGGCCTGCATTTCAGGCCATTAGGGAAAGCCTGAGCATCCTCCTTGGGCAAAAAATGAAGTGCACATTAATACAAATGTTAAATTCACAGTTCATATCTTAATAGGTAATGGAGGAAGATAAGATCAAGATCAGACAAACTCAGAAGCTAATGTTAATTCACATGAGCGAAGGCAATCCTGCTAAGGAACACAGAAATGCTGGAAATGATGATGAAGACCTGTCTCGATGTCTAGATATCTGCCTATTATCTGACAAAGGCCTACAAAGTTCATTTAGAGCTGACCAACTCTGTGGAACAAGATCCTTTTTACAAGACAGGAATAATAATATTAATTATTATTAAATAAGTGGCTTGCCCAGATACTCAATATATTGCAAAAGCTTCCTACAAAGAAAATGGGTCTTTTACTTCAAAAGCAGGGAATTATTTCAAAATCGTAATGGAATTAGGAAAGAATGAGATACTTGTACTCACTGGAAGGCATGAAAGAAAGCAAAGGTGCAGCTAGAGTGAAGCAGAGTTCTTCAAGATTTCTTCAGTAGTTCTCCAAGATTTCTTTCCTTTATTGTTTTACCCACTCATGCTTCATTTGTGCACTTATTTCATTCTTGCTAGAGGTTTACATGTCCTTGGTGGTTAATGCATACAAAGACACATCTACTTTAGAGTACAAAAATAATAAATAAAACTTTATTTTGACAGAAAGACAATAATAAAGAGATATTTGAGCTCTGTTCACTTTTCAGTTCCTGGTTTGTCTGTGTAAGAATTTCACAGCTGCTGCTAAAAAGCATACCTTGGCTTATTTTGATGGGGAGAGACATGCACAGATCCATGTAGTAACCATGTTCCACTTCAGGTATTTTCCACCAGCACCAGTGGGTCCCAGACTTGCCACTGGCCCTCCTTCATTTCAGCAAAATTCTATGTGAAGATGGGCAAGCATGACCCAACCTAAAAAATTTCCTTTTACTCTAAACTGAAAACAAACACAAATAAATGTGCTATGAGGAGAATGTTTCTCAAGGCGCCGTTCCCAAATTAATTTATAAACAACTGTACAATTTAAGCCAAGTGTGCTATGTGTCTATTAAAAATATTTTTAAGATACCCTTGCTGTTATTATAATTAAACAAACATGAGATGGAAAGTAACAAACACACAAAAATAGCCTACGATGACTTATAAGTACAATAACAGAAAAGCTAAATTTAATAAATAAAGAAGAATAGTGTAGTGACAGTGAGGCAAGAACATAAAATCCACAGAAAATAATGTACTGCACTAAAGAGCAACAAAAAACCTTGTCTGAAGGGCAGAAAATTATGATGAATGATATACTGAAGGAGAAAATAAAATATTGGTGAGCAAGAGACTTCAAATGCTTAAGGCTGCATGAACAGTGTGATTATTCACAGTGATTACTGAATGTCCCTAAGAGTCTTCTCAATGCCAGAAGCATTTCATTTCTTCCTAAGACCAACAAAACATTCTGCAGGAAGTGAAATCAGCCAACTCTTTAGCTAGACTAAAGGGAAGCAAGGTTCTGCATCACTCTAGGACACTTTCCCTGGAGGAATTGCACCATACACATAATTAAGCTGAACGGGAACTACTCCACTACTGCCTTTAAAAAAAAATTGGAAGGAATCCCAAAAGACTAAAAAATGTCTTTCCCACAATATCAGAATTTTTTTTAAAAAAAGCATAGTTTTCTTGATTTATATATGAAGTGCTATTTCTTTTCCTGCTAAATGTGGCTTTTTAACCAGAAAGAACAAAACCACTCCTTATGCTAAATACAATGTAATTCTACCCTTCCTCTCAGTACTAAAAAATGGGGAATTTTTAAAATGCAGATTACTTTGGTGTGACCTCAGGATCAGCAGGCCAAACTTCCACTGACCAATATATTCTTAGGTACTGTGTAAAATTACCTTGATAAGGTCCTGTAAATTTTTCTATTTATGCTCTGTTGTTGTAAATATTTTACATGTTCTTCTTATACTGATTGCAGGTTCTGACCTGCCTAATCAAAATCTCTAAAATTACTTGATTGTAAATGCCCCTGGATAAGGGGCATTTACACCTTGAAATGATTTCCAGGTGTTTTGTATGTAAGAACTTTTAGTTCAGAGATTTAGCATCAGAGGAGCGGCAACAAGCGATTCTCATATTGTCTCACTTTCCCGCCTTGAACTTTGTGAGTGTTGCTACTGACACACTATTTAATTGCTATTGTTGTGGGGAAAGATCTACCCAGATTAAACGTAAGCTGTTGTAAAATTCTGGGTATGACCAGACAATGTCCTTTTACATCATGTGAGAATTTCTTTTTCCATATTTAAAGCTTTCAGTTCCTTAATTTCACCACTTCTTGTCTGAATAGATTAATTAGGACCAGGATCTATTCAGTTTTCAAGATGCAAGCATGAAAAACATTCTGAACTGTCTTGGCTTTCAGACTCATAATGACCTTTTATTTTTGCCTTTGTGTGTGTGTGATTAATAGTATCACTATGTTTTGGCTTACCAAAAGTGAATACCTGTCCAGGAACCATTTTATATATTACACAGCAGAAAGTTTATGAAAAAGACTGTAGAAGATGTGGAGGCTTTGGTTCTTCAGAGATTGATGCCACTGATTGTCTGGAATTGTCTGTGTCAGATCTGTATTTCACTGTCAAATGAAATGAACTGAGAATTAAACAGAGTTCTGTCCTCTCAGCTTCTTCCTGACATCACCTCAAACAGCTTTGGAATCTGCTTGCATTTCAAATAGAGGGAAAAAATACTTTTGACGTGCTGCTGGTTAGAGCACTGTTTTCTAATATGTGGGCCACACTCTACTGAGGAGTTACACTAAGGACTAGTTTGTAACCAATGTTTGAGAGAGGGAAAAACAGGAATCAAGAAGAAATTTCACTCTACTTTCCAAAATATGAAGGACAAGCACTGAGCTGGAAAAAGAAAATAAATCCCTTTATAAATCTGGGAAGGAAAGGAGGGCCACGTTAGAGGTTGCTGTATCTCAGCACTCACAAATTATATTTGGTCTGCAATACACAGACTGTAGTGTAAACCCTCTTATCATTGAGCAAATAGTAATAGATGCAAGTTCTACTTTTCAAAAGTTGCATTTTCTGTGATGCCAGCAAAGGTCTGACATTGGCAACTTCGCAGGCTCATTTTCAAAGGTAAGACAAATTATGTCACTTTGGCTCAAGACTTCTATATCGACATCTATTATATTTCTGCTGAGACATTTTAGGTCCAATCCTATATGTGTTATTTACCTACACCTCAGGCTGTGAGCTCATCTGAGTAATTTACTTTTTCTGCCCATATGATTACTGCTGGTGATTTAAACAAAACTAGTAGATCATTAGAATATTTTCTACAGTACATGCAATAGTTCTAATATCTACTTCTTGAGCTCTGTACTCCCTGTCAAGACATGATTGTGAAAAAAATAATGTATCTTTCCTCATTTGTTAGGTAATATAAAATCTCCTTTTTTCTTTCTCTCTTCACTTGGATTTTATAGATATAGGAACCTATTAGATTAGTCATGATATGAAATGTAAAATATTTCTGAGTTCTCTCTGAAAAAGAAACCAAGAAAAATATTAATTCCATAAAGTATTTTTTCAATGTTTTTAAATTTAAAAAGTCTACAGAGTAAATGTTACAGAAAGAGAGAAAATTCGTACATTTATATAAAGTTCAGTACTTCTAACTACACATGTCAATCAAATGTAGTAAAAAAATTGGCTCTGGCAGAGGAGTTATTCAGAGCAACTTTGGATTTGGATAAAACAAGTCTCAAATTTGCACATGAAGTGTTTGGAGCCTCACACAACAAGCTTCAATAGATTATTTTATTCTCAGTGTTGTAATTTTCCTCTGCTTTATAATCAAGTTACATTCTTATTCTTGTTGCATCGCTCAGCTGGCTTCAGCCCAACTTGATATTTTGCTGCCCTTATCATCTTTTCTCTGCAGGTTCTGATTGACTGTGTTTTTTTTCTTTTTTCTGTGTCTTGGTTGCATCATCCTTTCCTCTTTCCACTATAGGGCATTTATTATTGCCCTTTCTCTTAGGAGCAATCACTGCTGAATATATATCAGATATTTTTTGACCCTCGCATTTCCTTTTTACTGAGAGGTGGCTGTCTCTTCTGTCACTTCCCTTTGGCAGACAGATCCCTAGCAACAGAAATCTGCAGAACTCCACTGCTTTCACTGGAATAACTCTGCTTTGTATTAGCAGAGGAACTGGTTTAAAATTCAAAGATGCTTCTTGTGTTACACCTCAAGAACAGTGTCATTACTTTCTTTAGTTTAAAGTCTTGTATTTAAAGACAAGGGCGCATTACCCTCTGTAGTAGTGTAGTATATTTTAATAAGGTTTATATACTTTAAAAATGTAAAATAGATTTTATAAAATTTTTTGGTTCCACTCATTTCACTCATTTAGGTGGTCACATTTATTTTGAGGAAGATCTGTAGAGACTTTTGATAGGGGAAGATCTGTAGAGACTTTTGATAGGAGATAATATGATACTGACACAGAAATAATCCTTAAGGCTGTGAAATCAACAGAGTGAAAGATCTGTCATCACAGAAATAGAACTCAGAAGACAGACATTTCTGCTGCTCTGTACATTGTTACTGTTTAAATTACTGTAGGAATATAAAACTCAGCCAAGAACCAGCAGCAAAAGCTCATCATGAGTGAGGTGGAACATACTTTTGAACCTTCTTGAAAGGGTGACATTTGAGACTATTCCTGTAATACAGGCCAGGGCTTCAATGACTGCACTAGCACTTCCTAACTTACCTTTGGGGTGGAAAACCAGCTATCAAACAGCATTCACTGTTGTTTCCAATACAATGCCCCTTTAGTGAACATGAAAACTTCTCTCCAAAGCACAGAGAAATCTGTGTAGCTATGCACCATGGCACTCCTGGACTGAGGAGTTTACCATTTACCATCGTTCAGGGGACATAAGCATTAATTGGATAATAAAAAACTGCAGAAACCTGTCTAACCTTTCCCAATTAAAAGAGAGAGGATGGAAAATGTTAGGTCAGTTGTGAACTAGATTGCCAGAGAAAAGAGAAGGAAAAACTGCAGTTTTCTGCTGATTAAGTAGGAGAGCAGTGCACCATGACAGCAGTCTCTCCCACATGTCACCCCTGTTGAGGAAGGCACTTGTGCCTGACCTTCTCCAAGATGATGTGAAGCTTTGCCATCTCGTGTTTCTGTGTCCCTAGAGGGAGCCAGGGCTGCGCTCCTTCCTGGGCCTTGACCCAGTAATACACCCCCTGATCAAATCAGCTGTAGATAAGCCCTTAACCACTGTTGTTGGGACTGATACCACCCCAAGGTACTCCTCTGTTTACCACTGCTTGTGTTTGTAGAGGGGTGGACAACGGAGTGCCAATTTCCCTGGTGAGTCAGGTAATATTCTAATGGGAGCCACAGAGGATTGTCTCACTCTTCATTATGCCATCAGGTTTTAAATATTTCATATTTATACATTTCTTCGGATGAGGGAAAATACACAATCCTGAATTAATAGTTTTTTCTGGAAATCTGATTTTTTTTCCTCTTCTGCCCTGCAGCCAATAAAATGCTATTAAATACTACAGGATCCCTGCTATTTCTCTCAAAGCTGAGATAAAGGGTATTATTTCTCCCCTTCTGTTTATTTTGAGCATCTTATCTGTCACCTGTGCAGAACTGGTTTTGCCTGTGTTCTTTCACAGGCACAGCATAAGTGCAAAGGCCACCTAAAAGATCTGTGATACCATAATTCAAGTGTTAGTTGCACATAAGGTCCTTATTTTTAGCTTTTGCCTGTACTACTCGAAGAAGGCTACTCTTTGGCCCTTCAGGAGAATATTGGGACACTCTATGACGAAAAAAAGAAATTTAATTTTCTCAAAAGTAGGCTTAGTTGCCACATTTGGACTGGACAGCATTTTTACATTGTAGCATCTAAGATCCAAGTAACGAATTTTAATATTCTGAGTCAGGTGAATTTCTAGTAATCAGATGTTTTCTGTTGCTCTTACTTAATTCTACTGGGAGTGATTTGCTAATCCTAGATTGCAACTCTCTTCATTTTAACAACCTCAATTTTATTTTCTTTGACATTTATTAGTAGTACTTCTTCTGAAAATAGGTTGATACCTTGTACTGGTGGTATAGCATTGCTCTTGGAAAGTATGAGAGACACATTTCTTATGCCACCAAACAGAAAATGGATGAGATACTCAGCTCAGCAGTATCACCTCAGTAAAGAAGTCGGTGAATGCTGCAATACAAATAGTATTTATTCTTAATGGGCTGTGAACAAAAAAGGACTTCCAGTTCCATTTATTTGGCATTCTCTGTGGTTTCCATAAAGGTTTTACAACTCTTTTGTTACTTAAGTCAAACAACTATAGGCTTTTGCCCAAACTGAAATGCATCACGACTAGTCTATGGACATATGTTTGGGCATATATTATGCATTACATAATCTTACCATTAAAACTTCTTTCATGCTAAAGTTCTTTTATAACTGCTAGCCATAATTGGTTTTGGCCTATCTGGGTGGTATTTGCTGTGAATGAGCTCTTCACAGATTTTGCAGCTGTACTCCTCTGGTGCCAGATTGGACACTGGCTGGGTAGTAATCAGAGAAGTGCTTTGTCAGCTAAAGGACCATGGCCAGATAAATTCGAGAAAGGCAGAGCCTTACCTGCCATGTCCTCATGTTCTGTAGTCACTGTCAGGGCTGATGTTTGCTTTTTCATCTTGGAAGAAAAAGTATTACACTATCCTTCCATCCTGTATAAACAAATTTCTATCTATACCTCCCTCCCTTCCTTCCACCCTCCCTCAAAAGAATACTTAAGAGTGTGCTTCACAGGTTCCTGGTGTCCATGAGGAACATAAATATTCAATGTGTTCTCTGTTGTTTGGTTTAGCTGGGAGGACCAAAGCAAATAAACCCACCTGTTCTGTACTCAGATGAAAACCATCAGAATTGACTGTGTTACAGAATCCATGAAAAAAGAAAGAAAAAATCATAAAATTTGTGACTTTATCCTTTTGGGGAGAAGATAAGAGCCCAAGATATGCTCCAGGATAATGGTGGGAAAAGATGCCTATTCTCAGAAACTTCTCTAACAGGCAAGAAAGGTACGAGGTGAGTGTCTATCCATCTTCTGTCACCCACACCTTGGGGATGCCACACTGACCTTTCTTCCACTGTTTAGCAGTGCTGAGGTGGTTGCATCCCAACACGATCACTCTCCCTTCATCAGGTGGCTGCCTGACACCAAGAGAGCTGACACAAAAGCAAAATACTCTGGAATTCAAGAAACAGTCTGGGCTTTATCACAATGTTATGCCAGTATTATCCATAAATCAAGTTACCTTTTTGCAGTTTTCCCTCCAAATATGTATGGAAACCACAACAACCTATACAGAATGTGGAACTATATGTGTCTGATAAAGACAATCACATTTTAGTTGAAATCTGGTTTAAGATTAAAGTCTGACATATGGCCCATATAGCCTGAATCACCTAGAAATACATCTGCTAAACTACATTAATGTAGTTTTTGAAAGAAAAGGTGGTATAAGCATGTGCTTTTACATGTAGAAAGACATTAGCATAAAACATGAGGTTTTAATCAGGACAGTCAATTTTCATAAATACAAAGAGATTTAGAAATTTATCTATATCATGTTAAAATGTTTCAGAAGCAAGGTTTTTCTAACAGCTCTGCAGATGAGTGTTTTAAATACTAGATATGAGCTGTATTCTTGTCCTCTGTAGGTGGTTTTCTCTTAACTTCAAAGGAGATGGAACATCCTTCACAGGCTCAGGAAAGACAAAGAATCTCTAAAGTCAAAAAATGTACATTATAGCCCCAATATTTTCTTAAAAATGCACTTTCTAATATCACTATTTTTCAAATCATATTCAAAACCATGAGGTGAAAAGATAGCTATTGGCTGTTTCCCATATCCTTCAAGATGTGACAAGTTATTTTCCCTACATTTTAAACTGTATTTTCTGAATTTTTCTTTTTGCTCTTCATTCCACCACTGTGCAAAGAAGATACTTCCTTTCCCTTTCATGACTGCACTTTAAATGTTTATCCTGTAGTTAGTGTTAATCCTAGCTACCTCTACCTGCTACTTTATTTTCCTCTTCACTGTCTGAAATCCCACTACCTCATCAATGCTAAAAATGAAAAAGCTGTGGAGAACATCAGCTGGCATTAATTAACCTTGATTGCAGGGAAACTGGTTTTTTATGCTGATGAATCATGAGGCCTCAGTTTTCACCAGTGATCAAAATCACATCCAAATAGGGATGTGATAAATTAAGGACAAAAATTTTGATCATATTACTTGTTAAGTCATGCCTATACTGCTGGCCTCCCGATCCTTCTCTAATTACAAATATTTACATTATATTTTGTGGTTTTTGTTTTAATAAAATAATGTCTTGTTCAATTTCAAACTGTAGGATTATACTATTGTATAGCAAGTACAGTAGAATTGTACTATTTTATTTACAAAATGCTGCACATTTAAAAAATCAGTTACTCAGTCTCAAATATTTAATATCTTCTGATTGGAATTAGACATTACATATGATTCCAGGGGAAATCACCATGGGAATGTTTCATTATTTAGGTCTGTGATAGGCTGGAGGGGAAGGGGCTTAGCCATCAAAGTTTAACAACATATTACTGTAAAATTCTCTTTTATTATGTTAGAGTATAAAAGTCAAATCTGACTTTAAAACAAATGGTAAATTTAATCTCTGTTATAGCTCTATGGAACCGCATGAGAAAAAGAAGAAATATGGCATGGGGAAGTCAAGAGAGAGAAAATTGAAGCAAAGTAAAGAACTTCTAATGTATAAGAACTACTGGAGCATTCTTTATAGAAGTTCCACATGCGTAATAAATTTTTATTATCCTCTTTAACTTGTTAGACTCCTTTTCTGGCAACATGCTGAAAATGTGTAACATGTAAAGATATTAAATACAATCTAAGATTGTATACATTTAGTATGTATAGTCTGTTAAATTATTGTATACAACAAGTGATAATATTGCAAGCTGTTGTGATGATACCAAAAGTAAATACATTATTTCTGCCAGATACCTTTTTCTAGATGTACCATCTATCACACATATGGAGACAACTTCTACTTTAAAAAATCGCAAAAAGCCCCATGGCTACAGTGAAGTTACAGGAATGTAAAAGTCAATCTGACACGAGATTTTTTTTTTTATAAAACGGAATTTTGGCCTGTTTCTTTTTTTACCTTGCAGCTTGCATTCTCATTTATATGTGTTTGAAGATAAAATAATAAAATACTAAAATTGAGATCATTATTTCCGGTTCCTCACATTGGACTGACTGGTTTACATGTAGGTAAGAGACAGTCTGTGCAACTAGACAGTGATGAAGCTGGCATACCTACAAACAGCTGCCTTCTAGCAGGTATTGTTGCTTAATGCCATCAAGAATCTTTAAACAGACTGGTTCAGAATTACATTCCCTGGGTCTCTGAAAATACTTTTTCTTTACTGCATTTTTTATATAACCATGGCTGGAAGCATTTGGAAAAATGTCTTTACAGTATTCAGGTGCTGAATGGATGGTAACAGATTATATCTGAAAACATTTTGCTGACTAAAGTTCACACTTGCACCACTCAAAGTTATCTATCTCTCCTTGTGTCTGTTTAACTACTAAGAATTTGTTCATGGCAAAGATATGTAACTGTCAGTTCATTATATAAAATATTTATATATTCTTCCTACAAACATTACAGTGAAAACTCTAAGATTTCCAAAATATGTCAGAAACTTGTTTCCTAGTCATTTGCCTGTCTGGTAACACCCCAGTGCAACCCGTTCTTGTCCTTTATTACAGTTACTGTTAGTTAAACATAAATGCTGTGAGAGATTTTCATCTGCAGAGAATGCAGGTTAAGCAGACTGCCATGTAACCATAGAATCCCTGAACCCCAGAAGAGCTTGGGCTGGAAGTGTTGTCTACTACAATCACCCCTGCAATGAGCAGGGACATTTTCAACTAGATCAGGTTGCTCAGAGCCCTATCCAGCCTGATCTGGAATGTTTCCAGGAGCGGGGCAGCTGCCACCTGTCTGGGAAATCTGTTCATGTTTCACCACCTTCATTGTGAAACATCTTTATTAAATCTAATACTCTGTTAGTTTGCAACAGTCCCTACTAAAATTGTTTTTTTTCCATCTTTCTTAAAGGTCCCCATCAAGTATTGAAAGTACACAATAACCTCTCCCCAGACCCTTCTCTTCTCCAAGAAGCACAACCCCAGCTCTCTCAGGTTTTCATCACAGGAGAGGTGTTCCATCCCTCTGATCATTTTCATGGCCCTCCTCTGGACCCACTTCAACAGGTCCATGTTTTTCCCATGCTGAGGACTCCAGAGCAGCATTCATGAGGTCACACCAGAGTGGCCTCCCTTAACCTGCTGGCCAAATTTTGATGCCATCCAGGACATGAGTGGCAAGGATGCTCTCTGTCCATTCATACCCCAACCTGTGTAGATGCTGGAGGTTGCCCCAAGCCAGGTGCAGCACCTTGCACTTGGCCTTTATAAGCCTCATTAGGTTCCAATGAGGTCACTTCCTTGAGTTTGCCCAGGTGCCTCTGGATGGCATCCTGTCCTTCACATGTGTCAACTGCACCACTCAGCTTGGTGTCACCTGCAAATGTGCTGGGAGTGCACTTGATTCCACTATGTCATCGTCTAAGACATTGAAAAATACTGATTCTGGTCCCACTATGGACTCCTGAGGGACTGGTGTATTCTAATTCCTCAAAAATCACTGAATTTAAGACTCCCACGTTGTGCATCCTTCTTTGGAATGGCAAAGAGCCTGATTCTAAGTGGGAACTTCAGACATCAGAATAATACCAAGACAATGTTGCACAAAGTGGAGTTTTACTATTTTTTAATGTCATTGTTTGTTTGTTTAGTTAGTTCCTAATTGAATTTTTAATATAATTACTTTTTCTCCCCCTATTTCTCTGAAATACCTGCCTTTAAATTAAACTTATATTAGCATAATTATTTTGATATTCACCACTAAAATACTCACCCATTATACCATGCACGTAGGAACATGTTTCTCCCACTAGTTAATTGGTTTCTCTGGTGTTGTGTTATATTCTTCTAAATGCTTTACAATATAAACTAGCCTTGGTCTTGACCACCTATATTTCATCTATCCCCTATGTCAGTAGTGATTCACACTCTCAGAAAACAAGACTCTGCCTATATAAGGAAAAAAAAAGCCTCTCCTTTTATTCTCATGAAAGAATATTGTTAGTGTATAATATAAATTCTTTAAAGAGAAGAAGTTTGAGCATGAGAAAGGCTGTTTTATGGATTGAAAAAACCATGGGCTCTAATAGCGTTAAATGACTGGAGTGCTCATCTGCTGCCTGTTATACCCCTCAGTTTTCCAGAGTGCCCAGCTGTGCACATAAATGGTCTTTAATGTGGTTATTGATGAGACTGCGGGCAGAACAGGACTGCTAAATAAAAGGAGAGCCTTGAATGCAATGCTGGTGTCCAGAGTTTCTTTGCAGAGAGCAGCAGGATGTAATGTGATTAGAGATTTGTGGCTGGCATTGAGCCTGAACACAAAACCAGAGGCATTTGCTCAGCTCCAGCAAACGCTGGTTCAGAGGTCAGAAACCATTAGCACTGGAAGGGTGGAAAATAAATACAAGACCTGGGCTGCAGAACCAGATAAAGGCAGAGAGCAAAGCAAAAAGCTGTTTTGGACCACTGCTTATGCATTGCTCAGGCAGAGCTCATTATTGTCCAGCTGAAGAATTGTGCCTGTCTACCAAACACAGAACAGAGCTCCTAAGAAACACTTAAATCTGAATTGTGCTATTTTTCCTTGTCTGGCATAGTGCAGCTTGGGCCATGTATCCCCATCTCACTTGTTCCCTTCTGCTGCAGGGAGGGAGGTTCTTGCAGGCCTGGGACAGAAAGAAATTTTACTTCCTCTTGTCAAGTCCTTACAGTGGCCAGGGACAAGCATTTCAGGGTGTCTGATGTGGTTTACCTGCATGTGTTTGGGAGGCAAAGAGTTTCACTTCTTATTCTGGACCAAAGCAGCTGCCATGGCCAGTGGGACATGGAGGATAGACTGGGGCAGGGCACTCAGGATCTAGGCTGTGCTATCTCACAGGACTTCTTGATTGTTTCCTGCTGCTCAAATATGTTTATGCTGTTGAAATTGTTGCTGTGCTGCTGGCCACGCTGTGTTTTGCTTAGTCTTCAGAGGGACCTGCTGGCTGTATTGACAGGTTCATAGGTCTCAGTGGGGCTTTGTACTTTCTGTGAGCATTCAGAGGCCCCTGCCAGCCAAGAGTGGGAGATAAGGTCTGACCTGAAGTATGGCAGTGCCATATGACTGTGACTGAAAGGAAAGGGTGGCACCTATCCAAGACCCTAATGTTGATTTTTTCCAAGGTATTTCCACGAAGAAACAATCCATATCTGGTGTGGGCAATTTTTTCAGTATGCCATGAAACTAGTGCACATTTCTGTATGTATGATCTCAAGCAAATCTGAGTCTGAGTAACCCTGCTGGATCTCCCAACACTGACAGAAAGTTTGGTCCAGGATTCTGGCAAGACTGGTTACTAGCTACTTCCTCAAATACTTAACTTTGCAGACAGAGATATTAATGAGCACAGCAGCAGTATCTTTTGGTATTTATAAATTCGGAGCCCTAGATATTGAAAAAGTGTGAAATAAGAGGCTATTTTTCCACTTCGTCTCTCTTCTATTTATATGGACCCACATGTGCATAATTCAGTCATGGGGAAAATATGAGCAACTACATTGGGAGAGACTGTCATACATATGCTCTTCCGAGGTGTTTAACCAGAGAATTAATTCCACACCCCTCCCCACCCCCCCTCCCTAAAATTGGAAAGATTTAAAACTAGATGGGGAAACAGCTGACACAAAGATCCTTTCCAGAGAAGGTGAAAGAGTCTGGAACAAATTACCCACCAATGACTGAGCAATAGTGAAAAGAGCTTTTTGGCAACCAGCCTTTGCAAGAGGAAATTTAAATTAAAAACCTTTTCAGTTTATGTCATTTTAAGTAGAAATTATCTGTGCAACTTGTGCTGATTGAGAGCACTTCTGCACTGCTCACAGAATTTGATCTAATAATTTTTAGTATAATTAGATAAAAAGAAGATACTGTACACTTTATGTTTTTCAAAGTCTTACTGATCAGTAAGACTGAGATTCTTAATCAATAATTACAACCATTTCATACTGCCCATCTCTCTCAGGGAGTCACTGCTGCCCTGTGATATATTTTGCAATTATATCACAGGCACAAAGTTACTTCCTGAATGTTTGCCAGTCTCTGTGCAACTGTCATTTCTCTTCATTCTATTCAGTTTTATTTGACCTTCAGTGAGAAAATAAGTTCCTCTTGCATTTTTCCATATCCTATGTCTTTGAAAAACTCATCCCTTTCAGCTCCAATGTGTTCTAATAATTTTCAACTTCATGTCATATATTTCTTTAAATATGCTTGAAAATGAATTCCAAAAGCCTTTTTGGCTGTAATAATTTTGGGACATTTTAGTGGAACTGAATTTTCTCACCATTTAAACTAAGAATATAAGAATTACTGCCAGTATTGAATTAAATATTGATGAACTAGCTGATTTTAGACAAACAAGTGCTATTTTGAGTCTTTTATTTTTGGAAACAATTGCCCCAGCTGTCTAAATATGAGCTGTCATTTGTGAGACCAATGAAAGCAAATTATCTCTCCTTTCCTTGCATCATTGTTGTTTCTGGTGAGAAGCTGGAGAGTTTCATAATTCATTGTGGGTCCAAAGGGCATAATCTACATTTTTCTCACAGTGTGGCCAGACAAATGTATCTGACAGGACGTGGTCCTGAGAACATCAGCTGCTTCATAAATCAGACAGGTTTGCAGTCTGCATTACAAATTGATCCTTAAGACATAACCTGTTGCAACAGAACTGTTCCAGCTATTTGGTACCAGTGACAACAATGCTAACACACCAACTCATTCCCTGTCCGGTTATAGAAGTAAAGATGCTTCCATATACAAAGAGCTTATGACTAACTGGGTGTTACTGTTAGACAGTCTGTCTTGTTTGTTGTATCTGCACAAGCTTAAATACAGAAGTCATAAAGAAGAAAAAGGACAACTAGGGAAATGAAACACCAGGCTGCATGAACGTGACATTTGCTGAGCTCCTGTTTTTAGGGAAGCCAGACAGTAATACAGGTGAACCCCAGAAATGTGTGCTTCATTTGATTTGCTTCTTTTTGTTTTATCCCTAAATGTTTGCATAGGTATAGGAGACTGTTAATTATGCTATTAAGTCAGCTCCCATGCAGTTGTGAAAACTTAGTTCAAAATGTGAAAGAATTTACTTATCACAGAGAATGAGACTCAGATGAAATTGAGTAGTGAAATAACTACATCTTCACATGCCCTGGGCCTCTTGCAGTGTATTTTCATTTTTTGAGCTGTTTTTCCTAAGGGAGGCAAAAGGTAGTTTCTAAGTTGCCTGCTTTTTGAAAACATCTTAAACTAGGCAAGACCCAAGACATATAAAATCACTGCTCATTTTAAGAATATAAGCTGAATTGGAAGCTGTGCTGAAAAAGAAATGAAGATTAATAAACTCATGAATGTATCTTATCCATTAACATCTTATCATCAAACTAATGGCAGTGATGGGGAATTTTCAAATAAAGCTTGATGAAATCTTTCCACTGTTCACATACTTCAGGGCTGGCTTTTTTCAAATATACTTATGCTAGTACTGCACCAGACATGTCTTCTCTGATTTATAACAGGGAATGTCTAAAGATATATGATTATAATCTATACATTGTGGCAACATTTTTAGCAGGAATATGTTCTTAATGCTGACGGATTCAAAAACTAACCACATCGGGTAGTAAGACCTTACAAAATCTGAAGTTCTTACACTAGAAGACATTTCTAAACTCTTGAGATTCATATTCATTTGGTATAAGTTCTCAGTTTTGTAAAATTGAAATGCAGTAAAGAGGCCTGAAGCCTAGAGCCAGGAAGAAAGACTGTGACTGTGGAAAAGAAGAGAAAAGCAAAACAGGCTAATCCTCAGAGCTGAGTTTTACACGGTGTGTGGATGAGAGAGGTCCCAGAATGCTGCAAGCATTTTTCCAAAGAGAAAGGCTTCACCTGTAGGGAGGTATCCCAGTGTAATTACAGTGCCAGGGGAGATCAGTGGGGGCTTGGCACACAAAATGCTTTTGCAAGAGCACAGAGATTTAGGTCTTTGGGGATTCTTCAAGTGAAACAGAGTGTGTCTGTCTGTGTGTTACATGGAACCATGCAGCATGTGGAGATTTTGGGATTACCTTTTCAGATCAAGGTATCCACTTCCTCTCAGATGTGATTTTATTAAACAGAAATGCTGTGGCACTATGAAGGAGATAGCAATAATCTACATAACTAGGTATCATTACAATATTAATGATGGCAATGAAATGGCTGCTAATTTTAATCAGCAATGAACTTTATCTTTTGCCAACCTTCAGAGCAACAACAATATTCTTGTTTGAGTTTGGGTTTTGAGGCACAGAATAAATTACTTCCCTGAGGGAGTAACTGTGCAGCAGCCCTTCACAAAATCAGCTCTCTCAGCTGTTTCATGCACTTCAGAATTCTCTAAGCCTCTTGAATTTGCTGTGGGCTAAGGCATCAGACTATGAAAATGTACATTAACTTCCTATCCAGTGGTAACCTGTTTGTTGGTATGAGCTATTTCACAGCTGATAATAGACAACTGAGGTAGCAAACAAAGTCCAATTTTTTGTCCCTTTAATAGTACAGCATCCCCCTTCCCTCCTGTGTAGCAATGACATTCAAATGCCAGTGTCTGCCTTTTTTAAAATATTCAGCCCTTTTGGATACAGATTTATGCTAGATTGCATCAAACTTGCCCTATTCCTGCCCATATTGAGCGGTCTTTATTTTATTAGCTTTATTCAGAGAAGAGATTTTGGTATCAAAGGTTGAAAGTGTTTCTATAAACAGAATAGGAAGCTACTCCAACTTTGTCAGAAGATTCATTATGAGGAAGGCTATCCATTTGTATCTAGTTCTTGTGCTGTCTCCAATGCTGAATATTGGCTGTTGTCTTTGGGGATCTACCCCACAAAAATACAGTTTCTATTGGCAAAAAATTATCTGGGCTGCAACAACTTCTGCATATTTTAACATCACAATATTATCCAGCAGAACCTTTTGCAAGCATCCCCCAGCAGAAGAATCCATTTCAGCTCTGCCACTCCCCAGACTCCAGTCTCAGTTCCTCCAGCCTCACAGCAGATAACCTCCCTAAAAGTGCAGTGCCGTGCACAAGCTGGCCCTGGGGTTAATCACCAGGGCACAGTTCAATACTTTCACTAACACAAAAAGCTTGGTGGATCCCTGTGCTATTGCTGTTAAGTACTGACTTTCTCTAAAAAAGTTTTACTCCCACTGTTCTCATCTAGAATTCCCTCTCTTCCTTCATTTAATTATGTAAGATGATGCTTGTTTCTTCTGGAGATGTTATATGCCATTGAAAATCTTGACAGGGAATGCAGCTTTTACAGCTAATTATTTTTAAAGAGGAAGAAGAAAGGATAGGAAAAATATCTTTTAACTATAAGCAGCTTCAGCTCTCACAGTACATGAGCACACTCTGTTGGATTGTTCTGATAATGACTGTGCAGAGGAAATGGTCGTTTTGTTTGAAATACTTGAAACTTCTGTTCACAAAAAAAAAAAAAAAAAAAAAAAAAAAAAAAAAAAAAACCAAAAAAAAAAATCTTCTTCATACCAGTCTAATTCTCATATTAAATATATTTCAAGCTATAAGTTTCTGAATCCAAAACCCCTAGAATATTAAATGCAGAGATTATATGTTGATTACTTGTAGCAAATACATAAAAAATGAACAGTTTCAATTCTAGTTTGAAGCCATAATGTCATAAATTTAAAAAAAAGAAAAATAAGGGAGCACGAATGAGTTGTTTCATCTCCTATTCTCTATTACTTACTATATAATGACAAAGGTTTTCACAATAGATGCTCTAAACTGATCTAACTCATCCTAGTACCTTCTGTATCTCCCCCAGTACAGGGAAGAGGAAACAGGGAATATTTAGATACAAAAAGGCAGATTATGAAATCATCCTGCTAGATTTGTAAGTGGTCCCAGTGAAATCATGCCCAGCTATCAGGTTTTACACAATTCATAGAATCATAAAAAGGCTTGTGTTAAAAGGGGCTTTCATGATCATCTGGTTCCAAGCCCCATGCCATGAGCAGGGATGTCCCTCACTAGACCTGGCAGGTCCATTCCTTTGAATGAATTTCAAAACTACTGGGGAACCATTCAGGCAGCAGATAATTGCCCCTCCTAGTTAAAGAACACTGCACATGCAAATTTTTTGCTGAATAGTGATAAGGTTAATGCCCATCGTGAGCTTACACGCTTACGGGGCCTTGCTACAGTGGAATGACAGAATTGTACTCATTTGGACATTGTTATTGCAATGTAGTGTGAATGTGCTTTGCACTCTAAGTGCAGTGTCTTTGATGATCACTATGATTACTTGAATCAAGTATAATCCAGTTTGGAAAGAATTATTAATATGCATTTTGGGAAAAATATTAACAGGCTTTTTCCTTAAGCAATTTAGCCTCAGTAATGAAATTAGAAAAAAGTTGTGTGCAGCGATCCTTTGTTTTTTTTTTTTTTTCCCTCACGAAATACATAAATTAGGACTACTTAATTAATTTAAAGTCAAATCTAATTTATCTCCTCAAATTTGAATGCTGTGTTGCATGTGATATACTATTGTCACAGCCAGAACTGTAACCAGCATAACCCAGCAAAGCCTTGCTGCAATACAGCTATGCTCATTTGGATCTCTGCTGTGATAATTCATAAATATTTTCTATAGTAGTGCTCAGCTTGTATATTTCTGTGGACCTCGAGTGAGAGAATCACATCCAGTCTGTGTGGGCCAGCCAGGACCTGAGTATCACTCAGCTACTTCCTGATCTTATTACATCTGGTAAGAATAAAAGTTTACTGGCACTTCATTTCAAACTTTGTTCATTCTCTCCTGTTCTACTTGAACTCTTAAACAATATTTCATTTCACACACTTGCCTGGTCTAGTCCCTGTCATAAAGGAAGGGTTTCACCAGCTTCCAGCAGCCTGACCTTGTCCAGCCTCCAGAGGATAAACAGTTGACACGGAACACAGAGACAAAGGCGCTGTGAGATCTGACCCGTAATGAGGGATGGCGTGAGACCCGGCATCCCGGGCGAGTGCATGCTTGTGCTCAGGTCAGGGCGCTAGCGAGGAGCCAGGCCCCCTTCAGGCATCCAAACCTCTTTGTTTTCCAGGGAAGGCAAAATCCTCATCTCAGACTCCTGAGGGGAAGTACAGAAACCAAACTCAAAAGGACGTCTTTATCTTTTAATGCCATAGATATTGGGGTCAGTATGCTTCTCAGCAGAGATGGCACATAGCAGGGGAGCTCTCCCTTTTCTCCCTGAGGTTCAGGCACAACTGCTGTTGCAGAAGACAGCTTATAGCTTCAAAAGAGTTTAAAACAAAAAATATAAAAGGTGAGGCATCACAGTGCAAGATGTGATTACTGATTAGAGTGTTCTGCACTTCTAGTCCGGAAAAAAATTTGAAGTTAAACCAGGGGAACCAGTGCTCAAAAACATTTCTTTTAAGTTTAGTCTAGAGGTTATTATTCCTTTTCTATCAGATGTTTAATGGGATCATTACTGTGGTCACCATTGCACATTTAAGAGCATAAGGCTTTTTATATGTTTGACATGAGTACTAAATGTAATTTAAAACTAGCTGATCCTTTGACACATATGAAGCCCCAACTCCTTTACAATCTTCTCCCCCAGACAGATGGACTAAAGCTGTCTCTGTGAAATATAACTGTGCCTTGACAGAGACTAACAATCCCAGTTCTTCAAACAGGGGCTTTTACAAGTGGGAAATTAGTCTTGCACTTATTTCTCCCTGATTTTTCTGAGGTTGAGACTCTTGTTACACAGAGGGGCTGGTCAAGTTTTGTTATAGGCTCCCTCCATTTTAAAATGTCTACAGTCTGACTCCCTCTGATGTTGAGGCAAAATCAGAAAGATGGCATATGCTGTTCTCTGTGTCCTGCCATGGACAATTCTATGTTCCTTAATCTGCAAATTCAGTAATTTTCCTGAAAATAAACAGTTCTGGGAAGAAAACACAGCCTGCTCTGCACGCCTCTTGTGACTGATGTTCTCTAATCTCCCCAGGAAGTTCGCATAGTGCTTCGTTGTGGGGTTCTTTTTGATGGCATAACCTGAGCCTTTCTTCAGCGCCTGAAGGTCATGGCTCTGTTTCATCTACCACAGGTGAAGAAAACCTTATTTTCATCTGTTTCAAAGCTTGTCTGATCATTAAATCCAAAACTGAGCACTGTTCCCCTGCCTCACCTCATTAGTCATGGAAGACAATGAGACTGTCTCAAAAAACTTTAACCTGATCCAAATCAGTCTTGTATCAGACAGCAAATAATAATATAGGTCTTGAGTAGAACAATAAACAGGATAATTGTGGCAGACGTTTTAAAAGTCAGAGTAAAACTGGGTTGCAGAGAAGGCTGAGCATGCCTGAGTATTAATGAAACTGATAGGAATAGAAAGCACACCTGGGATCCACAAAAGATACTGTGAGAAAATATGTGCAGCAGTCAATAATGCTGAAAATCTTCAACTCTGTGGGATGGAGCAGTGTTTAAAGGTATATTGTTAATCTGCAAGGTATACAGATTTGTTGATGATCCCTTTTCATGCTGTTACCTTTCAGGATTTCTCAATGTTTAAACAAAAGTGAATTTTTTATTATTATTTGTAGAAAGCTGTTTTTAAAATATGCACATACAGCAGTATACATACAATGTAGTAAACATATCCTTATGTTAACATTTAGAGTCATTTTCATGTGATTCTCTTTTAAAGTCACTCTGCCAGGAGGAGCAGTTGTAAGGAAGAATAAAGGTATTTATTTAGCACTGATAGATTTTTGTATGAAGTTTTAACATCTTGCCTTTAACTTCTTATGTTTACAAGTCTGTCTTCAATGACTTCTTTCGAGAGGACTTAGTCAGTCCTCCTTATTCCCCTTTGAAAATCAAGGCCTTCTATAAACCTTCTATAAAGCATCTAACAAGTAGACCATAAAACTATGTTTCATGCACAGAAATCTTGGCCCTTATAATTATTTCCTTAATGAAACTGTTCCCATGCCCTACTATGGTAGAATGTCATCACTCAGCCTATATCCACAAATTAAGATTCTGCATCAGCAAATAACACAAAGTTGAACATCAAGCACAAATTTTAATATGAGAATAGATGCTATTGGAATGAAAGCACATCTGCTATCATTGCCCAAAAAACTCTTGCACATTTACAGGTCATGGGAGCACATGTACTCAATCCATAAAGCTGTGAAATTGCCACTGCATGGGGAACACCTAACCCCAGTTAACACCAGCAGAATCTGCAAACAGAATGAAGCCTCAGAAAATCAAACATTTTAATTCTGAAAGATACTGCCTATAGATAACAAAGGTTTAGGGATTCATGTGTCCCCTATTATTCATGTTTGAAAATTTACATTGATACACCACCTTTATTTCCTGAAATCAAATGTTATTAAATCAGTGGAAGATAGAGATTGCCCTCCAAATACTATTACCATTTAATACTAATATTTTATGAACTGATACACTGCAACATGAATCCACAAGTGTGATTTTGACCCAGCATTGCAACACCTACTTCTGGTAGAGCAATTACAGATGAATGCAGAAGCCTCTCCTCCAGCCTATGATGCTGAACATCTTCTGCATGCACTGATACCAAGCCACATGCAATTCATCCATCACAGCCCAATTTACTGCCCTTATAGTCTATTTTTTTTTCTGAAGAGCTGATCACAGGAGAAATAAAATTGTTTAAAAGCTGTTATCATTCACCCACAAACATTACTCAGTAGTATTTTAGAAGTGTTAAATTCCAAGTTAATACCAATAGAGATTTTGAATTTTCAATACCAATTCAATTACTGTCAGCAGCTTAAACCAGAAGAAATACAAATAAGATTTGGTTCTCATTTGGGCTAGTTTAAAGGTACTTTGACTTCTATGATATTATCATAACTCAAATGCTTCTGTTACAAAAGAGAATCCATGTGGAAATCTGCAAATGCTAATCAGTTCTAACATGAAGAAGTGATAATTAAATTTGATCTCCACTTTCTTTTTATATTCTTCCCAAGACATAAAAAGAACACAGGCAGAGAGTGGTCTTGATATGCTTTAGTGAAATGTCATAGAATGTGCTAATTACCTAGCAAATTCAGATTCCAGAGTTGTTCTTGTCACGTACAAATCTTTCCTTGAATACTTCCTTGACTTGTTCTGTGATGCCTTTTTATTTTCATTAACAAGAAAAGATTCTGAAACTGAAATTTTAGTATTTTTTTTAAATAGGAATCTAAAAATGTCCATATTGTGTATTTTAAAGAAATACAAGTAAAGCTACAACCTAACAAATTTAAGATTTGGACCTTTATCCAAAAGATTACAAGTAACATATAAAGCAGGACCCTAAACCTCAACACTAAAATTTTATTCTGTGTGTTAGGAATTGACATAACTTTTAATAACAGGTATTGAATTACTTCTGTATGCATTCTGCTGACAAACACTTTACTGAGATAGAATCAGTATTCTCAGGTTGAATAAAGGGTTATTTTTAAAAATTAAACAAGTTATTATTATTCACTGTGTAAAACAAAAGCCGTCAATAGATATCTGTCTGCCAGAATATTATATTTTTCTTTTAAATATATTTTTCGTTTTCTGTAACAGAGTTGGAGGTTTCTTCAGCTCAACAAAATATCTCAGAATGATTGACTCAGTAGTAATAGAAATAACTGGAATCATTTAGCCACAAGCTTGCTGAATCTGCCAGCTACATTGGTAAATGTCAAAATCTCCGCAGTTAATACTGACAGAGTTGCAGTAATTTCAGTTGTGACACACGACAGGACTTTCATCAGTCAATAAGATGACTCCACCTTATACAACTTCATAAATCTCAGCCTTTAGAAAGAGCTCTAAAGTATTTTGAGACTTAAAAGTACCTCCAAAGTGCACCTCAAAGCAGATAGCTGAGTATTCAAGTGATGATGACACCTGATCATCCAGCTTCAGTACCCCTTGCACGAGGAGGAGGAGCATGTGTCTGTGTGGATGCATTTGTGATTTGCAGGAGATCTGAAGTCTCTCCCAAATCCTGCACTGCTGTCAACAGTAAGAGGAGGCTGAACAGGAAGGTGGGGAAAGTTCTCCAGCTGTCACGTTTGCAAAATGGTTTAATCGTGTCAAGGTGCTCAAGGCAGGGTTTGGCTGTGTACAGTGGGTTAGGTCAGCTCTTTGGTGCTATCCTGAGCCTGTGTAGACTGGGTCAACATTCTTCAAGTTCAGAGCTAGGGCTTTGTGTCAGGAAACAAAATTTTATTAGGTATTAAAGTGTTTAAACCAAAAATCTTTCCTACTTTTTCCCATCCAGGACTTCACTACCTGGAAATCTTTCATTCATATATTTTCTTATATTAAAAATGAGTTTCCCTTTCTTGAATACTGACAGGTTTGTATAAATATTCTAATGCTGTTATTCATTAAACAATAAACATTAGTCTGGCTAAGATGAGCTAATGTTGCTCAGCAAGCAACAAACTTGAACAAGCCTGCCTATCATCCAATTTAAATGTATACACGCCTCACTTTAAACACACCATTTCAAGTACTGTTTCAGTGCCTTTCTGGCTATTTAATTTGGGTGGAATTTATGATGCAATTTTTTAAAACAGTGTTCTCCTGCTTAACATATTTACCACTGTGAAAGTGATTTTTACCTTTGGAGAGGACCAGCATGTGTGTTGTATATTGACATGAGACATACAAAACAACCCTGTGAAGGAACAGAAATCTGCTTAATGCACCTCTCCACGTTGCAAGGTAGGGTGCTGGCATCTAAATTCTAATCTAATCTTGTGTAATTACATTACTCAAGGAATGCAACCAAAACTTTGCCTTCCTAGGAAAGAACTCAGAAGGAGTTAATCAGTGAAATAAAACACAGGAATTTTATCATGCTACAAATAAATTAATTTGAAAAACTTCTAAGATATGAACCTTCTACAAGCTTTGAAAATTTTTACAGAGTTCTAAAGCATTGATTTAATTCATTATTTTTGTAAAATGTCTTCAATTTTTGTTTTGTCTATTAATGTCTTAATATGTCTTCTGCAGAATGACATAGAATATACCTCAGCTCTCAGGACTAATTCAGGCCATTCTTTTCACTGCTTTTTATTTATTCCTGCATACTTAAGCTGTACTTTGCCTAAATAAATATCTTTCTGACTAGTTTAGAAATTGAAGGTAAGGAGTTTAACTCATCTAATCTGCTAAACTTGTCAGAGCAGAGAGAAATTATTGCTATTTGTCAAGAGAGAGAATCTGCCTCTTTTGCAGTGTTTGATGGTAGGTAATTTTTGATCTGTATTTGCAGCAGTTCAGAACTATTGCTAAAATGAAAAGTACAATACTTTGTGGCACCTTTCATTAATTCCTCATGCTTTGTCTTTTTATCTTTTATGGGCTGCTCAGTCTCAATGAGACACTGCACAGTGAGAGAGGATATCTTTAAACTGTGTATGATGAGATTCTATTAAGTTCAATGATATTGGGAAAAAGAGGACAGTCTAAAAGAGGGTGCTTTCCTATGCTTATTTCCAGCATGCTGAGAAGAGTCTATTCAGAATTCAATGTCCCCACTGTGACTCACTTGAAAACAGTGAAAACTGAGAAGTGGAAAACTGCAACCAAGTGAAAGTACCTTAAAAACACAAGGCAAACACAAATTAATGCAAAATCCAATGTTTCTTGATAATGAAAGTTAAAGGATGTGTTAGAATATTGAAAGTACCAAGTCAAGCATTAGCAGATGGATTTTATTTCATTCCAGTGTTCAGTTGCATACAGTGCTGCAGTCTTACAGCCAGGTAGCCTGTTACAGAGATGACAGGAATAAAATGCTTAGCTGGAGGAGTGGGGATTCCTAAGAGATTGGTTGGTTACAAAGTTAGAGGGAATTAATAACTTGTACTTACAATTCCTTATCTGCAGCAGTTTTTCTTCTAAAGCTGAAATGACTTCACAAGCTTCTTTCCCTTGTTGTGAAAATATTTTGTGAGAACCAGTCTGCTGCTCTACACAATCATGTGCTCAGGAGATATTCTTTTCTCCAAGAGTTAAGGTTCCATATATCCTAACTCTTCTGATGTTCACAGATCATATGTCAAGACCATACAGGAGCTACTTGGCAAGCCAAGCTGACTGTGTTCATAATTACTCACTCTGCTTAAGTGGCATTTCTAGACATCTTGTTGCTATCTGAGGTTACCACCAACAAGTACATGAGTAAATAAAAATACTAATTGTCTATAAATTGAGATAAATGTATAAATCTGTCTAAATTTGACTACAATTATAGAAAATCAAGGATGGGGAACTCTACAATTGTCAATAAACAGACAAAAACATCAGATCCATGTATTAGTGTCAAAGATAAACAGGGAACCTGATTTTTAATGTGGTTATATTAAATAATTGTGGCTTGAGAGCTGAAGCAATCTGTGGAGAAGGAAACCAACAGCAATCCAGCAGAACTGCAGTTCAATATTTTTAGGGAAGTGAGAACTTGTGGGTGATATTGACATGACAAATAGCTTCCTAAAAACAGTGAGGATAATGTTTTTTTCTGGATATAGCATAATGAAATACAGCCTCAGCTGTAGGTGTAACTCAATAAAACAGAACATTTTCCTTGCCAGATGATATTGCAATAAAGGCAAAATGAACAGACATGATAAAAATCTAGGCTATTTTAGGGTAGTGCTTTAATTTGTGAAGCAATGATCATAAAGTAGTCAATCTGATTGCAGAATGCTGTTGGGACATAGGACTAGCTGAATAATCAACATAAAAGGGAGAGTCTGATTCCTTTCTATTGCCTGCACATTTCTTCCATCTGTGGACCATAATATAAATTGCTGAAGCATACTCAACTTCTCTACAAAATGTTCAGCAATAAAAGTTCTCAAGCAGCCATATAAATGTAAGTCCTTATACTATATCAAGATCCCCAGTCAGTCTGGAAAACACGACCTTTATGAAATAAACTGACAACGTGAAAAAAAAAATTCATTGAGTATGGAGAAATACAGTGAATTCCAGCTGCTCAACTGCTACGTCATCCCAACTCTTCTTACATGAACAGCAATGTAAATTATTCTACTGAAAAAATATGCCAAAATTATGCAGTGGTCTGAAAACCCTTTCAGTCTTTAACCAGTTGTTTCCTTGCAAACACTTTTTGACTTCCTTAACTGTTTTTGTTCCGAATGAGAATAACTGTCATTCAAGAAAATATCCACACCTAACACCTGACAAAATGCTGAACTACCCCATCCTAATTACATATGAATCAATTGCCTACCAAATAAATGGGAGGTCCAGAGAGAACAGTTTGCTATAGTTTTCCAACAGTGATTTGCAAATAGTCCAAAATCCAACCTTGTAATGCTTTTTCCTCATAACCTCTGACATGTCATACAAATCATGGCCCAGTATTTCCCTCAGTATAATAATCTAGAGCACAGGGTTTTATACTTCTGAGAGAAATTCAACATCCACCCTATGTTTGCAAATAATCATGTGAACCAGTAAAGTTTTTCGTTGATATTTATATGGGCTTGGAATTTCTGATGATGCTGACCTCCAGCTAAAGTATTTGGGAGCAACAGGATCGTGCTTGCTACCTACATGAGGCATCCAACTATCTGACAGATAATGGAGAGAGCTTGTTATCAATCAGTGTTAGAGAGCTTGATTCCTTATCCAGCCAATGGAGAAAGGCAGGTGCCTCCAGAGGCACGTGGGAATGTCTACATTTAGATGCACAAAGATAAATGCTGTGATTATTTACCTGAACCTTGCAGGGTCAAACACAGGAGACCACTTGTTCATTTTCAAACACTTATTTTGCACCAGTTTATAAACATGCCCAGCAGAGGGAAGTATCCCTCTGTGTTTTGAACTCCCGGCCTCTGAACAAGTAGGGGCAGCCTGAGCTGACATCCAGAGCAAGGGTAGCCCTTGAGCTGATGAAAATAGGTATTGCACCACTGAAGTGGAATTATTTTAAGAAAGCTGGAAGAGTTTCCATAGTGTTTCCCCATGCTCTACAACGGGGCACTGTGGAGACAGGGCATTGGTTACATTATTTGAGGTTCACATGTGCCATATTCAAAATGCCGCAAAATAGCACAATGAAAATACTTTCTAGGGGGAAAGAAAGATTATAAGTCAAAAAATAAATCTGATGGTTACATCATTTTAAAAACAGCTAACCTAAAAAGTTGCATGAGAGGAAGAGAAAAAAAAACCTAAAATGCATCTGGCTTGTTGTCCAAGACAGCTTTCTGTCTGGGCTATGAGAGAGAGGCATCTCCTTGATAGGCAGATGGAGGTCTACAAATCAGTGCTGATGACAGAAGGTGAGGGAGGCAATCCCTCAGCCTGCTCTCCACATTTCCAGGAGGATCAGAGCAATGACAAATTTCAGCAACTGAGGCAAAGGAGGGCACAGCAGCAGTACTGCAGATACAAGGAGCACATCACACGGCAAGTTTGTCATGCCAGCATTTGTGGGGCCTTAAGAAAGAGGTATGTTGATTTCAATTGAAGATTTTGTCTGCCTCTTCTAGCTCCCCCCCTCCCCTGCCAAAAAACCCCAACACCAAACACACCAAAAAAAAACACATTAAAAAAACCCTCCTGGTTTAGAATTAAGAGGAACTCAGAAGGGAAAGTACTGCTTATTGGAGAGTAAAGTTTTGTTCCTGCTGCAGCTCAGCAGGAAACCTTCTGTGAAGGTTGAACTATGCTTTCTCTGGCTTAGTTCTAGTGTTGCATGTGATTTTAGACTAGAAAAAATATGAATGGCTGGAGTTTATGGAGGAACATTCTTTGCTTCTGTATATATACAGAAATATCCTATGATTGGAAGTCAGTTGCACAAAGCAGATCCTAATCACTGTGAAAGAATGGCAGAGAATTACAGATTCTTCCTGCATTTTGACTGATCATAAATTCATCCTTTTTCCGATCTTGGTGACAAAACAAAGGATGGTATTATAGAGCTACATTTGCTACACATAGTCAATCTTTTCTTCAAGATTAAAATGTTTATTTCTCATGAAAATTCATACATGTTATACGGATTCTGCACTGGTGACCTTTTCTTATCACCATGTAACAGCAACACTATCTTTCTGCTAGTCACACACTTCCTTGCTTCAAAGGAATGGAGATTTTTTTGCACTTAACTTGAAGGGGGTGGTATTTTAAAATCCCATGCCTGTATGAACAATTAATTAACAACTCTTAGGATATGGTCAAGTTATGAACTATGTTTTTGGAGCCCCAGTTCTTCAAAAGAGACCAGCAGCAAACTGAGGCTTAAATTGTCACTCACCAAGTAGATAATGACACTTTTTCAAAACTCGGTCATTTGATCACTGGTCCCTGTATTAGTTCTGCTAAGTACTTCTTTGGCCAAGTGTCAGGTTTAGCAAACACTGTGTAATTTGAATCTTCCAAGTAGATTGTAGAGGAATGCACACCAACTTATCAGTGCTGGGAGGAAAAAACCTTGACAGCGTTGGATTTCAGGCACGTACTACTATCATTAACATCGTCTTTGTTCTGTGGATGAAGGGTATTTGCACAGACTGTATCTGAAAAACGGGTTTTGATGGTTTATCACAGCTAGATCTCACTGTTCCATTTCTTTTGGCTGGATGTGTGCTTTTCCACCTGAAGAGCTGGATTCCAGAAATTTCAAATGTTTTGCTGCACCTCTATTTATGGAGACTTTTACTAGATCTCAAAGGAGATCATGTCTCAGGGAAAAGAAGCATCAGAGGAGATGAGATCCAAAGACAGGAGATTAATAGAGAAGATCTTCTAAAGTGTTCATTTGTATTTCAGTCCGAAATCAGAGTATCTACCTTGGAGTAACTCAGCTCTTCTGTTTGTGATTTAAATAAAGCCTTTTCACAAAGCTACACCTAAGGTGGTATAAACAGACCAGACCTACAGGGTCTGGCAAAATTAATTTGTGTATCTGCATAAGACAAATGCATTAAACAGCCATAATTCAGGATACCACAGGAAAACATAGATCATTTAATAGTTAGGAATAATTTGCAGCAAGGGCCACTGATACTTGCCATTGTACAGTCATGATCCAAAATTTTACTGCCAGTGCAAACCAGAGCATTACACAAAATGATCTCCCCCTGCTGTGCTCCTGCACAGCATAACCTTTGTCACAGACAATAATTTTAATCATCTTACCAGAGATTTGGAACAGTCTGCAGGTGTACTTGCCCTTAAGAAATCTCACTCCTAGGAAGAGACAGCCATCACCTTTGGGTGGTTTGATTATTTTTCTCTACAACATTTATACAGCAATGTAGAAGATTTCTCCAACGTCTGTAACAAAAACATATTTTGCAATTGAAATATTTTATTTTTAAATTTGCCTAAAGCTCTAATAGCAGATGCAAATCTTCCATTCATATTTAAGACTCTACTCAACATATTCTCTGTTTCCTGGAATATTTTCAGTAAAGCAAAATACAGAGTGTGGACCACAGTTTTTGGTTTTTTTCAGTACATGCCAAACATGAAGCCATAAGTCTGCAGCTGGCTGCTACAGAGGTGAAATGCCAGAAATTTTCTTCATGAGAAGCCCTGTGACAGAGTGCAGCTGGTGTGTGCGTGATCACCAGGAAGCTTAACTTCACACAAGTGGCCTTATCAAAATTTAAGAGAAATAACTTTCACCTGAAGCAAATATTTTGCTTGGAAAAAGATTCTTGATTCTGAAGACACAGTATCAAACACAGTGTTATTTTCTCTTGAATTCTTCTTTAAAAACTCCCTTGCTTACAGACTCTATGATTAGCTATATCCCCAAAAGACTATTCCTCTCTATTTTAAGTGCTATTACTGTTCCTGAGATTCATAGCTCGTCTTTCAGTGAGCTAGCTTGGAGAAGCATTTTGTCCCAGAGTTGCATTTCAGTTTGAACTGGAACTCCTTTGTGAGCAGGAAGAAAGAGGAGGCTTAGTTGGTCTGTAGCCCCAGGCACTGTGTTACCCAGGACACAGATTTCCACTGCAAAGGAAGAGAGCAGCCTAATCAGGTCCTGGAAGCTGAATCTGACAGTTGTATCACCAAGGGAAAGCACTGTGTCACATTCCCTACTGCAGTAGTTAGACACTGCTGCAAGGTGGGATAACTTGGTGTCTTCTGCATGTTACACATTCTGGGCAGAAAAAAAATTAACAGGAGAGTGCAGGAAGATGTATCTCAGAGGTGTTCCAGGGTCTGGGAATCAGTCCAGGTACATAAGCCTTGAAATTTGCCCCTTCACATTATATAAGAAAGGTGAGATTTTTTTTTTTTCCCTATTAGACTTCCATTCAGTAATCCAGAAACTTTCAACTCTGTGTATCTGTGCTATAAATAACTGCTCATCTATGAAACAAAACAAACACAGTGCTTTGCTTTTGCTGTAAGGTGTCTTCATGTAACTTCCTTTCATCTACTCTTATATCAGAAGGGGACAAATGGTTTTGCAGATCTGTATTTTGTTCTACCTTTGCAAACAGTGTACTGGAGATGAGATCATATGGTTTGGCTAGGCCACTGGAAGCAGATACAGGATTTGTCTGTCTCAGTTACCTTGGAATACTTGTGTCAGTGACAGGCATTGACAGCCAGCAGTGTGGAGGAAGTTCATCCTAAACTGGAGTTTATGCCATTTCTCTGGCATGTAACACTCCTCTCTTTTGTACATGCATATTCATTGCTACCCAGTTCTCCAGTCCTTTTTTAATCTTAGACCTTAAGAATAAAGCCCTGCTAAGTTTGGAAATGTCAGACTGCACTAGTTCCTTTTTAAGTTGGAAGATGGAAACAATGTTGTTGTTGCAAGAAGCTGTCCACACATCCCTGTTGACTTCTTTCTGTTAAAATTAATGATGATGCTGCCATGCAGTGAACTGGACCAGATCACTGAACTGGTTAAAAAAGACCCAGAGAAGAAAGAAAACACTAAAATATCCAGTAACTAAGTCCAAATGTGACATGGGGATAGAAGTAAGGTCACAATTTTATCACCAAGATTATCAAGTTATTGCTAAATATCTCGGTGCAACGATGCTCCTTAATCATGTGTGGGTTCCCTGTACACATTTGCCTTCAGGACTTGTAGCAAACTATGGCCTTTTTCAAAATCACCTTGTTTAATTAAGGATGGCACTACCAGCTTCTCTGAAAATGCTGAGGTGAGACCCTTTTGTACCACTGCAAGGTGCAGTTGGCCTTGAATCAGTTCAGCATAATAGCATGTATTGAATTGCTGCTAAAAGCCACTTACATAATTAAATGCTTTTCCTTTCATCTAAACTCACCTTTTTCTTTTTTTTTTAAGGTAGAATTTTATAAATATGGGCATAGCAAATATTTCATTGTAAAATTATCTGAACTGTAAAATATATGTTTTACAGAACTTTATGTATCATTTATACTAATGTCTTGCCAAGGTGCCAAGTTTTTATTTTGGTTTCAGCCTACATTTAATTCAAGATATACACTGCATTGCACTAGATATGTGCCTTTGTTGTAATTATTCATACTTTACATACACAGTAGTGTCCAAGCAATTTATTGCTTTAGAGCTATAGTCAAAATGAGTCACTCTTTGATTATTGATGTTTCTAGTGGAATTATTCAGTCACCACATTAAATTGACAAGAATGTTCATTATTTGACAGAAAATAGGTGAGATTCTATATCACTTCTGCAGCTGTCAAGCACTGCCATAACCTTTCATGTAATCCATTCTATTTTGGGGCAACCCACCATGTAATCCATTCTATTTTTGGGCAAAAACTGCTAGGAGAGACAGACGCTAGTTACAAGCTTTCCCAATCTTTTTATAATCAATTTTTCACATGTTTAAATTCCCTTTTCTGTCAAAACATATACCATTTTTAAAGTTTTTGCTTCCTTCAAAAGAAGACTATAATTTCTGATACATCTTCCTATATTCCTCAGATTTATTAGATGCAGAGGAATAGGGAAGGGTTTATTTCCTTGATGACCATGGGATTTGCAGACTGAGACAGGCCTTGACATGACTCATTGTTACTCTCCTAATGCCATATTCAAGTGCAATGTAAAGCCTGTTTGATCCCTGGTTAAATCCAGATTTGAAAGGTTTGTTCCTCTGTAATGAAGAGTTGTTTCATTTGTTGTTCCTTTCCATTTGATGTTTTATGTTTTAGAAAAGTGAGAGCACTTTAGATTGAGATCTGAGGCTGGGTTTATGCTTTTGTGATAGAAGTGACCTGTTTCATCTGATTTGTATAACTAACAATTGCTCTTGAGGTGCTGCCCTACCCTACACTACCAATATCCACCCGTAGGGTGTTATTTCCTCACTAGTCCATAAATATAATCAATATTTTTTCATGGGTTTCAAGGTTTGTTCTCATCCATTTAGCAAAGCCATAATGTCTAGAGGTGTGCTAAATCAGATTGCAAACTTTGGATTATAGCAAAATAGCACATAAAGCACATAAGATCAGAGGCAGAGATATTTGGGTAACTAAATTTACATTGACCTCATTGGAATTTAGGTGTTCAAAGCCTAAATATATTAGATATTTAGGTTAAAAAAATTTAAATTGACCATGTTACACTGAAATATGACCCTTTTTCTAGGGTATATGAGCAGCAACACTCCCCCAGTTCTCTTTCCACAAGAGATTTTCTCAGACTTATTGTATGTCCTCTTTCTTCTATTCCCTTCTTCCTTCTTCAGCAGTGCCTGCCTCAGCTGCATCTCAAATTTCAAATGTCTATTATATTTGAGATTTGATTTTCTCTTTAAATCTCTGAAAAAATATCCCAACTTCTATGTCTTATTTCTTCTATCTCTTCCAAAATAATTCCTCATCTAGCCTCATTGCACTCCTTCACCTTTCTTTCTTCCCTCCTGCGTCCACTTTACCTTTCATATGAGTATCTCTTTCCATCAGTGAGGTAGAATTTGGGGTTGTCTACAAAGCTGAGCAGAGAAAGAAGCCTGTTCTGCCCACACTCTCTGCTGACTGAGTAAAATCCAGTTCCTGGAAGCTATACACCCTGTTCATTCATCCCTGAGCCTGCACTAGTAACCTCAGCAACTCTGCCAAGTTCACTAGCTGAGCACAGCTGTGGCCATCTCAAAGCTTCAAGTAGGGGAGGGAAAATCAAATTTTGCTTCCTCGAGTATAAAAGGCTGGGGCCGTGAATGGAAAGGAAGAATTATGGGAAAGAGGAAAGAGGATCTGCAGAAAGATGCAAGATAGACTGGAGAAAGTTTTCTGCTACCTGGAAGGGTAAAGAATATGCTAACAGCAGTAGCTGAGAGAGCCCGTTCCTCACTGAACAATATCTCTCATACATGTACCAAGTCACCTATGTGACATGTTATAGCCACACTTTAAGCAGAATCCAGCCCCAATCCCCAGGGCTCTGACAATTTAGAATAGTCTGTAAAGGAATGGAAAATACATTACCCAAAATAATCCATTGTCACAAATTGCTTGCTTACCATGCTTTGCCTTGACCTTTCTGCTTTTTATTATGGATATCAGTATCAAAACTCATCCATCCAGCACTGGGGACAGGGGGTAGAGTTCATATCTGCCCACACCATAGCACTCAAACTCCACAGTTGAACCTGAGAGCAGTCAGATCTGAGAGTTGTTAACATACAGCGGAAGCAGTAAAGTGTTGGAGTTTCATCTTGCAAAGATACTTCAAAAATGCAAGGCAAAGTGCAGTTTCTGTGCTACAGTGACAGGAGAGCAATTAGCCCATGCTATGTGTTTTTACATTTATGTGTTTTTGCCATAATCTGGTACAAGGCCTGTGCTGAGACATGATTCTGCAGCAGAGCAGCATTAGCTGTAGCAGACAATTAAATCAGTGCTGGCAGTATCATATTCCCTCTTTTGGCATTGCTGCTTGTTTAACAAACCTAACATACTGCCCTACCTGACTAGAGGAAAGGTACCCAGTTATTGCTGGTGTAAACTGGGCCAACTCTTAGTTCCAGGGTTCTTTCTGACCCTTCAACAACACAGAAATTAAGTAATGAAGTCAAGTTCAAATTTTGGCTCATAGATTTTTCTCACAGTATCATCACTCTCACTAAATCCTAATGGAAGTTGGCATATGTAGTGCAGGCTTTTTTAAAGTAAAGAGATATGAAAAATATAAATTTAAAGACAGACACCTTTTGCAGAAGTTTCACTGAAGCAAGGTATGCACCTTTCATGATATTCCTGATTCTAAAAATCAGAAAAAAAAATTAAACAATAAATTTCAGCTAATGACATTGCTGTGAGATAAAATATAACTTTTTTTACATGAGTTAATGTTTTTTTTTTAAGTAATAGGTTAACTCCCTCTGTTAACTGTTAGATTTTTTGATCTCCATTTCATTTGGCTGAATAAAAGTGTACTATCTTTTATCTCTAGACTTTAAAGCCCTAAAACTTTGTTGGTGAAAAGCAATGAAAACCTCATACTAACAAATTGCATTTCTGTTTTCCCAGTCTGATCTCTCTTCAGCCACATTCAGCCAAGAATTCAGCCTCCTCAAAGTACTCCCACAGCATGCCGGGGGAAATCGAAGGGACTTAGAGCCACTAAGTAAAACATTTGGAAATTTGATGTGTAACTGGTGACTCCCATAACACTACAGTTTCTTTTGTATGTTGTTATTAAGCAGGTGTTTCTGAGGAAAGATTTCGGACCAGCAGTTTGTTTTTTCTTACAGTTCATCCCGCTTCTGTGCCAGATGCTCAGGAATGCCAGAAAATATATTCTTAGGCATGCAACTTTGTGGAATGTCACAGGATTCAAAAGCAGAAAAAGCCTCATAGGAAATAACCATTTCATATTAGTCTGCACATTTCTGTATGATTTATAACAATAATTGCTTTGCACATTTCTTTGTGCAGATGTCAGCAGTACGCCTCTGCATGTCTGCTTTTTAAGAAAACTTTTCCAGAAGCCACTTCTCTGGTCACCTGGTTCTTCTATTTGTCTTCTAAAAGACTATTTGCATTTATACTCACCTTGCTGGGATGGCTTCACAAGGTGAAAAACTCACTAGAATTATACCCTTAAGGATATACATTTTCCAAAAAAGTATGTGGCATTGCTTTGTTCCTTTTAAGCAAGTTAGAAACTGACACATTTAGGGATATCATGGAGGGATGGATAAGCAATTAGTTTAAACGTGGGTAATTACTTATTATAAAGTAGGAACCAAAATTATGGTTAAAAGTTTTCTTTTCAAATAAAGAAATGTTTTCACAGCTTTCACTTAAACTTTATAATCCTCAAATAACGGATATATCATCATGCCTTGCAAAAAAAAAAAAATAATATTAGCAAATAATTTCAATGTCTTTAGGCCACATTCCACTCCTGGTGTGGCAAGGTTGCAAAAGCTCAGTGCACCCTTCCTTTCCTTCAACAAAAAGCAAGTTCAATTACTTCCCTGCATCCTGAAGACTGACACGGAAGCTTATCTAGCCCTACTATTCTGCAACCAAACCAGATTTTCAGCCTGTCTCTATTAATGAAACCGCTCCATCTGTGGAAATTCTCCAGCTGGAACCTGCTTTTGGTGGGTTTCACTTCTGTCCCATGAGCTTGATTGAATAGTGGATATGGCTAGTGAAATAATGAGCCATCTATCTCCTACCTACCAAGCCTATTTCTGAGCTGCTTTTCTTTCCTCATTCGTGTCTTGACCCCAGAACCAGTAAGTTTTTTATGCACTCTCCCTGTAGGTAGGGAGGCTCATATGGGCATTCATGGCCACTCACAACAAATTCCTTCCAGCTCAGTGTGTTCAGACATTAAGTTCCCAGACAAGAATTTCCTGAGACGCTGCTGTCTGGATTTTCATCTCTTGTTTCTCATGAGGGTATCGGCATCATCGTTCCTAACCTCAGTCATCTAACAATAGCACATATATAATGCATTATACTGCAAGATGGCTCTGTGGGGCTGTTTTTTGACCCATGTTTTTAGGAAAAAAAGCAGGCTGTAATAGAGAAAGGTCAGCATAAGCCCTAGACATCTCTCAAAGCCCTCCCCTCTCACGGGTTAGGCTGTGGTGTACAAAAAAGGGAAACTCAGTTTGACAGTTCTGGAAGAAGTATGCAGAAACAAACACAAGGAGGCCTATGTTACTCAAAGCTTCTTTGTAACATAAGAGGTACTTTTAACGTGACATGACTCAACATAAGGATGGGCAATTTAAACACATTTGCTTTACATATTTCTATGATAGTTTTGGAAAGTTACAAAGTGCTATTTTTTTCTGAAACAGAAATATCATCTTAGCTGCAGAGAGTGGATCAAATTAACTGCAGCCTACTAACATTTGAGTTTTGGAGAGTCATAGGATAAAAGGAACTTTCACATCATATGCAGATGTAATATTTTACATTTCATTCTTCTATCTAGTCCTGCATTCTAATGAATACTACAAACCATGTGGTATTTTTAGGAGTCAGCACATGGCTTCTCCAATGACACATTTCCCCCCCGCGCCCCCCCCCCATTTAGATGGTATTTCAGTACGTTTTCTTATCCTTCCTGTCATTTCAGGTCAGACTGCTCAATCAGTCAGCTTGAGGCTCTGGACACATCCTCCATTCACCCTCACTTTAGCTCCATTGGGCTTGTGCAGTGGGAGCAAAACTTTCTGGAAGCAACTCAGGGATGCTCTGCCCGCAGTGACAATCAGTTGAGATAACACCCAAGGGTGTTATGGAAACCCTTCAACCAATAGTCAGGTCAATGTAACATGACACATCCCAACAGCATCAACAGTGCAGGTGCTGCTTGCACAGGCCACAGGTGAGCACAGTGACATTTGGAAGATGAAGGATGTTGGATAGAAATATGGGAATATCATTAATGAAGGAAGGGAAAAAAACACCTCCTATAGGCCTGGAGTGAAAAAACAGAGCTCCCTGTACTACCTTATAGTAATACTTGGCAGTGAAGCTGTGGATATTTTCTTACCTTTTCTGTGACTGCCTCTCTCTGTACTTGTGATTGATGAGACGGATCTGAGCTCAGCTTCTAAAATGAAAGTAAGAGGGGAAATCAATGTCATAAATTTCCATTTCTCAATTATGAATGCAAAGTTCAATATGGGAACAGAGCAGTATAAAACACCTGATCTAATTCTCATGGTCTTAGGAAGGAAGATATCTACCTTTGCATGGAAGTCTCTATACAGACAGACTAATGTACAGATCTGGGAAAGCACCAAGGCCAAAGGAGGGGAAGACAAATATCTGATGGGTCTTAGGACTATGGCTTTATTCTGAATCTACACACATACATTGTCCTACCACATATAAGGAAAGTGCAAAAAGTACACTAACCTGTAGTAAAAATACTACATATAACCCATATTACATATAACCCAGACATAGAATCTGACATGTACGCCTCATTTGAAAAAAAAAACAACTTTGTATAGTTTAAGGGCCCAAAGTAAAGCAAACTTTATTTATAAAATAATATCAGTCCCTAAATGAAAAATACAGTAATTTTCTGTATAGGTCTCATAGCCTCTTCCTCTATCCAAATGAAATCTAGGTGTCTATGAAAAGTTTGCTGCATAGGCTTTTAGACTGTATTGTTGTCATAAACATGTGGGATACCTTGTGCTCTGAACATGTATTTTAGGATGAAGTAAACTGCCCTCTGGAGATCTTCAGTTCAGTCCCTAAGAACTAAAGAAGAGGTATTCAACTTTGACCAGATACCTAACTTTAAGATGTTTGGGTAAATGAGATAAACTCCACTCTAAGTGTGCACAAATTCTAACAAAGTACAAGAATTTTAAAACTCTTATCTACCTTTGTTTATAGTTCTGCACTTTGTTCTATGTTCCTTGAATCCCACACTATTATCTCTAAGAAATCATTATTTTCATTTGTACTCACTGAGACATGGAGAATTTGTTTGCTGTGCATAAGAGGTAATCCTCTAAAACCAGAAAAGAAATGAAACCATTTTTAACATACCATAGAGTTATAGCACAGAAGACTCCACATCATTTCTAAGAATTGAAAGTATTAGCTGCATTGTTTGGAGAAGGCCCAGGTAGACAAGAGGAGCAACTTGCTTTGCTGCCTGTCCAGTGAATTTTATGGTAACTCTTGTCTGGACCCTGTAAGCACTCTAGTGAGTAGCTGGCAGAACAGTAATAATCAACAGCAATGCCCCATTCAGTGAATCAAGCTTGGGCTGTCTCAGGAGCTGAATCACGATTGTTCTGTTTTCTCTTCAGTAGAAAAACAGGTTAGCAGTTGGCAGATTTGGCATAGCTCCACATCCACACAGAGCAGGGCAGGAGGTGGCACTCTGCTTCCAGTCCTGCAGATGCACAACAAAGGTGCATCTGGATCAGGAGCAGGCTTCAAGTGCTTTGGGTATGTACTGCTGCTCAGATTAGAGACTTCATACAGCAGGTAGAAGTGATTGCCTCTGGCAGTTACATTTGATTGAATACAACATTTTTAGCTCATCTGCTTAAACATTACCTTCAAAATAAACTGTGTAAAGAAAACCTTGTTTACATATAGACATGCAAAAATAGCACAATTGCTATTATAAATGCTTCTAATACATGTAAATGCTTGTTAGCAAGAACAACCACAGATTTTTGTCACGCAGATGCATTTCAGAGCTTAGTTAGTAAAGTTTAAACTCTTCTGAGTTTATTGTCTGAGTTATAGTCTGAGTTGACTGCTAAGATTTTAGGTCATGGATTTTTTCTCTCTGGTTGCCTGTGTTTCCTATGTGAAAAAGACACTTTCTGTCCTGGGGACAAGGGATGACTAAGCAAAACCTACTGCTGCATTATATGCACAACGAACATGAAGATTTGGTAAAATTTGGTAACGTGTCTAATTGACAGCTACAGTAAGTGGCTCAGTTGTAGTGGAGCTACCCATATTTACTAAAACCAGAAGGTGGCAACAAAGACTGTCTGATATTTGCAATAGAAAGGCCTGAAAACACACAGTTGAAAACCTTTATTTTTGTTAACAGATATAAAAAAAATGTAAGCATGGGAAGTCACTTTCTTTGTATTAGTCTTAGGAACTTGGGGTAGGCAGATGTATGGCAATCTCCAGAGATAGCATCTAAAGTACCATGACTCCCACAACCCAGATAAATTATTTTTTAATAATCATTATGAATGAATCGTTTTTTCTGGGATTAGTAAATTTATAATACTGTCCTAATATCAATAAATGCATTTGTTATCAATAAGAGTATAGTTAGTCATCTTGACAGATATATATCTATGCACATGGTTTAACTGGGACTGTCCATCTTGGTTCTCAGTCACCTAATCTAGGTTTTATCCCTCCTCACCTGGGTTTTCTTCTCTGTCAGACTCCTGGACAGAACAGAAGGGCAAAGTGCCTTCTCTGTAGTAGTATCTAGTCAAACTAATCTTGATTATGACAGGCTGTACTAGAAGTAAACTGAATGGGCCTAATTCATCTACAATCATCCTGAAGCACCATTCATCATATTATACCTTCTCTGAAAATCAAATCTTTGGTTCTGCCCTGAGTTTTATCTCATATCTCCATGCTATTTTCATCTGCTGCTTCATTTGCTATCTCTTAATTTTTCAGATTTTACCTACATCACTTCATAAATTTAAATGAAACTTCTGTGGGGTATAAGGTGTATGATACATACTTTTTTTTACAATTTCCAGATTTATTTTATTTTTATTTTTAGGAAATTTTACTAGCTAGATAATTTATAAATTAAATACAATTTCTACACTGTGTTTTTCCCTCTATTTTTTGTAGCTTTGGAAGACTGCAGAAAACCTGAGCAAAATTTATAGACAAGAATTCTGAAGCTGGCTTCCCACATGCTTCTTTATCTAGATTCGTCCTTTTACTTCAGTTATTCTCTATACCACTATGCTAACCTTCTACCTATAATATTAACAACATTTAGATATTTTGAGTCACTTATCTTATTCTTAGTCATTCCTTAGCCGAACTATTCAAATTTCTCCTGGTGCTCCACCATAAACTGATTCTCTCTTTTCATCATTTTTATATTACTCTTCTGATCAATCTTCAGCTGCTCAATATCTTTCTAGCAATGTGGTGTTCAGAAACTGAGCCTCTCAATTCTAAGATTTTGTGGTATTAACTGCATAGTTACTTAGGGCAGTGTACTATGCCTGCTCTGTCTTGTGTGCATCCATGTTAAGAGCTGAAATGTAAGGATTAGAGAGCTGCAGCCAGTCGAAGAGGAAGCAAAGAGCCATCTACATTCCATTCTTCAGCAAGCACATGGAGAAATCTCGTTCGGGCAAGTACCTGCTTACTCTGCATTAGGCACCACACTTGCATGTCAGTTATTAAGCATATCATCAGATAAAATAGGTGGTAAAGTGTGCTTTTTGCAATTATTTCAGAACAAGTATGAAATGATGAGGTAGTGAAACATAATATTGGCTATGAAGTAATTATTTGGAAACTTTACAAGAAAGAAATCAAAAGTCTAAGTTTGTTGACATAATCTAAAAAACCATTCAGTTCAGCCAGTTCAGCTCTTTTATAACAGGTCTTCTTTGGAACAACAGATTTCTCCAACTGTATTATAGTTTCCTGAAATCACTTGTCAACAAAAAGGCAACCCACTGACCTTATTGGATACTTTTTGAATTCTCCTTAGATTTTGCTAAGAAATAACAGATGGCTCACTAAAAGCATAGAAGTAGCAGCAGCAAATGAAAAATATTTTCCTTATCTGCAGAACTAAATGAGAATATCTGAAAGGATATTTATTCTCTGCATACATCTGTGAGAGCAGATACCAGTGTGTGTGACTACCAAAGATTAATGTTGGCTTAAATGCTGGTTCACTTACGATGTCCACTACCAGAGGAAAAGCATCAGCTGAGTTAATGTGCTGACCTTGGCTGGCTGCCAGGTGCCCACCAAGCTGCTCTATCAGTTCCTTTCCATCAATAGAATGGGGTAGAAAATAAGATTAAAAACTTGTAGGTGGAGATAAGGACAGGAAGATTAGAGAGAAATTACTGTCACAGGCAAAACAGACTCAATTAAGGGAAAATAATTCAATTTAGTGACAATTAATGACAAGTTTATAGTGAGAAATATGAACAAACATAAAATACACCTTCCCTCACCCCTCTCTTCTTTCAGGCTCAGCTTCACTCCCAACTTGACTACTCCTCCATCCCAGCAGCACAGAGGGACAGGGAATGGGGACTGCAGTCACACCTTGTCTCTGATGTTCCTTTCTCTTCCCACTCTTCTCTGCTCCAGCAGGTGGTCCCACACACTGGAAACAGTCCTTCATGGACTCCAGTGTGGGTCCATCCCATGGGCTACAGTTCTCCCCAGGCTGTTCCATGGGTCCCTTCCACAGAATGAAGTCTTCAGGAACAGGCTGCTGCAGCATGGGTTCTCCGAGGGGTTACAAGTCCTGCCAGAAAACCAGCTCCAGCATGGGCTCCTCTCTCCACAGGGACACAGGCCCTGCCAGGAGCCTGCTCCAGCACAACATTCCCAGTGGCTCACTGCCTCCCTTGGGGCATCCACCTGCTTTGGTGTGGAGTTGTCCATGGTCTGCAGGTGGATCTCTGCTCCACCATGGACGCCCATGGGCTGCAGGGGCACAGCTGCCTCACTATGGTCTGCACTATGGGAGCACTGGGAATACTTCCTTCTCCTCTTTCTGCACTGACCTTGGTGTCTGCAGGTCTGTTCCTCTCCCATTTTCTCATTTCTCTCTACAGCTGCTGTTTTGCAGCAGTTCTTTCCCCATAAATATATTCTCGGAGAGGCACTACCCCTGTCACTGATGGGCTGGGCCTTGGCCAGTGGTCGGTCTGTCCTGGAGCTGGTAGGAGCTGGCTCTGTCTGACATGGGGGAGCTGCTGGTGTCTTCTCACTGCAGCCATGCCTGCAGCTCCCCTTCCCACTGCCAAAACTTTTCCCTGTCAACCCAATACAGTTTCTAGAACTTGTTTTCCTGAAAATATCACAATGGACTTTAGTAGCGTGGTCAAGTGTGTGAGAGGCAGGAGACAGAGACCCACAGGGAGATATTCTTTCTCTGAATTTCATCACCTGAAATAGGCATCTCGTCTAAACTACTTTGTACGTTGACCTCTGCAGTTAGCAGAGACTTATATATCTATAGAGCTATTTATCCTCTCTTAAGGTAAACAGCTTAGATCACTAGGACAACTCTTTTGCAGCTGTCTTATCTCTCTGTTGACTTTTGGACAATTAGTTTGGACTAAGAACTTGACCTCTAGACAAACAAACTTAAGTCATTTGAATACCATCTGTACCTATTTGAGTATTTTAAGTATTTTTATTTTTAATGGAATACAGGTAGAAATTTCTAGCATAAAAAACAGAAACAGAGAAAAGACAGAGGCCTTCAAATTGTTGACAAGGGTGTAATATCACCACTTACATAATTTTTCAGGAAGGCAGAATTGCTTTTTTGGGGTTGATTAACCCATTTAAGTATACTGACTTTATTAATATTATTGAAACAAGTAGGAGCTACAGTTGCGTGCTAGAAATTTGTACTGCTGGGACCTGTGCAATAAATATCTGAGATCAGTGCAAAGAAAGAATTATAGGAAATAAGGAAAGGGAGGAGAAAATTAGCAGGGCAAGAAAGAAAGAAAGATAAGGAAATGACTAAGGAATTAATGTTGCCTTCTGAGCCTGACATGTATAAATGTAAACCTCTATCAGAAGCAGAAACATGCCCACCTTTTGTTTTCAGTGTTTATGCTTTGAAACAACCACTTCACACAATATGACAAACTTTTGTTAGATGGTTCATTTCTGTCTGTTGCATGTTGATGTGATCATTACCTCTACAAAATAAAGTGATAGCACCCTGTTACAAGAAGTACTGAGACAAGAGCCATGGACAGCTAAGTTTTTTTACAGCATGTTAATTACTAGCGGTGAAAGAATCTGATAGAGCCTGATGTGCAAATACTTGATTATAACAAAGCTGTTTAGTTTACACATAGCCACTCACTTTTTCCCCCAGGTAGGGAAATTCCTCTCCCTCAAATTTGAACACTCAGTGTGAAAAGAACATTCTTATGTTTTCAGTGATTTCGGGGATGCTGAGATGAACCTTATTTTCATCTGCAAAGCATCTTGACATTTTCCTGGGTTGTATATAAATGTTGGGGTCTAATTCTGTCTGACTGAGTAATGATGAATGGCTGATACCATCTGGCAGTTTTAGAGCTGTTATGTCAGCTACTTTCTGCTGAGATCTACAAAATAATCCCTTATTTTTGGAAAGTCCTTTAAATAAAGTCCCAAAATCTATAGTAACATCCAATTAACCTTTGAACTGGGTTGACAAATTCACTGGAATTTGGTGTGATTATGCCCATTATCCTGAACACATTAATCCTGCAACAAATATTACAATTCTGCTTTCATCTGCCTTTCATGAAAGCAGGTTAGAGCAGAGTCATCCATGTGCCAGTCACCTGGCAAACCTGCAGGACTTCACCACTGAAGTACAGAGCGATTTCAAAGAATTCTAGCAAAGGTATTTTTCCAACACTGACAATTTTAGGAAAGATGCTTTTAAACAGAACTTTATAGTTGCTAAAAAGATTTAAGTTGGTATCATTTTTCCCCTCTGGCAATCTACCATGACAAGCATTCTTTTGGTTAAATAATGTCATTCATGTATCACCTTAGTGACTGAATACTTTGGTTAGCAAACATTCAGTAATTCCTTTAATTTCACATAACAGGAAACTGCACATACTTGCACACTCTGAGATTGCTTATCTGGAGTTCAGGTAAGGTCAAAATGTGTGCAGGTTCCATGGGATATTTTCCCCTGACCATAAGAAGGGAGGTGTCTCATTTAAATCGGCTCCAGCAATTAATTTCTTGATTGAATCACCATTGTGTTTTTGAGCTAAGTAAGCAAAGAAACCAACAAACATTCCTAAGTGTTTCTAAAATATTTTGCAGCCATATCAGATGCTACATAAGTTGCTATTTTTTCACATACAAGGTTTAACAAAATGCTTCTTTGGAAGTTAGGGCATCCTTTTGCCAGGGGTATTTTGGGATTTGAAAGAAACATGGTAAACCTTGGTGGTGTCTTCATTTGTGTGTGAGCCTGAAGAGATTCCCGCCATGCATTATCACAGTCCTGATCCAGATCAGAAACCTGGACAAAACATGTTGTCATTTGACCAGTTTTGTTAGGATTTCTTCTATGTTTTATGTTTATGCATAGATTTACTTATATCTGGATGCTATTTGGATGCAATTGAGTTACATGGTCCTAAATAAATAAATAAATAAACTAAAAAGGCTTAAAAATGTATATGACCAATCCTAGCATTTAAAAATAATTTTTTCGGCAGTGTTTACAAAATGTAGAAAAATCGTAAGCAATCTGGAAAAATGCTAAACTACCAAGAATTAAATCCAGTTTCCCCTAAAAATCTGCCAAGGTATAAAAAACTACAAAATCATGATAACATTACATTCCAGAAATTATTATTAATGTGTATATTTACGATTTTTGACTGTAAAATAAAATCAATTATGTGAAACTTTGAACACTGGTGTAATAAATGCACCTTACATTACACACTAATGATTTTCATGTCCTTTCAGCAGCTCCCTTCTCCAGACATCCCAGCAGGAGTTAGCTGATGCTATGTTTTACATGTATTATTTCTACTGCTATAGCAGAAAAATCTCTGGCTACGAAGCTCATCTGTCATCCACCTTTTTAGTGGCCACAGGCTTTGCCACGGGGTAATGGAATTCTCTATTGCTTGAATGTTTGAGGCACTGGGACAGAGTACACTATGCTCTTTCCTGTCTGTATGCATGGCACAAGAGAAGTGCAATATGGACACACCTGGACTTATGCTTTCTTAGAAAACAGAACATTTGGTACCTGATGAAAGAGATCATGTGAATTTTATTATGTTACTTCACTCTGTTCCTCTACCAGAATTAAAAACTGCAGATTGAGGGTAGCCAAAATGGGGTCGATTGGGACGAAAACTCTATATAATTCTGGTTTTCTCCTTCCCACTGTGTGTTAACTGTAATTAGCTCACAATGTGGTTCTTAGTTTGAAAGAATAATCCTGTTGTACATTCATGTTCTACTCATTTTTGTATTAGCTTCCACTGTTACAAGGTGGTAGTTGTCACTGAGTGGCACCAGGAGGCTTGGATGAGCCTCTAAGCCAAAGGTGGCAGAGCCCTTCACGTCACATGAAATGTCCTCTTCTGGCATGTGTGCCAGATCTGACATGTGTGCCACCAGTTTGCCTTCCCTTTGCTCTCTGTAATCTAATATTGTGACAGGTTTAAATTAACTAGAAGATCAGAATAAGGAAAGCTGAATTAGCTGATGGAGGCAAGGTTTGTGTATCAATTAGGAATATTATACATACATTTATACATTCGTTCTTCTCTGAATTTCTCTAACTGTATAACAGAAGCCAATGGTTTTCTTGTTTCAGAAGCTTTCATTTTCAATTCAACAGCCACGTTAAAAAAAAAAAAAGGTGATAAATTTAACAGTGTGAGAGACAATACCCTAAAGGCCTCATCAACAGCGAAAAGATAATACAAATTGTAAGTGTTTTAATAAAAAGCTGTTGAGTATTAACTGTATTTTTCATCTGAGGCCCTCCTTGAAGTCTTTGTCACTGCTTAGAGTTGCAGGGTACGGTTATTCTCAGCCTGCTAATTAATTGCAAAGCCTCTACAAAATGGTTGAGGTCAGAATCTAATTTGGTGTTGCAAAAGTGTCTGGATTGGCACAAGTTCCACTATCATCACCTTATGAATCTGTCTCTCTGTGTCTGATTCACAGGTAATTTGGGCAATCTAAGGCATCATTTTGCTTTGGTTTCCAGAAGTTTCATGTACTTAGGAGGCTAATTGTCAGATTCGAGAGAAAGCAGAACTTTTGTCCTACCCTCAAACCCTGCCTAGGGAAATCTGGCATATAAGTGAAATGTTCATCTTCTCTTCACACCACATCATCAATGAGGCTTTAAGCTAAGTCCATAAACCCACAATTGCCTTAAGGCAACAGGTTTTCCATAAATTCTCAGGAATCTGTATTTTTATCTCTGTCGCAATTTCTGCTTTCTTTTGTGTCTGCTTGAGGGAGTTGGAAGAGGATGTGGGCAGGACTTGTGTGAAAATACAGTGGTTTTCTGGGAGTTGCTACTTTTTATGTAAGAGTATTAAATTCATTTTGCTCAAGTTCCAGCAGTAATAACCAGCCAGTATGCAAGACACATATTTAGCACCTTATATATACAGCTCCTTGCTGCTGTCCCTACTAGCACGGTCCCATATGTCATCCCACATCCCCATAGCTCAGTTCACAGCCTATGTAGTTAGAAGCTTCTTTTCTTTTCTTTTTTTTTTTTTAAGGTAAGTATTTAATACATTCAAGAGTGCTCTAATTCAAACATATTCTAATAAATAGCAGTTTGGGGAACAGAAAACCCATTTCTCTAAAATTTAATCTTTACATAAAGTGTCTGAAATAGACCTAATCAAGAGTGCTTGCCACCTTCCTCACCTTTGTTTCTGTGTGAAGTCATAAACAAATATAAAATTTTACCAAATGTAGCACTTGGATGGACAAAGGAAAAATTGTGCAAATGGATTTCTAGAACCATTGGAATCTGGGAGATTTTTCTTGCTTTCTCTGTAGGTAGTGGAAAAGTAATATTTCTTAACTGTCCTTTTTTTTCCCCTGAAACACTTCCTTTTACAAAATGCTTTCTGAAATATTTTATTTCAGGAAAAAACATGCAAAAAATGTGGCAATAAAGAAATTAATGAGAGAGCCTGCTTCAACATATATCTTCTCATTTATTCTCTCTACTCTAAATATGCTCTTTTCTTGCAGAAGATTTTTTTTTCAGGAGATTTATCTGTAAAGCCCAGATAAATGAATTATGTGATTAAAACTACTGATAGGTTTTGTTTGTGACTTGTCTGTGATTCTGTGGAATGTAGGTATTTTACTGAATAAGGCTAATTATTGCATTTAGGTGCCAGCTCTCTGTAATGAATGCAATGCAAAGCTTTTCAATGGCAAACTGTAACTGAGCTGTCAGATGATAATAAAAACATTAAAGTATATTGAGAAATAGAGAAGAAAAGTCTCCTCTTTCTCACTTGACAAGTTCTGAAGTGCAGTTGTGGAAGTCATTCAGGTCTGAGCATTCATGCATGCATACTGAGCTCAAGATTCACAATTAATTCCTGTTTCCACCTCCCCCACAGCCTGGCCATCCCTTCTGTTTGTGCATTAGCTGGAAGCCCCCACACTGCCTGGTGCCCCAGGCTGCAGCGGCGGCTCTGTGGCAGGTCACCTGGCTCACCCACAGCCCTGTCTGACAGGGTGAGTACACAGAAGGAGAACGGCTATTCGTGCTGTTTCGGAGCCAGCAGCTCTGAGGCATTGCTTAGCCCCATGTCCAGAGGATCCCATCAGTTAAGGGTCTCCTGCTCTTAAAACAGCACCCAGCCACAGCCCCCAAGGGCGACCACGTGTGCAGAATGAATCTGACTGCAAGACCTTTGTGTGAGATCTGTGCCTTCCTCTGGTCACATCTTGTTTCACAGCAACTCTAACTGACCTATTTTATCTTCATTTGCTGCTATGTCTAGTCAAATGAAGAAATGTGCCTGAAGCACCCTGTGTTTTCTGACCCACAGCCGTGCTTGCCTGCTCCTGGGAGAGAAGGAGCTCAGAGTCTCATTCACAAGATCTGAGTGCTCAGATCTTTGGGAACCCATAAATGTGTGGAAACACATTAATACAACCCATACAATGCTAAAGACAATGCAATTTTGGTAAACATCCTAAACCAGTTCAGAGAGATAAAATACACATTTATTTTAGCTCTTAGCAATATTAGGGAGTTTACATTGACTTCATGTGATAACTTATTTTTCCAGTTAGAACACATCTTCTCTTATGATAGTAGAGCTTTTCTTGGGAAACAAACCTTAGTGCAGAGAAGTGTGTGATTTTGCAAAGAGGTAATGCAATTCTATTTCCACTCTGAGCTGAGGAAGGTGCTGGGAATTATACACTACACAGGCTGAGAGCCAAATCCCCAAAGACAGACGTGAAAGTAATGTAGTTACAGCCATACCCTATGCTGCTGAATTCTTCCTTCTAGCTATTCACAGAAATATCAGTAAAAATGCCCACACAGAAAAACCCTGGGCTTTGTGGAAGATTGGAAACGGGCTAATCATGTTAATTACAGCCCACACAGCTTGTCTTAGCTCCCATTCAAAGAAGAGATTTATTAACGAAGCCACCACGTTTCAATAAAGACAGAAAGAAATCCATTTCATGTTTAATGTCCTTCTTGTTGTTTTATGTCCAAAGGTCCTTTGGGGCAGGGGTTTTTCATCCAGAAAAGTAAAGTTGATGCAAGATAATTTGTCCTTCAGACAGACATACTCCTTTGGTCCTCTCTTAGAAACTTATTTGAGTTGCTGAGGCAACAAACACTTTGGTTTGCCATAGGTCACACACACAAACTAGCAATCTCATCCACAGTTGTTTGAAGTTAATAGGATTTCTTTTCTGCTGGATGTTTACTTAGGCCATGTTATAGAAGACACTGAGTCTCCGTGAGGGAAATTTATTAGAGACTGGGGGAACGTGACTGGCCTTGCCATTTCTCATTCTGAGAAGTAAGGACACCATCCGGTGACCAGACAAGTGTCTCTCACTCCCAAACATGTAGTGACAGCACAACATGATAATTGATGGGTTCCACTCAAATGAATCAGTGTAACCTCACCCAAGCCAGTGAACTCCCTTGAGGAGGTAGAACCTTGGTATTTTTCTTCATATGTTTTTATTAGTGCAATACGAGTGTCTGAGATGGGATTCATGTAACATGACTTTGGCCATCTGAAAGTGACAGCCTCTGTGGCGGTAATGAGCTCACGGAATATGTTCAGTGTCTGCAGAGGTTAATGTTTCCACACCTCCTTTAGAGGTACAGGAGATGTAGTAGTTGTTATCAGCAGTGCAGCCTGGACTGCACTGAGCAGTCACTACTATTCAGCTGAGCAGTCACTACTCCAGGGTGAATTTATGTGTTCTCCTTGGCTTTTCACCTAGTTAATAGTTCCTCTTGAGATGAATTTTTTTTTTCTAAAAAGCAGGTCATTTAAAAACCAAACTAAACCAAACCAAACTGGGTTTGCTCTGTACACTGTACTTTATAATTAGTATAACTAGTGGTTTAAAAGGAAACTTAACCACAGTTTAGCCTAGACAATGATTTCTTAAAAGCTACAGCTGGTTAAACTGACTCCTAACCCAAATATTTGTGGAACTTCTGAAAACTAGATGCTAGGAAGCATGTAGAATTAAGAAAACGATGTCCTAATGACAGCAGCCAAGTCACTCAATGGTGCTGTTCTGTCACCAGTGTAATTTCCACTGTCAGCTGTCAACTTGTCAGCTCATGTGAAGCCATGTTTACTATGGCTCTGTCCCCTAGAGTCAGTGAAGGCAAAGGGCCATACCAAATGCTCTGGCATGAGTCCAGCTGTTGTGCAGGACAACTGCTGAATTGTCCCACCCAAAGCCCAGCATGGCACTTCTAATATTTACTCACTTTTTAAAGAGCCTGGCCTCCATTGCCTCCCTCTTGTACCCTGCCAGGCTTCTTCCACACAGCTTTCAGCAGCAGCTGAGGTTAGTGCCGCCAACCAAGTACAGCACAGGGATCACCCAGGAAAAGCTGGCAGTCCTTGGGCATCCAGAAGCCCAGTTACTGGCACACATTTTTTTGTCATTGATTTATCTTTGGTATTTATCTGGACTCTTTATTATGTAAAACAGAAAACAAAAATCCATATACTATAACAGTGAAGCTTTCTTCTCTTCTGCAAACTGTAAAATAATACAACTGATCCACTACATTGTTATGCTGTGATATTTCTGCCACTTTAAGCCAATTTTGGAGATGTTATCTAGCTGAAATAAAGGCAAGAAAAATCTTTTGGGTTGTATTTGACTTTGTCAATAATAAGGTAACAAAGAGTTTATGGAATATATAAACACCATGGTAATATTTCTGGTAGCACAGAATTGCCTGGATTTTACTCACTGACAGCAGTACAGAAATACCCAGCAGTTGAAAGTTAGGCATGAGTGTTATGTTTGCTCTCAAGGTCATTTTGAGGATTTTAAAGCAAGTACAAAGGCCAGCCCTCATATTCATCTGCTCGATATCCCTCTCATGCCAACACTGTTTAAAAACTTGTTGCTCAAACTCACTCTGTCAGAGCGGTGAAACTACTGTTGCAAAAGCAAACAGGACTTTGGCTTGCTAAATTTTACATGTATTGGAGAGGTTCTCAGTCTCTCTTATGCTAATAAAAAAAATATTTTGGTTTCCTTTTAATTAATATCAAATGATGTCTGAAAAAAAACCTCAAAGATATTTTCATAGCATAATGGGACCTCATTAAACTTCCTTTTCATAGCTGCCTGTGAAAAGGCAGACATTGCACAAGTGACAATGAAAAATAAGAGCAAAGGAATTAAGACATTCAAATGTCTTAAAATTACTTGAGAAAGGGTTCATCTGTTTCAGTCAGTCTTTTTCCTGAAATGTACAAATATTTATTTTTGTCTTCTGAGTCATCCATAACTTATTTTAAGTTATCCATAGCTCATTTGTATGGATCTTATTAGAGAGAGCTTTGCTAAATATTAATAATAGGACAAACCAAAAATCATCACATTCCTACTCTATACAGCCAGGTTTCACTTGGATACCTCTGTCTGTTTTGCACTTTTGCTTTCATGCCTTTCCATCCATAGCTGATAGTAATAGCAGGAAGAGTTACCATAGGCTGGGCTCCCTCAGATCTGTGGTATGAGACAGAGCTTGCCATAAGGGGCTCCTGATGCTTTGTATGTGGAAATTACTTTACAGCTGCCGCAATATATAAAGCATGAAATGTTCTTTTGTGGTATCAGTTCTTATACCAAAACACAGAGGCAGCTGAACGTGGAAGACTGTGTGGCTGGCAGCACTGAGGATGCTTACCACACACTGCAATGAATGCTGCCCTCCAACACACCAGTACATATCAAGGCACACAGAAGTACAAATTGTACACTGAACTGCTCTTGAAATGGTGTTTTGCAGGAGTCCAGCTGTCTAGCAAACCAAGTTTATCCCTTTGCCCAGAACAGGCTTAGTGTTACACTTCTGCACTCTCTGCCTCTCTGGGCAGAGTGTAAGTGTGCAGATTGACCAGTATTTCTTCTGCCCTTCCTATGATTTGCCATTTTTGCTTCTGTCTCAGTAATAGGAATAAAAAGTCCCATTAAAGTGTTTTTCCTGATGTGTGGCCAGGTCCTGCTCTGTGGGTGAGGCCAAGGGGCCCCATCCTCCCCAGCCTGAATATACCCTTTCTCTCCTTGTACTTCCAAGAATACAAATATGATCCAGCCCATTCTACCCTGAGTTCAGAAAAGCCTGTGAAATACTACTTGGTGTTGTATTCTGGTAGGATACACTTCAGATGTGAATGAATGCCATCTCTCTGTGGTGTGAAAAGTATTCTTCACAGGTTTGCCAAGAATTGGCCTTTTACTGTCAAGTTTTCATTTACACTCTTCAGGGGCAATGTGCATAAATGCTACTACCCTTCACTAGGCAACTTGCAGCTCTTAGGAGAAAGAAAACTCCAGCAAAAGCCTGTATTTTTCTTCAGCTCTTTTAAGGGGCATGAAAGTCTAGAGCACAGGGAAAAGCAGTTTTCTATTGCTGATGGTAATGATAAGCCATTATTGCTGATGAGCTCAGTGTGGAGCTGGAGAAAAAGGGTCTGGCTGCTCATCAGACTGAAGGTGCAAGGCATTAAAGGGGATTAAACCAGCACAGCCTCTGCCAGCCTAATCCACTTGGCACCAATGAACTGTAGGGAGGCCTGGCTGCTTTGTGCTTATGGCATGTACAAGGAGGCTTAGAAAGAAAAGAAGGAGTAAGTTTAGTTGCTATGGAAGCTTTTGGTGGTAATTGACTTTTGTGATCCTTCCTTTTCTCCCTTCTCTTTTTTGTAATTGTTGATTAGAAACTGTGCACCACTCTACTTTAATGCCCATGAAATAAAGGAAGTTTTTATTTCACAGTGAAAAATCAGAACTTTAGGGCAGTACAAGGGCTTGTGAATATGCCATTTATGGTCAGAACACGGCTGCAGTGCTACCTTTGCTCTGACTCTGCTAAGGCAGGTCCAACTTCATTCGAGGCAATGGAAACACTTCACGAAGTTATCTGAGAATGAGACTGGATCCCTATACACTTTGTAAGTGTCCAGAACACAGAATACCATAAACCCAGGAAGGCAGCTTTCAGTGGTGGTACATTGTCCTATAAGGAAGCAGGAGCAGCAAGAGAAAATCAGATCTTCTACAGTGAATTTGATCCTGATGGAGGCAATTTCTGCTCTGAATGTGACTTATCCACTTTTGATGGCTTCTGATCCCAGACACATGCTGGAGACAATAATGAAAGGTTGTATATGTCTGCAAAGAACAAGAAAACATTATTCTTTATATTCTAGGGACAGAGTCTCTTCTCAGAAAAGGTCAGACGAGGAGCATAATGCTAGGTATTTGCACTTACCCAGGGAAGAACTACCCTCTCCTTTGACTCTGACATGAGTGTGGAGATTTTATGTTCCAGCCACCAGTAAAGATTAACCTAGCAGCATCTCCAGAGAAAAATCAAAAAGCATTTTTTTTCATCTGCAATCAGCAGTGAGGAATATATAATGTTGTAGCTATCTGCAGAGAAAAGGATTTTTTTTTCTTTTTTGAGCATTGGATGTCTGGTTATCATTTTGTTCTCTATTAATTCAATACATAAATTCAAAGGCTAACATGGTTCAGACTGACTTCAGTAGGTACAACATGTGTGTTATTCTCTTAATTAAGCTGTTGGAAAGAACTGAAATTGCGGTGTCAGAAGGGACAGGCCTGGAGTAGTGCAGTATTTTCTAAAAGGTAATTTTTAGGGATTAATGTAACAATGGCTCTGAAGACCTTTCCTATTTTCACTTTTACTTCTGACCTTTTCTGTCTAACAGAGTGTTCTGATTAAGGTTTTGAAGTGTAATATAAAACCAGTGAATTACTCCTTTGGAACAAGAAACCTATTAAAACAAAGCACTGGGTATATTTATTTGTAAGCTAAAGAGAGAAAGACAACATCAAAAAATCCACTAAACACACAAAAACTCAGAGGCAGAAGTTTTTTTTGAAGAAAAGCTATTTGAAAGGCTTTCATTTTCTTTGCTTTTGGAGTAACCACTATGGATGTGAAGATAAGAGATCATTAGACCTACATCAGTATGTGGCATAGGGGCTCCTCTTCTGTAGCCCATCAAGCATGCAATAACCCAACTGAAATTCCCACAGAGGTTAAACAATAGCCTCCTGTTTGTAGCTGCCTCCGGTTCATTTGGTAGAAAATGTATAACCCAAGTTTTATCAGATTCAGCTATAAAGACGAGGTGCTCAATATTTCCTGTGCTAAGTGGAGTTCTTTGATCCATTGTCCTGCTAATTACCAACTGGGTTGACCTCTTCCTGGATTTAACTGCTCTTGTCCATTTTTTTCTGGCTCCCTGTATTTGCTTAATTAGACACAGCCATGAATGCTCCCACAGTTCAAGCCATCTTGAAGCACTTTGACTTGTCTGTGTGGATCTGGCACCTTATGAGTTAAGTCAGTCCTGCTCAAGGACTTGATGCAAAGGCCAGGAAAGTCAAGGAGAGACTCTAAGTCAAATGGCCAGACCCTGGTATGGTAAATAAAATCCAGCATGAGTCCCTGAGTGTAACTGGAGCCAGGCCAATTTGTACAAGCAGAGAATTTGATCCAAAAGTTTACTTTCTAATTTTAAATTCAGAGTAACATTTTTTACACAATGAACATAAGAAAGACCAAATTAGGTGTTGTAGGAACACTCTAAGTACAGGTAGCTGAAGAAGACAGTGTTTCACTGTCTTTAAAAATGTTCCATTTTCTTTGTGGGATTCAGGTGTGAAGTGTGGTAAGAGAGCTTATTTTCAGTCTTTTTATTGCTGATTTTTATTTACTTGTAGACTTGTAGACAGCTGATCTGGAAGACATGCTGTTGCAGTCCCAGCCCCAAGGAACATGCTTGTGTCAATTCCAGCATTTATTTATCTACAGTACTTTTAAAACCATAATAGGAACTCCTTTCTCCTTTAGTCATCTATTTTTGTGCTTCTCTGTGCTAGCAATTAGATTTTTTTTTTCCCCCGTTTATTGCTCCACAGCTGCAATATAGGCCCATTAGCCATTATCTTCCCATTGGATAGAGAAAATTATTTACTCCTTTTTTTTTTTTTTTTTTTTTTTTTTTGATATCCTGTTATATATTTGAAAATAGTTCCTATATTCTTCTCCTCCAAGACTAAAAATTCTTCTCTAAGTCATCGTTGTTTCTATCTATCCTGGCAGTGCGTAGGACAAATTTGTAGGATCTTAGTGTAGCAGACCTTGGGTAAGACCTTAATTTAATATTAAGGCCCCATCACCTGTGGGAAGTATGCTCCTCTTCCTAAGTGTCGACTCTCTTAACAGAATGCTTGGACAGATGAAGGCAAATGTCTTTCTTCTCCTCACTTTCATTAGGGGCCTGGGCATCCAGATGGGTGTAGGAATACAGAATCCCTTCTAGAAGTTATGTAAATTTGCACAATCTATGACAAGATGCATTAATGGGGAAAAGCCATACAGACAGTGGCCATTTTAATACTAACCCATGCTGATGGACCCGACAGAGATAGAATCAGGATCTTCCTTCCATGAGGGATGAACCCATGCAGGTCATTCCCATCAAGAGGAATTGGATGAATTGTGTCATGCTTTGAGATACATCATGAGAAATTCTTCTCAATTTACATTCTGGAAAAAAAGATCTGAGATAGAACTGGTTTGGCTAAACCTAAATTTTAGGTAGAAAGAAGGGAAGCAGAAGAAATGGAAAAGGAGGGTAGAAAAACAAGAAGTTATCTTAGAAAGTTTTGTTTACTGTGTGGTTGCATGCTGGATATGTTTAAATAAGTTTCAATATTTTCCTTTGAGAATAAGGCACAGATTACATAGCATAGAATATGTGGTCTTCCTTTCATTAAAGCTGTTTTTTTTTTCCATTATCAGGCTTTTGGTGCCTGCAAAATTAGGTGTGAATATTCAGTTCATCTATAGTTTTGTGTGTGAATTTATGCTAGAGAAGAGCTTTTCTCAAAACTTAGGATATATCAAAGGCATTGCCTGAGATAGCCACATCGATGAAGGTTAAAAATGAAGTGTTTTAACAGCTTCAAAGTACTCCACTGGTTAATTCTGCCTCAGCAATATCTCAAACAGGAAGCACAGAAAGTTAATAGTTGGTCTCAGTCAGGATTTGGGGTTTTTTTTCTTTGACTACAGTGCACAAATGATTTCCAAAGTATTATTCAATTTGTTTATATTTTAGGGAATCCATGTGTTTTCTCAACTCATGTGTAGCTATTTCTTTAGAAAACTGCATCTCCTTTTGTAAGCTTTCCAAAATCGGTAAAGAATTCCTGGAAAACAAAAAGCATGTGTATGATTCTTGGTATGTCAATCAAACACCCCAAAAGTCTTGCTAATATGTGGAATGCTGAGGATGACTCACTTCTACAAGCAATTCCTACACACACATCTCTTTCCGTCCCTAGATCCCAGTGCTTATAAATACAAGATATTTCTTATAGTTCTTTCTTCTAATGTTTTTCTGAATTCCCACTTCAGAAATAGAGTGTGTGTCATCATCCATGTGTTACCAACAGAAAGTCAAATACTAGGAAAATTCCAAAGCTACACAGTGCCAATGTAGGTATGACCACTGTGTTCTCCTGTCTCCAGAAATATTCTGGTTCTAGGGAATTTTGAATCTAAGACACTGACAATCTTCAGAAGATTTCAGAGAGAGTAGCATATTCTTATCATCAAACTCCTAATTAACGTATGCTATGGTTCATGGAACAGCTACAGACATAGTCTCTGGGTCACAGGCACTCCATGAAAACACTGAGCTAGATAACATTTTCCTCTGTTTCTCATGAGTTGGTAAAAGCTAGTTGCCTTTATTTACTTTGTTGTTGTTGTTGTTGTTGTTGGTTGTTGTTGTTGGTTGTTGTTGTTTTTGTTTGTTTGTTTGTTTGTTTTGGTTTTCTTCCTAAAAAAAAGATATTTTGCACTTTCAAAGCACAGTTCAATTGAGCATGTCATTAATGCTACAGCCAGCTTGGGGAAGAGGTGAATTTCTTATATTTTCATGGTTAAGGAAACTCATATGGAGAATTGAAAGGGATGATAACTGGATTGTTTACTGTTATTGTGCAAAATCTATACATAAAACTTGCTTCAATTGAATTCTGCTCCTCCTAGGAGCATTATGAAGCTATTAAAGCACACCAAACTCTGGAGCAACAGTTTCCAGTGAGAGAGAAAGACATTTTTTGACTGTAAAAATTTTTTTGCTTCTCTTCTGTCCAGGACACTTGTTTAAATGATGTCTAAATGTTTATGTGTTTACCTGCTGAGCCTTTCTTTAGCAGAGCACGATTACAGTTTGCACATTAAGTGCTCACACTGTCCTCATCCGAATGCCAGGAGGAGCATGCAGCATATCCCTTCCCTTCCCTTCCCTTCCCTTCCCTTCCCTTCCCTTCCCTTCCCTTCCCTTCCCTTCCCTTCCCTTCCCTTCCCTTCCCTTCCCTTCCCTTCCCTTCCCTTCCCTTCCCTTCCCTTCCCTTCCCTTCCCTTCCCTTCCCTTCCCTTCCCTTCCCTTCCCTTCCCTTCCCTTCCCTTCCCTTCCCTTCCCTTCCCTTCCCTTCCCTTCCCTTCCCTTCCCTTCCCTTCCCTTCCCTTCCCTTCCCTTCCCTTCCCTTCCATCAGGGAAAACCAAAAATTGCAACTGACCATTCTTGAAGTGTTCATCCTCACAGATTAAGCTTTTCATAAGTTTTGGCTAAAGGATCTTAACATCTCAATCTCTAAAACAAAAATAACATTAGCAACTGGCATACATCTGAATAGGTTTTTTTCCCAGTTGATAGAAATTTCTTTTGAAAATGGTAAATTACAGTCTGCTCCTGAGCTTCACAGAGATTGATAACCATACTGACAGACCATAGGGACACATCTTGTCAGGATTGGCATTCCTGGCAGCACTGTTGCGCTCCTTGTATTTATCTTTTCTTTTGCTCTAAATTGTAATTCTCAAAATAGCATATGACAAAAAACACTCATCAGGTTTTCTATTTAGCAGAGACCATTTGGGCAGCTGGCTCACTATTCCTTTCCCAGACAGCATCTTCACTCTTCTGCAGAGTTCAATGGGGCTGTAACATGAAAACATATCCATGGTAAGAGTTGGCATTCAGAGGGAGAATTTAAATTTAGGCCTAGCTATTCTTGCCCCAAGCAAGCAAATGCCTAGAAACTAGCTATATTCAGATGCTACAAAGTGCTGTACTCACACAGAGAATCCCATTGGTTCACTAAAGGTGTACAAGCAAAAAGGTGGTTTAGTGTGCTGACAGGTCTCACTAGGGAAGGGATGACACAGGCAGATGTCATCGTGCTGTTGTGACAGCATGACAGCAGAGACCACAGAACCTTGCCAAGATTCAGAAGGCAACCATATTTTTTTTCTCAGAAGGTATAATGATAATTTCTAATACTGGTGGAATTAAGATAAAACAAAAACAAATAAAAATCGTCATAATTGAAAAAATAAACAAGATTCCTTTTTCCTGCTTGCTGGGAAATATTGGTAATGAAAAAGAAGGGCCAAAGCAGAGAAGTTTTGAAAAAAATTAATCTTATCAGTAACACTAGAACATGTTGAGGATTTCTGTTTAATAGAAGCTTATATTCATTGTCTAAATCTGTTTAGGGAAAGATCCAGTGACTAAAATGTGGGAACAGAGGTAGCACATTGTGAAAAAAGTAGAATTACCTTTCCTGAGGCAAAGATAACAGAGAGCAAAGATAGACCACATCTTTACAGAGCATAGTTCTAACAAATGCACAAATGCCTGTAGTCCCATCACGTCCATGCAAGTCAGACAGATCAATCCAACAAATTTGTTTTGGGGTTTTCTTCTTGTGTGTTGGGGTTTTTTGTTTGCTTGTTTTGTTGGGAGTTTTTAGCATCTGTCTATCATGGCGTTGTGAGGGACTTCAAACCAAAAGGAAATGTTTGAAGGTCCTTATGCTGTTAATATTAAATCAGCCTTGGAATTTTCTAACTGTAGAGACTACAGTCTCCTAATTCCAAAGTCCTATACCTGAGAAGGGCAAACACTGAATAAAAGCTCTTCACAGATGATAAGAGGTCACTGAGTTAACAGTCAGATAGTGAGAGTGAGCATTGCTGGGTTATTTTCAGCTCTGAAAACAAGAAAGTCACATTGATTAATACTACTCACAAAGCTAAGAATGACTGTGACGTGAATGAATGAGGGGTGCAGGCATGGGGAAAAATACTACTTGGAAAAAAAGGCTTACTTTTTATTATTTATTTGATATTCTGAAGATAAGATCTGGTAAAATGAGAAGAAATAGACTCCTAGTCTTAAAAATGAAATTAAAAAGCCCTCACACAACAAAATTGCCATCCTAAGGGAGAAAATGAAATACAGTTAAGAAACAAAATGTAAATGTAAAATGAGGCATGAACAGGCATGAACATAAATTAGAATCTAGTTATTGTGGGACTGTGCCAATAGAAGCATAAACAGGTGAGTATAGAGAGCTTGTCAGTGTACTTATGAACAACAAGAAGGCTTTAACTGATTTCTAATTTTTTTCTCAAATAAAAGGAACCCCTGTAGTAGGGAGAGGAGGTTTCTGCATTGAAAAGGGTGAATTTATTAGTAAGAGAGAAACAGCAGTTGTGCTCAGAATGAACATGTTTATGTCATCTAAATAGATGCATTCCTGGACAGGATTTCGTAGAGCTTTCCTTGGCCCTGAGAAGAAAGAGTATTAACACTGATAGACTGTACTTCACCTAGCTAGTATGAATTGCATTACTGTATGAATTTTTAAATCTGAAAAGTGGTGTTTCAAACAGATAAATTATTCTACAAGATAAACCAGATTATCTACATTTTCACTGTCAAACTATTTAAGGACGTCAACATTATTCCCAAATAAACTAGAGGTCTACACTTAACATAAAAATAATTTAAACAAAACAAAGGTTGCAGATGAGCTAATGTTTCTTTTATTTCTTTACCAAAATTATAATTTTCCATTTCATTCTAAGACTTGCATAAAGCAGTGTAATTTTTCTTGATTTGTACAGTCAATTGAAAAGATTTTTCTAGCTTTGAAGACTCATAACCGAGCATTTAAGAGGAAATAAAAGCAGTAATGTAATGCTACAGGTCCACATCACAAAAGTGGAAGGAAAATTTTTGTTCTCCACATTCTTTCTGCAGGATTGCAGGACTACTTTTTTAATTCTATTATGCAAATAAGAAGAGAAAGCCCTGGAATCCCACTGCTTTTGCAGGGGAAGGTTTTAAAGGCAGCATGAATGGGACTCATTTAACTGATTATTGGTTTCTGTATCTGATACATTTAGTTGCTAACACAATCAGTGAAGGTCTAACCATTGAAATGAGGTTCATTTCACCAAATGCAGGCTTCTGCTTTAACATGAGATGAATCTCACGCTCAGCTTCACAAACTGGGCTTAATGTCTGGCCATAGAGGGAACTTGCATAACTGGTTTGGATGTGGCTCTTTGAGTTGCAGAAATCCACATTTGAACAGAACAAATCAAACCCTTCATGTGCTAATGCAGACTCTTTTGCTACTCATAAGAATATCCACAACTGAGAACAGAATTTGGTATGTCATAAAAACACTTCATTCCTAAGTACTGATTATCTTTTTTCAGATTTCCAGGTAATTTAATAATTTGTTGATGAGAACAGGGAAAAAATTTCTGAGAGCAGATGGTTTCATTGTGTGATTAAAGTAAGGAAATCCACAAAAGTAGTCAGTAAAAATAATTTACAGCTTTAATGAGTAACAAAGATACAATCCCTCAAAGTGTACATTCCCACTTCTGAGGGGCTCATCACTTCCCAGTCTCTTCAGTGAGGATTGCATGTGCTGAATCTTTCTCAGAAGACATTTAGCTTAAATGCTTGTAGTCTAGATTAAAAGCATCAAGCTGCCCACAGAACAGTGATACCAAACTGCTAAAACAAATTTGGTTCAATGGTTTGGAAACTTTAGATAGGAGCAATGTCCTTCTGCCCAAGAAACAGGGCCCCACAAATTATGTCTTTGTTAAATATTTAGTAATGAATTAACAACATGTAGTACCACACTAAAACATTTCATTTGAGATCAGAGACTAGAAAGTTTATTTGAGCCTGCAGTCCTGCTTGACAAGATTTGTAGCATACACTTATCAAGATGGTCGGTATTTTCACAAAGGTACAAAAGGGTTCCCCCACACACATAGCTGTGGATGCCATCCATCTTATGATGCATTTTAGCCCTGCTCTTTTCAGAAATACATAAACTGATGCCAAAACATGCTTAACATAATCTACTAGAAATCAGACATGAAGAAATTAAAAGAGAAGGGGTTTTGTTTGCCATCACTTTCAGAAAGTGACTTGAGAGAGTTTGACTAGTATATTTTAAGTATTGAAACACATCTATCAAGGAGCATTGCAGTAGCCTTTGGAGTTACTGGATTCATTCAAGGATAATTCTGAGGTAAATGGAAAGAAAGGAGAAAAAGAGCTGAAGCTGAGATCACTTGAGCTGTTTATTTATTTGCCATTGTTTTCTTGAATTAATTCATGATTTACCTGTACACAAAGATTTTCTCTGAGAGTAAGGGCAGCTGTTCCATAAGCATCACACAGGGCTGGCCACAACTTTTTTGCAATGATTAGGGGGAAAAATAAGCTATTTGCCTTTGAGTACATGGGCAGGTGGCAACACCAGCAGGGGTTTCTTCTCCTGCAAAAGTAACATTCATCTTAGCATTTACATATTTGTAAATGTTTGACTTTGCAGATTTATTCATCTATTAATCTAGCAGGAGGAGTAAAGGGAGGAGAGAGAGAATGTTAATGGAAAATCCTATTTCTTTTAAATAAAAAGATACTGACCTCCTCAGAAAATCCATTATGTAGCATTACAGTGACCCACAAAGTTCATCATTAGAATTTTGCTCTCTGGATCCTTTTTAATTAATAGTGGCACATTTGTCAACTTCTGCATAAATCAAGGAGAAGAGACACATTTTGCCAGCAGTGTATAAAGCTGACAATAGAGGAGGCTCAGGAATCCTGAATCACTTCCAGGCTCCATTTGCTACAGACCCTTCAGTTCACATCCAAATTTTGCTCCATTTCCTCCCTTGTTCAAAAAGGAGGAAATCTCTGCTCTTTCCACATTGCCATTTTATTTTATCACCTTCAGCCAATACTCGTTCACCTCTCAGTCCCTGCTGCTTTCTGCTTTAATCACTTTAATGCTTCTTTTTTAGCTAAGAACAAAACAGAAAAAATTTCTTGATGTGTCTGGTGCCACAGGGGCCATTAGAGGCCAGAGGATGATTTTCATAGCAAGCCTGGCTCAGCTGATGGCCTTCCAGACAAATCCCTCCACCTCTTACCATCATGATTCACATTGCTCCAGGGTTAATATTTCTGATCCTTATAATTTAACTAAAATTCAAAGAAGTAACAAATACATTATCAACATCAAAAGACATGGAAGCTACAAAAGATTAATATATTCATCCAAAAAAAAAAGCTTCTGAGGCACTGAAGCTATATTCCCTGAGATTACTAACTGAAGTATTTTAGAGTTTATAAAAAGGCTTGTAATGTCTACCAGGATCACGATTAGATGGCTTTCTGAAGGTCATCCCCTCTCCAAATGGAAAAACTCTGAAAGTCTATCTTGGTTCACTGCTGTTACTGTCACTGGATACTTATGTACATGCACATGAAAACATCAATATATTTCGGGCTGGCTGCTGGGCGTGTGCATATGAGAAAGAACAGAGCTGCACTCCACTGTAAAGGCACTGCCAAGGTTATCAGACCTTCCACTTGTTCTTGTACCTATAAATAGACCATAAATTTTAGTTACTGTACATTCCTTACAATTTAAGAATTTCTGAGAAGAAAAGGCAGGAATAGCTGTGGGCAGGAACAGCCAAACCCTTTTGGTGAATTGGTATAAAGCACTAAACCATGCTACTAATGGTCACTCTGTCAAATTACCTGTCAGAGTTAAGCTCTGTTATCTTTGCTTGGCCTGCACATAATAAAAGCAAGCACAAGCTTCCAGCTTTAATGACAAACTATAATAGCTGTAGTCATCCTTGCATTAAAAAAAAAAACACAAACAAAAAAATCCCACACAAAACAGACAAAATGTAATTTTTCATTGCAATTGTTACTTTTGTGACCTCTGCTAGCAACATAGACATTTTTAACTTAACACAAGAAAGCGTGGCAGAAACAAGAAGAGTATGCAAACAGTCACTAATGATTCACATTGTTATCTCATACTGCCTTATCTTCCCTAAATTTCCTTGTCCATTCTTAGACACTTCTGGGTTTTTTGCCCCACCACTCTCTCCTTTCCCGCCCAATTTAGAGAGCTTTCAATACTGAATAAACAAGAATAAGAGTACCAGGAGATGCTAACCTCTGTGGTGCCCAAGCCTGACTTTCCTTCTTCCACCTGTCCTGTTGTTTATTCCTCCCCTTCCTCCCATCATCTCTGCTTATGCAGACCTGAGGCCCTTGTTCCTTGAGAGCAGCAGCAAGAGGAAGGACATCCCAACTGTGTGGCCTCTTCTCACCTCACACTCGTTGCAGCTCTGAAGAGATTGCTTTGTTCAGGCAATGCTCAGATCTGTTTTACAGTCCTTGCTTGGCAGCCTACATAAGCCACATACGCCCCCATGGATCATGAAACTGTCTGATTTATCAAGAGATTGTGATCCAGTCAAATCTGAATGATTTCAACACTCTCCAGCTATTTCTAATAAAGTTTCAGACATATTTAGTAATTCCTGGCATTACTAAATCATGGATTCTACTGAAATTACCCACAGTAGTTCTCTACTATTTCTCTGATTTTCATCAGGCCCAAGCAGCCATGTCCTGAAAATGCAGAATGAACCCCAAGTGCTATCATTAGGACTGCTTTCCATGTGAGAAGGTCTCCTTTGTGTCCTGGCATGAACTCTAGTGTCTGATCTCAAGGAACATGCTTGAGCTGGACCAAGGGTGGGAATGCTTGTGCTGCGCCCTTCTCTGTTTCTCTCAGCTGGGAAGGTCTGCAGCTCTTATTTTGCTGTGCTAGAGGCACAGCAGAGTAGCTGCAGCCCTTCATGGTGTTAGAGTGAAGGACAGACACAAGGTTAAGACTGTGAGAACAGCAAGTACTTGATGTGAGTCAGACACCAGGGAAAAGAGAAGGAGGTGCAGGGTGAGGTGGCAACTGAGCTGCATTTTTGCTTTAGCAGTGAAGAGGGGAGTGTTTCTTAAGAGGCTGAGGCAGGAGGGATCAGGTCAGCAGGTGATGTCATTGGTTCCTGAATCTGACAGTAGTGAAATGGAGTTGAGCTTTGCTAATGACTGTTCTCCACCTGAGAATTACGGCCTGTGTGTGTTTAGGAGGGAGCTGCTAATAAATAATTTATACTGGACACAGAAAATGAGGATCTGAGACATATGAAGGGTGCTACCAAGCACGCCCAATAGCACTTTTTAGATGCTTTTGTGGTCTTTTTACTGCCTCTGTGCTTCATAAGACTGTATCTGCTCTTCCATAGGTCCTGTAACATATTTACTAGCCCAGTTTGATGTCTCAGGTTCTGTGTGGCACCTGAGAGCATTGGACACCTATGCTTAGGCATTTGAATACCTCTCAAGGTATCTAACAAAAAAAAATCTGGGGGAGAAAGGACATAGAGTGAAGACATGAACACCTAAGTAGCTGAATTTCCCAGCTTTATTACTTTTTTATTACTTTATTTTTTTAAAGCAAACTAGATTTTATATCAACATACACTGAGAGTTCATATACTACCAGCATGACTTGCAACACAAGTGCTATAAATATCTAACAGATGGATCTCTCCCTGAGAGATTTCCAGGGTGGTCTGGTCACCCCTGGATATCACCAATTCTCTCTGTCTGACTGCTTGTTAGGACAGAACTAATTTCCTTAAATAAAAATAGATCATATTGGTGGTGTGGGGGATGTTTCTATGTATGTGCTTTTGGGTGGAAGGGAGTTTAATCAGTTCTCTCCTGAGCCCTTGGTCATGCTGGCTGTGACTTATGAGGATCTTCTAGGAATATCTATGGTCTTTTGGACACATATTGGGCACATTTCAGATACTTTAAAGGAAATTCTGGCAGTACTGCCCTGGAAGGTCTACAAGACAAGCCTATGACCCTTCCAGCCAGAAAAAAGGAAGTCACTGTTTATGTGCCTGTAACGCATGAGTGCTAAGATATGCATCTAAGAGCCTTAGACAGCACTTCTGGAATACAGCTTGAACCACATATTTGCACTGAATCTTAGCAAGATTAGGAAACCTTTGTTTACTCTTCTGTCTTTATGATTGTGTTTTCAGTAGGAGACACTAATAAAGATAAATGTATTTAAAATTTGAAGGAAAAAAATAAGAAAACTCTGCTTGCCAGTGAATATAACTCCATGTGTGTAGTGGGTCCTGTACCTCTACTGCTTATAAAAGTTATGTTTCATATAAAACAGGCTTCATTTCTTGCACATTCTATTACATTTTCATTTTAGATCCTGTATTTTACCACTTGTTTGGATTTTTTTCCTCTGCAAAAGCATTTTAATACAAGAGGCCTGCTTAGAACCTCCCAAGGAATACACTTCTGAACAGAAACACAGATTCCTGTTAGTCCTGTTTGGAAAACCATGGAAGTAGGTATGAAATGTAGCAACTAGGAAAATGTACCAATAACTAGAAACAGCAATTAAATAAAGACAGCAAAAGTTCAGCTAGTGGTAACACAGAGGTATTCTCCTTATTTCAATCAGACCTCCTTGAGCACCGATGCCAAAACATTTAAAACAGCAGCCTTCAAGCACAGTGTTGTCATTTCTGCAAAACACAGTAATGAAATTGCATTCTCTTTGAACAAATTTTAACAGAGCTGCTAACACAAAGTGTTAGAGAGCAACATTGATCCTTCATGGACACATACAAAACCAGAATATTACAGAAGAAGCCACCCAAAGCAGCACCTGCTCCATTAACACCCTTATTTTCAGATGCATTGACTATTTTAAAAGGGAGTGATGGAAAAGAACATTATTTTTGTCTTGGTTTTGTTTCTTTTATGTAAATAAATGTTCTTTAAGACTGTATGGTAGAAATACATGTTTTGGCACAGGAACATTCTGAATTGCTGCAGTCTCTCCTGTGCTGTGTCAGGTGGATCTCTTCCCATCAAAGACTTTAACTGATATCTCAGTCTTTAGACTATATCATTAAAGATCTCCTGGGATTTAGCTTGTCCTTCCTTGAGTGAACCATGTGTGTATGCTTGCTCCAAGGCAGAGTGAGAGGTTTTGATCTGCACTGTCTCTATTTATGACTGACTAGCAGAGATTGCATGGCCTCCCCAGGCAATCTGCTTTGTTGGATTAGACAAATAGGTAATAGGTATTTGGTCTAGGTTGAGTTAATCCCACCCTAAGGCAGGAAGGTGGACTACTTGACCACCTGACATCCTTTTTAGTCCTATTTTTTCCTACAGTGTTCTGATTATTTCTTGATAAGTAGGCTGCTGGGCTCTTCACAAGGTTAGGCACTGGAAAAATATGAGGATGAAAGGCTGAATCCATGAATGTATATACAAGCTTAAACTTCATTTATTTCTGTGGAAACTGAGATCCTAAAGACTACCCTAGTTCAGAGACCAAGCCCAAAATTACCACTGCATCCTGAATAAAATAATAATAATAATAATAAAATAAAAAAAGAGATGTCATACTTGCAAATGGATGAAGAAAACTGAATTATCTTAGATAAGACTGGACCACAATCTTTCCTGAACAGCACTTGCAGGCAGGCTTTGACCACTGAATATTACAGCTTCATTTTCAGGTGTACATAATAATCTACCCAGCAGAGTTATGTCTGGCAGCAAGCTACCCATATGATGATATTTCTACAGAATATATTAAAGGAGTGACAATGCACTGGCTTTCCTTAGCTGTTGTTTCAGAAATAGGGAAAGCTTCCTGATGGACCAATGTCAGATTGAACACCATTTTAACAATGAGTTTAACCATACTTTGGACTGCTGCCAGAGCTTGAACCAGGTGCTCCCAAGGTCAGCTCACACCCAGTCACCTGGCATGGGAAGAGACCTATGACATAGGTTCTAAGCTTCAGTGCTTTGTAAATAAGATCCTTGCCAAAGAAGCTATAACATTTAACAAAAAGGAATTTTTTTTTTGCTACAAAGATCTAATCCTTTAGAGAGATTCATGTAAAAGTTCTACATAATATTTAAACTATTGAAGTTCTCTAAGTCAGAAACTGTATTTCAGGTGTTCAGAAAAGGTGCAGTGCAATTTTACTGCATATTTACAAAAAAAAAAAAGGAAACACTTTAAGTGCCCATGGCTGTCTACCTTTGAGCATTTTATCCTATGAAATATTCCTGAAAACTATGAAATACAACTTAATTCAAAGTATGTATACACATAATATCCATATGTATACATGTATTGGAAAAGTATTTATTACAAGATCTGTGTTGGCACAGTAGACTATCCCATTCAACATCAAATATAGTTTATAGGAGATTGTGCTGTTGTGCTGAATAATGGGCAAAAATACAGATATGGTGTAGCATCTATCATGAGTGCTGCAAAACCCACTCATGGTTTTAGGAAAAACAACATGAAATGCACTGTCTTTCAATGTGTTTTATCAGTTACTGTAAAAAAAAAATTTTGCTTCTCTTTAGAAATATATACTTTGACTACTGTAATTTCAGGGCATTTCAGAATTTCTAACATATTGTCCCCTTCAAAGATTCAGTGCTATTATTGCTACTTTGTAGCATATAGGAGAAAATATCGAAAACCACAGACATGTAAACATTAGGCCCCTGATACAAGCAACGATTTCGGGTTCCCTGTTGTATATTGCTCAGTACTGATAAAGGGCAGTTCAGTCTCATGTCTCCAATGTTCCCATTTCAGGATAGAAAGGATGCTCTTTTAGAAGTGTCTGTCTATTTTCATCCCTGTACCACACCTGACCTACTCACCCAGGCTTTTCTTGTAGTAAATGGAGACAGAGATGCTTTCAGAGCATTATTCATCTTATTCTAAAGTAGATACCCAAGGTAGGTTAGATGAATTGCAAATTAAAGCAGCTTTTCTTTCTACTTATAACAAAAGGAGCCTGGAGTGATGAGCACAGAAGAACCTTCAGTGGAGGCATCTGCAGTCAGGTATAATGAGACATTTCCATTCATCTGAATTCCCAGATATCCTGGGGGAGTGCACTCACTTGAAGGGGATTGATGGTTTTTGTGAAGTACACAGCAAGAAAAGCTCCAAAGAATATTTCTTCTTTCTTTCCTGTGTCTTGTCTAATTTTCAGGGCTGAGATAAGGGAGTGGAGTCATTAGATGGGAGAGTAACCAGCCCTTCCTTTCTTTTCCCTGTTAGTCTGGCTTCACTGGGAAGGACACATCTCAAAACTGTTCCATAGCTGGAAGTTCAAGTAATTGAGAGTAACATTTTAAGTCCTCTTTGATATTCAAAAAGTCTAAGATCAACCTCCAGTATTTCTGAAGAAAGTGCTCTAATAGCCAGTTTATTTGTACATACAAGCTGATTCACCTCTTACTCACTTAAAACAGACCATAAAGACTCAAAATCATAATGGCAAACAACTCACAGTCTTATTCAGACAATTTATATAAATCCAGTAACAACAATGAAATCACAGTGGATGGTCTATGATCACTGACACTTTATTTTGGAGAGAGATCTGCAGGGATTCAGTTGTTTGTGTATATATTTTGGGATTTTTTTCAGCAGATATACTCATATCCTTTTCTTTATTTTCTTTCAGACCATTTGGTTTTGTTATTGCTTCTGTTGCTTTACAATATTCTGGACTGCCTGGTTTAAGATCTGAGAAAGAAACATTTGCTTCTCAGCTGAAAATTTCATCACTGAGAAGTCCTGGTGTAGTTATGGAAAAACAGATATATAAGAAAATTCTCAGTTACAGACTTGAGAAACTTAAGTGATAGTGATGGAAGAAATTTAACTTCCACAAGTCCAAAATATTTTATTAGACAAAACAATGTAAACTTTCTGGGGCATTTAAATGGGTTCTGAATAAGGAATGACTGCTCAAGGCAACATTGTGCTGTATTCACTACTGACCTCTTACTAGTCTACAGTAAGGCATAGAAAAGCAAACCTAAACCAAGACATATTATGAAAGGTATAACATTTTAAGTTTTTTACATAAATGAATGGCCTGGGATACTGCACAGAGAAATGGCTACTTGCTTTATGAGAATTTTGGTTAATTCAAATGCTTTCATAGATGAGAAACCCTGAGGAGGGAGAATTCTCCCATGGATATATTTTATGTGTTTAGTGCTGATTTGGACCTTGAAGGTGGGATTTAATCCATAATGGCACAGAACAGATTGGGAAAAAAAAAAGTAGTTTCTTAAAGCCTAAGTGCACAATACTAAAGACCAAGGGCTTAAAAAGTAATGGGGAAAACTGCCATGTCTGGCAATGGTGCAAAGATACCAAGGTGCTTTTTTGGGTGCAGGGCAATCACAAGGCTGTAGGTCAAGCACACATCTCCCATAAAGTCCCAGCACTGTTTATAGAGATACAGTGAGCATAAAAGGCCTGATGGTGGTGCAGTTCAAAAATATTCTGTGGACAGTGGATCTAACATGTGCACCAACCACATATACCTCACCTTCAGGCTGAGAGTTTTTCAAATAAAGCTGCCAATTTTACTTCCCTAAATATGCTTGGAAATAGCCTAAACACTGCAAATACTGAGGTTGTCTGACTGCAAATACTTATTTAGCTGCCTAAGGCAATTGGCAGTGCTGTTGCATAGCCCCTGCTGCAGTTCTTGGTTTACCTGCTTAGCTGTAGGTTTACATGTTGCAGCAAGAGTAAAGTTTATGGTGGGTCAGATACTGGTGGCCTCTGACCCTCATTATTGGTGAGTGTATGTTTGTTAATTGGCCTTTTTTTAAAAGAAAATAAGTTTTATAGCTAACTGCTTTTAAAACTGGCAAAGGTAGCTGTTGAGTGTTCAGTCATTAGGTGTGTCCAGTAACTCTTACTGCAAAATTCTACGCGCTCTCTCTATTTTGTGCCATTTGGCTAAATATGTTCCCATTGGACTTGTCAGAGATTAAACTTGATAAACTTAGTTTATAACCAAAGTTGTGTGTATAACCAGAGACATCAGAATGGTGGGCAATGTTTTGAAACTGCCAGTTAACTATTTTTGCTTTCTTGTAAACAAACCAGTAAGAAATGTTAAAGGTCACAGCATCTTTGAACACACTAAAACGCCTGGGCTCTGGATTCCATTCCATATCACAGCATTAAAAAGAGCTGCATCAGAAGCTAGCCTGAGGATACTTCAGACTTGGCTCCTCCAGGAATATGAATGAGTACAGATGAAGCGACAGAAATTATGGAAGTGCATCCAAAAATATTTTTTAAAAATAATTTAAAAATAGGAATTCTGGAGGCAACAGGCTTAGAGCTTCTGAATCTCATAATGTGGAGTGGCCTTTTTCACATTTAATTTCACAAATTTAAGATCTAAGCACCTAGTCTAAGCCAGGAACATAAACTTTCCATAGAAGGGATGGAAAGACATAAGCACTTTTTAAGCACCTTTCACAGGATGAGATACCTCTAACCCCCACCTCAGTTCACTTATTATAGGAGTGGTATCTGACAGCTGTCAAAATGTCTTAATTTCTAATATAAAGGCAGCAATAAGTGATTCAAATCTTTTCCTATCAAGGGGTTGATAGACCCTGTTTCAACATACTATCAATAGAGGAAGTGAGGTGCAAGGTCTAAGTTAGACATCCAAAATGGCCTGAATGCAGTCTTTCTATGTCCAAAGGGGTGAGGAATGACACATCTCATATACGCTTATTCAATGTACATTTGCAAGACTGTCTCCTTATCAAAATGCTATAAACTCATTTAACTACAAAATTTCAGTTTAAAAAGGGGCGTGTACCAAAGGATCGTTCAGCTTAGGCAGCCATATTCTGTCTCTCACAACCAGCACATACATAATTGAGATGGGAAATCTGAAATTGCTGTGCCCACGTTTTCAGGTTGTTAGGGTTCTGGTTAAGGGCAGCCAGTTGCATGTTCCCAGCTCTGTGGTGAGCACTTTCTCTGAGATACCTGAACCTCAGTGGTGCTGCAAATATCCCTCTCCAAACAGAAATCCCAGCTGTTCTTTGGCTTCCAGTTAGGCACTAAGTACTTATCCATGCCTTCAAAAATATTCCCTCTAAAATGCAATGTAAGCTGCAATTGGGATTCTTAGTGGCTAACCACTATTTCTTCTCTGATGAACACCTGCAATCCTAGCAAGGCAAAATCAGTTTAGTCTACTGCTTCAATAGGTTTTGCTCCAGAATAGCTCCTATTTCATAGTAAATGTTGACACAAATTGACGGTTCATTTGAAAGTTCTGGAGAACCGGTTTGAAACAATTTTACAGAATAGTCTGGAAATCAACTTGCAGCATTACAAAAATGCTAACTTTTAATAGGTATCCAGATGAACAGACACCTACATCCATATGAATTGTATATTAATAAAATCCTCATCTATCATATTTTAACCTGACTGTGATTCTTATCTTGGCAAAACTCACTGAAGACAATATGAGGCTTATTTGAATGGAAGCCACAGTATCAGACCCAAAAGTTTAAGATGTATTTATTGCAGTTGTTTGTAAAATGGGAGTAAAGTTAACATTGGCTCACTTAGGGAAATCTCTATGGAGAAAGCAAACATAGTAAGTGGTTGATATCACTACCTGGATATGAAGAGGGAGGGAGGATGCTGGTTCTTGTCCTCATCACAGTCTTAGTGATCATTTATTTTCCAGCCTTTGGCTGTCTAACATAAAGAGCAGTAGTTTATAGTCACAAGAAAATGTATATATGGCAGTGATACTGTTTGAATTATAATACTGTGAAACTGCCTGTGTGGGGTGGTTTTATTATGACAACCAAAGCTACAAAGATTAAGTAAAATTTATTTTATAAAGCAGGACAGAAAAAATTACACTGAAGGGAATCTTAAATGATTAAACTGAAATTTCTTCAGCCTTTGATATGCAATTTTAATAGTTATCCAAGGTCAACTCAGAGATGGCAGGATCATTCTTCAAAAGAGTTTTGTTACATTTTATAACAAATACCATAGCATCCTAAATTATTAAAAGCATTGAATTGGGGGATACCTGACAGCTTGTTTGACTGAAGTTCTGGACCTAGTTCAACAGTCTTTGCCATGGAACATGACTGCATAATACATAAAATGTGCAGTATGTCACGTTTATAGTATAGGTGCGTATAAAAATATTTAGTTGATAGAAAAGAGTTCTATTAATAGACAAAAATCAACATCTTTTCTCAAACGAATTAAAATAATTATAAATATTTTTACTAAATATAATCCTCTGTCAGCTGCAGAATCACTGCACTACTTTCATCAATTAACTCACCCACAGACAAATACACCTCCTTCCATAAAAACAGCAGACATCCAAAATATATATGAAAGATAGTAACATTCATCTAGATATTGCTGCAATTGTTTTGATAACATATCATGCTTATGTTATAGAAGCCTCACAACCACTGAGACCACTACTCTAAAGAAAACCTTAACATGATGTGAGCCCTTGGTACAATACAGTCTCTCCTCACCACTGATCTTTCAGCTAAACATGAAATATACACAAAATGATTAACCATAGGAACCCATGATGGAGGAAGATCATTTTCTGAACTAAATTTCAGCATGCACAGCTCCATTCTACAGGAACTGCTGGATTTCTCTCTCAAACTACCTCACAAATTTCCATAAGAAAATTAATTTGGGGCAAATATTCCTAATACTCTATTTCTAGGGCAGGCCAGAAGAAAAGACAGGCTTATGTGGTCAAAGGCTTTTCTATTTTTTGCATAGCAACTTCTGTTAAATCGATTAAGAGTATTACTTTTATGTAAAAGTCTTCCCTTGCTTATTATAAGGGGATAAACTTAAAATCATAAACTTAACACTGAACTGAATATTGTCATTAACAAAGATATTAAACTGTAGTCAGTTTGTACTCCAAAAAGTTTCACCTCAACTTAATTTAACATCTATGCTAGAATGAATTGTTTTGCCAATAATTCCTTGGTGATAACACAATTTCAGTTATAGTTATAATTTATATAAATATAACTAACACTATACATAACCACAAAAAACTTCCTATTCTGGATTTACATTGAGATTAAATAGTAATTGTCACTGGTGACAGTACTTGGTCACTTCCTGTCAACAACATTTCCAACCCCTCACCAATTTTATCCAAAAGCAATCTGAAAGAGACTCAGGTCTTTAAATATTTTTTGGAAACAGCTATGTTGTTTATAGTGTCTTTTTTCTTGCCTTTATTACACATCAAAGAACATGCATGTGTGTCAGTGTACATTTAAAAATAATATTATACATTCCATAATCACAGTAAAAAAACTTCAGAGTCCAAACAGAAGACATAAACTATAGGCAATGGAACAACTTATTTAGTCTAGTAAATTACTAAGTCATTCCCCTTTGTTCATAGATCAAGAAGTTGTATTTTGGCTTTGAGACAAAAAGACTAAGAGTGATCAAAAGGCATAGGAAAAAAGCATAAAGGAAAACACATTGCTTCTGATGAGATCTAAACTGGGAAGGAGCTTGAAGAAGGTTGACTTGAAAAGTAGGTTTTCAAAGAGCCAAGGTGGAAGTAAAAAGAGAAACATGGAGAGTTCCCAGGACAGGTGGGCAGAGCACAAGTGCCAGACAGGTAAAAACAATTACTGAGACAACAGCAGAAGAAACATCATAAGCTAATATGACAAACATCTAAGAAGAACTTGAGGAAGATGGAGGGTGATTTTGGATTGGGTTTTGGAATCAGTGTTGGTTAGGCCATGTGGTCACATTTACTGTAAGTACATGAAATGTACAAACCAGCACTATACTCATCCCAGCATCAAACCAAAACAATTTTGAGAACAGACTGTGTAAGTTTCACTAGTCAAGCAATGAAACCTTATTCTGACAGAAACCAGTTACATTTCTTCATACCACAAGGCAATGGGAAATAAACTGTGGATGCCACATTTAGTGGTGCTGGACTTCTCATTAACATCTCTGCCTGCATGGCAATAGATATTTGGACTTTTAGAAACAGACTTTTAGACTTTTTCATGACTATTAAAGAAATGGAGAACAGATTTAAGACAATGCCTTATTTACAGAATGTGAAGGTAAAGAAGACATTTCAGGGAGGACTCTTGAGGCAGGTCTCTGCCTCTAGAGATACCTGGCAGGAAAAGAATGACTGCAAGTTACAGCTTAGCAACACTCTTGCATAACCCAGGCAAATCCCCATGCATTAAAATTCATAAATAGCCACTTGTGTAATATTTCATTAATGAAATAAGAGAACAAAAAGAGTATGGAAGCAACAGAAAGGTTGTTGGTTAAGTATGGCAACACACAGGCAACTGAAACTCTCTCACAGCTGGCTGTTTTAAAATTTTCAAATTCTTACTAGTTTCAGCAGACTAATTTGATCTTTGGTCTTTGAACACCAAATTACCTGACATACTGTGAATTATGAACATTTGCTCTGAGACACAGTAGATACTGCACACCTTGCTTCTACATGGCCTTCAGAGTTGAATTGTAATAGCAAAATTACACAAGCAATTAAGTATCCAAATAATCCCATGAATCCCACTTGCTGTTTCCATTCTCTTCCCCTGCTCTCCTAATTTCCTTAGCAAGATAGTAAAGACACTTAGGCAAATCTTTTTGCACTTGAAAGTTATGAAATACTCACGTTGTTGGAAAATATTAAAAAACGCTGACATTTTATGCCATATTTTGCCTCCTTTACCAGTATTTAGGAACCAAAATTATTTCATTTTTACTAACTTATTTGAAGAGCATATTTGGAATTGTTTACATTGCTTAGTACAGAACAGCTACAAAAATTAATATAATAACAAAAATCAGGCATCACTACTATTTAGAAACTAAGATTATGCCTTATCAACAGAGGGCAGTCTTTGATAACTATACATTTGAATGAAGACTTGGAGCGCAGTAAACTTCTGTTTGTTTAACACAGGATTGTGAGTTATGTAGGTTTCAAGTAAGGAATATACATCTGTGATCCATCATCAAAAGCAGAAACCAGATGCCCCCAGGAAGGGTTGCATTTAAAATAAGAATATATTTACACTATTTTTAAAATAAACAAATGTCTTAAAATATTTATTTATTAATGCTGTGTTAAATTACGAGGTCTTGTGTGCCCTAAAACTTTGTTTCTATTTAGACTTGGATATAAAGTTTAGTACTATAGCAAAACTGCAAGTTTGCATGCAAAGATATGTTTATTTTTTTTCCTCTGGTCAAATACCAGTTCCTTTATTCACTAAAAATTTATTTTAAAAGATCAATGGACATGTTATTGGGCCTAATTCTTATTTGCCATGCTAACTTCAGGGAAAATTGGTAGGAAAACAGTTTGGGTTTATGTCTATGTTATTAGATCAAAATTTAGCCAAGACGAATTTTCTTCAGGTACAATTTGAACACAAGTGTTGGCACAATTCAAGGAAAATACTTTCAAAATTCTCATCAATTCTATAATCTGGAATTTTTGTTTATGTTGTGCTGTGAAAAGAAGAAGAAATAAACCAAGTCTTGCACTTTGTACTTGGCTGTGGCACAAGAGCTCACTGACTTGTTTGACAAGACAGCAACTCTTAAAAATAGAGGACTTCTGCTGTTTGTACATGGAGATTTACTACTTGGTAATGGTGATAACAAAGGTCAAAGAACCAGAGCCTATATCCATGGAAAATAAGAAATTTCTGTGTGAGACATGGGGCAACTTCATCCCTTTACTATTTTTTTATTTCTTTATTTTCACAGGCAGCAAAATATCTAAAAAAAATTTAATATTTGGAATGTCTTGGTTATTGATGCCTGGCACTCAATTGAAATATTGTCCTTTGAATCTTACAAATAAGACAGTCATTGCTGAAATCCAGAGTGGATGTCTCATAGGGGAAGACAAATGGTATTAATATTGCTTAACTTGGTAGAGATCTTATACTAGAACTACTACTCCCTGCAGCAGTATCCAAGTCCATAAGTCTATTGCATTGGTTTATTTCATAAAATAGCTTTCAGCAGTATTCCATAGGTATGTCAGTAATAGAATATAAAAATATATCACAAATTACAATAATCCAGTGCTGTAGAACTGAATGTGGATGTCTACTGATGTCCCCCTCACCCCAAACCAAGCTGAATTATTAATTCAAAAGAATACTTAAATGTGAATGTAGCTGAGCCCACACTGCAAAATTCAAATTCCAAAGTCGAGTTTTGCCATACAGAAAGCAAGATCATGTGCCATAATGTTGCTCCACCACTGAAGGATACTGTAAGAGATCATTTTAAAAGAAGGAATAAAAAAATTACACAAATGTCGAGACAGCCTTGTGCTGTCTTTGAATCTGTCTCTTTGTTAGAAACCTTTCTCAAACCGGCGTGAGGATCACATTTCATAAACAACAAAGAATGTTAGCAACTGTGAGACGCTGAATCGAACCTCAGAGCCTGCTATCGGGAATTTTAATGGGAAAGAACTCCAAGTTCGGGCTCTCATTAATGTGCTTTTAACTGCAGGCAGAAGGTGGCAGAGGTACCTTGAGGCTTTCATTCACCCGCTGCTGTGACTCGCCGCCTCTGAGGAGTGACACTGGGCACTAACTGGTGCCAGCTGATGCGCTTTGCGCCCGAGGTGTTTATCCAATATTCTTCGTGGCGCACAGAACTGCGGTGCCGGCAGGCAGCTCCGCCGCCGCCCCGAGCCGCTTGCCCTCCTGCGACCCCTCCCGTGACCCCTCCCGTTCTCCCTGGGGCACTTTTGTCGCCCCTCCGTTCCCCGCCATCCCGAACCGGATCTCGGCAGCCCCGCTGGAACCCGGGCGGCACCGCCGCCGCCCCGCGCTCACCCGGCACCCCGACGGGAAGGGAAACCCCGAGCACTGCCCAGCGGCGAGCCGGGAACAGCCCAGCTTCAGTTCGGCCCCCGGGGGCCGGGCGGGAGCGGGGAAGCGCACCGCAGGATGCGGCGGTGCGCTCCCGCCGCTCCCGGGGCTGGCAGAGGTGCGCTCCTACGCTGCGGGAAAGCAGCGCCGCCTCGCCCCGAGCGGAGAGCTCCCTTCTCGGGGCCGCTGGCGCCAGCAGAGCAATCCGTGCCCGCCACCTCCCCACTCCCGCACCGCCGGGGCTCATGCCGCCGCTCTCCCGGCGCCTTCTCCTCCGCAACCTGTTGGGCGGCCGCGGGAAGGAGGGAAGGAGGGAAGAAGGGAAAGGGAGACCTGCCCCTCTCGTAACTTGCATGATTGGCACGCAGCTCTGTCCAATCGCGCAAGGCGGCTTCTCCCCCTGCGGATGCCCATTGGCTGCTCGGAGGCGCGGGGCGGGGCTTGCCGGGCCGCGGGGCTCCCCTCCGGAGCGGCGCGCGGCGCGCTCAGAGCGCAGCGTGTGCGCGGAGCGAGCGGCGCCGCGCCGGCGGCACAACTGGGGCTGCGATTCGGCCGCTGCCGGAGATTCCCGACGCTTCGCTCCGCCCGCAAGGACGATGCAGCCTCTCCCCGCCGGGCCGCGGCGGCTGCTGGCCGGCTTGCTGCTGCTGCTGGTCGGCTGCGCCTGGGCTGGGGCGGCGGAGCCCCCTCCAGGCAGCAGCAATGCGGTCTCCTCGCCGTGGTCGCCGGAGGCGGACCCCGTGGTGGTGGCCAACCGCGGGCTGCGGGTGCCCCTGGGCCGCTCCGCCTGGCTGGACCCCGCGCGGGACCTGGTGCTGCAGGTGCAGCCGGGTGACCGCTGCCACCTCACCGTGCTGGACGAGGACCCGCTGTGGCAGCGACCGGGCCGCCTGAGCCCCCGGCGCTTCCCCTGCGACTTCGGAGCCCGCGAGGTGCAGTACTCGCACCTGGGCGGCCGCAGCCCTGCCCGGGACCGCGTCCGCCTGCAGCTGCGCTACGACTCGCCGAACCGCGCCCTGGTGCTGCCCCTGGTGCTGGAGGTGGAGGTGCTCTTCACCCAGCTGGAGATCGTCACCCGCAACCTGCCCCTCACCGTGGAGCGCCTGCGGGGCACCAGCAACCCGCTGGACGCCCGCAGCCTGGAGTTCGCCTTCGAGCCGGGCCGGCAGCGCTGCCGAGTGGGGCTGCTGCCACTGCTGGCCGGGCTACCCCGCTACGGAGAGATCCTCAACTACCCGCCGGCGGCGACGGGCGGGGGCGGGGAAGCGGCGGGGGGCGGCCCGATGCCGTCCTTGATGTGGGACTGCGAGGAGTTCCTGCGCCTGGGGCTGCGCTACCGGCACACGGCAGCCGGCGGCTCCCCGAACCGCGACCTGGTGCCGCTGGTGGCCGAGCTGCGGGAGGCGGCGGGCGGCGGGGCACTGCTGAAGCGCGAGTACTTCCAGGTGCTGGTGCGGATCCGCGCCGGGAGTGAGAACGTGGCCCCCAAACCCAGCTTCTTGGCCATGCTAATGATGGAGGTGGACCAGTTTGTGCTCACCGCCCTCACGCCTGACATGCTGTCAGCTGAGGATGCAGAGTCACCTCCCGATCTACTGCTCTTCAACATCACCTCTCCCTTTGGTCCTGGCCAAGGCCACATGGTCAGCACAGATGACCGGAGTTTGCCTGTCACCTCTTTCAGCCAGCGGGATGTGCAGGAGCTGCGCATTGCCTATCAGCCACCCATGGAGGACTCTGATCGGGAAAGGCTCTTTGAGCTTGAACTGGAAGTGTTGGACCCAGAGGGTGCTGCCTCAGAGCCCTTTGCCTTCGTGATTGTGGTGAAGCCCATGAACACCCTGGCACCCGTGGTGACGCGCAACACCGGTCTCGTGCTCTATGAGGGGCAGTCAAGGCCCCTCTCAGGCCCAGGTCCCAGCCCCAACCTGGTGGTCAGTGATGAGGATGACCTTGAGCAGGTGCGGGTGAGTGTGGTAGCAGGGCTGAGGCATGGCCACCTCACTCTCCTGGAGGACACCCCAGGACCTGCTGCCCCTCGTAAACACTTTACAGTGGCTGAGCTGGCAGCAGGCCGAGTCATTTACCAGCACGATGGCAGCGAGTCTCCTCTCAGTGACAACCTTGTCCTGCGGCTGGAAGATGGTGGCTCTCGCCACCGTGTTGAGTTCCTTTTCCCCATTACCCTGGTGCCCACTGATGACCAGCCACCCCTACTTAATGCTAATACAGGGCTTGCTATGGCTGAAGGTGAAACAGTACCCATCACCACCCGTGCTCTTAGTGCCACTGACATTGACTCGCAGGATGCCATCCTGCTCTTCACAGTGGAGTCTGGCCCCATGGCTGGGCAGCTCCTGCTCCGTCAGGCACAGCCACCTCCTGGCTGGGAAGAGGAGGAAGAGGAGGGCTTTTCTTGGAGGAAGGTGCCGGGTGTAGCAGGGAGCTCCCTCATCTATGAAAAGCCAGTGAGGGAGTGGCTGCAACAGGACATTGTGGAAGGGCGTCTCTTTTACCATCACTTTGGGGCTCACAGCCCTGGCCCTGGGGTTGTGTTGGACCAGTTCATCTTTAGAGTCCAGGATGACAATGACCCACCCAACCGCTCTGGACCACAGACTTTTGTGATCAGGGTACATCCTGTAGACAGATTAGCCCCAGAGCTCCACAGTAGCAGCAGCCTGCATTTAATAGTTGCAGAGCAGCAGGTGACTCCCCTGCGGAGGAAGCACTTGTGTTACACAGACCAGGACTCAGGGGACCGTGAACTTCGCTACACAGTAATCCAGCCTCCCACTGACACCGACTCCAACCACCCTCCAGACGCATATGGAGCGCGCCTTGGATCCCTGGTGCTGACTGAGGATCATTCCGTGGAAGTTACGCATTTCACCCAAGCCCAGATCAACCACCACAAGATCTCGTACCTCCCCCCACAGGAAGAGCTGGGGGTGGCTCCTCATTTGATTCAGTTCCAGTATCAAGTGCAAGATGCGGCTGGCAATGTGGCCAAAGGAACTTTCACCATCTACCTACAGCCTGTGGATAACCAACCTCCCGAAATCACTAATACTGGCTTCACTTTGCCTGAGGGAGGCAGCCATGTCCTTAGTCCAACTGAGCTGGATGCCAGTGACACGGACACTGAACTTGCCCGTCTCCGATTTATCCTGACCCAGGCTCCTCGGTATGGCCAGTTGCAGCTCTCTGGGTACAGTCTGGTTCCAGGCGGTATCTTTGGCCTGGAGGATATCAGACAAGGGAGGGTGGTGTATGTGCACAGTGGAGCGGAGACCAACAGTGATACCTGCAGGCTTGATGTGAGTGATGGGGTTCATTTTGTGCCCATCACACTGAAAATGAGTGTGCACCCAGTTGATGATGAGGTTCCTACGCTACGATTGCCCCCAGGCACTCTTGGTTCCTACCTAGATGTGCTGGAGAATGGTGCTGCTGAAATCACTGCTAATGTCATTCAGGGCACGGATGAGGATACAGATGACTTTATGTTGACCTTCATTGTAGAGGATCCTCCTCAGCATGGGAGCATCCTGGTTCAAGGGGTGCCTTCAGAGAGATTTTCCCAGAGAGATCTGCTGGATGGTGCTGTGGTGTATGCTCACACCGGTGGCGAAATAGGCCTTCTGCCCAAAGAGGATGCTTTCAACCTTACCTTGTCTGACCTCTCTGAGAAGTGGCGTGTCAGGGGCAATATTGTTCAAGGAGTTTCAGTCTTGGTGACCATTCTTCCTGTTGACAGTCAAGCTCCAGAAATTTTTGTGGGGGAGCAGTTCATGGTGATGGAAGGTGACAAACGGGTCATTACTCTTGCTCACCTCAGAGCTGAAGATGTGGATACTCCTAGTGATGATATACTATGCACAATTGTTGTTCAGCCCACATCTGGGTATGTAGAGAACATCTCTCCTGCCCCAGGATCTGAAAAATCCAGGGCGGGTGTAGCTATAAGTGCTTTTACCTTGAAGGACCTCCGACAAGGGCACATTTTTTATGTCCAGAGTATACATAAGGGTGTAGAGCCTGTTGAAGACAGATTTGCTTTGCGCTGTTCTGATGGCATTAACTTTTCCCAGAGGCACTTCTTCCCCATTGTTATTGTGCCGATCAATGACGAAGAGCCTGAAATCTTCCTCCGAGAGTTTGTTGTGATGGAAGGCATGAGCCTGGTGATTGATACCCCTATCCTCAATGCAGTTGATGCAGATGTCCCTGCTGATGAGTTAATGTTCACAATCACCAGGCTTCCCAGGCATGGCCACATTGTGAACCAGCTGGTCAATGGTACTGTCCTAGTAGAGAGCTTCACCTTGGATCAGATAACAGAGAGCTCCAACATTCTCTACGAACATGATGACTCTGAGACCAGGGTGGACAGTTTTGAGGTGCAACTCTCAGATGGTAAACACACTGTTAGGAAAATGGTACCCATCATGGTTATTCCTGTAGATGATGAGACGCCCAGAATGGCCATCAATGATGGTTTGGAGATTGAAATCGGGGAAACTAGAACTATTAATAACAGAATATTGAAGGCTACTGATCTTGATTCTGAAGACAAAACCTTGACATACATTATAACTTACGGGCCAGGACAAGGCCTCTTACAGAGAATAAAGCCTTCAGGTGGAGTTGAAAATATCACCCGGGGAATGAACTTCACCCAAGATGAAGTGGATAGAAATTTGATTCGATATGTGCATTTTGGCCAACAAGGAGTTCGTGATCTCATCAAGTTTGATGTGACAGATGGAATAAATCCTCTCATTGACCGCTACTTTTATGTGACAATAGGCAGCATTGATATTGTCTTCCCAGATGTCATCAGTAAAGGAGTTTCTCTGAAAGAAGGGGGGAAGGTAACCCTTACTACTGATTTACTTAGTACCAGTGACCTGAATAGTCCAGATGAGAACTTAGTTTTCACCATTACCAGGCCACCTGTTCGTGGTCATCTTGAATGCACGGATCAGCCTGGGGTACCCATCTCCACTTTCACTCAACTCTTGTTAGCAGGCAATAAAATCTATTACATTCATACTTCAGAAGATGAGGTGAAAATGGACAGCTTTGAATTTGAGGTGACGGATGGCTATAACCCTGTGTTTCGTACTTTCAGAATTTCTATCAGTGACGTGGACAATAAGAAACCTGTTGTCACAATCCATAACCTGGTTGTGAGTGAAAATGAATACAAACTGATAACCCCATTTGAACTGACTGCAGAAGACAGAGATACACCCGATGCACTGCTAAAATTTATCATCACTCAAATTCCAGTTCATGGCCAGATCATGTTCAATAACTCCAAGCCAGTGACCGCCTTCACTAAACAAGATCTGAATGAAAATCTAATCAGCTACAAACATGATGGCTCAGAATCAGTTGAGGACAGTTTCTCTTTCACTGTTACAGATGGCACTCATACTGATTTCTATGTTTTCCCCAACACTGTGTTTGAAACAAGGAAACCTCAGACTATGAAGATTCGAATTATGGCTGTGGACAACAGTGTACCTCAAGTTGTAATAAATAAGGGTGCTCAGACTCTCCGTGTTCTGGCCACAGGTCACATCGGATTTCTGATTACCAACAAAGTGCTGAAAGTGGAAGACAGGGACAGTTTACATGTTGCTCTTAAGATCAGAATCACAGAGGGTCCACGCCACGGCTTCCTGATTCACCTGGGGAAAGGCAACCACAGCATCAGCCAGTTCACCCAAGGTACTACAATACTTCATGTGCTTTCTTTAAATCACTGGAATCATTATTTTTCATGCTAAACTCTGTAGTAATGGATGGGAGAAACTTTGCAACAGTGAGCTTATTTATAATGGCTTCATATTTTTTTACATCTGTTTAATTTTATTACATCTGTGACAGCTTTAAACAGGAAATGTGGTCTGCTGGGTAAACACTGATTAAAGGAGCTTCGTTTCTTGGAGAGCTTAGTCCAAATAACTGTGATTTGCACTTTCTGTCAGTCATAGTGATAAAAATTTGGATAACAGAATTGAGGTGTACATCTTAAGTGACAGTGTTTTCTTTTACGAGGTTTTTTTAGAAAATGCTATGGGAGTGGCCAAGCTATTATTAACTAATGGCTAGAGTATCAGTTGCTGTACAGTCTGAGCACACCTAACTGTAAAAGCAAAATCCTTTCCCCACCAGTGGAAAATAATATATTACGAGTGCATTTGTTGCCTTAATTACACAAATCTCTACCACAAAGTGTTTGTGGTAAATTAAAAGGTAATGTAAACATTTTAAGATTATGTTAGAGATACTTACACTTTTTACATGGAATCAAAACATTTGGTGTTATAAATAGGGCAAAAACCACACATGTCATATATTCTGAAAGAAACCTTCAACCCAAGGCTGTGAAGTAACTTTAATTGATATGGGAGCATTAGCTATTCTCTGGAGAATTTTCCATGTTACTTTACAATGACTTAATGGCTAGTTAATTAACAAGGAAATTAGGTATTTTTGCAGCCTTCTGCAGCTGTGGAATGAGCAAACAGCACCAACAGCATGGACTCTCAGAGTTAAATGGCTAGGCTGGGCTATGTAGGTGGAAGGGCTTGAGGTGAACACTTGCAGTTGGCTGTGTTTAATTTCACAGAGCCCATACTGGTACATATCCCTGTTACAGTCTTGGCTGTAGCAACATTCTTGTCAGATATACCAAATCTTTCAAATAGGCCTGATGAACTTTGCAGTGACTGAGGTGTCTTAAGTTTTGCAGTACTACTGCAAAAAAGAGGATGAGAAGAGACCAAACTGTCCAAGCTTTGGGGACCATCACAGTTCCTTAAATGTAAGGCTTCAGTAGTGAACTGCAAGTAATATTGAGAGTGTTGTCAGAATAAGTGAGAAACAAAAGAGAAAGGGAGTGAGCAAATACACAGATTATCACTTATTTTAGTGGGTTTTCTCCTGCATTGAAGAATGTGTAATTATTTGGTATCCTTTTTTTTTTTTTTTTTTTTTTTTTTTTTTTTTTTTTTTGAGGATGTGGAGCATTTGGGAGAGGTGCCATTCCCTCCTGTGCCATGTGGCTGGGCATACATTTGTCTGATGACCAAAATGAAGTTGCTACTTGAATTGGCTGTCCATCCACATAGCATGAAGGCTGTCTTAATATGCTGGGGCTGCCCAAGCTGAGTAAGAAGCATGCAGCCCATAGGAAAGGTTGGTTTTAAAGCTAGTGAGGATCCCCAGGAAGTGGTGTAATTTCACAGTTTCACACACAGTACTAGCACAAGCACTCTTATTTTGTGTTGGATTGAAGAGTGTTTTTTAAAAAAAAACATTTCTTCAATAATATTGGCCTTTGAGATGGTCATGCTTAAGCTACACTGAGACAAATAATTGTCTAATGTTCAGGGCAGAAATAAACAAGACCCTCTTTTGTCATATTCATTATGATCCCAGTGTAAGCACAGATTTTGCCAAGGACTTTGGGAAGCCTTTGCATTGCCTATTGGGCCTGTTGTTACATGCTTTCTTTTTATGTTTTGATCTTCCCCTCTCTTTAGGCCTCTTATCCTGTCATGTGCCACTCTTTCAAAATGCTGAATAGTTCCAGTTTCATCAACACATGTATGTTCTTAGGGGCTTGTAAAACTTCATTAGAGTCTTCCAGTTTATGTTGGAAGGGAGTTCTCGAGGTCATTTGATCCTATCTTTACTTAAAACTGGGACAACTTTGAAGTCAAATGAAGCTCTTCAGGACATCATGCAAAAATTTTGAAAGCTGCTTGCTAGGTTGTGAAGTCCATACTCAAACTCCCATTTCTTGGATTTGTTCCTGTGGTTGTATGAACAGGCAGCCTGACCACTTTGAGTAGGGTAACAAGATTCATTGTGTGCAAGCAGCGGGAACAGTCTGGTTTTTCAGATTCCTGTAACTGAAAGAGAGGGCAGAGCAATTGTTTCGAACATAGCTTTCTGCTAGTGGATATAATTATATTTTTTGAAATAGAAAACTATGCTTGATGTATTTCAAAATTATGTTGGAGAATTCCAGTATAAAATTAATTTTATCGTGCACTGTGGTTACATGATTATGAATTGTGCTTAAAACTAGGCAAGTTTTGATATAGCTAGCACAACCTAATCGTCTATGGAAAGAAAGCATAGACTTGCTCAAGTGACTCCACACATGTTGTTAAGGAACAGAAAACAGGTTATTCTTTGCAATTATTTTGACAAAATTAAGATCTTTGGATGGCAAGTGGCCTTTCTTTCTTATGAGATGGTCTTGGTCCTGCAAACACCAGTTCAAGTGCTTATCTTTGTGTATACTGGAACCATAGATTTTGATAAAGCTACCCACATGAGCAGAGCTGAGTACTTGTGTGTTTGCCAGATTAAAGATTTATGTGCTCCACTGGCACGAAGAAATATTTGTTTGCGTCCTCTTTATGGCCCCATGAATTTTTGATCTTTAACTTTGAAACATTTATGGAAGAGATCCTTCAGTTACATATATTTGCTGATAATGCTCTTAACTTGTTTGCGCTAAAAGATGTCTGGTTACTTTTGGAACTGAAGATTTTGTGAAGCTCTAACAAAAGTGCTTTTGGGTTTTTTTACTCATGCATCCACCCTGACATCAGAGGAGATCTTGGGTCATACTTGAGCTCCACTTTAATGTGATTAATTTCTAACACTTTTTCTTGAAAAAAGTATCAGACTTGGGGTTTTACCAACAGCAGTCCTTCAAAGAAAGTGACAAAAATTAGTTTTTATGTATATGCATGTTTCTCATCACTACTCAAGGAAACCAGAAAAAAACAATATTAACAAATATTTGTTTATCTTTTACATACTTTATGGCAACTGCTGGTTCAAAATTCTACATCAGGTTTTTTTCCTTACTGAAGTAATTTCTGTTTACTTTAATTGCATCTATTTGGATTTTTAAAGCAGTTAATCACTGTAACTGCCCTCTGCAGTACTTTGCAGGTTGAAGAATGACAGAATCAATATCAATATCCTTGTGGAGAAAAACCTCTGTTTAAGAAAATGAACCACTAAAAATCTGAAGTAGTTCTGACTGTCAAGCCCACGTTTTTAAATTTTATTTCAGTTATTTTTGTCAATACAGCTTAAAAGAAAGAGAGCACTGGGGAGGAAGAAGTAAAGGGAGAGAGAATGAATGATATCTGTAAAACTTCAACACTGTTAATACTGAAATTCCTGAGTTCTGCTGTGGGACCTTGACTTCTCTCTTGTTGAACTTAACTATTTAATACATGTCAAGCTTCATGTCTTCATAATTTAAAATAAAGTCTGTTTTTCCTCTTTCCAGCTGATATTGATGATATGAAGATATGCTATGTTTTACGAGGGAGTGACAATGCCACCAGTGACATTTTTCATTTTTTGGTTGAAGACAGTGGTGAGTACTCCTAAAATCTCAGTTTTTCTTGTTATTTAAAGACAAAGAATTTAAGTATGCTTTGGGAGTTGAGGAATGTCGAATTTAATTGAGAGAAGTCTGTGTTATCTCCTGGAATGTGATTGATTTTATGGCTTTCCTATATTTTGAACTATTTCTGATGATTATGAAGAGAGGTGTTGATAAAATGGTGATTGCACCTAATGAAAAAACCTCGACCTACTCTAGCAAGAAAGTGAAATTCTGTAAGTCTACTCAGATACCTTCTATACTCAGATACTACTTTCTGTAGTTTTACCTTTGTACCTTCCTCTATGTAGTAACAGGTGGCTAGATTATGTTACTTTAATGCCTTTTTAAATATGGGATACATAGCTCTATGAGTAATTGGCAATGAATTTTATTAGTTGTTTTAATAATAAACTTCTTAGAAAAAATGCTTCAAGTTAGCTGATTGTCAGCTCATGTACACAGCTTGTGTTACTGCTTCACAAGGAGCATAGCCAATTAAGGGTATTAAGCTCAGTGAACAGGGATTTATCCTGTCTGTCACAGACTGGACAGTTTTGTCACTGTCTGCCATTGCTGGAGTGGGATATTAAAACATATTTTACTGTTTACTGTGCTGGACAAGCACAGAGGAAACACTACCTTTCGAGACTTTTGGAAATTTCTTTGCTAATCTTTGTGACATTAGAGACCAGGTAGTGACATAAGAGATTGCAACACTCGACTTATTTTCCATAAATGTTTTTTTCACTGAGATATAGGTTAGAGAAGCTTAAAGGTACATAAAATAGAACGTGGGATGCTGTCTTTTCATAGTAATACTTTTTTTTTAACAAGTGTCACCACAAGGTGACATTGTTCATGATTTTGGAGTTATTCTTTTAGTAGATGAATAAATATTCAGTCTTGGTATTGTTTCAAGATTTCGTGTGATGGGAGTAATTAAAGCTGATGAAAGTTTGCTCTCAGTGACATGTTTAACATCAGTTCTTCAAACTGAGTTGCCCCTCGAGAGACCAACATTTGTGGGACTTGTCTCTGTGCTATTTAACACTTCATAGTGGCAAATAAGTAGTCAAAGTAAATTGCACCTAATATATGATTTTTTTTTTCCATTGGAAAGCTTACCTGTCACATCTGCTTCTATTTGGCAGAGTTGTAACAGCCTGTCAATTGTAACAGCATGCTAATTTTCAGAATACAAAGAATCATGATCACAAGGTGCTTGCTGATTTTTTTAGAGCCTTTGGAAGTTATGACATTATTGTCATAGACACTACTTAGCTAGATGGTAAGATGGTTTTTGCTGTGCTGAGGCTATTTGTTGACAGAAAAAATGAGCTGTGATGCATTTCAGAGTATTTCCGATTTTGAAAATGGTAAAGACACATTTAAATTGATGAAGTTGTGATCAAAACATTAATAGTTGTCTGTCTGAAATATCCCAAATTTATTAGCAATGTCTTTAGAATCTCTTAATGGATGAAAAATCCAGGAATTTATTCTACTTCTATTTCCACCCTCCTCAAAAAGACTTCAAAGCCAGTGTTTTGCAACTCAGATGTATTTTGGCAGACTTTCAGTTGTACCAAGGCTATTGTTTAGGATTTTTTTTTATTTTAAGCCAAATCATATTAAGAGACTCCTCACAAGAGCTGAGTGAAAGATGGAGCATAGGTGATCAACATCCACCGTAGAAAGCCACACTTCAGACTTCCATCTCCTGTATCAAGATTTTTGCAGTAGTAGCAGGTTTGTGCTACCCTGAAGTGCCTAATGCTATAAGTTAACTAAATGGGACTTCACTTAAACTGAATTGTGCGATAGTCCCTGAGTGATCTGGTTCAAATCAAGAAGCATTTCAAAACACGATTCCATGAATGAATGTGCGTTCATATAATTCAGCTAATGTAATTTCAAATAACTTATAAACCCTAAAATAATTCACATCTTGCAACCCAAGTATTTTATATATTCTAGGCTTTCATGCCTCAGCAGGGGGAACATACAACAGCACTTCCTGCTCTTTTCATGTGACATGAATTAGTGTAGAGTTACCCAGACCTGTAGTGTTGCCTGTAAAATATTTTTCTACATGTCCTGTGATATTTGTTCATAGTCTCTGAACTGCAAATAGGAGAAGACCATGGCTTCCTCTGTGTCTGTCTTTTGGTGGCTGACCTGCCACGCTCATTATACCATGACCTATGAAAACAAATGCAGAAGCTCTTTTGTCGGCCTCTTAAATGACGATAGTCTGACTGGGGCCCGAGGCTGTTATTTCATGCTATTGCCTGGAGACCAAGTACAAGGAGTCATCAGACTGCTCTGGTGTGAGCTTTGTTGTGGATTTGGAATTTTGTTTATCTTCTCACATGCAGTAGTATTTATGGTAAGCAAGTTAGGGCAACAGCAGACTGGGTGGGTAGGTGAGGGGCAAAGAGCCAAGTCAACCCTCTGCCAGCTCTTGGCCCCTTGCCTGCTCTGCTTCTCGCAGTGGGAGTAAGGTGAGTGCCATGCTGCATACCAAAGCATGACCTGGGACCTGAAAGCATGAAATATGGTACTGCAACAAGGTTGTTTGCTTAGTGGCCAGTGGAGAAAACTGAAGTACAGACAAATGAAGAGTAGCTTGGTGATTATGGCTAGCTCATAATAAACTTTTCTGTGATAACTAAAGAGAACAGAAATGGGCTCAATATGAAGAGAAAGGAAATCCATTAAAAAGGAAAGAAAGCCCTTAGGACTATAATCAACAAGCAAGAGCATAGACCTGCTGTATTCAAACCAAAATTAGAGGTTTCACCAGGAGGAGCTGGTTCAGGTTTAAAGCTCTGAAGGAGTCTTATTGTCAGCATCAGTTACCTACAAATGTATGGCTGTAGAGGTTTTCTGGCTTTAAATGGCATTTTAAATAAGAGTAATTAAATAGTAAATTAAACTGGACACAATTCACCTATATATCAACACTAATGTTTTTTAAAGGTAGAAAGCAGTTTTATGCTTCCTATGTAGGGATTTAGCCTCAAGATGATCTGCTATAAAGTGGGTGAGCCCATGCATTTCTGTTGTACTTAAAATAAGAGGACTCTGTAGTGTATCATATGCTGCTGAGTTACGTGTGTGACATTTTGAAAGAAACTACTGAGGTTTGTTTTAAGAATTTACTTTCCATTTTCTTTTGAATTCTAATCCTAAAATAATCATGTGGAGATCTTTTGATACTGAAAAAGTGTTATGAGTCCATTTCTGCAAAACTTTGAAAGAAGTGTCGAATTTTCTTTTTCACAAAGGTTGCAAAATAGTCTCAGTTGAATCACATTCCTCAAGAGTGGCCTCTACATTCCATTAAGAAGGTGGAGAAAAAGCCCTTCTTAGCAAGTGAAAGTATGTGGCAGTGGTGAATACTGATGTTTACATTATAAAATTCTTAATTCAGTAATTAATAAAGGAATGAATGCTACCAGAACACAGGGAAAGCAGGATTTTTATTTCTCATGGGAAGCAAAATGCAAATCTAGACTGATAGTTGAACTTCTGCATGTATTTCTGGTATGTAAGTTTCAACACTATTGAAAGACTCACTAGATTGAAAAAAAAATCCAGTTGAAAATGCTTCAGCCTTTTAATAAGTGAAAAAAACACTCACAGACTAACTTATGTCTGATGATTTTAAGGAGAAGCTGCAGTTTCTGCAGCAAGTTCATATTCCTGAAAGTTGAGAAAATTATGTGTGTATGGCACTGCACAGAGTTGGTGCTTCAGCTGTGCAAAATGGCATTAATCTGAAAGGAATAAAAATTGACACAGAAATTAGCTCCAGTGTGTTGAGCTCTGGCGCCTGTTTCAGAAAACTTCACACTACAATTTTACGCTACATCCCTTAGGAGTTATCAGAGGCATTTTTACTCCTTATGTGAACTGGGCATGGAAAATGCAATTAAAACTGAACTCTGTTGTTTACCTTCTCTTTATTCTTTGCTCATCTGAGATTCATTATTGTCACTGCAGTAATTTGTAATAATTGACTAAGAATATGATTTTAATACCCAGCTATCCATTCTGTAGAAGATATTTTCTCATGAGAGGTGCTGATTCAAATAATCTGAAACTGGTTGAACTGGTTTAAGGCAATTTTTTCACCAGATTCTGCTGATAGTGTAGTGTAAAACAAACATACCCCAAAACTGGCAGTAATCTCAAACCCCAGCACAACCTCCATGCCTCCAGAGGCAGTATCAAGATGAAACACATTCCCCTGCTCAGCAGTGGGTGTCCAGGGTAGCGGCACTTCTGTGGCAGCACGTGGACTGCGTGTTAGAGAGCAGCTTTTGTATTCTTTTTTTGATTCACGTAAGAAAAATTCTTTATTCTATTCAGGTTTTGTAGATAACTCTGAAATGTTCAAGATCAGGTCATGTAAAGTCAGTGAAGGAATGTTCATCTTTTTTAAATAGTGGTCTGATCCCAGATATTTTTAAAAGAAGACCTTGTTCTTGTCCTGCTTGTTACTTGAGTAGTGCTCTCATCGCAGTAGTTTGCCGTGTTTGTTCTCCCTCCTCCCTTATCTGTCTTCTGAAGCTTGGGAAACTGTCAACCAGGATTGCAGCACCCATGGAAGAAATTTCTGTGTGGAGCCTTAGTATTTTTTGTTGCAAGAAGCTAGTGCCACACTAATAATAATGCAAAATATTACTAGTAATATTGCAAATATTAGTAGTAATACTAGTAATAATGCAAAATATTACTAGTGTGGCACTATTCAGTTCTGTTACATTTTCCTGTTTTGAGTAACAAAGCAAGATAACCCTGATGTGGGCCTTTTGGGTTTGAAATATTCTAAAAAAAACCCCAGATCGTGTGAGAGGAAAACTCATTTCCTATTCAGCTTTAATTTGAACCATAATCTGCCTGTCCCTTACCTAACTTTATTCTCTGCTCAGTGCTTGAGTCATCCAAACTGCTTTTTTATGACTGCTATGATATCTTGCAACACCTTGCCTCAAGGGTAGAATGGTTTCAAAGGGGAAGTAATGACAAATTCTCATAGCTGGTTTAGGAATGTAAGGATCACCAGGGAAACAACAATTGTTTTATTTCAGGCTCTTTGGGCAGCTTTTCTGACTTAAAGCCAAAGCATCGCAAAGCCAAGGCTCACTAAAACTGGTGATTTACATCATTAGCTAAATCTTACTTAAACTTTGCGTTACAGATCCCTAAATTCCTTAACACAGTACTGCATTTTGCTGTACTAACATTTGGCTAAATCCCTACTGAAGCAAGAAACTTTCGAAAACAATTCCCTGAAATTAGCCTTTAAGCCAAATCTATGAGAAAATTTCATAAACTTTTCCCAAATATGTTTATGCAAGAAATAATCACGTTCCACTGCCTAGAGAAAACTCTCTATTAAGTTTGTGAAATACAATTATTGCATCTGTCATCCTTTGTTTTACTAAACAAATACTATTTTTTTTAGAAACTTCACCTTTCTGGTATGCTTTATTAATTTGTGAGGGAATCATATTTCACCCTTGACTTTAATTATTAAACTATAACATTTGTCCGTGCTTTTCAAAGCCGTGTTTTTCAAAGCCAAAATGCTGATGTGTTTTTCTGGGTGTGTTATAATAATAATAATAATAATAATGTCATATCAGATCTTTTGGAATACCTGATAGTTCTTAAAGTAGCAAACTGGTAAAATATGATTGGGAATTATTTTCAGCATCCTTGCTTGCCCTCACTTACGGCATTTGGGCACACCAGTCTTGGCAAGACACATCAACTACATTTATCTTTGGCTTGAAAATTAGGGCATCACATGTTGGTGGTTTGTTTGCCATCATTTGCCAACTACTGTATTGGATTCTGGTCCATTGCCAGGCTTGTTGCTGCTGTTTTAATATACTCTAGGATGGTGCCCAAACAATTTTCCACATGTCACATTTCTTAGTGTAAGTATTACCAGGGGATTTAAATAGTTAGACACTACAACTTATATTAAAAAAAAAAACAATCAAAATAAACTTTACTGTAAATAAAAAATGAGTTCATGGGGACATTATTGTGAATGTGATTGCAAGGTCTCAGAAAAATTAAGTACCTGTGAAAATATACAGGAGTAAGAGATGCTTATATGGGGCATATAGAAGGTCTGATACAGGTTTTACTAATCTCAGTGGAAAGATTTTCATTGCCTTCTGTACTAGTTATTATATTGGTCTCCTTGTCCTGGCATTTTAGACTGAATCATGGAAATTACTGAATTTTCCATTTCTAACTTGAATATCACCTTATCCTCCAAATATGAACATAGAAAAGACCTGCTTTGTCTAGTCAAAAAACAAGATTTTTTTTTTTTTGAGACAAATTCAGGTGATTTGGCAAGAGAATTTTTGGTTGGTTTGATTATTTGAATTCAAATGGTGATTTTATCCAAAACCAAAGCTTTCCCTCTGCTCCCCATCTAGGATTTTTAATAATTTTCTTAAAAATGCAAAGCAGTGTAATTGAAGGGGTGGGTTTAGATATTAGCTTGGATTAGTAAAGGAGAGTAAGTTGTGGTTTTAATTGTGTTTTATACAGAATCTAGGGCACTTTGTCCAAACATGGAAGTCTCGGATGCAGGTCCTTCCCTCATTTGAGAGGCATTTTAGCCCATACTTCCATTAATGTGCCTTTGCTTACATTCTGGCCTGTTTTGTATTGATTTTCTGTTTACTGCCCAAGTATCTGAGTTCTTAATTACTCTTTGGAATATTTCCTGCACTTGGATGTTCCACTTTCAACTAAGTGTTGTTACTATGAGGCCAATAAATTCTGCCCTTTTTTTTTTTTTTTTTTTTTTTTTGGTGTTCATTCCTCTTCTCCTTTTCCCCCTATATTTCTCCTTTGCTGGTGATACCTGCTATGTTCCACAGAATAAAATGGCTAAATGGCTTAAACAGGCCAGTTAGGATCGGTGCCTTCCTGAATAGCCCTTAGGCTGGTGGTTTAAATCAGGGTTTTGAGCAGGCAGATAGTGGTTCCATTCCAGTTCTCCTTGAGTCAGGGCCAATGGTCTTTTCTTCCATATAGAATGAGCACCTTGGCTGTTTGGCTGGTTGAATAGAAAGGAAATGTCTCAAACACCGATACCTGTTGATAGTATTTTTCTAGCTTCCAACTGAGATCACTTGCTGAGTGAAAATCACACTTTGAATGAACAGATACAGTTGCAACAAAGTTTACCAGTTTAGCACTTGAAGCTCAATCATGCTTGTTTTCCTGAGCTGAATAGTGCCATTGATTTCATTTGACCTGGTCAGATGAGAGACAAGGAAGGTATAAGGTAGCCCTATAAGTACTTAACAGGCTTTTTACTTTAAAATAATCCACAATTTAGCTTTTATATTCTTGTGATAAAGACTAAGGCCCAGATAGCAGCAAAAGAAGCATGACAATGAGCAGTAAAATTAGGTCAAAATGCAAGAATTAAAGGGATTAAGGAGACACACTAGGCTTAAGTAGAAGAATTGAGAACTCTCAGCAGTAACACTGATTGCCAGTGACATGAGAACCTGCAGAAAGACGCTAATTCCTAAAGTGAACTATAATAAGCTTGTGAAATTATCTTGGTAGTCAGTTGGAAATATTTTTGATTTGGATATTCTGAAGAGCTCTAGAGAAGGGACACTGACTGCTGTCAAGAAATCCTGCTAACAGCTTGTTGAATTTCCCAACTTGTTTTAATCAAGGGATTCTAAACAGCCTTCAAGATAAGTTTAGCTTTTATCCCTTCACTCGCCAGTTAATTGTGTAGAGTCCTTTAGAGTTCCCATACAGGTCCAATTGAGTAGTAAAATAATGTATGCAGGAAGGAAGTTTCTGGATTTCTTTAAAAATTAGGTTGATATTTATTCAAAGAGTGATAAGCATCTCTGAAACAAACAACAGATACATGAAAAAAAGTATTCCAACAGCAAAAGTTAGTAAGCATTAATCTATGGAAAGATGCTAAGACTCAAATTAAATTAAAAATGGAGAAAATATAATGATGGCATATTTTGTCATCAAAGTTTTGTAATTTGTGCATCTTAATTTGCAACATTCTCACTGGTGCAAGTTTCTGTTTGCCTTGCTAGATATTATAAGGGCAATTCTTGCCTCATCAACCTCTGTGTTTTTTCTGGAAAAATGAAGACAATTATTTTTGTTTCATAAGCCCAAATTTTGCTTGGATACTATGCAAATTTTCCCTGAAATTATATTACTTGTTCTTTATAATTGGCATTGAAGTAAGTTAAGGGGTGTTTTGGTTGGCTAGAGCTTAATGATGGAGGCAGTAAAGTAGAGTGTTTAGGAGTAGGAATCAAGGAAAGGCCAGCAAGGTAGATGTCCTGGTGAGAGTCTTTTATAGAGCACCCAACCAGGATGAAAAGGCAGATGAAATTTTCTATAAGCAGCTGTGAGAAGTCTCACATTCACTAGCTCTTGTTCTCCTGAGGGATTTCAGCTTGTAGCATGTCTGCTGTAGGTCCAGGACAGCAAGGAGGAGGCAGTCTAAGGAGGTTCCTGGAATGTATGGAAGACAACTGCCTGACACAACTGGTCAGTGAGTCAACCAGGGGTCCAGCTGGACCTGCTGTTTGTGAGCAGGGAAGGACTGGTGGGAGATGTGGAGGTTGGAGGCTGTTTTGGGCACAGTTGTCACAAAATCAATGAGTTTAAAGGAAGAGGATCAGCAGAACTTCCACCTTGGATTTCTGAAGGGCAGACCTTGGCCTGTTTAGGAGCCTGGTTGATGGAGTCTCTTGGGAGAGAGTCTGGAAGGACAGAGGGGGCCAGGAAAGCCACACATTCTTCAAGAAGGAAATCTTAAAAGTGCAGAATTAGGCTGTCCCCATGTGCCAGAAGTAGGGAAGAAGACCAACTTGCCTGAACAGAGAGCTTTGGCTGGAACTTGGGGAACAAAAGAGCTTATCACCTTTGGGAGAAGGAGCAGGCAACTCAGGAGGAGTACAAGGATAGCATGAAATTATGCAGGCAGAAAATTAGAAAAGCCAAATCCCAAGTAGAGCCTGATCTAGCTACTGACATGAAAAACAATAAAAAAAGTTTATATTAATACATTAGTGAAAAAAAAAAAAGGAGTAAGAAAAATCTCTATCCTGAATTGTATGTGGGGAGAAATATAATGACAAAGCATGAGGGAGCAAGTTCACCCTCAGTAAGTTTGCTGATGACACCAAGTTGGGTGGGAGTACTGATCTTCTTGAGTGTGGGAGGGATCTGGGCAGGCTGGATTGATGGGCCAAGGCCAACTGGAAGAAGTTCAACAAGGCAAAGTACTGGCTCCCATTCTTGTGTCAAAATAATCCCATGCAGTGCTACAGGCTGGGGGGAAAGGACTTGGGAGTGCTGGTCATAAACAGCTGGACATAAGCCAGAGTGTGCCCAGGTGGCCAAGAAGGCCAATGACATCCTGGCCTGTATTGGTAACAGGATGGCTAGCAGGATCAAGGCAGTGATTGTCCCCTTATAGTCAGCACTGGTGAGGCCACACTGCAAATCCTGTGTTGTTTTGGGCCATTCCCTACAAGAAGGACATTGAGGTGCTGGAATGTCCACAGAAGGGTAACGGAGCTGGTGAAGCCTCTGGAGCACAAGTCCTGTGAGGAGCATCTGAGGCAGCTGGGGGTTTTTACACTAGAGAAAAGGAGGCTCAGGGGAGACCCCACTACTCTCCACCTACTGCCTGAAAGGAAGGTGTAGTGAAGTGGGGGTTGTTCTCTTCTCCCAGGTGACAAGTGACAGGACAAGGGGAAATGCACTCAAGTTGCACTAGGGATGGTTTAGATCGGATATTCAAAAAAAAATTTCATGGAAAATCTCATCAGGCTTTGGAACAGGCTGCCTAGGAAAGTGGTAGAATCCCCAGCCCTGGAGAAATTTAAAAGACATGTGGATGTCATGATTTAGTGGTGGGTTTGTGATTGGACTCAATCATCTTAAATGTCTTTTCCAACGTAGATGATTATATGATTCTATGAAATTAAAAGCCAGGAATGATACAAGCAGAGTTAAAATCCTATTAGAGTAAATTAATTAATTTGACTTGTGTTGATTATTGTTTGGGTTTGGTATGGATCAGAATGTCTTAGACTAGTATAGTGTGGCATGTTTTCTCTAGGGTTTCCTTCAGTTAATTTTTCTTTAACAGATTTCTCTAATTAGTTTTTGCTTTTATTACTAGAAAAGATTTCATTTAGAAGTAGGCCCTTAGGATGCTCTTTGAAAAGACAAAAAAAAATGTTCACCTTCCTGAAGAAGGATTTTGACTTGTTTAAGTTCAAGTCATGAGTAAAACATTAATTCAGTCAGCTTGATACACCATTGCCCTGAATGTTTGCCAGGATTCCAATCTCAGTAACTCTTAAGTACCAGCATTGCACTTCTGTCACTGCTGTATAATGCACATTTTCTTCAAGACTGTAGGAATGCTGTTACCACACACTTTGCTGCCTCTCTAAAGCTTTGTAGCTAGGGAATAGCATAATTATTGGAGAAGGAATTGTAAGGATACCTTTAAAGAAACATTTGAAGCCTAATTCAAAGCCCAGTGCCTCCAGTGAGACTCTTTGTGCCTCAAGGTTTTTGGTTGGAGCCTCCATCACTGAAATCAGTGAGAATTTTTTTTTCACTCGTTACTGTGGTGTTCAATAGCATGTTGTGCAAGATAAGATTCTCATAGCTAAAAGGTTATTCAGCTGTCCCTAAAACTATTTTGTCTTAGAAGTTTTTATTTTACGGCCTTCAAAGTATTTGATTTCTTATTCTGATGTCTGCTTTTTAGGCAGAACTTGTGAACTCAAGAGCCTGAGACACTGTAACCAGTTAAAAAAACCTCACTGATGTACTCTGCATATTATTTCAAAACTTTCCTGGGCTTTGTGCTGAATTTGGTCAATGCCTATGCCATTAAACTGGCTCATCATGACCGTAGAGGATTTGTAGTACTGTGTGCTCAGATACATCCCTCCTGAGAGAATTGCACTGAGTGTTTTGGATAGAGATATAAGATTCTAGTGGAAAGGAAACTAGTCAATGGCTTTTTCTTCTCCTGTCAAATGCAGTGCATCACACTCAGCTTCTTCTTTAGGGATAGATGATGCAGTGTTGTACATTTTAAGATCCAAATGACAGAGCTTCTCTAGTGGGCATTTTGGGTGGGATTTTGTCCTGGGTTAATCCTAATCAAGTGGAGGTCCTTAAAGTGCTGAATTAATAGCCCTAATAAATTTAGGTTTTATTCATAACCTTGAGGATGAGTACATTTAGATGTGGCATAGTAACAATTGCTCTGAATTCTAATCCAATTTTGCCCATAGTTTCCTTTCAATGTGTACTTAGAATTGCATAAATCATGTAAGTATTAAACAGAGCAGTGTTCTGCACTGGCAAGGTGTACATTTTAGCTGGTGAAGTGGACATTTTCAAGCTTGTTGGCTGATTTGGGTATTACACTAAACATAGGAAAGGACATGCGATTGCCAGTGTCTTGCTTTTACTTATTAAATCATTGCATATTGTATTTGTTTCAGATGTTTGAGACCTGTGCTCAATTTTTTGTGCTGTCTGAGGAATCTTAAATAGATATCTCCCACAAAACTGCTGTTATCTTCAGGCTGTAGGAAATGTGAGTTAGCCTGTGCTCTGGCAGAATCCTGTTGTTTGTACACCAGTAGCAAGTGGGAATGAGAAAAGCAAAGTATTGCCTTTGTTACTGTTTTGTTTTGTTTTGCCATCACTGAAAAAACACAGGCAAGAATAGGAAAGAGTAGCTGGAATAGGCAGACTTTATGCATTAAACCAAATTTTTATGACTGCAGTGATTGAAGGGGCCTAAAAATGTAGGATTTCACTGGGATTCATCAGCCAGCCCATGAGCTCAAATACTTTCATATAGCTCTCCTTTCCCCTCCCCTACCTCCACTTAAAGATAGGCAGAATGTAGTAGTAGTGCATCCTGCAGGTGTTGTAGCAATAGCATAGCAGAGTCCTGTGGGTCTTTTTGAGCTGCACAGTTACTATATGCTTGGTTCTTATTTTAAAATGTACTACTTCTGACTTGTTGAAGGATCACAACTGGGCTAGATTCAAATAAGCAGGATAATTTTTACCAGTGTTGTTCTGCCCTGAATCATATAATGCATAATTCTTGAGTTTCAGATTATGAAGTATGGAGGAACTCATCACAATAGAAAAATGTTTTATTTAGTCACTTGTTTATTTAAGGGAAAATAATTCTTTTAAAGAAGAAGTACTAATGCACTTTTAACATGTAAAGTATCTCATTTTTTTGTGTTCCTATTCCCTGTTCAACACACACAACCCAACAAACCACATCTCTACACCAAGGTAGTGAGCCTGCAGTGATTCCTGTATCATGTTTCCATCAACCAAAATTATGCTGCTATTTAAACTCCTTTACTGAATTGTTAGGTTCATAACACAAGTAAATTCAAGATTATATGATTTATTTTGATCAGCTAATGAAAATATATTTGCACCATATTCTAGTTAATGCCCTGCAAATGTTTAATAAATCTTTAGGAAAGAGGATGAGACAGGGAAGAGAAATATTTTTTATTAGGCCGGTCTTTTTTTCTCTTTATTGAGTTTCCTCACTGTATCCCCCAAAATAGCCTTTAACTAATTCCCTTTTTCTGCTGTTCAAGAGAGCTGTTTCTGAGAAAATGCATTTTGCTACTCTTAGTGTGCTTGAAAATTGAAAGAAGACTCAAAAGAATCTAGACCTGAGAAATTCAAACCCATTGAATGAAATGTTAAAGTAGTAAAAATTTCAACATATTGAGTAATAAACAAATGCAGTTTTAGACTGTTATTCTCTTTGTAGTTACTGCTATTATTTAGAGTAGTTTGATAACCATCAGTCATAGGAACTCTGCTTGAAATCATATGATAAATTATGTCCTCCCCTCGTTTGCTACTGTAACCACCTATTAAAGCAAATAACTTAAGTATGCAACTTCTGATTTTTCATGGTTCTTTAAACTGTAAATGCACACATAAACCAGGCCCTATTCATTGTTTTGAGGTCCCAGATTCATCTAAACCTCTGAGGAGGAGACATTCCTGGATCAATATCTGGTTACCGTGTTACTGAGATCTCAAGTGACTGCCTTACTTTCGGATGCTGTCTGCTTCTAGGGAAACTTCCTTTAACTGGGGCACTTCAGAGATTCCTCTTTATGTGTGATGAATCTGTTTGTTGTTGAACAGACTTCCTCTGGCTTCCACAGCTAAATCAGAATAAATCTAAATCCTCTGTGGACTTGACTTCTATTTTTAGTAAGACTGTCTGCAAGGTCCTTGGGATGGAGCTGCTTTTCCTAGCTGGGACATACTTTTGCAAATGCAGATGGAACCTGATTTGACTACGCATGGCTTTGCTTGATTAGTCCCTCATCAACACGAAATGTGTTATTTAGGTAAAAACATAGCTTCTATACTGTTTTTTCCTGCATTTCTTCAATTTTGTGCTTTGGATGGAATATATGGACATTGGAGGAAAAATATATTGTAAAACATCTATATATTTGTTTAAATCTTGTGGGTTTCATACCTTTTGAGTACTTTTGAAACATAATAATTTTTGTGTAGGTTTTCTCTTTCACGTATTAATTTTGACTTGTGAAGGGGTTTTTTGGGGTTTTTTGTTTGTTTTTCAGGTGAGGTTTTTTTGTGGTTTTGTGTTTGTTTGGGGTTTTTTGGTTTGTTGGTTTTTTTTGTGTTTGGTTTTTTTTTTTTGTTATGTTTGATGACAGAATCACAAAAAGATTGAGTGGTAAGATCGACTATTAGGTATGCAGATAACTATAAAGAGTTAAGATAGGCTTTTTTTCTACAGCATTTGACATAGCAATGTGTTACAAAATGGTCTTAAACATTTAGCAAACACCGTGTTTCATGAAGTTGACAGTTTGGACCGTTTATAATGTTTTGTTTGAAGGATTGTGGAACTTGTCAAGTTTCACGAAAGCTGGGGCGTATAATTTCCTGAGAAGCCTTGTTTCATGAAAAGTAACAGTAATGGTGATTTTGCTAAACAAAGAGGCTAAGCTGCTTCTGGTCTGCTGGCAATTTTTGGATGCTTGATTTCTATGTTCCACCCATATTAGGAAGGGGCATCACAAGGATCAGTGGTTGGAATTTGAATGCAGAACAATTCAGCTTAGAGATCGGAATGTAGTTTTTAAGAGCGGATGATCTTAAATGGTAACAGATTTCCAATGCAAGTGGTGAATTCTGATGTCTTCAAGAACAGATATCTTACAGAAAAAAGCCCACCTGTGAAACTACATCCAACATAAAGTTGGATGGACTACTAGGTTTTCTCAATACAGAAGGTCAAGCTAAATCATTACAAAAGCCTCTTTTGGCATTGAAATCAATAGAGAAGGAATTTTTGGAAACTCTCAACTATTACTGATTTTGCCTGCATCTAGACACAGCAGCAAATATCCCCTGTATACTTAGTGAGAAAAAACTGAAAAAAGAATATATAATTTGCAAAAATTCTTATCAGTTCTGTTCTTCCAAACTGTATATTTAAGAAACGGTCCTTACTCCTCCCTGACCCTCCTCCAAGATCCTTAAGGAAATTAAGAAGTGCTATTGTGAAAGTCATAGAAGGACCTTTAACTCACATAGCTGAGAAGCCAAGAATTGAAAGAAGATAAAATGAAATCTGAATGGTACAGAACTCAAAACCTGTGGATTGTTATAGCTTTTCATATAGTCAGTAGTTATTATTTGTTTAGTATTTCAACTTACAATCTTATCCCCCTCCCACCTACACACATTCTTGTAAAGTATATCTTTCTAATCTTAATGTTATCTTAACATTTTTCACCTCAGGGAAGTTTTTACAAAGAATTCTATAAGTAAGAGACACTTGGAAAAAACCAACCAAAAAGAACACATAAACCTAACAAATTTTACCAAATTGACTTTTAAAAACTTTTGCATTTAGCAGTTAAAAAGCCCTTGCATTTGCCAAATTTTGTTTATTTTTTTATGTTCAAGACCCCATAATGTGCCAGATACTCTTAAAAAAATAATTTATATAAATGTAGGTGACAATATTTTTATAGAATTCCATTGTTTATCCTGTTGTTATTCACTAGATCAGGGTTATTCTGACATAATCAAGTAAAATAACTCCATCCTTATGTAAATGAATGTGGAACCAGACTAGGCAGACTTCTACCCCCTTCTCAACAAGATTATTCCCACAGAGGTTATCCAACATGTGTCCTGCCTGATTAATGTCTTGCTTGGAGGAGTTCAGCAGATCAGAAAGAGATGTCATGTCCATCACACTGCTGGCTTCTCTGTGAATGTGCTGTCACATGATACCAGATGTGGGGATATGGGTGACTTTCTGCTCCTGTTATGGGATGTCTGTTTCCTGTTTCACTCCTGGTTTTTTTCCCTCATATAACGCTGAGGTTACTTTGGTGGGTAGCATGGCTCACGGTTAAGTCTTAACTTTTGGATTCTTGACATGCCTGAACTGGCTTTCCACCTGAAGAAAAGCAGGTATTCCTCCTTCAGTGCTTAGCTTTGCATAAATAGTTCTTTACCCTGACCAGTGCTCTTGGACACTGTTACCCAGTCAGCTACACTGAGGGCAGACTGAGAGCATACTGTTTCAAGCAGCAGTCAGTTTTAAAATATATTAAAAAGACACATTTCTTCTGCATCAGAAAGACACCAATTTTTGATGAAAAATAGTTATTTGGAGGGAAAAAATGGTCAGGAGATATTTTCACACTTCTTCAGAATGCTTTTTAGATCAATTTTTAGTTCTCACTGATCACAGTACCTGAAACTACAGCATTTAGGCCCAACCCACCTTTTCAGTGTAGCACTGATAAGAGATTGTCAAGAAGCTGATAAACACAAGCTTAAGGATTAAGGGTAAAATAAAGTGTACAGGGTGGGCTTTCAGTGCAAAGTGGTGTCCATGAGTAAATGCAGATTTTCTTCCTTTTTTGTTATAAGATCTCTTTCTCTGGGCTTCTTTTAAAATCCTTCTGTTACTTACGCAGTTTAGTAGTCCTTGCCTTATTTCTTGCTAAGATCAAACAAAAAAAAAATTATTTTCCCCTCCACAAACACATTACCTTTGAGAATTCCCCTTTGGGCAGTGTTGTTCAGCTTCATTCCAAAATACAAGGTCGTGTGCTAAATGACATAGAATAGGATACACAGGAGGAACAAAGGCATGATTAATTGCCTGTGCTAGCATATTTGTTTTACTTCAAGCTAGCTGCATAGCTTAGAGTAGCAGAAGCCACAGCATGAATTCTAACATATGTTTGTCCAGGCACAAACTTTCTGTGCATTGAGGTTATATACATTACATCTATAACAAGCATTGTTAAAACCCACATTTCAATCCTTTAATTGCTAATGTTTGGGTAATAGCTAGATCAAGCTAGTACAGGTACACTGTCCTGTACTCGTATTAGTTTCTTAGTTTTTCTTCAAGATTTAACTAGATTTGGAGGGAGCTTGTAGCATACTTCCCTGGGAGCTTTTAGTTTTTGAGGTTTTAAATGCAAGATCTGAAGAGCCATATGTTTTTGTAGTCTGCTCATTTATTACATTATAACAAAAAATATTCTCAATGTACTGACGAATTGAGAAGGAAGGAAATTCAGAAGGAAAATAAAAAGGATGGGAGTCATACGTTTTAACAAAGATGTCCAAATGTATGGTTGCAAATCTAATGGTAATTTTGGGATCCCTTTATAGTTAATGGAGTTGTTTAGCTGGTTAAATAAGGGTGATTCATCTCAGTCTAAGAAACAAGCTAATAGATTAGTTGAATTGCTCTCCTGGGGTGCTCTTTTCTCCATTTATGTCATGGTACATCTAGGCTATTAGTGGAAATCAGAAAAAAAATGTTGCAGCTACGTACATAGTTCTGTAACTTCCACATATTATTTTATTTGCTGAAATTAATTTTGTGGAAAAATGTAGTTATGAATCATATTAAAAACATTTATGCACTAATTTCAGTGCATTTGTTTAGTGTTTACCTATGTATTGCTCGGAAAACATAAATTCAAGTTCTGTATTTTGCCTTTCCTGGAGCTTGGAGATGGTTCTTGGTTTTACTTTATTTCTTTATAAGCTTAATTACTGCAAAATATGCAGTAGATACTGAGAACAGCTTTAATCAGTTAAGGAAATTAATAAAAGTAAGATTGTGTTATCTTTTCCTTCAGTGTAAATTTGGCAAGCCCCCTTCATTTGCAGTGGCCATTCCTTTTATCTAAATAGTTGGGAAAGAATACAGAGATAATTTTTGATGAAATGAAATACCAAGAAGTTGTGATTCAGATAAAAAAATGCTTAGAAGTGCAAGGAAAAAATTTATCATATATATATAATCCTTTAATCCATTAAATGATTAGAGCAAATAGGGAGTTGAGCACTGGACTACAAAATTGAAAGCAAAATACTGCAAACATTTCTTTATGAACCTTTATCTACATTTTTCTAAATACTTGTGTGGGTATAGAGCGTCCTGATCGTGTACGTTTATATGCATGTCCATACACAAAATGCAATGAAAATATCAGCTGTGAAGTTAAAGAAAGATATATTGAATATTCTGAATATTCTCAGCTTTTAGGAGTATAATAAATATTATAACTAGAAAAGAATATGTTACTTTCCAGTTCTGTTTGTGTCTCTAAGTGGAGAAAGGGTGGCTTTGAAAAGAAGTTGCTAAAATAGATTTTATTCCGAATTTTTCATACTTGGTATGTGACTTCATGTAAGCCACAGACTCATGGAATAACAAAGTGCTGGGCCCATCTCTGGAGTTCCTTTAGTCTGATACCCCTGTGCAGAGCAGCATCAATTACAGCAGATTGTCCAGGAATGAGTCCAGTCAGATTCAAAGTATCTCCAGGGCGGAGACTTCCACACCCTCTCTGAACAATCTGATGAAAAGCTTGGATACCCTTACAATAAAGAAGTGTTATTGTCATGTTTGAATGCATCTTGAAATTCAGTTGGTCCCCAGTGTTTCTTGTCCTGTCTCTGGACATCTCTGAGAAGAGCCTGACTTTCTCTTATTACACCTACCCATCAGGTGCTTATAAGCATGGTTAAATTTCCCACCTGAGCCTTCTCTTTCCCAGGCTGAACAATAACAACTCTCTCAATTTCTCCTCAAAAGTTAGATGCTCCAGTTCCTTAATCACCTTTGTGGCCTTTCTTGCTCCAGTATGTTCTTGTACCTTGTGTGTTGGTCTCTGTACTGGGCCCAACACTGCATGTGTGTCTCTTCATGAGTAGAAAGGAAGGATCACATACTTCAACCTGCTGGCAGGTCACCCTAATTCAGCCCAGAATGCTCATTATGGTCATACTATTGTGGATCAAATTAGATAAGTCCAGGGCTCATATTGTGGCAATGAGAAAAAAGTCTATTCCCTGTTACTTCATTCCTGTGGAGAAGTAAAACTCTAGTATTCAAGTGTACAAACTACCACAAATGTGAGTGGCTTGCAAATTTTGTATGCAAGGAGCATTTCCAAATTAGTGTGAATCACTGATAGCTGAGACAGGGCTAGAGTCCATTTTCCATGTTCCAAATGGAAATGAATCATGGTTAGGAACCACTAACTGTAAGTAGAACTGTAAGTCTGTCTCATAGTAGGATTCTGGGGAAATTACATAAAAGGCTTTGTCAGCTGCTCACAAGAACTGTTACCATTTATTACCTTGGCTCATGGCAAAACAGCTGCAAGCAGTTGTTTTCTCTCTTCCTGCTCTGTATGAATATTATAGGCTAGAACATAGAGATTTGTATCCACAGTGACTGGTAAAATTAGAAGAATCAGAGTTGGGAGGCAAATTCAAAATTTTTAAATTTTTCTTTCAATTTAACTATCTAAAATTAGGGGACTTTAAAAGAATAATGTAAGAAAGAGGTATGAAAGGATATTTTTAAAATGCCTGAACTATGATAAAAGTGCACCACATTCTAGTTGGAGCTAATTCCATCCCTAATTTTTATTTTAGATTAATGAATGAGGTGCTGTTTGGGTGAGAGGAGTAGGAGGGGGAGAGGGAATCCAAAACCCTTGGCACCTGGTTCTTAACAGTAAACATGATGCTTCCAGAGTTTTACTGAGGAAATGTAGGTACCTCTAGAGGACATTTTAGGTCTTATGCAGGCCAAGTAGCCATCTGGAGTTTGTTAATTCTCTCCATCATCTGTTTAGAGAGTTTACAGTGGTTGGGTTCCTGCCTTAAAATGTGGTTCAATGATACAGTCAAATCTGACTTGATGATTTACTGCTGCCAAGCAAGCAAGATCCCCCTCTCCCTCCCTCATCTTCTCCTATCTCATCCCACACCAGTTTATAGTGTGCCAAGTCGATTCAACTAACTGTTCTGGCAGAAAGCCAGTGGGATTTTAGGCTGTGAGTGGTATGGTGCTGAACTGGTTTACCAGGCAGGCAGGGATGAGCAGCAGGGAGACCATGCATTTAGGAATGCAGGGACTGGAGGAGGTGGGAGAGTTTCCCCAGTTGAGGGCTTGAGTGCTGTATTTATCAGCTTAGTTGTCCAGCTATGCTGCTTCCCACTCAGTTCAGATGGGCCTTCTCTGGCTGCTTGAGGCAATAGGAAGCTGTGCTGCCTACAGCAGAGGAAGTTCCACCTCCTCATGTGATCTGGCTGTACCTGTTCTCTCTGTGCAAGCACAAGTGATGGTGCAGCCGCGTGCAAAAGCATGGATTCCCCCTATCTACAACATCCCATAATTAATCACCCTGAAACCATCTTAGAACTACATTCTTTGGCTCCTCAGGCTAAGATTTGATCAGTGAATGAACAAACAGCTTTCCAGCTACTGTTTTAAAAATAATAATAACACATATTTTCCTGACTAGTGACTTAGCAACGGAGAAAAGGCAGTTTATAAAACAAGTCCATTTCATTTGTACAATGACATTCCAGCGTGACATCTCCATTAGCACTTAAGCAAATTTTTCTTGGAATGTGCTGAAAGAGACTGTGCATTTTGTGATAATCATCTAAACATTAAAAAAAAGAAAATAGTAAAAAATAAGGTGAAAATTATATACATATCTGTGCTTCTTAGGAGAAAAATATCTAAATCTGTATATGAGAAAAAAAAACATAGGTATAACACACATTATAAAATAGAGAAAGTTTTATGTCTTCTAATTAACAATATTCTAATAATTTTTATTAAATGTTTAAATAATTTTAATTTTTTAGTAAGGGAAGTTCTCCCATTTAATTTAGAATGTTGCACTACTGTTAGTGATTGATTTAGCTTGGAACTGACGTAACAAGTGATAACACAGCTTAATTGCTCTTGTGGAAGGAACATTGTGCTGCAAATTGATTATCACTAGATCAAAAGTGGGTTAAACATTTTAAGCACTTTACACAAGATGGTGGCTTGTGTGTGGTAGGGGATGTGCAGTTAGATAATTGAAATCATGGTTTGTGCACCTATATGTATTGGGATTACAATCCTATAAAATTTGTGCAGTAGAGAGATCCAATTGGCTGCATCTCATGTTCTACCATAATAAAAGGCATCCCTTACATCAAATATTTGATTAACAACTTAAATGTGGCATTCATGCAATGATTACACCATCAAAACAATCTTCTTTTGAGATGGCAAAGCATGCAAGAAGTGGTGAACCAAGTCATTAGGCAAATGCTGCTTTAGTGTTTCATAGAATCATAGAACCATCAAGGTTGGAACAGAATTTAAAGATTCATTAAGTCCATCTATCAACCCAGCAGTACTGCTGAAACCCTTAAACCACTAAACCCTATCACCCAGAATTGAGTAATGGCTAGTGGAGAACCGCAGGATTTTTCAGAAATAGGTTGTTTTTCTTTGTTTTTAAAAAGCAAAATCAATCAAACAAAACCCCCACAAAGTGCATCCTCTTCATTTGAAAGGAAAAGGCCTTACGATTTCCAGAATTCATACATGTTTTCTATTGCTTTGTGTGAGTAGTTATTGGTGGTGTGCATGTCAATACAAGGTGATCCCCCACCGAGTCGGTGGCTTTGCGGGGCTGGGGATGAAGGCGGGATGTTCGCGGGCCTATACCCAGGAGAGAAAGGCTTCTTCAGAAATCAGCTGAGAGTACTCAGCTTTTGCATTGAGTTTGCACTGAAGAGGCCTTTCCCTCCTTGCAAGGATTTCAGGGGGAGCTGGGGAGGCAGGTCCAGACAATAGCCAGAGATACTGTTATAATAAAACAAGAAATTGCAGCATGTTTGTCCAGACATGCAGTGTTTGTAGAGATGCCAGCTATCCCCTTTGCGTAACAAAGGCAAGGCTGCCTCTGGAGATTTCTTTCTGAAGGGATCTCTGTTTAGAGACAATGCATGCACGTGCATGCCGTATTTCCTTTTTGTGTTTGTGCCTGGTTGCATTTTTTAAAATTTAACAATGTCATACTGTATATCAAACACCGCTTAGGCGGTGTTTTCTCTTTAGGCTACCATATTCTTTGGCATATGCTGCAGGCACTGAGCAGGCACCCAGAGCTTTTGTTAGGCAATTGCAAGGCAATTTCACACTGTTTTCTATGGCCATTACAGAGGGTTAGGAAAGTACTGCTGTTATCATGTAGACTGCTTCCAAGGAAGCAATGAAAATAAGGAGTGCTTTTTGTGTTTTCACATCCCTGCATGGCAGGAGGAAGGGAAGCCATTTCAATGGAAATTTGTGATGCTATTAAACACTTGTCCACTTAGGTGCTTTTGGTTTTATGAGAAAAATAATGATCATTCATGAACATTTAGAAGGAAATCTTCTTGTTTTCTTTCCCATGTTCTCATGGGGAGCAATTCAAGGGAAGAAATCACTCAGCAAGTTTTGCCATCAAATAAAGTGTTAAAATTAGAAATTAGACCTAAAACCTGGGAATAGTGCAACCCCTTGCAAGACAGGAAGAGCTCTTCATTATCCTAGAAGGATACATTATTTTATTGTCTTCATGATGATTAAATTCTGCCACTGAAGCAGTCAAATCTGCTGGGCTTGTCACTTCTGAGCCTTGAGAAGTGGAATTGACACCTTGGTGTGTAACTGGTGATCTTTAAGCGGCTTTACTAGTCCCTTTGTACTGGAGGTGAGTATGTAGTTTCACCAAAAGTTAGTGGCTTTTGAGTCACTCTGATGTTGTTGAAAATTTTATTTTATTCAGAGAGGAATTCAGGATTAATTATATAAGCAAACTCACAGTTTTTTGTGAGCTCAACTAATTGCTTCCACCCTGGGTTAAACTTGACCTGATGCCCTGCAGAGTTGTTTGTCTATCTGCACATCATCCTCCCCAGCATGTCTCATAATTCCCTTGTTATTATTTTTTCAATTTTCTGAGTTTTCCCAGGCCCCTTAACCTTAACCTTGAATACTACAGATTTAAGTGTAATTCTGTATTACTGGAACAGCACTTCAAAATTTGCAAGAAAGAATAGAATGTTGGCTATACCCAGTCCTAAGTCTTAAAATTTTATGCCATCTGATTTTTCTTGTGGTGAGAGAAATATCAGCAGGATGGTCTTTAGTCACAAGAGTGTATATAGTTACATGTGTCCTTTATGTGGTAGGATTTTTTCAGTGACCTGATTAGGAAGGCTTTTAAAAATGCATTTTTCATTTTAATAGAAAACTGATACGACTTTAAATAATTGAAACAAAAATAACTCAAATTGAGTCCCTTCACTGTGACCACAGAGAGACACATTTGCAAATATATTTTCCTAAACCTATCTTCCCATCTCCCTCTGTCTTCACTTCAGAAGATCTTTATCTGTAGTGCTTGAAGAGAAAATAGGGAGCTGGAGAAAGGCGTCAGACCAGGCTGAGTTTGAAATCTCTGTTAAGTTTTTCAGTCATGTTTCACCTGGCTGGTAATCTTGGATAGTACCCTAAGTCCCTCTGTTGCAGTCCACATTGGTAGGAAATCTCCTTTTCATTGCCCTTGTTTATCCTACAACATCTTTAAATTGTCTTTAAAGGAAAGGATTTATTTCATCTAACTTAGATTAAGTTTAGATATATGTTTTGGGATGAGATGAATCCCGCCTTTTCCCTCTGTTGACAAAAGACACACCTTGAAGGAGCTGAAGTGTGATGTTTATACTGACTGGACTGCTGTACTGTGTTTTCAGTGTCATAGAATTTTATTAAAAATTTGTATACATAACAAATATGGAGTTGTGAATGCGGATATGGGCTATAGAAATAAAACCAGAAGAGATCTGTTATGATAGGCTGCAGAGTGCAAAGTCTCAATTTGTTAGCCAGCAGGTGAAACAGCAGTGGCCACTACAAAAAGATGGGCTTCACAGAGGGGTTCGGAGAGGATGGCCAAGACGGGGTGAGCAGTGTGCAGGAAATGTGCAGAACAGTGGTTTTACTGGAGCACACGTGGTAGAGAGCCAGAGAAACCTCACCTTTGTACTCCTGCACAGGACTGCCCCAAGGAAATGTGTCGGAAATACACGTTTGATGTCTTCAGTGGAACTCTTAAGGGCTGCAATGAACACGTTTGTGCTGTTTATTATTGGCAGGCCTTGCAAAGGAATTTTCATTTTATTTGGAATCCAGGAGTGGTTTGAGGAACTGGCAGAGGGTTAATATCTGCAAAGCTCCAAGGTATGTGAAGTGCTCAAGGTGCCTGCTCACAGCCTAATACACTGTTTACAAATGGCTGTGTCATGTCACTTGGTGGGACATGCCAAGTCCTACGATATAAGCTGGGCTCTGACACTAAGCTGTTGATGGAGAACATATATTTTAGCAAGACTCTATTGATCATGGATCACTTGTACATCATTGTACATACATTATTGTATCCTTGTGGCTATGTAAAATGACAACCTCTCTCTTTGACAAAATAAGCAAAATTCTGGGACATGGGTGTTGTGAAGCATAAAAAGAGCTGTTGTAAGGTTCTGCAGGTGTTCAAGGTACAGGCTCAGCCATGGGCATCGTGAAATGGGATGTATCTGTATTGTATTTCCTGCTCACTTGATGAGTTCTGTGCTCACAATTAACCAACCCCTCTGTAAATCCTGAAGTGAGGCTACATTATAAGACATTGTGTTGGTTTTGCCCCAGATCTGGCACATTAACAATACACTTCTTTTATTGTCTCTCCCTCTCCCCATATTTTATTTTGTTTGGTTTGTTTATCTGTGGCCAATGGAAAAGGGAGCTTCAGCTTATGGCACTGTGCTTTCTTCAGAATCAAGTATGGAATGTTTGCTATATTTGGAGCAGATTTTTAGGCAACTTTGTAAAATGTAGAGATAATCATCTGATTTTAAAAAAACCTGACCATTGTCACCATTTTTATCTCTCAGAGTGGGAAAGGTGGAAAAAATCTTGAGAAGTACTGAAACAGAAATTAGATGAAAGCTTTTGTCTTTTTAGAAAAAGTTATGCTTAAATCCTCTCAGGAGCTAAATTAACGTTAATACTCTTTTTTTCCTAGGTGGTGGCATTAGCATGCGCATAAAAAATATTTGTTAATAAACTGACAGATATTTTGTGATTACTACCATTTAATTTCACACACATAGGTTAAACATACAACAAGCAAGGGGTTCAATTCACCTCATGTTTTTTTTTTCCTGCCCTTTCTAGCGTAAAGTACATAAACCTTGGAAGATAATTTTTAACCTAGGAGTTACCCATTCATTAGCAGAGTTGAAAGCAGGATACATTAAGTAGTTGTTTCCTGACCTCAGAGAGAGCTGCCTGTGTGCTCTCAGATCTGTGTCCAATAATTGGTCCTACCTAGGGCGAAGAAAAGAAAAAAGAAACTACACAAACTAACTGACCACTGAATGGTTCTTCCAGAGTAATAGCTGGCTTCTGGCAATGCTCCTGTTCATGTGACATAGTTTGAAATGCCTTTCTTGTTACCCAGGGGTATCTTCTACCTTAAGCTTTTAAAAGGTCATTGTTAAAAAGCAGGAATATTGATTAGTTAGTGGGCTGAATTTTTAATCTTAGTGTTTATGTTGTGATCAAAAAAATGTTAAAAGGCCTTTCAATAAGTGAAAATGTGTGTGTGTGTGAGAAATAATTTTCTGAACTTCATTATCTACAGCTATTCCAGACTACTAATAGCAAACTTGGCTCTTTAGTTAAATTACTTCAATTTTTTTTCTGCAAGTCAGAATTTTAGATTGTGTCATGCCGATGTACAAAATCTGCTAAATCTGTCAGGTTAACACTTCTGCCTGGAGCTGGCTGCCATGGCCAGGCAGTCCATTCTAACTCTCTTTAGTGCAGCTCCTCAGCTACTTCCACAATGCCTTTGTCCTGGAGAATCATTCTGGAGTGACTTCAGTTTTGTCCATTTTCACTTAGCCTAAAGTGACTTGAATGGTGTGAATGCAATTATAATGTGAATGGTATGCCAAAGGAGAAAATAATCTTACAACTGTAAGGAATGATGCTTTTTGGAAGGTTTACTTCCAAAAGTATGTGTACTTCCAAAAGGAAGTTTGATTCTTTGATATTTTTCTTCTGCTCTTCTGAAGTTGAAAAATTCCAGAATAAGTAGAAATGAGGGCATTTGAAATATCTGGCTTTTTTCTTTTATGTAATTTGTTTGCATTTTACTCTTCGCATACCTTGGTTGGTGGGCTGGTTTTGGCTGGGGTAGAGTTAATTTTCTTCACAGTGGCTGGTATGAGACCATGTTTTGTATTGGTGCTGGACACGGGGTTGATAATATAGATTTGTTTTTATTTCTGCTGAGCAGGGCTTGCACAGAGCCAAGGCCTTTTCTACCTTTTGGACTTCCGTGCTGGCAAGGAAATTGAGGGTTGGGAAGAGACACAGCCAGGACAGGTGACCCAAACTTACCAAAGGGATATTCCAGACCATGTGACATCATACTTGGTATCTGAAGAGAGGGGAGAAGGCTGGGGGAAGGGGGCACATTTGGAGTTATAGTGTTTGTCTTCCCAAGTCACTGTTACATGTGACGGGGCCCTGCTCTCCTGGAGGTGGCTAAACACCTGCCTGCCCATGGGAAGCAGTCAAATAATTACTTGTTTTGCTTGTGTGCATGGCTTTTGCTTTCCCTAGTAAAGTGTCTATCTCAACCTGTGAGTTCTCTAGATTTTACCTTTCTGATTTTCTCCCTGATCCCACTGGTGGGGGAGTGAGGGAGCAGCTGTGTGGTGTTTGGCTGCTAGCTGGGGTTAAACTACAACAGTCCTTTTTGCACCTAAAAAAGGGGCAAACCACAGACACGTCAGAAAGTTCATGTTTACAGAAGGGAAAAAGGTAGGACTGAAATAAAGCAAAGCTGGAAAACTGCTACAGTAAGGGAAAATTTGTACCTACAAAACATTCCAAATACATATCATCACATGTCTATTTTGTATTTCTCTTCTATGGGAGGAGGTAACATACACAGTCAGAATAGGCATCAACAGCAGAGACAGTTTCTCAAGGGATCCTTATTTTCCTTTTGATTTTAACCTGCCCTTTCTGAGGTTAGATCATGGATCTAAAATTTTCAAGAACAAAAAATGTTGGAATGAGCTTCTCTACAGGTGGGTTAGTGCCTTTGAGATTAGCCAGTAGATGTCATCGCAAGACTGAACCTCTTTGTCCAGGAGCTGTGCAGCACCCTTCCCTAATCCTGCACACACTTGCCAGCTCATGATTGGCAGAAACCTCATTGCAGTACTTGTGTGTGTATTTTCTGGCTGGCAGCAGGTGTGGGCTAACAAAGTGATTCAAAGTATAAGTCATCTACATAGGAAGTGCCACTTGCTGAGACACCTTTCCAACAATCTGATTCTCCTTGAGCTCTGCTAGTACTGTGTGAGAAGTTTAAAAGACTTTTTTTCAGTAGAGGAAGGTAACAGTGATGCCTGTGGAAATTAGGAAATAGCACTGACAGTAAACTCACTAACGTGAGTGTAAGACACTCACGAGTGTCTTATAGATAAGATCATAGATATATTTATACCTACAGCTGCATAATCTCACCTCTGTATACTGTGTTCCAGAATGGAAGGGTATGGTCTGAAAAAGAGTCCTGTGTTAATCTTATTGTGTCCTTGCTGAGTAATAATAGGAGATTTACCATTGATTTAATGAGAGAAAAAGAAGAGTTAAAAAAAAAAACTCTCCTGAATTTTAATTTTAAAAATGCATTCCCAGTCCTCATGATCAAGCTAATTGCTATAAGAATGAATTGCCTAAATATACATATCTTGCAATAATCCAAGTACAGTAGAACCAAGAGGTAGCCTTCTGGTCTCTAGCTGTCCCTTCACAACAATCCAGGTTTTCCATAGGCCCCAAAGCCAGCCTGCATTGATGTCTGGTTTCCATAACCTTAAATTGTACTCATTGTCAGTGCTTTGGCATTTAAAGCACATCAATACAGTATTCTTTTTCTTCTGAAATCTGTAAGCATGCTGTTTTGTGGTAGCACATGTGTGACCTGCCCTGTGTATGAATCTCAGTAAGTTAACACTGAGGCCCTCGTAGACAATCATCACAGAGGCAGCTGGGTTGGTTTAAGATGCCCTTGTCCTTCAGCTGTTCAGTACTAAACTGCTGCGAGAGGCTGCATCCCACACAGGATGAGGGGAGATGACAGAACTCTGTCTGGTTCACCATAATGCTTACCTCAGTTGCCTTAACTTGTTGATGAAGAGGCTTTAAGTTAAGCTGGTTAATTTGTGCTGGAGTAGATGAGAGAGGCTCACAAGATCTGTTGATTTATATTGGTAGAGGAAGCCTTCAGCAAAGGAGCAGAAACAAGTAGCCAAGGTATATCAGCTTCTAATTCCATCTCATTCATTTCTTTAATGAATGTCTGGCTGCAGCCTAAAACTAAATATAACAATTTAAACAGCTGCAGTGGTATAGCTAATCTTCTTCATATGCTCACTCACTGTAGTGTTTTACAGTATTGCCCCTATCCAAGACTAACTGGACACCAAAATCTCTGGCTTGCCATTTGCTCATCTCTCAGGATTCCCAGCTGCCCCTGTCCAATAAATACATGTATACTGGAGTGGGACTTCAGTGCCCTGAAACCAGAAATGAAGATGCAACATTAAATGCTCTGCATTTTGCATCATAGCCTTATAAAACAGGAATTGTATTGATTCTCACGAGAGTTTACTTGACTTCAATAATCCTTTTAGACTTTGGACACATAGCTGCATCTGCTATGGAATTTCCACCTGTCTGTAGTAATTCATAATCTGCCTATAGCATCTAAGTTTTCCTTGGAGTGTGCAGCATTTTGTTTACTGTAATTTCTCCAATACCAGTCTATAGAAAGCAGCAGGGCCTATGGAGAGCTGCCAGGGAGATTCTGACTCAAAGAGAAGCCCCTCTGAGAGTTTTCTGGCATGAGTGCTTGTCTGGCCAGCTTTGCCAGGACTGGGGAGGACAGGTGGGAAGCACCATCTCCTCATCTTCATTTTGTATTCCTTTATTCCATAGTGTCAGTCCTTCCCATCATAAGAGGTCAGGATCTTTAAGGGTATCCAGTCCAGTGAGAAGACTGCTTGTGTGCTACTTTTGTTGTCTGAGGCAATCTAAGAACAGGCTCAGGCTGGTGTTGCACTAAGGACAACTTAGTGAAAGGAAACAAAGGCATGGTAAGAGAAAAGTATCAGCTCCAAAAGGGAATTCATTATAGTAGTTGAGAGTACTGCTTCTGCAAATGCTGCAATTAAACAGACCTACTGTTACTTGCCACAAATTGCTTTCATGGTGCTCTTTCTTCCACATTTTTTAGGTTGCCTGATAATAACCTACTCACGATAATTTTTGTGTAAAACGAAATGTCTTATGTCATAGTTTTTCCATTATTTTTTGCAGGAACCTAATTTTTGATATTAGAGACCAACCTTGACATTTTGAAGGTTTGCAAATTTCACATTTATTTCAGTGCCTGAATTGATTGTTTGGTAAAGACTTTAGTCCTAAATGTGCAAATAACACCAACAAATCTCTTTAAAATGCAGGTTATTGCCATTGAAACTGTCAGTTTGAGAAATATTATAAGATTACAAGGTCAATCATGACAGAAGCTTTGTTAAATGAAATCATATGCGACACAATAAAGCATCCAGCATAATGTTTATTGTCAGTTTGTTCAATTTGTAAAACTGCGTCGTGACCATTTTGCAAGATACACAGTATTTTCATGCTGTCTTTAGTTTCACTTATTAATCAAATAAAGTAAACTGTTCTCTTTCCTTCCCCTATGTTATGCCTACAGTTGGATAAGGAATACACAGATGTTGCTTGTGGTAAAATCATGCAACTGTCAGCACACGGGAAGTTGGAGTGGAGAATGGAGACTGCATTTTAGCAGCAGTTTTCTGGCAGAGGATTAATAATCTACTATTAAAGAGAAATGGATATCTGAAAGTTTTACAAATTACATGGTTTTGAAAACCAATTAAAAGGGCATTAAAAGGATTTACATGTGGACAGATGTCCAATGTGGTATTCAGCTGTCTTGAAATAAGAATGGATAAACTAAAAAACTTCAGAAATGTTTTGGGAACTGGTAAATAGAACCATAAAACCATAAGAAAATCATATTTGCTTAATAGCATATGAAGAAATTTGTGGAACTTTATGTAATTGATTGAGTTTATTGATAGTTCCCTGTACTGTCAGTATTACTTTACATTCCAATTTTTTGCTTGTTGATAATCATAGTTAACATTTTCAGGATTCATTGTAATGTTTTGTAATGATTTTATATTTAGGAGCCTGGCTTGATGCATAAATTGTCAGGTTCACTTAAGCTGTGAGCCTGTGGGGATGGCAAAGAGAATGTGCTCCTGATGAAGCGCAGAGCATTGCACTGGGAGAGGGAAGCAACCTTACAGAACATGTTGGGACATGACTGATGGTGTGGCTGTTCTCTTCTGTGTTGGTTCTTGCTGCACTCCCCCCGCCCCTTCCTATAGTATCCAAACACCTTTCAGTAGTACATGAGCAAACATGATTAGCATCTGTCACAAAATGTTCTTTCTTTCATCCTTTCCTTGGGGCAGAATTGTGTGTGCAGTGTAGCACTTTTTTTTTAATGTATTTGTTACATTATTATTATGTTTGTTAAAAAGAAATCAAGGGTGTATACTCTTACTCAAAGTAGAAGATTTGTGCTTTATTCCTTGGAGAGTTCATTTCAGCAACTCAGACCAGCTCCCAAGCAAGCTGTGTTTCCTGCGCAGACAGGCTTTACCTTCAGGAGAAAAACAAAATCTATTATGCCTGAGGAGTATTGACTAGCCAGTTGAAGTAGAGCTTTAAGCGGTGTTTAAAATATGCTCAGCCCAGAATAATGAGCCCCTTGAAAGAATGTTTTTTTTTTTTTTCTGTTTAAACGTAGGTCAAAGTTCACTGTGAAGTCATCAAAAACTGTTTAACAAAAAGCCTGGACACACCCTTTAAAATCTCTGTTGGTCAGATGAATGGGAGTGTTTGGTTATCATTTAGCATTCTCTGCTGAGTGAAGGACACATGTTAAAGATATATCACATCACTGTGACCATGAGAAGAGTGATAAAAACAAGCCTTTTTTTTTCTGTAATTAATGATGAAAGCGAAGCCTTGCCCTGTGACATAATCCTTCTTTTTGCCATCAAACATAAAACAATCCAAGTTGTTTTTGAAGAAACCTATTCTTGATACATTATTAGAGCCAAAATTAAGCCTACGTTACCATCATCTAAATCAGAAATAAGCCAAATACATATTAATTTTTCAAAGTTATTATCTTGGACATGATAAAATTTATTTTCAGTCCTGGCCTACCACAAAACCTGATTTACCCAATTTAAAGTTTACAGGCACAATACAGCTCCATGGTAAAAACCACTTGCTGTCAAATGTTCAATCCAATATGTGCTTCCTTGCACTTTCTTTAGAGATGCCTGCATTGATATCTACAAACAGTGCTTCCTGCCATCTGTTTGTTCAGAAGTTTGCCCTCTTCCATTTCTTCAGCATGATGAACTATAGCCCAATTAAAAGGAAGGCTTAAGACTGATGTGTTGTATCACATACTAGATATATCTGTCTCCAAAGGGAAGTGGGTTCGTGTAGTTTACCTCTGAATTAGGTGAGGAGATTCCTATTTATGGTTTCGCAGTTATAAGATCAACTTTCATTTATTATTGCAAAGGGCCAAATTTTTGGGCTTGAGTGATATTGGAAAAGAACACATGAGATTTCCTTCTACCCACTGAACGTGACGGGATAGCTATTTTGTGCATGTAATCTGTTCTTAGAAAGCAGACATACAGGAACATAAACCAGATTTCACAGATTCACAGAATATTCTGAGATGGAAGGCACCATAAGGATCATCAAGTCCAGCTCTTAAGCAAATGGCCCATACAGGGATTGAACTGACAATTCTGCTGTTATTAGCACCATGCTCTAACTAATTGAGCTCATCTCAGTTTTATTTGAAAGTATACTCAAGGTCATTTCAGCTACTTCACTTCTAATAGTTGATTACAGTTTTGAGAGAAATCTATTATGTTGTACAGAGACAGTGTCTGCTTTAGGTGTGGCAATCTCTGCAGAAAAATAAATTATTTTGTTTTCTGTTGGTATCTGGTGGCTGTGGAGATGTTATTGGAGAGAAAATGTTGTATCTCCAAAGTGTGAAAGCACAAAAGTGTGGGCTAGCTGCCAATTTATCCCAGAATTAACATGTCACCTACAATGCTTTTACATCTTTAGTCAGTTAATGCCTAAAAAAAAAAACTATTAGAGCTGTTTTGTACTTCCTTATTTGACTGAATGATTAGAGCCAGACTTAACCTTTTCCCCATCATTCTTCAAAAGATCCTGTGCTACCAATATTTGGGAGTATAAAATTGTTGTTAATTCTTTGCTCCCCATAGGTTAAGAAAATGTTTTCCATCCTCTAAGTATTTAAAACAGTAGCTGGAAAGACTGAAATAAAGATAGGACATGCATTTTCCTAATAAAAACCAAAACTCTTCATATGTGTTTCCAATCTCCACCATATGACTAACCTGCAATCAATTTATTTCTGATGAATTTATTCTTAGTACAGGTATATAGATAAAAAACAGTAACTGATTGGCCTTATGCTTAAAATTCTCCTTTTCCTTCCAGAAAAAAAGAAACTGTTTTGTTTTGTTTTGTTTTTTAATGGTATTTTACTTCCATGGGAAAAAAAAAAAAAAGTCAGTGAGAAATTGTGAAGTTTGCATGTCTGGATTTATATTCTGGTGAGTGTCATCCCTGGCCATGGCAGCAGGTTTTATGGTCCCTTCCAACCCAGCCCCAAACCATTCTCTGAAAAAGCTCTCAGAACATTTTCGTGCCTTTAACACTCATGTTATTGATGTGTAATTTGAAACCTGTATTTTGTATACAGTTTTATAATGAGATCCTACCCACTTAATAGATATGAGGTTAATTACATGGGACTACAGAAATTGGGCTTCTGGAAGTAAGATTTTTTCCTTTTCCTCTCCATCTATGTTCAGGAGACATCTGAGATTCCTACTCAGAGGAGGAATTTCAGTTGTTCTCTTACCGCAGTGCTGGTATAAGTCAAGGTCTTATGTGTTCCAGTGTTTGCCAAGCAAAGCTAGAAAACACCCCTTTTTAAGCAGAAAGGCAACAAGAATAAGCACTTTTTTTGTGTGTGTTTGGCCTTGTTAGCTGGTTGTATTTTGGGTTTAATATTTGGGTTTTTCACTATAAGCCAGAAAATATTTCACAGGGTTTCTTGTATATAAAAATACAAAATAGATATGTATGAAAGAAAGCAAAAGCAAAAAATGCTACTCTGCAGGAAGCTACTCTGTAGGTTTGCAACATTTATCTATAATTAGCAAATAGAGAAACTGATAAACACCTGATAAAGTTTTTGCATCTAAACAGCCAGTGAGATAATAATGTAATAAAGCCAGTTGGTCTTGGTGTTGACCATTATGTTTCGTACAATGATGTACAGAAATGTCATGCTGGTGCCTCTTATCCTTCAGATTTTTTTGCTGGGTTTTTTTTTTTTTCATTCATGGACCTATTTTCTATGGGTCTGGAAGGATTGCCACCACCTTTTTATGTTTGGATCTTACATGTTTTAAAGATAGATTCTTACATTCTCCTAATGCTACTAAACAGGAAGCAAGCCTGGCTTTGTTGCAGGCTAAGATTAGTCTAAAAACAGTGCCATCAAAACAGATATGAGATTCTTTCCATACTCTCCATGATTTTTGTGCCAGAGAATATGGTGATTCTCTTGCATGCACTGTCAGATACTGTTAAAGCATCTCTGCATTTAAAACTAATTTGAAAAAATATGAAATTATGAGAGAGTTTAATTGTTAAGGGGTTAATGAGAAATTTATTTTGCATGTGTCTTAGTTACATTTACTGTAACACGATCAAGAGGAACAAAGAAAGCTAAAGAACACATTGTTCAGATTCATCCTGCTCTCAGTGCATTTTCTTCCCTGTGTTTGCCCTGGTGTCTGTCACAGTCAGGCAGATCTGTTTATTCTCTATTATAAAAATAAATGAAAAAAAGTAATGAAAGAAAGGATTTTCCAGCAAATATCTGTTTCTGGGTCCATCATTCACATAACTTATCTATATGAATATTATACTGGAAAAGGTCACTTGTGTTTTTGCAGGGCTAGTGTCATAGAATCACAGAATTGTAAAATGATTTGGGTTAGAAGGGACTCTAAAGGTCACCCAGTTCCAACCCCTCCTGCCTTGGCCTTGACCACTTCCAGGGATGGGGCATCCACAGCTTCTCTGAGCAATCTGTGCCAGTCTCACCTCTCTTCGTGGTAAAGAATTTCTTATGTCAAATCTAAGCCCACTGTTTTACAGATTAAAGCCATTCCCCCTTATCTATCATTACATGCCCTTATAAAAACTCCCTCTCCAGTTTTCTTGTATATATAGTACATAGAGAAGGGGCACTCAACTGAAGCATTGCTGAAAGGGGAAATAATACACAGATCTTGATTTTCAGATGAGACCTGTATTCCTCATCCTTTGTTCTCTTGTGAGCTCAAGATGTTGAATGGTTTAGTAAATAGGATACAATTATGGATATGTTCAGATGTGCTGCCCTTAATGTATTTCTCAAGATAATGAAGTCCATGAAACAAAGTATATTTTTAATTTCCTAATACTTATCTAGGTTTTCATATTTAACATGTTAGTACAAGTGAATCAAACAAGCCAGGCTTCTGTCCATTTAGTTTCTTTTCAAAACTATACATTCACTTTAGAATTCATTCTGGTGGGTGTTTTATAAGCTGCATGTATGGGTGTTTAGGTATGTGTTTCAGGTAGGTATCTGTCAGTGTGTATATAAAGCACAAGTTTAAGAGAATGAATTTTTGTAGAGGGTTAGATTTTTTTATGTGTATTTTTTCCTGTTGGGACATCAAATCTTCATTTTGTGGAGTGACTTCTTATCTTTAAAGGGTGTGGCTGGTGGGCAGTTAGATGCAAGATAGTGCCTCAAAAATGATCAAAGGGAGCAAGTTGCAGTATTTCAGAAAACTCTGTTCTTCAGTTACATTCATGTCCTGGCCTGTGGGTCTGATGGAAATGGGCCTTAACAGAAAGCCTGGTTATCTGTAGGAATAACCTTGGGAAGCATTGTAAGGCAGGAGCCTTTATGACCTTTTAAAATGGTTGCCACAACAACTCCTGCCCTCTATCAGGAATCATTTTCTTGTTGTTAAAAGTGATGTGATTTGTGTCACCATCAAAGCATGTGTTGCTTGGTTTCACCCCCTACTAGGAATCAGACATAGAGATGAAGTTGTTTCGTAGTGGAAATAACATGGAAAACTGGCTTTTCAGGTTAAGGGCCAGATTTACATTCTAACACACTGATTTATACCAGCAAGGAATGTCAGCATGAGGGCTTGCTTCCAGCATCAAGAGACAGCACTGCTGCCAAGCACAGCAGTCCCACTTTCTCTCCACCCCTGGTATTTATCACTGTGCTGATGCCTCCCTTACACTGGCACAAGGACTGTTACTGTTGTGCCATGAACTCTGGGTCAGGGGAAACACCCAGATTAAAATTAAACTGTTTCTTTCCGCATTTAGTTCTACTAGAGATCATTTCCCTAGAGCGGTTCCTTAAATGGCCGTGCAAACACTTGTGCCAGCTCCAGGAAGGGAGATGGGACTGAAAGAGAGCCTGTGGGGCAACAGGGAGTCCTGGATTTCTTAGGCAGTGCTTAGTCTGCATTTGCTGAATGCATACAGGAAGCTTTGGCTCAGGGATGCATTTTCAGTCAGTTTAACCCAATCTGAGACCAACACTTAAAAGGATACTGCCTCCCTCAGAACTTGTCCTGCTCTGAGACATGTTCCTGACCCACCCTGTTTGCCCGTTGTTTCAGGCTGCCTGTTTGATGCAGGCAAATATCCACACATTCATCTAAAGATATGGTGCCAAGAGGTAGGGTGTTTCTTATTTATAACCGGATTAATGTTCAGTACAAATCAGCTTGTACTGAGTAGGGATTTACTCCATGGGACTTGCAAATTTCCCTTTTAGTAGTAGAGTCTGATGCCATGTAACATGGTTTTTTTTCAATCTGCATACTCCCCTCTCTGAGGAAAGTTTTTAAGCGTAGTTTGTGCTAGACTGAAGACAAATGAAGTTAGATGACTAAATGCAGATTTCTGAATGTGTCTAGTTGTCAAAGGCCCCACTGTGGTGCATGAGAAACTAGATGGTACAGTTTGGAATTACAAAACTATTCAGCCAATGCAAGTATCTTCTTTATGATGAGCTGAATATCTCTCCAGACACTGTTGGGCATGTTTCAGTTCCCTCAGCATAGCACCAAGTGTACTGTGTGGGCTCCAGCCAACCTGCCTGACCTCTGTCCAACCCTGCTGAAGGGCATGGGTTTCCTGTTAATCATGTGTTATATTTGCCAGCTGTCTGCAGATGTCCCAGATACCTTAAAGAGTCTCAAATGACCCTGAATACCTATCTTTAAACAGTAGGATACAAATCCACTGACTGGTCTTCCCTGGATATAAAGCATGCTCGGGATAGCTATGTTAGGATGCAGACATCTACCTCATTTAAGTTAGGTGAAACAAATCTCAATAAATGCTTTTCAAAAAAACCCTGTCTAACATAGCATGAGTGTAACTCAATGCAGGAATGTCTCTCTACGTAGAGAGTTCTGGAGAGAAAGTGGGTGAAGTCTTCTAGGTTCTGCTGGCAGGAACAGTGAGGGAACGGAAGTTACTAGACCAAACAGGTCTACAGCCTGGAGCACACCTAAAAGGGCAAGGATTTGGGTTGTCATTATAACTAACTATGAGCTGTATATTGTTTTCTGCTCAGGATAGCCATCATTTTCTCTCTTTTTTTTTTTTTTTTTTTTTTTTTTTTTTTTTTTTTTTTTTTTTTTTTTTTTTTTTTTTTTTTTTTTTTTTTTTTTGCCAGAACATTGCTCTTTAAAGTGTCTTTACTTACTGGGATATTTCTAGTGAGTCAGGCTCAGTGGAACCCCAGCAGTGTCCACAGCCTGTGTAGTGTCCAGGCCAAAGGCTCGATGGACTGCAGGTCAAAGTCTGACTAACAGGAGAAAAAAGGTCAGTGAATTTTACCAACTTAAACTGCAGTATTAAAGGTAGGAGAGAATGCCTGACATTACTGTGCTGTTTTCACAGAAGGAATTTTTCCCTTCAGAACACACTGCTAAGTCTTGGTTTACTGACAGATTGTGAAGTTTTAGTTATGTGTTGTGGGAAAATGTATGAACTGATTTCTCTTATGCGTGCTGTGGGAGCCTGCTGCAGTCCTGGACTAGGTTCATGAAGAATTATTCTTGGAATTGTTTTTTACAGGGATTGGAGTATGGGTCAGGTAGAATGAAACCATTAATGTATAAAAAATTACTCTGGAGATCTGCAGGATATTTTATTTTGCTTCATCCAGCAAAATACTATTACTATCCATAACTGTAATATTATTATCCATGTTACTGATTTATTTTAAACAGCCAAAAAGGATTAATCCTCAGCCTGTTACACAGGTTCTTCCAGCCCTTAATGAAGACTCGAATTCTCTGTAGGATGAAAAAGAAATCCCAGTGCATAAATTCAAGTTTTTAAAAAAGGTAAATTTATGTGGATATGGTGCTATGAGCACATTTATTCCCATTTATGTTGGTGATATGAAGTGTATATCACTGATAAGCAGCTACTAGGGATTCTGTGATGACAGAGAAGCACAAAAACAATGGCCCAGGTAAAGATCTTAATGAGCAATTTTTGCTTTGTTTGCTTCAACTGAGCTGCAGAATGAGACTGATTTTGAAAACAAAGTGAAGACACTGTACTCAATGAAGTTTAACTGAGTTCATTCTTACATAGGTCTGTGTGTATGTATCTATAGGAACTTATGTATACGTATATAATTATACTGATTAATATGTATACAGAGAGAAAGATAAAGAAAGAGACTTGCAATGTAGGAACATATTAAAGAGTATTCCATGAAAGTAGTGCCTCTCAATTTGCTCGTTTAATCTAACTATGTACAAAGAAATTTGACTTAAGTTCATCAGTTGAAAGTTCATCAGATGAAGTTCATCATTAAGTTCATCATGGTCTCTTAAAATATAGGATACATAGCTGCTGGGAAGAAATTCAGATTCATCCCAAAACTTATATGAAAAATGTAAATCTCCATAGTCAAAAAATGTGATGTCAATTATTTGAGCATATCAGGTGTAAAATTCTTTAGCATTAATTATGTTCTCCATATTCCACACAAATTACTACATAAATACATTGATGTTAACGCATACTGTTAACACATGTTAATTTATAAATTAATATTCATACTGCATTGTTTGGTGATGATTGCACTTCACACTGGCTATTGGGCAGATTCAAACCATAGAAATTAATGCTGGCCTTGAGTTCACTGCTGGTGTTTGCAGTACAGTGCTGAAATGCTAGGAATGGAGGGAATTGTAAAGGTAATATTCTCTAAAACATGCATGTTTATAATTTTTCTTTTCCCATATTAATAATAATATTCTGGCATAGGTTAGAACATATAAATATTATATTTACTACAGTCAAGAGATTTATACCTTGTTGAAAGGTATAAAGAAAGGTATAAAGAAAGGCATAAAGCACTCTAAGCTATTTTCTTGACACACTATTTAGTTTTCATAGGAAAGTAATGAAAGTTTTTGCTGTTCTATTACTGAACCAGATAATGCCGATTTCTTGACTACTAAGTGTCAGAACATTTTGTGTATTGACTCAAATATAGAACTGTAAAGTCACAGAATCATTAAGGTTGGAAAAGACCTCCAAGGTTATAGAATCCAGCTTTTGACTGAACATCACCATGTCAACTAAGTTCCATGTTCAGTCATTTCTTGAACACTTCCAGGGATGGTGACTCCACCAGCACCTTAGGCAAGCTATACCTGATCACTCTTCCATTGAAAAAAATTTTTCCTGTTGTCATACCTGAACCTCCCTTGATACAGTCATTTCCTCTTGTCCTGTCACTACTGCTTGAAAGAAGACACCGACCCCCACCTTGCTACAACCTCCTTTCAAGCAGTTTTAGAGAGTGATAAAGTCACCCCTGAGCCTCCTCTTTTTCAGCCTAGACACCCCCAGCTCCCTCAACCACTCCTTATATGATTTATTCTCTACACCCTTCCCCAGCTCCATTGCCCTTCTCTGGACATGCCCCAGCACCTCAATGTCTCTCCTGTAGTGAGGGGCCTAGAACTTGACATGGGATTTGAGGTGTGGCCTCACCAGTGCCAAGTACAGGGGCACAATCCTTGCCCTGGTCCTGCTGGCCACTCTATTCCTGATAGAGGCCAGGATGCCATTGGCCTTCTTGGCCACCTGGGCACACTCTGGCTCATGTTCACCTGCTGTTGACCAGCACCCCCAGGTCCTTTTTTGCTGTGTCACTTTCTAGCTACTCTGCCCCCAGCCTGTAGTGCTACATGGGGCTGTTGTGACTCAAGTGCAAGTTCTGGAACTTAACCTTGTTGAATATCACACAGTTGGCCTCAGCGCATTGATTCAGCCTGGCCAAATCCCCCTGCAGAGCCTTCCTGCCTCAAGCAGATCTGCAGCAATCATATCAGACTCAGTTGTCTTTCCATCATGCTACATTATGATTCTTTGAAACATTTTACAAAATTCCACACAATACTTAGTTACTGCTGACTTTATGTATATTTATAGGGGTTCACTTGTATGTCAACCATAGACAAAAAATTGTACAAAATATTAAGTAGTAGATTACAGAGAGCATTCAGGAAATCACAGGAATATTTCACAGTAACTTTTGCTCTATTTGTAATAACATGGATTTGTGGTGGGGGGTTGTGTTTTGTTTTTTGTTTTTTTTTTTTTACCTTGCAACCAGTGGGTGTGCAGAAACACTAAATGACAGGGCATATTTAATCATCAAATTTGATTTGGTGTAAGCAGAAATTTAGATATTATAAAGCCAGTTTCACTCAATACTGCACGATATAAGAAGAGAACGCATGTTTACTCTAAAGTTGAAACAGAGCATAGCCATACTGGGATATGCTCAAATTTCAATATTTAATCTGGAATATTTTCATCATTATATATATATATATATATATATGTAAGTATAGTTACATGTAGTACAAATCATAAATATGCTTTTATTTTGAGCTTCTATGCACTTCTGCATAACTTTTTTTTTATTCAGATCTTGTTGCATACTTCCTAAGGGAGTAAAGAGTTAACCTAAAAGGTTATAGCTTTCCCATAGAATGTACTGTCCAAATCTCATTCTCAAGATCTCTTAGGAAGAAAATGTTTAACCATAGTCTGAATGAAATTCCAGGCCCACTTTCATGCCATGAATTTTGCCAGCCTGTTCTCCAGTAGATTTAAGTAAGTGTTCTGCTTATCAAAATGTGACTCAGAGAAAGAAGTGCCCTTTGAGGACACTGGTGGGAAAACTGGCTGTGAAATTTGTCTGACATATATGGCTGGTACACCTGTAGTTGTTGAGTAATGTTAAAGGAAAGCGTAAGAAAAAACGTTGGAAGATTTGGCCTGTATTATATGTCTATGTAAGCAGCTACTGTATTTACCCCAAGAAGGGCATGTGATGACAATCTAAGGAGCAAATGGTTTTTGTGGCCACACATGAATAGGAAAGAGAGAGACAAGTGTGTCCAACAACCTGTAGAGTGCACTGTCAAAAAGCACTGAGACAACCCAAGATTGAATCTACCCTCATTTATTTTCTTCTAGCCAAAACTAAACCTTTTCTGTCTATGGAGCAACATAGTCCCTTAGTGAGCTAGTCAAGACAGAGCTTAATGAACTATCTCAGGAATCAGCAGGGTTGAGGAGGCTCAGCAGAGCATCCGTCTGGTAAAGCTTTGCCTCTGTGCCATGAAGAGGTACCTACTCAACTAGAGCTTGCTTGTGTCGCTCTAACAGGATGCACATACTGTGTCTTGCCCCCATGTTCATGTGCAAAAGCACACTGAGGTATCTTGGTGACTGTAGTTTGAAATACCTGTTCAATAAAAGAACTACAACCTAGAGCTCTTAATGTAAGCACATACTAGAGCAAATGTGTCTGCATTGAACAGGTAGTTTTTGAGACAGTACACACACATTTCTTTTCACTTTTCACTCCAATGTTCTTTACATAAGGACCTTTATCAAACTTATCCTGAGAGTTGCTCATTAACTAGAAAGTGAAAAGAAAGTGCTTTCCCATGGTTATGTTAGATGGTATTACCCTCATTGTCCTCTCAAGAACTTACTCAGGGAGTATGTGAAGAGGTGAAGAACAGAGGTATTGCTTGGGTCTCAGCAGCTAAGAAATCTAAAAGATATATTGATTTATTAACATGAGGTAAAAATCATGTCCAAAGGATTAGAAATATGTTTGGACAAAGATACTTCAAGGTCTCAATATGTTCTTTTGAGATATTTGAGTTAAAGTGTATAAAAACAACTTATTGTGAGACCTCCTTTGGACTAAAGCACCCAGTTTTAGACTCATTGAATGGTTTTGAGTTTGAAAGGACCTTAAAGTTCATCTATTTTCAAACATTTTGTTCCATTTAGTCAAAAAATGTCTAGTTTCATCTGTTGCATCTGTTCAACAATTTTTGGAGTGTTCCATTGTAGGAGGTGGAGACAAAGGCAAGTGAAAATATCCCTTTGGTCAGTTTGGATTAGCTGTCCTATTTGTGACCCCTGCCAAAATCTTGTCATCCCCAGCCTAGTGAAGGGTGGTGGAAAGTTGGAGAGACAGTTCTGATGCTGTGCCAGCACGGCTCAGCAGGAGCCAAAAACACTGGTTATCAAGACCAGTGCAAAGCACACCACTGTGAGGGCTGCTGTGGGGAAAATGAACCCCATCTCAGCCAAAACCAGTGCAACTTATAAATAATATTAGTAATATTTGCCCTCTTTGAAAAGGAACGAGAAAGCAATCCAGGTAAACAAGTGATTTTTTTAAAATAGGCAATGTAGCAGGTACTTCTTTGGAAAGCTTAAGGCTAGAGCTCACCCTTACAAGTGACAAGATAGGGCTGACCTGTAGAGTTAAAGCAGGAAAATTTCTCTGACACAGCGAAACCAGTCAAGGATCTGATTTAGCTAGGGTGTGGGCATGAGTAAAGTTACATGTGCATATGTTAGAATGATTGAAAATTTATTATGGATCACATTACTTTTCAGATCTATCTCTAACTAAGGACTCACAGCCATATTTTTCTTTAGAATGTGTGACATAGATTGTTTTGCACAGGAGGATCAGCAGTGTATTGCTTTCAAGCTGACCGACTGGTCACTCAGCTTTCATAGATGGGCTGAAATGTGCATCTTTCCAGAGGTGTCAAGCAGAGGACCAGCAATCAGTGACATTTCATATATTGCACAGTTGTCTGTTTGACGATTAATACCTTTGCCATCTCATTTTCTGCTGTTAATTCATATCCACACCTGTTTGATCCTATAGAACAGAGAAAAAATCCTGTAAGCTATGCACCTCTTATATGCTTCTCATGTTCCTCTCATTAATCAAGCCTGCTAACTAAGACATGCATTTTCTTCTAGAATTAGGGTAAGAGATAGAAGTATTCTCAAAAGATATCCAGGGGAGAGGCTTTCACAGGTGGCAATCAGTGACTAGAAGGATTTCTGTAGCCATCTATACTTATGCAGCCAGAGGGCTGCCCAGGGTGATCCATCTGAGATGTCCTGTTAATCTCACCAGTGAGCTTTGTCATCTTCTCACCTCTGTCCTGTTCTCCAACCTCTGCTGTATCCTCTATTCTTCATGGCCCTATGGTCCATGCGACTTCTGTGACATTCCTGGAATGGGCTTCCATGGGCCTTGGTTGCATCCTACAAGAACCAGAAATCCAAACCGGTAGCAAGGGCACTGTCACATTTAGTGGGGGAAAGAAAATGAATATTTTGAACAGCCATGAAATCAGTTTAAAATAACAAGTTTAACACCCCCAGCCAAAAGGAGGAGGTAGGTGATGACAGCTCAGCACTGTGTCATCAGCTTTGTTCAGATTGCTTCAGGCAAGAGTTTTCCCAAGTGCCCCCCATGGCGCTGCAGCCCAGGGAACTGCCCTGGTTTGTGTCTCAGCAACCTCAGCAGCTACAGCAGGTGATATGTGGGAGGCTGAGGTCACGTCCCAACAGGTGAGTGCTATGCAGCTCCCTTTCAAGAAAGGGTGGGAGACAGCTTTCTTTAAAAACGATTTGTGTTTCTTTAAAAACGATTTAAAAACATTTGTGCTGGCTGGCAAGTTCAAACTGCTGCAGTCGTACCTCTGCACATTTCTGTGCTAACTCTAAGGCGAAAAATGTAAGCTTGAGACCAGAGATACCCAGATCTTCACCTGCCTGTATGCAGTAGCCAGCAGATTTGGTGGGAGCCAGACTTGACTTGGCTTGAGAAAAAACATTGCCTCCCTGACCCTTGGGAAAAAGCGGAAGGATTTTAATTTCCCAATGCATGTGGGAGGGCAGTGGTGGAAATCTTCATCAAAAATTTTTCAGAAGCTTGAGGAATGCCAAATTAACATAAATAGCTAAAACTGTAATCTCTTTTCAAGCCCAAAAAATGTGAACCATGCATAAATAAGTTGTTAAAATCTGTTGTATGATAAAAACAAATTTGATTGTAAAGATGCAATTTTTCTACCGTTGATTTTAATTTAGTTTCTACTTATCTCAAAGTATAAGTGAAGAGAAGAAGGAGAAAGAAATGATGGTATGATAGTATGTTGGAAGCAACATACTATTGAGTTTTCATAATTTCACAGTCACTTCTGTTCCCTGTCCTTCTGCTTTATGTCTGTTGAGCTTCTCTCTTGGAAAACCCACACTGCTTATATTATTCTGGACTCTGAACTCTACTCTTCATTTCTGAAGGACTTTTGTGCACTAATTTTTAATATTTAAACAGATTTCTGACATCTTGTCTTGAATCTTTTAAGGAGTCTTTGGCTTCTTCCAGTTTGGTTTTTTTTTCCTTCTTCCAATATATGTTGTGACTGCAACGTAGGAATTTCAGATAAAATAATACAGGACTATATTATAATTGCTGCCATAGGAATATACAGTTCTGCCCCTTAGGATAGACTTCAAGTAACACTAAAAAATTTGTCATGATATAAAAAATAACACATTATTGCAAAAATATTTCTTTCCTCTGCAGAACTAATATCTTTGACTACTCTGCAAAGTTTGTCTCAAGTCAAAGTTAATGACTTCAAAAGAAAACCTTTTGTGTTCTTGTTTATATCAACAATTTTGTATTTTTTCTGTTTTTTAATCTGCCCTTGCTGAGCAGGACTAAATCACTTGCAAAAGGTTATAGGTTTGACATAGCTTAAAAAGGATGAAAGGCAGCACAAAGGAATTTCTCTGGTCAAATAATATTAAAAGTTAAATATTTGAGATTACCTGGTACTCTGAAATGAATTTAAAATAAATGTTAAATGAACCTGCCTGACATTTGTTTTCCTCCAGTCAGTCAGGCATTTTATTTATTGTATTGAAGAACAGAAAAGGAACCACAATTCAAGTCTCTGGAAGTAAATTCTTAATAACAAAAAGCAGTTCAATCACTTTAGCATAGAGTTAAAAGAATGCTTTTTGTGTCAATGCTCAGTGAGTTATAGGAAGTCCAGTTGATAAAATGGAAACATTATTCCAACTTGTTTAGAGTAAGTTTTACAAATAATAACAACCTCTTTAATTCCTCTTGCATACATTTTCCTCTTAAGTCTCTAAAATATGAGTTTGGATTTTGACCTGAAATGGAGGGGAATTTTTCTACCAAGACAGTTTTCAACAGCTAGAAAAAAATAAGTTGAAAAGTTCAATTACTTCTTCAAGGAAAATTTGCCAATTTGACACAGAAAACCAATTTAAAATTCATTGTGAAAAATTAGAGGTCTCAGTTTCAGATGATACCCCTCATGCATCCTGGTTTTAAGCGTAAGAATGATTTTGCAAGCATTTAAATATTAGGCACCTATGTAGGAGTTTGCAGTAGTGGGTTCTAAATGAAAATGTAATCAAATTAAAGGGAAATTAGTCTATTCTTTTCCTAGAATTTCTTAAAATAGTACAATATGAAGTGAGATAATATTTTGATTGTAATTATATTTCTCCTGATTCCTGTTCTATTGTAATGTCTTGCATTTGTGAGGTTGCAGTACACTTTTCTGTTATTACTCATAAACTGACTGGGGCTTACGATGTGCCATGACCCTCAAATTTAACACTTTGTCTGAGTAGGCTTTAAATGAGAATAGTTTTCCTATGAGATAATACTTTAAAGGTATAAACCAGAAAACAGGTCCCCTATGTGACAGTAACTGAGCTAGTTGAGCTAAACCCGTTGTCCTGTGAGCCAAGGAAATGAACCTTGCTTCAATTCAGCCAGAGCCTCTTGGGAGAAGTTGTCTGGCGCCACAAAACAAATTAGTAAGTAGAGACTGAAAACTATTAAGTTTATTTTAAGAATGTGTTGTCAGAGATCTAATAAATTTACTTGTTGCTGCAGGCCATGCATGTATGAAGCCTTAACTAATCCAGGTGGTGTTATTTTTTCCTTCAGAGGGAGGTGCAGGGTGTGGATCTTTAGGAAAAAGGTATTGTGCTTTAGGTAATGTGGGCATTGTTTAATGATATACATGACAGCTTGAATGGTATGTTTGGGTTTTCTCTGTTCATTCTCACAAAGCAATTTAAATTAATTTTCTCATGCAAAGTTAGTGACTACACAAAATGCTAATTAGTTTAATGACAGCATGGAAATAACTTTATAGTAGCAGAACAGTTCTTCTAAACCAAATAATTTTTTTTTTGTTGTTGCCATGTTTAAATATCCAAAGATTACTTTTAAAGTGTTTAAATTTACAAGTTCACCATATAACAGTTCAGGATCAGTTGTGTCTTTGAGTTTTCTCAGGACCCACCTTTGTCAAGAAGACGACTTAACTGGGTTTTAGTTAGCCATATAGACCGGTGGGTTGAACACATTCCTATTACATTCAGTGGAGTGGGTTAAATCTTTCCAGAAGGTGATCCAGCTGTTCCTATAAGATGTGCCTAGTTCTTTCCATTCCTTGTGCCTAGACAGCTAGGTTTAGTTAAACATACATCTTTCATAGGATAACATTAGATTATATGAATCCTATGTCTAGGAAAGATTTCTTGTAAGGATCTCTAAGGCAGATCTCTTGTCTTCACCTTTTGTGGAACAGGAGCCAGTTGAATATGTTCCTGTGCTCTGGAACCTGAGCAAAAACATACTGTGTTTTGCCAAGAGTGGTTATTCACTGGAGATGCTGAATTTTTTGCTCTGAGTTCTTTTCTGCCCAGAAGCAGTGGTCATCCTGCAGAGCTAGTCCCTCGCTTACAGCACAGAATCCAAAACTTTTGGGTTTCCTAGAAATCAGTTACAGACTAAGAACTTAATATGCATAAAGGCTTTCAAAGACACACAGTACTCCAGGATCTTTTTTGGTGATTCAGATTGGGTTGCTCTTTATCCGCTTTGCTCTTTCCTTTGAAAACTCATAGTCTCTTGGTGCAGCCAATAGAGTGACAGTATCCTGGCTCTCGGTGAATTTCTACAGAGCTGATTTATAATGAAATTAATTTAAAGCTATGAGACTAATTGGCTGAGAGCCAGTGCATATTTGCTTGCACAGTTTTTGTCAATGAAAATCAAGTTAACCTCTTAATCAGAGCCCAGTTAATCTCCTGCAGAATGGGACATAGACTTGAATTGGGAATCCTTGAATTAACCCAGTGTGAATCTCCAGACTGCCCTTGGAGACATCCTTAGTGACACTTAGTTGAATTTTACAAGGATCCAAATTTAATACACACTAGGTAACCTTGATATTTATGTCTTGTCTCTCACTTCCCCATCCCTTTTGTAAGAAAGCAGCTACATGGTATTTTTCAGATATTTCTTCTGCTACGTGGCTTTAGGCATTTGCTTATTCTGAGCCCTGTCAAATGTGGCCCTTCCAACTTGTTTCTTGGGTGTAGACATAAAATGAAAAAGAGTTACAGAAAGTACTGAAAGATGGAAACTGTTGGCAGTTCTTTGGATACCAGCAATTATACTTCAGGCAAGCTAAGTCCATAATGCTGGGAAGTGTGTGTTTTCTCATGAGAAGTTCAGAGAAAGCATTGTTTTAGTCCCTAACACTCGGGACTGGTTTAGGGGGTTCGTTTTGGCTGTTCTGCAAATGTATTAAGTTACAGTGGCAGATAAAGTGCAGGAGAGGGCAGAGTCCAGCACGTTGTTTTAGTAATTAGGATCTATTTCAGTATACTTGAAAGACACTTAAAAACATGAAGCATTTTAAAGCTTTTCTAATCAGGTAATATCATTAGGTTATCATATGCATTGTTAAACTTAATTAAAAACTTTCTAGTGGCATGTGTGGTGTGCTGGGTTAACTTAGGCATTTCTCTTCTGCAATTTCCATATGAAATTAAGGCAGTTTTACAGGATATACCCTTTCTGATGGTCATAGCAGAGGGAATAGCATTTGATCATAGAATCAGATTCGTTTGGGTTGGAAGGAGCATTTTCAGGTCATCTAGTCCAATGATGTGCTGCCCCAATGCATTGAAAGCAGAACATTTATTGTCTACTTTATTGCTGGGGGCAGCGGTGGGGGTGAGAGGGGGGTAATAGTTTGGCAGAAAAAAATAGTTGCTTAAGACCTTTGCCTTTTTAACATGAAGCTAAAATGTACTGGGACCATTACACAGTATGGCAAGTCAGAGTTGTTGAAACTATGTGCGTTGAACTGGGCATATAATGTCTAGGTATTTATTCTGACTAGCAGAATCACCTAGGATTTATATGTTTCTCCTGTGTTCTGGTAAAAATAGGTTTATACTTTCCATGAATGACTAGGAAAATAGTTGGGGAAGTGGAGAGTGCTGAGGTTAACAGAAGCTTCATGGCTAAATGGGGAATCATCATGCTGGGGACTAAAATTTCTGCATTTCACACCAGATTTTGCTTCTAATAAACCTGTTGATGGAACTTTATCCTGGTGTATATTAACTGACTTGCCTTGACACAAAAGAGGCAATCAAAGATTAAAAAATGGAATAGATGTCTCAAAATGGACAATTTCCTATTCTTCCCTCTGTGTGCAGCAGACATGTAGACATGTAAACAAGTCAACAAGTATGCACTGCTGTACAGTGATTCCTGAACTTTAGGCAGACTGTTAATACGTCACAGTTGTTTTGATTCTCCTTAGTAACATCATTTTGCAGTCTTTTTAGAAAGCAAAATAAGAAAAGGAAGGAGAAAAGACCAGTAGAAAAAATTTTGGAGAAATTATTTTTTCTTAGTGCTCTATTTACTGGTTGTTTTTTTCCACTCTTTCTTGTTTTTGATATATTTTCTTTGTTGTGGAGGAATTTATAGGTTGGGGTTTTTTCCCCCTTAAGCAAGCTTAGCAAATGACTAAAGAGAGCATATACATTGTACCTTGGAGCTCTACAGGTCCCGAATAGCTGTGTTTGTACAGACATATCTTGTGCACACAGTGAGCGTGTGTGGCTGTGGTTATGCAGGGTAGGCACTCTTTTGCTGATTCATCTCTGATTTTTGCCATTCAGCAGGGAAGTCAGTATCTGCATCAAGATGCATCAATTTCTGTTGTGTCAATAAATGAATACTGAGGTGCAGTTATGTGCTTTTATTTATGAATTAGGGTCTGGAGTAGCTCCTAGAGACAGCAAAAGTACAATCAGGCTTTCCTTACAGAACAGCCATTTTTTTGGCCCCTCGGGTCAACAGTGCTCAAGGTACACAATTTAATGTTAGAATTATTTTTTATACTGTCTTTCCATAGCTCTGTGATCTGTGGAGAAAACTGGAACGGATTCTTTTCTTCTCTGAGCCCTTTGCACCATTATAGAAAATTCTGACAATCTAATCTGTATTTTTTCATGGAGGATTATAATTTTAAGATATCTGAGCAGTATGGCTGGAAAGATGAATACTTGAATGGGAATATTAATTTAAATATTTTTCCCTTCAAACAGTTGACTGACCAAGTCCTCCTCCCCCTCCTCTTTTATTCATGTTATGTAACTGAATCTGTTTTTTCCAGATGACTTGATCTTTTTAGGAATTTCTTGTTTGATGAACTGTGTAATAATAATATGTCACTGTTTTCTGACAGGCAAACAATTTGCTGACAGGATTTCTATAAAGACCAACTCCAAGTTATATCTATCTTTGACTTGTCATATACAGGCAAACCTTTTCAGAAGATTTTGTCCTCAAGGCCTCAGTCATTAAGTCACTTTGTGACTCACTTTCGATTCTTACCTTCAGTTCCTTACAAAGTTTCTAAATGTGTCTCACAACTCTTGCTGTCTCATTTCTCATGAATATCTCACTGCACCACCTCTCATCTAGCATCTTCTGATTTGCCACTGCTGCACTCTGTTCTCTGGCAAAATTCTGGAAACAAGTTTTCATGCCTCACTTTAGCAACATCTTGCCAACCACGTTTCATTGATGCAAACTTCCTTTGGATTTACCTTGTTCTAAGACTGCCCTCCTTCCTTTTCTGTAGTCTTAAAAGTAATGGCGTCCCTCTCTGGACTTATGATGTATTTGTACTGCCAGCACTTGTCTGGAAGAGGAATAAAAGCGAAACTGTCACTGGGGCATAGTAGCTTGATGATTTGCCCAGCAGCTAAATGTCTGACTGTGCCCAAGAGCAGTGCTTGCGAGCAGTGCACAATCCATCTGCTGATAGAAATATTATTGTCAGGCAGGTACTTATTTTAATAGTGAACCAAATGAAAGTGGTATGTGCTGTTTTATTTCTGACATTTTATTCCGACTTCTAAAAGCTGTACTCATGATATTCTTCACAGGTGTTGTGTTTGTGTGGTGCTTGGCTCTATTATGTTGTAGCAGTTTCATCCAGATTAGGCAGGGGGGAAATAATTATTAATAATTAATTAATTATTAATAATAATTAATTAATAAAAGTGTCTACAATGTAAAGGGTCGCAACAATTTTAAACACTGCTAAGGAAAAATGCACATATTTTTGCTATTTCAAGGCAAAGCTAATCTTATTCAAAATTAAATGCCTAAATTAAGTAATACCTTTATAAAATGCATCTTTCCAGGGTTTGGCTATAAAGACAGTTTAGGATTTCTAGACCCAAAGTAAATACCTGAAATTAGGTAAGGTATATCATATGCTTCCTGCTCTGTTTTGTTAGAGGTCTGTAGTAATAATAACAATAATAGTAGAAATAGTAGTAGTAGCTAATAATAAGAAGAACAGCGGTTTTATTCTATAGGACAGTGGACTGTGAAATGGCTTGTATAAATCAGAAAACATGTCTTCTGAACATGAAAAAAAGCACAAAATGAAAACACAAAGGTTTAAAATACCTATGTTCTTTTCTTAAAGTTTTGAAGCTGATGGGTTTGGCATTGCACATTCTAAAAAGTGAACATTCTATATTTCAGGGACAGAAGTAGGTCTGTAAAAATGGAGGCTTGCTGTAACCCCCTTAAGAAATATACTTTTTTGTTGGGGATTTTATATTCTATTAAAAAAAAAAGAAAAAAAACAGTTGAAAGCAAGAAATAAGTGAAATGAAGACAATAATAAATCTTTTTTATTGCCTGTCTGGTGATTTTTTTTCTTCCTAAATTTCATTCATAAGTGACCTGTATGTAAGATGTAGATTGTGTGCCTTTGTCCACAGCACATTTAACCTTGAGTTCTTTGGGTAAGAGAACAATTTATGCCAGATTTTCTTTTGCTTTCTATCCTCTGGTTAGAGTATCTTTTGTTTAAAAGGATGCAAACTGTGCTAGAAAATTTTCCTTTACCTTGGCAGTTTTAAAAATCTGACATTATCATTTGTAGTAAGCTCATGCAGCAGTATTTCTTCTCACTAGTGGTACAAATAGGTTCTCTCTCCTCTAAAAGACAGTAAATTTCCATCCTTTTTATTTGTCAGAAACTTTTATTCTTCTGTTAAATTATGGTCAAATTATGTGCAGTGTGTTCAAGGGTGGCACAGAAATGGCTTTTCTCGCTGGATTAGAGAACAAGAAGTATTCTGTTACATTTGTCCCCATAAACTAATGGGAAGACATAACATACATCTAACCTAATGTAAGTGCTGTTGTAGTTACTGCTGTAACACTATAGCTGCTGGTTCTCTCTGGTGCTCATTAGTTTCTGATATGTGTGTTTGTAGACTTCCCCTTTGTCAGAAACAATAGAAATCAAAAGAGCAGAAAGGAGCAGGATGAGGAGTGTGGGGAGATACTCCAGTAATCATTTCCTTCCTTTCATCTACACAGTACCTTTGCCTCTATGTGAGATTGCACAACTTTAGTTCCTGGTTTTTCTAGAAGGCAGGTCAGTAAAGAAACATAGAGGCTTATCTTTGAAGCAGAGTAAAAGCATGTGGAGTGGCTGCCTCATGGAAGAAACTGGAAGGGATAAACCCACCTTCATTTGTCTCTTCCTCCAGTAATTAAGCCATGAATTAATTTAAATGCTTAGATATGACTCTCTGCTGTTCACTTTTTTCACCAGCTTGGGTACAGAAGTGTTAATTTCTAAAGGAAATTTCTTTCACATTCAAGACATTTGGTACCTCAGCAGCAAACCTTGTTCTGTAGCAGCACCTTGTGGGAAGGAAATCAGACTACAGTCTCCCACACTGGCCGGCATTCCCAGAAGACAGTTGCTGAGTGAGCATCTGCCATCAGTGAGCTGAGCAGCTTATTTTATTACTGTAGAACTTACAGAAGTCTAGAGTAATAAAAAGCACATCCATTAGGGTGATATACGGAAGGCACCCCAAATACATTTTAATTAATGCTTGATGCTTTTCTCTTGAGAAATAAGAAATTTAGTGCACTATATATGTAAGCATTTAAGAAAAAATTTACTCCTATGTGTAGCAAATGTGTTATGGTTAAGTTCCTTCCTTGTAATTTCTTAGCTTTAAATCTTTAAAACCTTTGGATTGTGATGTCCAGATAGATACATACCTTACCCAGGATACAAGGTTGCATGAACCTCCAAAGACAAAGTAATCTTTAACAAAAATGAAATGTTATATATATATTTTTTAAATTTTGTTTTGCAGGAGGCAATAAGCTGAGGAATCAACATTTTCGCCTAAACTGGGCATGGATCTCCTTAGAAAAGGAGTATTACTTAGTAAATGAAGACACTAAATATCTTGATGTTTTTCTTAAACGGAGAGGTTACCTGGGAGAAACCGCTTTTATAAGTAAGTTCAATTCTAATCTTATCAGTTGCTTCTATAAATCACTGCCCAGGCAGTTGATATACTGTGTCAATGCAACTATATCCTATTGCTGCTGTTTCACGATAAGCAAACTATATTTGAAGAAATATATTTATTTATTAAAGAGTGTACATTTTATATGCTATCTATATAATTTCTTTAGTTAAAAAATGAAATTTTTCCTTTTGTGTTTTTTTTTTGTCTTCTGCAATTAATTTCTGAATAAACAATCGAAAACATGGTCCTTCTTTCTTTGATTTGATTGGTACCACTGTTTCTTTGTTTCACTGAATGCAGTTCCTGTCCAGATCTTCTTTTCCCTATAATGAAAAAATAGAGTTGTAGCAATTGAAAAGACAACAATAAACATATATCATTTTCCAGGAAGGCTGTTGTGAGCTGGTCTGACTAGCAGCTACAAGCATTAGGCTCATTTTCTTCACTCAATGTTGGCAGTCAACTGAGGCTGATACAGGAGGTGTTGAAAACTGTTTGCAGTGTCTGGGGAGTGAAAAGGTGAAAAAAAGGTTGTGTTATCACATCCTGCAACCTCACACCTGTTTCTAGCCTCTGGATTTGTTTCCTCCTCTGATGCATTTGCACCAGAGAGCATTATCCTTGTACAATTTCACACTGAAACCTATGATGAGCTTATATTGCTTAGAGAAAACACTCAATTTAAAACTGTTTTTTCAGACAGCCTTAAAATGGGAGGGAAATGCCTGTGAAAACCTGTTTCAGAGCATTCTGAACCTGAGGCTGGAAGGCCTGTGCCATCTCTCTGGATTGACTTGTTTGAATTTTTTCCCAAGGACTTGCACTTCATCTTCACTTTAACCTAATGATTGTCATTATGCAAACATGGAAATAAGAGGATCATAATTTTTAAAAATTCTTATTGCAATGACAATGAAGGCAATGGTTCAGGTTTTGCATCTTCTTTCGTTTTTATTCAGTATATTTTCCTTTGTGTCTTTGTGTTTTCCTTAGCTTTCCCTTTAAAGTCTGAACTTTCCAGGGATGTTTTTATTTTTTCTAAGAAAAAGAAATATTTTCTGGGCTTTCAGGCAGGATGCTGTTTAGATGTTCTGGAAAAGAAGAGAACCTGGAGGGCTAAAAGGAGAGAGAAAAGTTGTCCTTTTTGGGCATCCATAATTGAATTATGGGGAAATGGAAATTTGATATAACTTCAGAGAATGTAGAGTTTTTCAACCTCTATATGTGACACCCAATATAATATTGATCAAGTGTAATGGATTTAGTTTGAATGTTCTCAGGTTGTGGAAAGTATATTTTTCTACATGTCTTTTAAATGTGACACAATGGGAGAAAAATTACCAGTGATGTTTATAATGACCTGAATTTCTGATTTTAACAGGTATTAGCACCAAAGATGGTACTGCCAAGAAAGATAAAGACTTCAGAGGAAAAGCCCAGAAGCAAGTGCAGTTTAACCCTGGTCAAACCTTAGCTACATGGCGAGTACGGATTTTGAGTGATGGTGAACATGAACATTCTGAGTCCTTTCAAATTGTTCTTTCTGATCCCGTCATGGCAATTCTGGAATTTCCTGCTGCATCCACAGTGGAAATTATTGACCCAGGAGATGGTGAGAACCTTTCCAGAACTGTACTGCAAATATGTGCATGTACCAAAAGATAAACTGGAGGGCAAATACTGTGAATAACAGTGGATACTAAAGGTTTACTGTCCTCAAAATATTTCTGAAGACAGACTTGGGCGTCAGGTAGCCATTTGTCCTCTATCACTTTAAGTGCTTGATGAAGGGTTTACTCAGGTAGCATGTTTTTTATGAAATACCTGCATTTTTTTATGCTATGTTATTTCTAGGGGCTTTGTTTTCATTTTAGGTATAACAGGCTTTCAGTTAAATGTGTTTGCAGACTGAATGTGTCTGAAGGGTTGGCTGGAGGCTGACTTGATTTATTCTGCCACGGTAATTCAAGTTGGAGAGGATGGTACAAGAAAGTCTAGGCTGGTTAATCACAACAAATTTGGTCTTGGAGCAAACTGCTTGCATCAGTTAGGCCTTATATGAACCTGAGAAGCTCAGTAATAGTAAAGATCATTAGATCAAGTGTAGCACATGCTGTGTCAAGAACAAGTAAAATTATGGTTAAATATAAATTAAGAAATAAGCTGTTTAAAAAAAAAAATAAAATAAGCAGAGCATGCTCTGGTTGCTTTGCATCTTTTCAGCTGCATCCAGAAGCTTGAACCCATGGGCTGTAGTGGGACAGAACTGTCCTTAAGAAATCTTTTAAGTACTGGATGACCATAACAACTTGAATTATATGGTCTTCCCTAATTAACATTTGAAGAGTGTTGGGTGTGGAAATTATCAGAAGTGTCTTAGTTCCTAGTTACAAGTGCAAGTTAAACCAGAGCTTATCTCACATCCATTTTTAATCACTGAGAAAAATAGTGTTTCACTTGAAAAGCAGCTTGTATGAGACACAGAAATAGCTTGAAAATGTGTTAAATCTCTTTATCTTTTCTGTGATCAGTAAGATAGCACAGTTAGAGGTAAATGGCTGAGTCTTCTTTATGCCAACAACAGTGTTTTATATTTCTTACATTAAGATAAAATTTTTACAGTCCTAGAGAATTTGTATTAATTATACATAAAGAGAAGTTGCAGAGGGCAAAATCAAATGCACAGCTGCAAACCAAGGAGTACCTAGAAGAAAACTAGAGAGAGAACTTTGGGGGAAGGACTGTGTTACCTAATAGCATTTTGAAGCTCAGGGTTTACCAAGCTCACTGAATAAGAGCCAACAAAAGTTGTATTCTGCTTCCAGTGAAAAAATCATTGATTTGAGTTGTGTAGCTTTAGGATCAAGACTGTGAGTTTGTTCGGAAAGCTGCACCAGCCTCTTGGGGTATGGGACATTGGTTAATGTTTCATTGGCAATATAGATTGCATAGGGATATGGCTTTTTATACTAGCTGTGATGGTGTAGCTCATTCTCCTCCAAGCTTTTATGTTGTTCATAAGGTCTGTTAGACTTTTATAGTGCCATTTTACTCCTGGTTGAATAATTATGAGAGAGAGAGAGAGCAAGGAAACCAAATAAATCAGATTCCTGCATGTTTTGGAAGGTTAGAGTATTTTATTTTGCCAATTAAATTCTAAAGGGAGAAATAGAAGGAATGAAATTAGTTGGGTTTTTTTAGTGGTGCCTTTTGCTTTACTTTAAAACAAAAAAGTAGGGATTTGATATTTTTCATGTTGAATTTTTGTCTTGCCAGAATAGTGAGTAGTCTCGGTCTTATCAAACCTGAATTACAGCATTTTTAAGGCAGACTTTTGACCTCAAGTCATACTAGTAGTATTGGAGAAATAAAACCGGGAACATGTTTTCAAAGAAGTCACCTGACAATTTTCAGAACATTGTTTGCCAAAGTACTCTGAAATGATGAAAAATCTGCTTTGTGAAGTCAGCTGATACCACTTAACTTGATATTATACAGATTTATATTCTATTTGGGTTGTGGTCACAGTAATGAAACTGTAAAGGCGCTTTATAATTATGTGCATAGCTACTTTTTGTTCTTGAGTTTTTGAAAGAACAAGAACAAAATTGATCCTGAATCCCAGTAACAGCATAAAACCCAGCAATCTGATTATGTGAGCATAAAATAATAAAGGAATTTAGAATGCATCTTAGTGGGTTTTTCCCCTGAAAAAAGATCTGATATCCTTTTGTATGATACATTTTAGAGTGAGATTGCTCCTCAGACTTCACTGACTGTATTGGCTGGGTCTAGTAAAAAAGTAGTGTAGACATGTAACCAACTCAAATGTCCAAGTCAAGAGTAGTATGTCAAGAGCTGAACCTTGCTTCTCAATGCCAAATGATTTTCCTGGTTATCTTGATGCAGTAGGTTAAAGAATGGCCTTGGTGAACCACAGCCTGTGTGTGAGCTATGATATTGATATTTCTGTAGTTAACAGTTAATAATTAAATACCATGGAAATAATGAAAATAGAGACTTCGTGGAAAAATTCTCCAAACAGTGTCTTGCATCATTAACCCTAGATAAACAAATCAGTCCCATTAGAGATGACTTAATAAGGACTTGTGAATTCAGACCTAATGATCTGATTTTCTTTTCCATTTCTGAAGCAGTAAGGAACTCTACTTCTCTCACCCTTCAAATTTTACTGACAATTGAGTGGCATTGCCAATAAATGCAAGTTATTTGTTGCACTTTAGAATATTCAAAAATGTACAGTTAATGTACAAGTGACTTCATGAGGTTCTTTTCTTTGCAGAATCAACGGTCTTTATTCCTCAGTCCACCTATACTATTGAAGAAGATGTTGGTGAGTTATTTATTCCAGTCAGAAGAAGTGGAGATGTGAGTCAGGAACTGATGGTCATCTGCTACACACAACAAGGTAGTAGAATCTACTATAGAATAAAAAAAAATGGCAAGAGTGGAAAAGAGACAGAAATTTAAAAATATTTATTCCATCTATTTTATAATAAAATTGTTTATCACTCTGTTAATTACTTTTTCATCTAAATATCTTCAGTCTCAACTGCAAATGTATTAATCTCTGCAATCTGTCTAAGAGTATTACTGAACGCAGTTTAAAAATCATCATGGAGAATTGAAGAGGATCTGTGTCCTTTATATTTCTGCAAGATTTTTATATGCAGTCTCTTATATCTGAAAGTGATGAGAACTGAAACACTGCAGTAATTGCCCTGGCAACTCTTTGCTTCTTTGTATCTTGAAAAAATTTATACAAAATTATATTTTTTAATTGTCATACTTGTCCTTCCTCTGATTTTTAGTCTCTTACTAATAATACATGTGCAGGGCATGGGGTTTCTACATCTGCAGTTTTATTATTATTTTTTATCTGGAGAGCTGCAGCAATATTTTGTGTAAAGTGATCTGGAATCCAAATAAATTATTTTCATGACATTCTGTCTGTTCAAGTCCACTGGTATCTTCAATGTGGGTAAAATATACTAAGGTAGTTAACTGGTAATCCTCACAGGGGCTATTTTGTCAGTCTGTCTCTTGTGATAGGCAATATTCCTTCAGACTGGAAAGGTGCAAATGATTTGAAGGACCACACTCTTCCATTGTATCGTATACAGAAGTAGTAGAGACCTCAGAAATGGGTCAGTGGACCTCTGACCTTGTTTGCAGCCCATCTTATCACCAAAAAGTAAACAGAAATTCAAAGATAATGAAAATAAAAATCCACCTCTGCGAGGAGATCATTGTAACCATTGTATGTATAGTGACTGTTTTCCTTTTATGCCACAGGAACAGCATCTGGCACTGCCCCAACCTCTGTACTTTCCTACTCTGACTACATATCCAGGCCGGAGGATCACAACAGCATTCTACGTTTTGACAAAGACGAACGAGAAAAAATGTGTCGGATCGTCATCATAGATGATTCCTTGTATGAAGAGGCTGAAACCTTTGATGTTTTGTTGAGCATGCCCATGGGTGGAAGAATTGGTGCAGAATTCCCAAGCACTCGCATTACCATTGTACCTGACAAGAATGATGGTAAGATATATAATTTAAGTGATACCCCCAGTGCAGGACAGAAACAACAAAGAACATCACATTCAAATCAGCATGTGGGTTTTGTTTTTCTTCCTGCTGGTTAAAACACATGCTGCTTCCATCTTGAGATTAGAAAATATTATTGGAAAGATATGCAGGTTTTTGAAAGTATTTAGTATTGCTGATTTATTGTTTGACAAAATCACATGAGCAGTGATTCAGAGCAAGGAGCTGCCCCTTTCTATTCTGTCACATTAACAGACATAATCCAAGATGTCACCTTGCATGGACAGCCTTGTTTCTGTGATTCTGAGGCTGTGTCTGAAAGCCTTTGTGCTCATTCAGTTATGGTGCAAGGGCCCTATTGGAGGCCCTGATGGGGCAGAAGCCATCTAACAGCTCCCAAGAGGAAAGCTATATTTCTTCAGATTTGATGCTGCATTTGAATTTCTGCGTAAAAGTGTCCATTTGTGCTCTCTTTGTCTTTTTAATAAAGCAAATATTCAGATAAGAGTAATGTTGCTTTAGAAATTGCCTCAGTAGGGAAATGCTGACAGAATTATGTTGTTTGTTCAACTAGTTAATAGCTTTAAGATATTGCTTTGAAAGAGACATTTCTGGTGGTGATTAGAACAAAGGGTGTGACTAAGAGTAGAATCAGCAAAATGTATCACCAACTTTTTTCAAAAATACATGTAGTATTGCTGCCTCAAGCCTCTCTTTTAATGCTTCAGCATTGGTGTGACAGCTCTTTTTCTAGGAGAAATAGCATGAAAGTCTCCTGGTACAATTGCCCCATTTATGTGTGGAGTTTGGAGACTGACATCTCAACTGTAAATTCTGAGATAAGACTACTGATAAGCTGTTTGAGTCCTCTCTGTGAGGCCATAAACCATCTATTGTGACACCATCATATTTCCTAAAGACTAAAGGGAGCAATTACATAGTACAGTACTCTTTGAAAGTCTGATGCCAAAAGAGACCATTATTATCAGCACAGTGATTTCTCTCTAGGTAATGATACAAAAGGCAGCTCTTCAAGGCAGGAAGTCTGCACCCATCTAATTGCCTCATAAATACTCAGCCTGCCTGAAATTTCTCACCTGAAATCCTGTGACAGAGGTGACTTTGTTTTCTCTGTGGAGTATTTGGGTAATCATATAGCGTTAATGACTACAACAGGTTGAAAAAACAAGTCTTGTAAGGTCGGAGATCATATATCAAATGCAAGGCAAAATAGAAATCTTTATCTGACTCTGCTCTTATAGCAAACACAAATTTATTCATTTAGGAGCTTCTGCAAGAGTTGGATTTGTATGAATAATTTTGATGAATTCATGAACTTTAAAGTTTGTACATAGCAGAGTATAGAATATTTAGACAATAGCCATTAAAAAGATGTATTCATGGAGAAGCTGATTACCCAAAAATTGAAAGTGTTCTGACTGCTTAAATATGCATATGGAGAGTTTGGGATGGAGATAATGATTCTCCAAGACATTAGTTAATATCAGAGACGAGCTGAAATTAGGCTATCTAACTTCAGTGGGAATCCCAGTGACTCCCAGTCACAACAGAGTACAAAACTTAATATTTTATAAAGCTCACACAAAATATTAGGGAAGTTAATGAGAAATCTCCTTTAACACTGCTATCAGAAAGCAGGAGATGTAATTTAGTTTGTGTACACTGTTCAGTTTTAAGTTTCTGCATTTATGAGCACAAGCTGCCTCAGAGCTACAGACTTTTCTACACAAATTAATTTAGCAAAGAATAATCTTATGGTATTTATTAAAAGAGCTGTGGAAATGTTTGAGAAATTAGAATAGAATATTTTCATCATGTAGCAACTGAAATATCTATACTTGTTGGTAGGAGTAAAGAATATTTGGGATATTGAAAGATAAGGGGTCTTTGAAGGATAGATTTGGAACACTTTTTTGCAACCATTCAGTTTTCTTTTTGCACCCAAAATGTTGCATATGTGGTATTTGAAATTATGTGGCAGAACTCCTTTTTACAGTGAAAGAATTCCCACAAAGAATTCCAGCACATGCAAAACCAATTCATTTACCAGTAAAATTTCCAACCATATTCTTTTTAGTTTGCATAAAAATATAAGGCATGAATAGTATGTAATTGTTTCATCTGACATCTGTTGCACTGCCTTATCTATAAAAAGCAAAGTGCAGACTACAGAGTAGATAAATTATAGATTATAGATTACACCTTGCGTATTTTTTTATTTATTCACACACACATACATATATACACAAGCACATATTTATGTAAGGTGCGAACAATTTAGCACCCTGGCAGTCATGATTGAATTCTACATAAATAAGCAGAGGATTTTAAGCAGCATTGGTTATTATTGTTTGCAGTGCACAAAATTAATTTTACTAAGTTAAACAAGTGTGGTATGTTAAAAATTTTTTTTCTTTAGCTTTTAACAGTAAGATTTAATTCAGAAGATGTCTAAGATAGAGGTTGGTAGAAGCTTTAGTACATTTGTAATAGCCTATCAGCTGTACTAATGCTGTAATTCTGTTGTCCACTTTAGTCTCAGCTTCACATCTACTGATACATATTTCTCATTGTTTGCTTAAATTCATCTTCTACTTAACAGTTTTTTTTTGGACAAATGTCACAGTGTGTCATTAAGTGATGTCTCCAAGGACTGTGACTGGATTAACATTATGCATTGACTTCTTCAGGCCAAACAAAAAAAATAGCAAAGGTCAAAGTTTAATAATGCTACATGAGATCTTTCCTATGGAACTCAAGTCAGCACTAGCAACATTGCCTTATCTCCTCTGGTATTCAGTGTGGGTTAATTAGGAAACACTTACCTTTAGCACCTACCATCCAAGTATTTTATTTCATCCAAGTCTTCTTTATGTCTAGAAACACTCACCTTCAGCACCTACCATGCAAGTATTTTATTTTTAGAAAATGCCCTTTGGGTCTAAGTAAAATGCCATAGTTGCTATATAATCCTGACAATAAAAAAAGTAAGAGGCATGCTTTAGTGAACTACAGGGTATTCACTAAATTCTGAGCAACTGAAAAGTTTAACTGGGGATTATACAGTTGTGCTGTGCTGCCAAAGCAAAATCTGGGGAAAAATTGTAGTATGTAGAACATGCACTGGTATATTTATATATTGTGAATGCTGATTTTCAGATTGGTGCTGCTATTGGGACATCTCCTAATTTGGAAGGGACTTTTCCACATAGGTACTAAAGTTAGATAGAAAAAAAGAAAAAAGAAAAAAATTAAGTTAGTGAACTAAGTAGCAGAAAAAACTTCATATTGAAACCTTGGATTCAAAGTTACACATGCCACTACAGTTAAGGCACTAAAAAGTAAAAACATAGTTTGTTGGAGTCAGATGTGATGTGATAGTTATTAGCTGTGAACCATGGAAGAAAAGCATGCATAGGGAAAAGATTTATGTAAATCCTCCACTTCTGGGGTGGCACTAATTTCACTTGGTATCAGCCTCTATAACTTTAGACATCTAAATCAAATAGGCTATTACAGGATTCTCCTATAGTTATTGAAAAGAGAGATGTGCTCCCATGAAATATCCCATCCTAGGACAAGTATCTAAATTGTTGAGCTCAATCATCAAAGATACCTGGTGCATCTGAATACACTGGTTTATGACAGTAGGTATAAACCCTACCTTAGAAATCTAATTTGCAAATACAATTTTGTAAGCACTACTGGGCATGAAGGACATACCTATACTGCACAGAAAGCACAGAGTTCAGCATAAAGCTCATTTGAAGGAGGCAGTTTACATAATAGATAAATATTATGCATCTAGGAAAAGGAAGATGAGGCTAATGTGCACTTTTCATTCCCCTTGGACAGAGGAATCCTGGAATTTAGTCTAAGACTCATGAAAATACTCAGACCCTACTCTTCCATGGAAATGCCTTAATCCTCAGGCACGTAGCAACTAAGCTAGATCAGTCTGGAAGTGCTCTGTGTTTTTCCAGATGAAGTGGTGACTCTGAAATAATTTCATAGAGAGAAAGAAAAAATGAGATCTAAGTCTTTTGTTATTATTCATCTGGGAATGAAGAGCCTGTAATTTGGTTCTAGCAGTAACTAATGTTACTGTCTTGTATGCCACAAGTCTGATACAAAATTCTTCAACAAGGTTCTTCATAGTCCCAATATGTTGACTGCTCTGCTAATTTAAGCTCTCTTTTACTTACTTGGTTTTTTATTGTGGGCAAATTTAAAACTCAGTTTGTAATCACATTTGGAAACCTGAAGAGAAGAGGTGTGGTGAATGCAGAGCTGGAAGTTTGCACCTAAGGGGGAAATACTCACAGTTATTTTGTGTGTGTGCTACACATTTTTTGTAAGTGTCTGTCTCCCTGTGTGATTTTAATTCCATGCTACTGTATTTAGTGTTGCTGTGAGAGCACACAGCCTTACAGCCAGGCTGACAAACAGTCCTCCTGCCTTAGTGGAATTGTTGAAGACTCATGCTGTTCACAGCAGGAAGTACATTAAATACATTTCTTCCACTTCATTCACATTAGATGGGCAAGAAGCTGCTCAAATTTCTTCTTGACATTTCTACACCAAGGCTGGGAAAGCAAAGGACTCAGGTTTATGTTGGAGATTTGCTGACCACTATTTTTCACCTGATCAACAGAATCAATCACTCGTACCATCCCCATGATAGAGGATAGCACTGTCTGGGAATATTTTACAGATAAGTAAACTGGGTGATGGTATCCTAATGTAGAAAGAGAATGTTAGAGGTCAAGCAGAACAGATTAATTATTTAGTCTTCTGGAGATTTCTTTAAAACACTTGCTGTCACTTTCCTTACACTTAATTAAATTTTGAAAATTCTTAGACCACATTCTGGAAATTGGCACCCACTAACACTTTTCCAGCTTCCTTGGAGTAGTAAAGTACATTTACTATCAATAGCCTGGAAAGTCAGCTCTGCAATTGTACACTATAAATATATGCTTTGCATTGGCTTCTAGCAAGTAGGCACTATGAACTAACTCTCCATGTGTGTACTGAGCCAAATTTAAAGTTTATGATAAATAAGTGTCTTATTAGTAACATTGTTTATCAGGAGAACATCCTTATCTCACAAGGCAAGTTGGAATCTCCTTATTTCCATTGGAGATTTCCATCTCCAAGGCAGGCAAGTCAAATGTGCCTTTTTCTCTTTGCCAGTAGGTCTGTCAGATGTTAAACAAGTGGTTGCTTAATCTTGATAGTTAACATTCGCTAGTGCATTTGTCCAATTTTAATTAAAATCTGAACACTACAGGCAGAGCATGCCCACTATTATGTTATAGACTAGAGTCGTGATTTGGCCAACTATCCATCACCACTCTCTGGAGATGCCTAAAATAGTGAACTAGTTCTTTTTTCCTGTGCACATCCATCTCTGATTACTTTCTCCCTTTTATGTTTTTACAATGCTTGTGAGTCTGATGCCTCTGGCACTTCTGTGCAGTTTTTAACTTCTTTTGTTCTCTCATTAAGTAAAATCTCTGTATGACCCCTCCCCTTTCCCCAGCCTGTGGCAGGTGGCCAGGTTGGCAACTAATCAAGGGAAAAAGTGGATGACAGCCAGCTTATGACAAGTTATACTCCCAGTTTTCTTTACTAATAGCTTCTTATTATCACCAGTTCAACAGAGTGAAAAATGTTCAATCCATGATGATAGCCTTAAAGATTTCAGAAACTGCCTGTTTGCTGCCTATCACAGAAATAAATTAATGTCATACCTTACAGTAGGACATTCTATAGAGTAACCAGGCACATTTATGATTTGCTTTCTTAGCATTATTTGTTGCTTACAGCTCATTAGGTAAGTGTGTCACATTTTATAAGAGAGTGTGTGTGTGTGTGTGTGTGTGTGTATGTGTGTGTGAACTACTGTTGGATTAATCTCATTTTTATTCATCTGCTTAATAACTAGAAATATAGTCCAGCCTTGTGATCTGGGCTTCTTTGATAGGTGAGGAGGACAGCACATGATCTCCAGGCAGTACTTTGTCACATCTATTTCAGATGGCTCTTTTACAGGAGGGGATGCAGCTGGTGGAGCACAAAGCTCTTCAGCCTTCACTGCTGTATGTTTTTAAATGGGATGCTTACACATCCAGTATTAGACTTCTATGTAAATTGCAGTAATATTTTGAGGAGAGTGTTGAAATGCAGAAAACTTTTAGTTTTGTACTCAAAGCACATAAAATAGCCAATAAGCAGAAGGCACAAGTTTTCATGACCTGTAGAAAAAATTATGCCTTCTGTTAAATTTAGAATGAGTTTAAGGAAGTGGTGATCTTATGTGAACTGGTATTGCATCCCAGAGCCTAATGCATAATTGGTTTATGACAGTTCATTCAAGACTACATTGAACTGCTTTCTCTCTTGTGTCTTGCCATAGCATATTTTATTTTTGATGGCATTGGTCTTTGTACTGTAGATCTTGCATTTATTATACACTGTTTAGAAATGAATGAATGCCTAGCAAACCATTCTAAATTAATCATCTGTTCATGGTTGGATATGGTTGTAGGCAGTGAATTTAGTGACTGAGAGCTTTGCATGTTTAAGATTTGGATAATGAAGTTGAGTAGGATGTCTTATTGCATTCAGTTTTCCTAAGGCTTCTTCAATCATCTTCCTTACTCTGAATCTTCTTATACTGAGACTTTGCTCACAGTCTTTGAAGACCCAAAAGATACTGAGCACTGTAACCATGGGAGCCCATTGGGCTTTAATGCCATCGATTCTCCTTTTGAACATGCAAGTCTTCAAAATATTAACTCAGTTACTCTCTCTCTTCACTGTCAGGACACTCTTATCTCTCTCACACAGATGGGATCAAAAGTCCAAGAGACAGAACACAAAAAGTTTTAACGTACAGCAGAGCATATTTTCTTCCGTTAGAGCTCTGCTTTTGTGGCCTGATAAGTCTGGCTGTTGCTCTATTTTCACTTCTGCTCTGTCTTCTCTGCCAAGTCCCATCCTCACCAGTAGCTCTGGTAAAGGGGTGTCTTACATACTTTTCTTCTACAGTCTTGGTGAGCTAAATATGTTCTGATTGTATGTGAGCAGAAAAGCCTATAAGAAATTGTTTCCACTGGTTAGCAAACTTAGCGTAACCAGCATTGTGACTGAATGGTAAAAGTGCAAAATCTAAAGTTGAATCAGCCAGAAATGGCTGCATACGATACTTTTATCTAGCCTGATTTCTAAAATGCTGCTGAACTTCTCATGACATTTCTGTTTGTAGTCCTCATTTTTTACCTGATGTATCACTGACTGTAAGCACCTTCAAGCTTGGCCTCTTTGTGAAAAACCTTGTGTGTGGTATATTTAAATGCTACTGCCAAGCCTTCCCATTTATCTGTCTGCCTCTGTTTCATCAGTTTGTTGGGAAATTGTTACCAATCCCATTTCCCAGGCTTTTTATATAAAAGTAATCTATTTCATTTTAAAAATAAAGCATGTAGAAGATTCTGAGTTGCTTTCATGCTCTGTGGGAGGTATAGCCAGTTGAAAAAAAGGTATGTGAAATTCAGATGGTTACTGCAGACAATGTAATCATGGTTGGGTGTGCCCCCAGATTCCAGTATCTGTTTCTTCATCTGTTAGACTTTATATTTTTATTTCCATTGGTAAATGAAGCAATTGTCTGCATTATGGAATGGTTAAAGTAAGTGATTGGAGCTTGATGTAGTTACAGCAGGAAAAATCTTTGGGCCCTGTCCTCAGACTGAACATGGGAAAAACTCCTCCAACATGTGTAGTAGTTCCAGTGATATCAAGGTCTGTAGGTTATACCCTGAAGGGTGTGGAAGAATCATAACAATACTACTCTACTAATAAATATTTTCAGGTATATGTTAGTTCACTGATATGAATTTGGTGTTTCAGAAAGGTAGCAATGTTTCTTAGCAAACTAACAAAGGTAAATTAATTGCTTCAAGGGAAGGTCACTTATTAGAGTGAACTGCACACATTAGCCTTTCTACTAATATGCCGTTTGTAGCTGGGAAACAATTTAAGACTGCTTATTACTATCTTGTACATAATAATTAACTAATTGTTGAAAAATTCATTTTTACTTTAGAGGCCCACATCCTCAACGAATTGAGCTACAGCTTGTCCTCATGCACTCAAATGTCTTTTTTCTCCATTGTTCAGGGATGCTCTGTAGCTCATCGAGCTGTTGCTACACTGTTTATGATCGGCAGCCTGACATTAAGCAAAATCAGAATTAGCTCTTTTCTCCAGGCTACAAAGAACACTGCAGGCTGTCAAGAAGGAAGGTGCAGGTGACCAGAGATAGGGTGTCACTGTAGCCATCTCACTGCCATCCTCACTCTTGCAACTGGAGCTGTAATCTGCTTCCTCTAGCATGCCACTTCACTCACATTTGAGTTTTGCTTATTGATGTAGCAGAGAGTTTAGATATAGACTCCAAGCCTGCTAGGCAGGTGCTGCTTGTGATGGTACTGTGTCTAAAGAAAGTGAAGCATGGATGCACTTTAACATAAAGGGTGAGTTAAAATGTAAAGCATTGTGTTAAATTAGTGTCTATCATAAATTAATTAAATGTGAATCATATATAATGTTGCTCATAGCACTTGCTACTTCACACCATGTTACTCTACTGAAATTACTAGGTTAAGTTGCATAAAATGAGAGTAATTAAGGCATGAGCCAGTGTAATCAATGTATGGCACTGCCATTGTGGATTAAAAAAGAAACAGCAGTTTTCTTAGAAAATCGAAGTGTATTTAGTAAAGATTGCATTCATTTGAATCTGTCCTATTACCTATTATAGGGTTTTCAGGATTGTTTTAAAAAACTTTTTTAAGTCAATAGGCAAAAATGGTCTGTTGAGACAAATGGAAAAGCAGACATTATTTGCTTAAGATGATGTCTGTGGCAATTTGGCTGAAACTAGCAATTTTGATTCTGAGGGGAATTTACTTTTTGGTTGCAAAAGTTATGACAACACTGCTAAGAGGAAAGCTGTTAAGATTGCAACATATGAATTTGAAAAGTAATCTGTTTTGACCACATCAATAAAAAGTTATTGTCATTTGCATAATAGGTACCTGCTACAGAACTGAGCTTTGACTGTAATCTTGACCCCTGCTTCTACAGCATTCAGTGAAAAGAAATGACTTGGCAAATTAAATTCATTGTGCTGAATACAAGTTCAATTGCCTGCATAGTTCAAGTGTGTGTAAATAGCTGCAGAATGGTGCTACCTAGTTTCAGATTTTAAAGTCCCTTTTGATATTGTCTTAATATGGTTTTTGTAATGGATGGTTTCTCTGGGCTTTTCTTTTGCTGCTATTAAGACGCATTTATGAGAGAGATTTCAGAAGGTGACCTTTACTGCTATTAAACAGTAAATGCTCATGCCTTCTTACATTTAATGAACTCTCATTCTTAGCTGGTCTACCTACAACTCACACGCTTCATGTTTGTAACACTGGAATCTATTATGTTACAGACTCATCACATCAGTCCTTTAATGCCAGCTTTGATTCTGAAATGCAAGTAGCCATTGTGTAGGGATCTATGTCTGCCTGAGTATGAGCCTGATCAGGTCCGGCCAAATCTAGCCATGTTTGTCTGGTTTTGTGTCCAAGTTAATTAGTTGTGCCAGCCACCAGGGCACCTTACTTTAGATTCAGCATGGCCTAGCATGTCCAGACTGTACCAGAACAGGCTTGTAGGCTTGCAAAGCCTGGTTTGCACCTTCTGCATTACCACAACAGACTTCTGCTAGCTCGGCAACTCATAATGTTCACATCATAGCCTTGTTTGTGCTGTTCATGGAAAGAAGAAAGGCAATAGCTTTTAGGAATAGTCTTAACCCTAGAAAAGATGAGCCAAAAGTTCATTTGTAAAGACTGCTTCTCCTGGTTCCACTATCTGAATATGTCGGAATGCCATGTCTGCTTTCTTCTATTGTTTTTTTTCCTCCTGAGAATATATATATATGTGTGTGTGTGTGTGTGTGTGCGCATCACTGGCAGCATGTATCACTAAAATTCACTTTAGTTTTAAGCCTTATCAAGGTGTCAGCACAAAAGAGTCTGTTCTTTTGTGCTTGTCCTAAATATCCTGCCAACAGGATTTTTTATAAACAACCTACTCTTTTGCAATATCTCCCTAAAGCAGTTTATAAGGATATATTTTTACAAGGTAAAGCCTCTTTGGAAATAAACATTTTTGTGCTATCGGTGCTATTTTTGTGCACTGATTTGACAACGTACCTTCAAAGTTAGACGTGTTCCTAACAACATGAGAAGTGTGTTTGTTTTCCTGCTTGATGACTGACTAGAGCTGTAGTTGAGATACGCCTCTGACTCTCTAAGTACAAGAACAAAGTTTTTATTTCTGTGCCAAGAAACCTGGGACTAAAGCTCCTAACCTTTCTCCTCTGATTATTGTAACTTCATGCCAGCAAAATCTGTGGGTCTGAACAAAAAAACCCTTAGAAAACTTCCTCTTACTTCTCTAAGAGGAACCATTAAATTTGCAGTAGTCTCTCTTCAGAGTGATTACTAGATTAAAGGTCTGCTGTAAGTGAGCCTGCAGTCATTGAGCAGAGTGTTTTCCAGACATGACCTGAGATAGACAATGCTTTCCCTGTTAGGAGCTTGGCTTTGCTCCTTACCCTGGGGAGCTACTAACACAGCTTACAGGAAATGAATTTAGAAAACATTTGTAAGGATTTGTTTCCTAGGATGGGTAATCATGCAGAATGTGTCTTTCATTGAACATACATACCTCAAAAGGTGTGAAAAACTCACTCTGAAATACAAGGCAAGCTAGCTGAAAGTTTAGGGGTTTTTTTGTTTGGCTGTGACTACAGGAATGAATAGTATGTGAGAATTCTTCTTCAGCAGCAGTAAAGCAAGTGTTAGGATAATGCTGTAAGAAACAGACAATATTTTATTTTATGCCTTCCATCTAGTTTAAGGCAGATCATCTAAGTTCCCTGTGTAGCCAGTAAGCAGAAGGGAATGCTTCCACACCTCCTCAGATTTTTTGGATTGCAGTGAGTGAGCCATTCCACCTGTCCTCCTGTATGCTCATTGTGCTGGGAAACCTGCAATGGCCTATCTTTGTCCTTGCAAACGGAGAGCAAGTAGGCTCCGTGTGAGTACCTCTTACTAAAGTGCTTAAAATGAGGTGCAGCCAAGTCCAGATCAAGTTCCATTGGGACATAAGAACAAGATTAGGCTTGGGAAAGTGTGCTGAACCCTAAGCATATCTGTTTAAGAAATGACTTGTATTAGAATTGATAATTTTAAACTGCCTTTATCTAACTATCGGCACGTTAATAACCATTTGGTCTTAGTAGGCATTCTATATTGTCTAGCCCTTCTTAAGAATTTAGAAGAAAATGCTATGTCTGAAATGACACATTGCTTTGCAGATCTAATATCCAATGCTTCAATATCCCTGTAAGAACTCTCATCAAAGTTAATAGTAGTTACACAAAAGGTACAGAGGATGTATCCTGTTCACCCATTAAAAATGTTTCAGATTAGAGTTTTGCAGTTCCAAGTGTAAAAACACCTACTGACAAGCCAGCCTCTATGGGCAAATAAAGTAAAATCAATGCGTGTCTGTCTGTTCACACAAATACACACACCTTTAAATACACATACACTTGAATTTAAAAAAAATAAATTGGAACCGATGAAGTTTTCATCTTCTGAAGTTGTTTTCATTTTCTAAAGTTAAACTTCTTCCAAGTTTATCTTTCATCCTGCAAAGGTTGATGACTTTGATAATTCTCAAACAGGTCTACGAATCTGTACTATTTTTCAGTAAATACATTCAATTCCATTAATTTGTTGCATGATTTCAGTTTTAGCAGGTAAGTAGGGAGGCAGCTGCAGTTTTTCACTGATGAGGAATATTAAAGGAGTTTTTTTTTTGCTGCTCATAGATCACCGAGCAATTGCTGTGATCTTTGCCGAATTTAAGTTGGCTGTATTCTGCATGGTATTTCAAATACATTTGTGATACTGTAGCCTCATGATGCTAATAAATTCTCGCAAGACAGCATAAGAAACTTGTGATGAAGTGCAAGGAGAGCTTGGGTAGGTCTTTCTGTGCTTCGGGGAGGCAGCCGTGATTTCTGCTGCGCAGTGGAAAAGCTGAGGCACTGGCTGTGCATGATTAATCTTGCATGTTTGAAACAGGAATGGAAAGGATAGAAAAGGGGAGATGATATACATGCAGGATGAAGCTGGGGTATGTTTTTAAGGCTCTTTACTTTGTAAAGTTACTGTGGGTAGGAAAACTGGAAAAGGGAGGAAAAAATGAAGCTAAACAATGTGTCTGTTAAGTGAAATAGCTGTTAATCTCCTTTGCTTTTAGCTCTTCTTTCTTATGAACTGTGGAACTTTTGTATTAAGATAAAGACTGTTCACATTTCAGTTTACATGAAATAAGATTGATTTTGTTTTAAATGGTAGATGTGGGAGAACTAAAATTAAGTATTTGAGCCTTTAGTTAGCTGGAAAATGTTACCAAGAGTAGCTCCAGTTCCATGTCATGTTCCAGTCTGGTTTTAGCAACAGGAATCTGTGAGGACATTCAAGTTAAAGTTTCATTATCTGTACTCACCTTCATATGTTTTCACCAAAGTGAAAAATGCAAGGAATTTTCTGGCTTGTGCACAGGACTCAACTAAAACAAGTTTAGTGAGATACCACATTTGGTTTTGTACACAGGTTCATATATGCTGGCACAAAAAGTTGAAAATGTAGGAGGCAAGAAAAGGAGCACATTGCTGATATAACAATTGCTATCTAAAATCATACAAACCAATACTTGAAAAGAAGCCAAAAATAGCTAGAAGAATTCTAAACCTCGAAAAAAGAAGCTTTATTTCACTTACTGAGATGAGCAAAATGCTTTCCACTGTTTAATGTGGATTTTATGGTCTCTTGTTAACTTCAATGTAAGGTAAAGAAGCATTTATGGACATTATTCCTCTTTCACCAGAACCAGCATTTTACTTTGGAAATGATGAATACTATGTTGATGAGAGTGCTGGCTACATTGAGGTCCGTGTCTGGAGGACTGGAACCGATCTGTCCAAAGCTGCCTCTGTTACGGTGAGGTCTCGCAAGTCTGAGCCAGTAACTGCAGAGGGTGAGTTATTGTTTGCTCTGGCTTCACACTGCTGCTACACTGCACATGCTGCTACACACTGCTGGCACCTGCTGCTGCATTTCACAAGTGCTGGTTCAGTGGGTCTTGGTACAGTTTCTACCACATAAAATGAAAATTGTACGAGTCTTGCTCTTATCAGATCTCTTCTTCTTAGAACAAATTACGTGGTTACAGAATTTCAGAGAAATAGCAGTAAGAGCTGCTATGAAGTATAGCACAAAGAGAAATGCCTTTAAATCCTCACATAAAGACTGCTGCAAAGGCAGCTGATTGCTGCCTCAAGGGCATACTCTGGGCATGGTTATGATCACTGGCAGCATGCTGAGTTTGCTTCTCTCATTTTTGCCATAGGCAATGAGAAATTATTACCTCGTATCCTATTCAGGAACACGATTGCTTCATCTGTGTGGTTCTTGGGTACTTTGACAGAACCTTTGTCTGCAGAATCAAATGTTAGCACACTGTATTTTTTTCACAAAACATATCATAATGTTTAAACTAGGATATTCATATAGAGGCAGCATAAAAATTATCTGCCTTAGATGCTTATTCTGAGTGTAACTTTACTGTTATTTCAGGAATATCTAAACATAATATATATGTATGGTGAATGCATAGCACAATATACATAACATAGATGTATCTTTCTTATGAAAAAGAAAATTATTAAGCCTGAAAAAATATGTGATTGTTTCAGTTCTGAACTTGCTTTTATGATCTGATGTCTTAACCAAATCTTGAATATTTAAGTTATTTTATTTCTGGTTAAAAAAAAAAAAAAAAAAAAAAAAAAACTTTTCTTACAGTAAAGATCTTCATTCATTGTGCCAGGACCTCTAGGATTAAAAGCTGGGAATGGCTCAGCTCTTGAGCTCTCTAGTCTGTTGGTCACAGCATGAAAGTTCTGACATGGCTGGCTGCCTGTAAAACCATGTACCTGGTTCTTTGCCTTACACAGTGCAGCAGTAGATCTGCTGCTCTGGGCTGTCAGTCCTGGAGTCCTACCTTAGAGGCTTAGCTCTAGGGAAGTATAGCAGTAGAGCTTTTAGGCAAGTGTCCATGTGATGATGGCTTTTAATCTGGCCAAATTTTGTCAAATTCACAGAATTCCAAACCTAATTGCCATTTCAATTTATGTGTTTTCCCCAAAGCTTTGTTACAAGAGGTCTGCTCCCCAAAAACTAATGGTAAAATTGAGTCCTTCCCTAAAGTCCTGGATACATTTAATGCCTTGGTTCCAAGACAGTGTCATTTTTTAGTCAGTATCTTGTTTTGTTTGCTGCCTTCTTATTGACATGTTATGGATTGGTTTGATTTGCTTAAAAGAAAACAAACCCAGATCAATCCTTTGAGAGTAAGGTGGCAGACCTCACCCAATATGCCCTGAGCAGAATTTGATTTGTTAATTTTCCATTCATTCTGTTTTACACAACTCGTCTGAACAGCAGTTCTTCCCCCAATCAGCTCACTGGCCTTGTCTCCTTTCCTTTCTACATTAGTCTTAAAACTTCCATCTTTGTTGCAAAATAATATGAAATTTCTTTCCTAAAGACTTTGCTTCATCTCCAGAGCCTCTCTCAAAGCTTTTTGCTTACTTTCATTTCTCACTTCAAGCAAATTTCATAAGTTTTTCTGGAATAACTGTTGATTTACAACAGAAGAGAATCAGTCTCATTTTGTGACTCAAATAATCATTAAACAAAAAATTAATTAATATTGACTTATTTTATTGTGTAGTCCAGCTTAAATACCAAAAGATATAGTTTTGCTTTACACGAATGCCAGAACTTGGTAAATACTGAAGTTATAAAGGAAAAATATTTACCTACAATTAACTGCCTTATGATAGATATTTTTTTTTATTATATGTAATGCTATTTTTATCTCTTTTCCATTGGTAGCTGGAGTAGATTATGTAGGCATCAGTCGTAATTTGGATTTTTCACCTGGAGTCAATATGCAGACTTTTCGTGTGATAATTCTGGATGATCTTGGACAGCCAGTGTTAGAAGGAACAGAGAAGTTTGAGCTTGTGCTAAGGATGCCCATGAATGCTGCCCTTGGAGAACCCAGCAAGACCACCATCTTCATTAATGACTCAGTGTCTGATTGTGAGTAATTTTTTTTAAATTTATTTTTCCTAATTTGGAGATTAGGTCTGGCTGCTTGTGTTCTATACCTGGTGCAGTGTGGCATAAGTAAATGTGAAATGGTGGAGGGAAGATAACTTCTGCAGTTATACTTTACGTGTGCTTTCTATGTTTTTCTGCCCAGTGCCAAAGATGCAGTTTAAAGAATCTGTGTATGAAGCCAATGAAAATGATGGGCAGGTTTCTGCCATGATATATAGGAGTGGGGATATCCGATACACATCCACTGTGAGATGCTATACAAGGCAAGGTTCAGCTCAGGTTATGATGGACTTCGAAGAACGTCCTAATACTGACAGTTCCATCATCAAATTCCTTCCTGGTAAGTTCTTGATGATATTTTAGAAGCCTTTATGTTTTCTTTCGTTTTGTTTTTCTTTTCTATTATGTTTTCTTTTGTTTTGCTTTGCTTTGCTTTCCTTTGCTTTGTTTGTTTTGTTTCATTGTGTTTTAATTTTGTATTCTCATAGAGTAGTGCCGAAAGGACCACTCTGGAAAACAAAGGTTTGGTTTTTCTTTCATACCCAATGGGATGATATTGTCTCTATTTTCTTCACTTCTAACTTAGAAGGATAATCAATAAGAACCAAAAGAGTATGTCTTCATTTAGGTTCAGCCTCAGTGCCAGGATCTTTTTGATAGCAAAAGTAGGTTTGGCATAACACAGTAGAAGCACAGATCTGCTGTCAGAAAGGAAACTTCAGAAGTTCTGCTCTTTGTTAAGCAGATTTCTGGTAAATACATTTGATGTGCACTGAAATGAGTAATAGATCTTTCAACAGGTATATAGCTTCCTAATTCCTGTTTGAATTTTTTTCTCCCACCAAGGTTTTCCTAAGATGGCCCACGAATATCAGGTACTTAATATCCCACATCAGAGATGAAATGCAAATAAATCAAATGTTACTATGTTGAAAGAATATTGCCTAATTATTTCTACATGTGCAGAAGGCAGTTTGGTCTTCTAGCCTTTGAAGTTTACACACATGTGAAACTTTTTACAAGTCTTAAACAAGTTCTGTCATCAGCATGAAGTCCTTGGTATATCCTTATCACAGAAATTACAAAATTTGTATTTCTGTAGACATGTATCATAGTTCTCTTGAAAAAGTGAGTTGTTCAGTCTTTATTTAGGGCTAGCCTCAGCTTTTAGTGCTGTCCTGTACTCTACACCTTTGCTTTTGCTTCTGTGCAACCAGGAAAGAGTCCAGCTAGTAAGAATTAATGGATATGGGTCACTTAGGAAGTGACTTTTCTCCTTTTTTTGAGTGTTGCTCTACCATTTCTCTGCAAAAACAAATAACAAAGAGGTCTATTAGAATTATATTTTGATTCCATAAGCTTCTTAGGCATGTTAAATATGCAGCAGTTTCATTCCAGTTTTCACATTTTCCATGTAACAATAAGCAGGATGAGTATTTTGCATTTTTTTTCTCCTCCTACAGGATAATTAATTTTCTATAGTTAGGGGAAAAGGCAAACTCAAAAAATGAACACAGTCAGCATCCTGGTCTGGTTCTTCATCTTGAAGAGCCTTGATCTCATCTGCATGTGTAATGATGAAAAAATACAGTAAATTGACATCATCTCTCTCCTGCTGTGCTGTTCCTTTTGTCTGGGGTATAGGAGTCAGTCCCATGAGGAAGAGCTCACCTAGTCATGCTGGGTGCCAAGACACTGAACACCATTCATAGGTCTTGCTGCTTGTGTAAAAGACATAAGAAAAGATGTTCAAGTTTCTGAACATCAAGTAAGTCAGGGCACAATAATTTGTGAGTGCAAAATTGAGAGGTTTGATACTTCAAAGTATTTTTATGGCAATATTCACTGTCACTCAGAATCAGTGGGAGTTCAAAAGACTAAAGTCAAACGGAATAATATAAGTGAAGGTCCACACAGTTGGAGGGTGTCCAGTCAAGAGAGACTTGAAATATAGAACTTCAGGACAAAATTGCAATTAGTATTAATATTAGTATTAGTAATGATAATTAGTAATTAGTATTACCATTAGAAAGGTTTTATTATTCTGTTTGCTTCTGCAAGTATTTACTTTTTTAAGCACACTCTATAGAATAGGTCGCTGAGAAGGAGCATTTTCTTCTTAGGTAAAACAAAAGGATTAATACATGTAAGGTGGACATACCACATAGAAACTTGTCTTACAGAAGTCCCACAGTGTGGGATTCCACTTTAATGAGATTCCATAGAAAGGTAATGATTGCTAATTCTGCTTTCACTGCTGTCATTACTCATTAACTTGTATGGTGTCAAGGTGGATGCCTTGGCCAGCAGGGGTCAGATGCCTTGGGCTTGGAAAGAAGTGCTGTATTAGAGCAAAGAACACCTAAGTTCTGCCTGATAACTACCTTTGGAATGATTGCAGGCGAAACTGAGAAGCCTTGCACGCTGGTGCTTATGGATGATACTTTCCACGAGGAGAAGGAAGAACTGCGCCTGGTTCTTGGCACTCCAAGAAGTGATTCTTCCTTTGGTGCCTCTGTTGGCGAGCAAAACGAGACGCTGATAAAGATTCGGGATGATGCAGACAGTAAGAGAATAGCCTGTTGTTACTGGCTTTTGGAAGCCCATTTGCATGCTCTAAAACCATTTTTTTTTCTTCTAATGACAGAGGCTATCATTAAGTTTGGTGAGACCAAATTTAGTGTGAGTGAACCAAAGGACACAAGGCAAGTAGCAATTGTGAAAATACCAGTGCTTCGTCTGGGAGATACTTCCAAAGTTTCTGTTGTGAGAGTTCATACAAAGGATGGATCTGCTACTTCTGGAGAAGACTATCACCCCATATCAGAAGGTAGGATCATACTTATCACATCCAACTATTTGTTTTCATTCATGACTGTAACATAATTTTTGAAAAATGAAATAACTTTGTGATTAGAATACTTTGCAACCACATCCCAAAATGCATTTTCTTATTGAAATTCAGTGTGGACAAAACCCCTGTGGTATACAACAGCCAATTGCTGTTGCTATACTAATTATCAGTGAAGATATTTACAAAAGGATTGTGACTCCTTTGAAAACATCTGTAGCTCAAGAAATTGTGGAAGTTGTGTGACTTAAACCTTAGTTATATTTGCAGAGTGTAATAATATTACTCTGAAGAAACATCTACTTACAGGTTATGATTGTGTGGTTGTTTCTTCAGCAACTCATTAACTTAATGGGATTTGCTGTATGTAGGAATTAATGTATATTTATTTTTTATTTTTCTATGTTTATAATAATAAAGCTTTCCTTCTGTATCTCTGAATTCATTGCCTGCTGCTCCACACTACCAATAAATCACGAGAGAAGTTGTGCAACAGAATGAGAAATTTCTTAGCTAATAAACTTCTTTCCATTAATAGCCCACCTACGTGCTTTAGGCAATGACTAATGGAGTTTGTAGCATTATGTTTTTTTTTTTTTAAGTTTTTGATAATACATGATAGTACTCTGTGTTTTAAGATTAATCATTCATTGCTGGAGTGTTTTCATAGTTTTGGATAAACTATTTTGGCATCCAGTTCAGTTGGAATATATGACTTACCTTTGAACATCCAGCAACAACATTGCGCTATATCTTCACATTCCATAGGAGTGGCATTTGCCATTAGTGTTATCTTAAGAGGCAATTTGTTAGCCACAAGAAAATCATCAACCCAGAGCTTGCTAATTCCAATCACTTTGCTCCTGCATTTTACAGTTTTGCTCTTTCCCCCTGAAAACCACAGGAAATTTAGTGTCAGCTGATACTTACCCTGTGCACATTACCTGTAGGCATTGTCTTGCTTATATTCTCCCTGCTGTACACCAACAGCACGTGGCAGCAAAGTTTTCAGGGGAAATGTGCTACTGCAGAACAAGAGGCTCTCGGCCTCTGCCCCCAAATCTTTGAGAAAGGTCTGTGATGTGCAGAATTTCTCCACAGATTTTAGAATACCTGTGGGTTTAGGGAACCTGCGTATTCAGCCATAGGTACAAAACCCACATCCTTAATTGAGTTTTTTGAAGGAAGCGTGGCAAACTGAAAATCAGTAACATTCTTAGCTGTCACTCAGCTGAGAGTTCATATGTTTAGTACCACAAAGAGTATTTCCCTGGCTTAGTAACACTTGGGATTGGAAGGATCATTAGATAACTTAATCAGACTTACTGTAGGTTCCAAGATTCTCCCAGTTTTCCCAAATTATTTCTGTATTGATCCAAACAACTTTGGTTGGACAAAATATATCCTTTAGAAAGGGCATCTGGTCTTGGTTTGAAGGCTTTGCAGAGGAAGAGCGTTTCATTGCATTTTACTTCACTGATCAGTCTCTATCACCTGTGTCTTATTTCCCATATACAATTCAGCTTTAATGCACTACTGCTTTTTGTGCCTGTCCCTTAGAGTGCAGAGGTCTTTATCACCTGGTGTTGTATTGTGTTTTTATATCTCTGTAACAGTTCTTGGCCGGGCAGGCGAAGCCAGGGAGCTTCGGGCAGGCATGGCGGCACCCTGGTATATTTTGATTATGGTGATATTTCCATATACCAGTGAGAACATCACTCTCTGCAAGTTCTTCTGGTCCTAAGCTTCTGTTGGTTATTTCTGTACATCTTCAAAGTGAATTTGACATTCTTAAAAAAAAAAAAAGTATTAGAAATGCACTTATTATTTTGGTTGTTATCACTCTCACCCTTTCCAGGCACAAATGTTAAATAGTTTCTGTGCTTTTTATTTCTTTAGTAGTTACTACAGTCAAGAGTCATAGTACTCCCCAACTCGGTCAGTGTGGTGGGTGGATCTTGGCTGGACAGTAAGTGCCCACCAAAGCTGCTCTATGACTCCCCCTCTTCAGCTACAGAGGAGAAAATATGACAGAAAGCTCATGGGTTGAGATAAGAAGAGGGAGATATCACTCACCAGTTATCAGCACAGGGAAAACAGACTTAGCTTGGGAAAAATAGTTTTTTTTTTTTTTTTACCAATCAAACCAGAGCACAATGATGAGAAATAAGACATCCCTCCCACCCTCCCTTCTTCTTGGGGTAGCTTCACTCCCACATTCCTTAGCTCTAACTGGCTTGAGGGAATGGGAGTTGCAATCTCTTTATCACACATTATTTCTGATGCTTCTTCCTCCTCACACTCTTCCCTACTCCAGCATGAGGTCCCACTCACAGGAAACAGTTCTAAAACTATACTATGGGTCCTTCCCATGGTCTGCATTTCTTCATTAACTGTTCCAGTGTGGGTCCTCCTGAAGTCACAAGTCCTGCCAGCAGACCTGCTCCACTGTGGGCTCTTCTTTCCATGGGGCCACAGGTCCTGCCAGGAGCCTGCTCCACTGCAGGCTTCCCCTGGGGTCACAGCCTCTTTTGGGCATCCACCTGCTTGATCATGGGTCCTCCATGGGCTGCAGGTGGATCTCTGCTCCACCATGGGCCTCCATGGACTACAGGGCCACATCCTGCATCACCAGGGTCTGCACCAGGGCCTGCAGGGGAATCTCTGCTCTGGCTTCTGGAGCACCTCCTGCCCTGCCTTCTCCACTGAGCTTGGTGCCTGAAGAGTGATTTCTCTGCCTGCAGTTGCCTGCAGTTGCCTCACTTCTCTTTCACAGCTGCTGTGGTTCAGCAGTTTTTTCCCTTCTTTAATCTGTCATCCCAGAGGCACTATCACTGACACTGCTGGGCTCAGCCTTGAACAGCAGTGGGTCCATCTTGGAGCCAGCAGGAATATTCAGATATGGAGGATGCATCTGACAGCTGCTTGCAGAATCCTCCCCTATAGCTCCCCACTACCAAAGCCTTGCCATGCCAACCAAATACAATTAGCTAAGATTGAGCTTTTTATCACATAACTTACAAAGTTTTTTCAGAGACAATGATTTTCAAAATAAAATACTTTTGTGTAGCTACAGCTTTGTTCCTTATTTTTGGTATTTATCATTGTATTTATTACATTTTGTTGGATACTATTTATTTAGAATTTTTCAGTGTTTTGGTCATTCATATATGTTACCAACATTTATGTAATTAGTCACAGATAATTTTCAAAATATTAAGTTCCATTAGACTAAACCTTGAGCTTTGCAAATCTCTTGGTTTTTGTCTTATTTTCAGTGAATTTTAAATGTGTCCACTGCTATTCATTATTATTATTTGTAACATCAAATGGGTTAAACTAAATTTGCAAACATCTGTAATTTAAAAAGCGAGTATTAACTGCCATCTGTCAAGTCTGGGTCTAGAATCACAGGTTGTTATGAACAACAGATTTATTTTTAAGTGTCTCATGCTTTCAGAAATTGAGTTCAAGGAGGGTGAAACACAGCACTTTGTGGAGATTGAAGTTCTCTTTGATGGAGTAAGGGAGATGAGAGAAGCCTTCACTGTCCACATAAAGCCTGATGAGAACATGGTTGCAGAAATACAGGTAATAAGTTCATGCAAAGTCCTGAACGACAAAATCTGCTAAACAGACCACTTACTTACTTCTGGCTCATCATTTTACTCTTCTTTTAAGATTTATTCACACCATCTTGGCTTGTATATTAAAAGACAAAAGGCCACCGCAGCTGTCATGGTAACACCTAAACAAAACAGTTTATTATCAAGGCAATGATGTTGATGGGGCCACAGAGTCAATGAAAGACTGAAGTGTTCAGGCTCATCATTTTACTTACTTCTGGCTCATCATTTTACTCTTCTTTTAAGATTTATTCACACCATCTTGGCTTGTATATTAAAAGACAAAAGGCCACCGCAGCTGTCACGGTAACACCTAAACAAAACAGTTTATTATCAAGGCAATGATGTTGATGGGGCCACAGAGTCAATGAAAGACTGAAGTGTTCAGGGTATCATACCAGACACATTCTTCTCATTTAATCAGTCTTAGAAACTGATGTCCTCTCAGAAACACTCTCTGGAAATGCAACCTCTGTGTTGTAAAAAGAATTATTTCAGGTGAAATATGACTTCTGCTGTCAAAACCATGTTAATATTATTCTTATTGTGTAAGATGAAATAGCCACACATTCTTGTTATTTAGCATGGTATCTTGCATACTTTTCAAACAGTATAATCCTCTGATTCGGCATAAAATGACATAAAATCCCTGTCTGCTTCATCAGTGTCACACAATGTATAGTCTGACTCCAGACAGCCAGACAGAAGAGACATAGCCTTTGCTGATGACAAACACCCCATTTCCACCAGGTATTAAAGCATACAGTGCACATAGGGGGTTCTACCAGAATACTGAAGTGATAACAAAAAAGCTGGAAGACAAAGTTAAAGATCTGGGATCTTTAAATTTCATTTCTGGGATCTTAAAATTTTATTTTAGCTCTTCCTTTTGCACTCTGCAGTGTACTTCCAGTGCCTCAAACCTTTCTCAATAGCTCATCCAGTTGAGGTTTTAGAACTTGTTTTGGAACAATGTTTCGAAGGCTAGACATACTCTGATTGAGGTCCACCTTGTTTATTTAAATTTTCACAGAGACTGTTTCTATCTTTTTCATTGTCAGACAGCCAAGGCCATTGTTTACATCGAAGAAATGAACAGCATGGCAGATGTCACCTTTCCCTCTGTCCCTCAAGTTGCATCTCTATTGATATATGATGATACTTCTAAAGCCAAAGACAGAGCCAGTCCCATTGCTGGCTATCCTGTCATCTGTATCACAGTGAGTATCTCTGTGGAAAAACAGAACAAAATCAGTATATGGATTTTGTTCAGTGGATTTTACACACCCAGTATCAACCCATATGGTGATGAGTCACACATATTAGTTATACATATTAGTTCAAGCTAGAATTATCCTTAGAGCTAATCTAATTTGTCTGGATAATAAATTCGTTTTCAGGAGGAGAAAAAGCATAGAAAGAAAGATGTTTCATTTGTTCCTCACTAAGAATAGTTTGATGTTGATACTCACACTGTGTCTGTAATTGTATGACCTTAGTATTTCCTGCATTATCCTGCCTTTATTTGTAGAGTTAATATTACTGAAGATAACAGAGGAGCTATTGTTTTCAATGAGTGCCATGGACTGTAAAATGAGGGCTGAAGGAGTACAGGCTTCTTTCATTTTTTTCACTAGTAGTTTTTCAAGTTTACATAAATATTCATATACCTTGAAGAATGTTTTGTCCATCTTCAATTTGTTTTTCACACATTCATTTTGCACAGGAATGTCACAAGTTGAATGGTTCTTCTAAATAAAAAAGAATCAAAGAAAATAAATCTTTAAATGCAAAGTGTATTTGCAGAATTAGATCAAAGGGAGAAGTTAAAATTAAAGTAGTACATGGGAGTGTAGTTTATGTCTTCATAACTATGCCATATTTTCACCTATAAATCAATTTAAAATAATATATTTTATTTCAGTAAGCATACTTAGATACACCCTTTAATCTACCCTAGCAGCGCTAAATACATTGCTGTCAAAATAAGGTGATTTCTTATGAGATTTAGTGGGATTGTCAGTTCCGTGTTGTTGAGTTTTGTGACTCTTGATGACTTAAAATTCCTTTGCTGTGAAGCAAATTCTTAACACATCTGCCTTGTTCTGCAGGCTTGTAATCCTAAGTACGAAGACTTTGACAAGACTGGTTCTATATGTGCCAGTGAGAACATCAATAATACTCTGACACGGTACCGGTGGCTTGTAAGTGCCCCCACTGGCCCTGATGGTGTGACCAGCCCCATGAAGGAGGTTGACTTTGACACCTTCTTCACTTCCTCTAAGATGATTACACTCGACTCCATTTACTTTCAAGCCGGTTCTCGTGTCCAGTGTGCAGCTCGGGCTGTGAATTCAGATGGGAATGAGGGTCTTGAGCTTATGAGCCCTATTGTCACTGTAAGCACATCAGAAGGTAAGACATCATCACCTACTGCAAGATTCACAGGTCTCTTTCAGATCCCAAATTCAGTCCTAACAAAACCTGGTTACATGATCAGGTGTTTTAAAATTACCGTGTCAGTTTTTCTTCTGCTGTTTGTAGAGGTGGTGCAAAAACTGTGTTGACACAGCAAACCATTGTATAAAGAAAAAGTTTTTCTTCTCTCCTAATTCTCGACATCTTTAAATAATAATCCACATAGCAAATTTGTATGTTCATGAGAACAATATATAACAGGCAATGGAATTAGTGAAACCTGGTTTCTGTTGACTTTTGAATTAAACCACAGTAATGATGAAGTACAGTCTCAGCTCCTATTAGACATTGGAGAATCCACATGGAAGTGGCATATGAAAGCCTAGCCAGAAGCACAACCTCATTTGGCATTCAGCCCTCACTGCACACCTGAAAATTGATTTCTTCTTTGATTAAAAACTAAAGAAACTAGGCCCAATAACAGGGCATGGACAAAATTTTACCCTGGTCAAAGCATTCATAATTATTCATCCTTCTTGTTATATGAAACAGACTGGCTTTGTTGTTGTAATAATGCATTATTTGGATTACACTTGAAAAATTAGCAGAGCTAATTAGCTGAGGCTCAGGACTGAGTTGTCATGCATAAATTACTTCCAGTGCCTGAGCTAACTTGTGATGTGGAAGGAAAGAAGTGCAATGATCAAAGCAACCTGCAAAAATCCTGAATATTTTCCACTTTGAAGATGCCTGACCTCCAATGCATAGACTGAACTCTCAAAAGAAATTCAGATTGTGCAAAAAAAAAAATTTAAAAGTATTTAGTCTCTTTAGCAATGTTATTTGCATTTGAGGAAAAAAAAATAAAACCACCAACCAAACCAACCTACCAATAAGCTGTCATGTAGAGAAAATAAATTTTGTTTTGTCCTGAAAGAAGTTTCCTACTTGGAGATGTTGAGCAAGATCGGCTCCTCCAGAGCCAATAAGCTCTCCAAGAAGAGGGCCTTGCCTCCTCTTTTCTTGAAATCCCACAGAAATGGGCAAAGAGAACTGTTTTGATTTTCCACATTTTCTTGTTTCTTACTTTAGAGTACCTTGTAATCTTTTGGCCTCACATGACAAAGTGACCAGAATGCAGACACTACTGCATTGAACTATGCAACAAAGAGTTGCATATATCTCAGATCATATGATTACAAACCTAATTTTCTGGTCCTACAAACTTGGACTAATACTGGAACACATGGAACTTACACTAGAAAGGATTATCAAAATAAGTTACACATTCTCCTTTCTTGGAGAAATCCAAAATTCAGATTAACAAGGCCTTAAGCAACTCGATCCAGCTTTGGAGCTGGCTCTGTTCTAAGTAGAATATTTCTACACATCCTGTGACACAATCTTTCTAACTACACTTTTGTTACTGGTGGATCAGGAGACTCATGAATTTCTGTGAGGGCATATCACTGCATACTCCAGTCCAGTGACAAAACCAACTGAACCAACTGACCAGATGCCTGGTCAGGCATCTTCTATAAAACTTAGGATGGTGGGAGGAATTAAAACATATGCCTCTGAAGACCTCTGTAATAAAGTGTGGCACTTGGCACTGGCTTTGCAAGTAAGGTTGAAACATGCAACTGAAAAGACACCGATGCAATATCATCTCCTTTTTCTGAAAATGTGATCCGATTGATCAAGTAATCATTTCTATTTGAATCCTCTTCTGTGTAAATTCCTGTTGAAACCTCTGGAAAATACTTCTCAAAATATTTACCTGTCATTGATGAAAATTTTTCTTGTTTTGGATATCTGTACTATGGAAGAAAAGTACATCTTAAATAGTGGAAAGAAAAGTATAGATTGTTTCCTATGGACATAAAGTAAGGTTGCTTTCTCTTTTTTCCATTAGGTCTTTGTCAGCCTCGTATATCAGGAGTAGTTGGAGCAGAGCCATTCTCTGCCAAACTGCGCTACACTGGCCCAGAAGATCCTGACTATGCCAACCTCATCAAACTGACAGTCACAATGCCACATATTGATGGTATGAGAAAATCAGCTGTGGAGTTAGGAGAACTTATACAATATGCTGTTATTTGAGCTATTTTATTGGTCAGGTTATTTTTAATAGACAAGTTAATAACATAATCTTTTAACAGTAGGACCAAAGAAAAATGACTAATTATGAATTAATAAGTGCAGTTTGCAACAAGATCCATAAGATACTGTATTGATACATAGCCTTCAATGTGAAGAATAGCATTTTCAGATTAACTGCATAATTTACATAAATTGGGCTAGACCTAAGCTTTGTAAAACTCCCTTGAAGTGCATAGAAATACTCAGTTTAATTACTATTCACAGTATTTTTTATTTAATAATATGTTGTATACTAATATTTTTAAATATTAATATGTTTAGAAATATTTTGTCTTTTCATAGTATACAGACAGTTATTGTGGGTAAAATTCTCATACATACTTACCATATCAACTTCCTTTGAATTCTAAAGGACAGTAATTGGTGTAAGCACAAAATACAAAAGCACTGCAAACATGCTTAGTGTTTGACAAAGTCTGGCTAAATTAAGGAGGTCTGACAACTGACATGTAGTGATAGTACTATAAATTAATGTTTTTAGGCATGCTGCCTGTTATTTCTACAAGAGAGCTCTCCAACTTTGAGCTGACACTTAGCCCTGATGGAACTAGAGTTGGAAACCATAAGTGCTCCAACCTGTTGGATTACACAGAAGTAAAAACCCACCATGGTTTTTTAACTGATGCTACCAAGAATCCAGATGTGATTGGAGAGACCATTCCCTATCAGTACAGCCCAACAATTAGAGGCTTCAATACCTTGCGCTTCTACCGCAACCTGAACCTGGAAGCCTGCTTGTGGGAGTTCATTAGCTACTATGACATGTCCGAGCTCCTCACAGATTGTGGAGGCACCATTGGCACAGATGGACAGGTATGGAACTTGATTTTGTACTGTATTCTTGTAATAAAATATTTCCCTTATAATATATCTGTGCTAGGAGAAATAAGAGAATCATTTGTTCTGAATGAAATTTTTTATGATTTTCACCCAGTACAGTTCTGGGGTATTTTTGGGCAAACCAATCCCTTTTTTACTGTATAATGAGCCAATTTAGTCTTTTCTTAAAATGTAAGCCTTTTGAAGAATTGTTTTTAGCACATAGATAACACTGGGCTAATTAATATGTGTTGTGCTATACCTTGAAAACCAGTTTTAAAAAATTGTGGAGGGGCTTCTGGCTGACAACAAAGGACTGCAGTGTCCTACCAGCAGCTTTGCTTTGCTGATCTCTTGTTCACTGGGTAAGACTACCCATCAGTGCAGACAGCACAGTGCTCTCACATTACCCAGCAGAAAATTACTAGTTCAGGAGTAAAAAAAGCTGCCAATATGGAATGGTTGAAGAACAGAGCTGTGAAACTGGTTGGGGGGTTAAAAGCAAGAGATTGGAGAGAACTTCAGGTGTACTTTGGGAGATTATTTCTAGAAATCCATAGTAATGTGGAAAGAAAAGGGTGCAGGATTTCTTCTGGAGCAGTGACAGTGAAATTAATCCCTGAGTCTTCCCTGTATAATTACTATATAAGCCTGTCTGATCCCACTTAGGCTCTGGAGTACAGTGGCTGTACCTATGAAGTTTATGTACAGAAAAATATATTTGGGGAATAATCCTACAGGCTGGAAGAAGGACTCATATCACAGAAGTCTATCCATAGCTAACTCACTGTCCTGGTACACTAGCATTCCTTGTTGAACCGCTGTGAAAAGAATGAGTCTGCTTTGTGAAATGGACATAATTTCTCTGCTCTTTTGACATTTTGCCAGGGATCCATCTTCTATGAGACCTCAGTAGACTTATTCACACAAATTCTTATTCTTTTAGTCCCAAATGGCATAAAGCAGATGTGGAAAGTGTGTCATTGGCCACAGAAGTATATAAGCATGTGCAACAACAGAGCTAATTTAGTACTAAAAGCACATATCTAATCAGATAAACTTTGGGTTTTTTTTGTTTGATTTTGTTATAATTACATGCCTAAAGTCCACCTTACTCCATGGGCGTTCACAGTAATCATACACTCAGTTTTCTGGACAAGAAATTGCACCAGGAACTCTTTAGCACTTGTTTAACTTCCTAACATTCTGCCCCTCTTAACTAGAGATTATATACTCTAAACCAGAAGACGAGAATAAAATGGAGCTTCTGTCTGTCTCAGATACAAAGGCCTTGATGGATATGTCATGTAACTGCTTTGTCATCCATTCTGGTTCCTTGTCTGTTACAGAGACCATTTCAAGGTCTCTGCCTTCATGTTGGAAGCTCACTGTCCATGCTCTGCTTAGGCTTGGCCTCTGCTGAGAGCAGATCCTCCTACAGGTGCATTCCATGAGATCTATGAAGCTGTCAGGGGGAAAGGGAAGGCATCCAAGTGTGGGATGTAAACCTTACACATTCCCACAAGATAAAAATTACACTAGTCTTCACTGTTCTTAGAATGATTTCATTTCTTCATCTCTTCGACTCATCATTACTTTGACTATCTCCTTATGCCCAGGCAATATGCAACCACAAATTCTTATTTCCCATACAAAGCAACCATAAGCACACACAACTTGAAGCATCTGTAACTATGAAAGCCCCTTCTCCCTCAGTGAAAAGGAAGGAAGACCTAGTATGAATCCATTTTAAATACTTCTGTGTCCTTCAGACAAAAGGTTGAATAGCTGCTTTAGACAAATATGTATCTAAATAAAACCTATTTATGTCTATGTTCATATAAACAGAGGAGAAAATAAATACCATTCCAATATTTTAGTAAATTGGAAGAACCTCTGTCTTCAGTTTTGGCGGACATGCATAAGTGGCAATGTGGCCAGAGAAGTGAGCTGTACTTTCCTGAGGCTTCAGAAGTATTATGTACTTTATGTAAGCTCTCTCATTTAAAAGCAGAGAGAGATCAACATAAGCTGTGAGAGCCATGAAACTGCAGCTGAAGTCATCCTTTAGTGCCTTCTAGGTTATGGAAAAAGGTTATAGTATGTTAAGTGAAATATCAAGCTGAATTGCTTTTAGCAGTGAAGCATTGCACCACAGCCAGTATACGCTTCACTGCCCTCCCTGTTTTCCCCACCTCCATTTAATTCTTCTCCAGGTTTGGTCTTTATCTTCACATGACCCCTCCAGCTGAGAGGGGAGGCAGTCAGTGCCCTATCTCTGTGGTTGTCACCATTGTTGTTTTTTTCTCCTTCAGTGAACAATTAATAATCCTCTTCTGTGAGCGGAAAGCTGGCAGCTATGGTTTTCACCACTTTTTTAGCAGACAAAGGAAGCCTAAATTCTATTATAAAGACAGAACAGATAAATAACAAAAATACTTTTACCATATCCTGCTACTGCTGCAAATTTAATAAGTTGAATTTACCAGATACTTTGGGTAGAACTTTAGGCTCAAAATTTTGTTTCTTGATTCTAGTTCTCCAGTACCTGTATGGTCAAACAAAGACAGCCATGTTGATTGAGACAGAGAGATTTCACACTAAGAACTGGCAATATCTTAAATGATGTGGACCTTCACTTCATGGGAGCTCCTGGTATGGTAGGGGAAGAAGATGAACTTTAGTAATCAAGAAGTGAGGTAGGAGACCTGCAGCTGGTGCAGTTCTTCTGGCACAGCTCCTAGTGTTTGCTGAAGGCTGCAGCTGTCTTGGCCAGTTCCCATGAACTCATGAACTGTCATAATACATACAGAGAAGGTCTTAGTTTTCTCTTTTTTTTTTCTTTGAGGCCTTTTGATTGTGACCCACTCTCTTTCTCAATTATTCTGTGCATGAGCAAACCCTGTGTGAGCTAGATGCAGCACTCCTCTCAGTGTACAGCATGACGGTTTGTTCCTGGGGTCTGTCCAAAACTGAAAACCCAGGCATTTATGTATCTAAACATGGACTTAGATGTGCAGTTTGAAGAACTTCTACTTAAAATTAATGACCTGCTCCTCTTTAAATTGATCTAATTAATTTGCATCAGAGTTCTGTCCTTGTCAAAGTTAAGGTCAGCTTTGATGATTAGTAGTTTTCTTCAGAAGAACCTGCAGTCACAGTCTAAAACTCAGTGTCTACATTTGGATATGTATAGGCCTGGAAAAAGGGGAACTCGCCTGTTTGAGGGCAGTGTTCCGACAAAGGTTGGGCTTTACTTCATGGGGACATTGTGAGAGTCAAGTACTACAGACATCTCACATTCTCCCAACACAGATTCTAAAACAATGACAGATATTCAGGAAAGGAAGTGAAAAAATGAGACAGTGAAAACCAAGAAAGTGACTTTAATGAAGTGTACATTGAAGTACTGGCCTACACTTATTTCATGGAGTGTGAAGTATCATTTGGTCCCTTTTCCTACTATTATAATTGTTTGCTATAGCCAGGCAGTTTGGCATCTGAAGACTTCTGTGTGGTTCTGGCCAAGTATTTATATATGGATGTTGCTTTCCATAGTTTCAGTCCATTGCCAGACTTGAAATAGGGAAGCAAGGAAATTACCATTCAAACTAATTTTATTAATGACAGCTCATTAATCAAGTCTTTTATAGGAACAAGAAGGTGAAGAACATGTAGTAAAATACTTGAATGTATAGCTTTATACCTTGAAAGTATGGTAATTGAGAATAGCTGAACAGTTCGCTTTTTTCTTTTCAAAAACCAGTTATTTTTGGCCCAAACTAAAAAGGTCTTTCTTCCAATACGTTCAGGTCACATTTATGCTACACATGTTATGGCACTGAGCATTTCAAAATCCCGTCTGCAAACAGGTTTTAAAATCACTAATGTACTGCTGCACCTTATACGAGGCAGCCTGCAGAGGGATTTTATTACACAGAAACAGTATATTTCCAGCTTTATTGGAACTAGTTTTACCAAAACCACACTTTAAGATGAAAACTCACCTATTCTGAAAATCTCACTAGATGCTTTAAAATTCAAACATACTGAAATGTCTGTTTTCAGATTTTTATATTCACTTTAGCAATCCCTGTCAAGTTTAAGAAAATTCTGCAACACACGTTCCCTTGACATGGAACCTCACTAAAAGGCAAACATTTTTTTCTCTAGCTGCAAACAGGCATTTAGTAAGCTGTAAAGAAAAAAATATAAAGTGAATGTGCCAGCTGTGTAACAAAGTCAGAGGTTACATTTTTTCAAGGGACTGGCATTTCAAGGCTGTATGTATTGCATTCTCTTCTCCATTCAGACTTCTTTAAACAAACCTGCTTTGCATTTCTCCTGTGACCTACCTGAGTGTCTTCTTAGGGCCAAATTTTACTTTTGCCATTCTGTCATTGTGTAAACAGTTAATTGATAACATTGTTAAACTTGAGTGACTCAAATTCACAGACATCACAAGTAAATGCAGTAGAAAATGAGACCTAGAGTAATTTGGAGAATAAAAATACAATTTCATGTAAAGCCTATTTCATTGAGATACACAGAATAAAACACAACCTTGTGTTATTTCTAATGTCTAATTTAATCAGTACTATCAATGTACACATACACTGACAAGCTCTGCCCTCTGGAAATGTAAGCCAACTAAATAAAGCATGCTATAAATGTAGAACAGAGTCCATGCACAAACCCTTTATTGAAAATATTTTTTATTGAAAATATTCTAAATTTTTATGTGACAGATTCTCAAAATAATTGTGTATTTTACTTAATGAAGTTTGACAGATTGCATCTGAAAGGGGAAGAAAAGAAAAACACGTATAGAAACTCCCATTAATACTTTCTAAGACTTAAATGGGAATTGTCAGTATTCTAAACCAGACCTTATGATCTGTGATAATTTACCTCACACAAAAAAGTATGAAGCTCTATTTCTTTGGTCAATATATAAATCATGTTCTTCTCTCTCACACTTGAATTTTGAGGTGCACTGTTTGGTGATTTTTTATCTAATTTTTTCCAGTTATAATCTGTAAGAGTCTGTTCCCTCCTTGGAACAATATTTGTCTTCTGTCTTCTCAGGTTCTTCATATCTGGCATTGTCATGGAGTACGAGACACAATTTCCCCAATTCATCTGGGATGTAGCTGTAGTCTGTAGTTCTCTCCTGGTATCAGAAGACTAAAATTCATACCCACTTATTATTGTTTAAAATCAATGTTACTGAATGTAATTTTGTCAGTGTAACTGGTAAAACCTCCTGTGCATAGGATGCATGGATACATAATGCACCTGTCCTGTCTCTCCACAGCAGTTAAGCTCATCCTACACTTACACAGCTCTAAGTCACCCTTTTGGTTTCATCAGTGTCACAATGAGATATAAAATGAACAGCTGGCTACTCCCAATAGGCTTTGCATGAAGTGCTGGAAAAGAAAGATAACTCAATGGAAAGAATGTTTTCTTGTTTGTCTAAACAGCATTATTAGGAGGGCTGGAGAAGTCAAACTCCTCCATCTGTGTAACACATTCCATCGATTCATTTGGGGGGTGGGGCAGTACCTGCTTACTTTGACATAGCTTTCCTCTGCAGTTCTTTATTTTATTTTTACTGTATCTTTATCTTCCTCTTTATTTTATTTTTACTGTATCAAAAAGATCCTCTCATATACCATGTCTAGAGATTTTTCTTTTCTGCCTACAGAAGAGTAGATTCCCCCTTCTAGGAATGAGAGGCTCTTAAAAGTTTTAATTTACTGTTAGAGAGAATTATTTATTCAGTAATTCTCCAACTATAAGTGTTGTAGTTTTGCCTGCAGACCTACAGATCCATGAGTGCCTGTGGAAGGGTTTGTGTGCATAAAAACTCAATGAGCTTTTAGCAAGAAGTTCTTCCTCTCCCATCCATGCCATGAATCACACATAAGGGCAGCAGTACTGATGGAAGCATATGAGTACACAAATAAATTCCCAGGCTGATGTGAGCAGCTCTGCTGCCCAGACACCTCTTGCAGGTTTTACTAAAAGGGAAGAACCTTTTAAATTCTACAGTCCTAGAAATGGAGAGATTTCAGATTTCTCCCCAGAGCAGGGTAATACGTCGAAGGAGCAGTGTTCCTGGCAGACTTGCCCCAGAAGGGATCCTGCTACTAGATTTTGACCAGTGTAAATAAGCTGATGTCTCTAACACTATGGTCTCATCAAATGGAAGCAAGAAAACCCTAACATTTGGCTTACAAACATCATTAGGGAATTCCTTTTAAAGTACACATGAAGAGCCAATGACACATTGAAAGCCAAGAAAAGCTTTGTAATGAGGGGTGTTTTTTTTGGCTTGATGTGTCATAAGGTACTGAGCTAGAAGGAGTTTTGTGGATCACCCTATCCAGGCCTCTGCCTTAAGTCTATGTAATGTTGTTCCAACACTAGTAAACGTAATCTAAAACTTAACAGGATTTCATAGCCTCACTATTCTTGTGGAGTGCCACCACACTAAGGGCTGGAAACTCTTCAGGTTTCTAGGCTGTGTTTGTCATGGCCATCTTATGCCCGTTTGTTCCCGTGTCAGCGCTATCTTTCATCATCAGTGGCCCTTCTCTGCACTTAGTGTCCTGATGTATATAGACAGCATTCTTACTCCCTCTCAGCCTTTGTTGTACCAGGCTCAAAGGCACTGCTATTTTAGATTCTTCTCATCAGATAGTTTTGCCATTCCTCTGATTATGTTGATTTCTTTTTCTGAAGTCTACAATGCAAATTAGACTTTTTCAAGCATGGATGATCAAAGCTGTTCCAGATAAGCTCTCACTAGTGCTCTGTATAATGGCATGCATGCTTCTAATTTCCACCCCATTCCTGAGTTTATCTTGGGATCATAGCACATGGAGAGGGTAGGAAGGTCATAGTTATGATGTGATCAACTCACATAACAAAATTTCTTTACCCTCTATTGTGTCTGATGAATGTCTTTCATTTCTACAGAAATCCCTGTGACTGGTTTCTATTACCTTATACTTTAAGCTATAAGATTTAATTTCACTGCTATTATTCTAATCCTCGAGGTCATTAAATTCTCACTTTGATATTCCAGTCCTCTACTTTATCATTAAGCATTATGTATGCTTCTATTTAAGAAAATAATGGGCATATATTAAATCCTGTTCCACATACTGTATATCTTCCTTATAAGCAAACAAAATTTCAGATCTCTGACTTCAGTGTCTAATTCTTACTGTACAGCACGCAGATAGAGAGCAAAAAGGCAGAGAGAAAAGCCAACACAGTTTGTCTGGGATGACCTTACAATAGTACTACATTTTTTATACAATCAAATGTATTCATTCAGTTCTTGATACTGGTCCAGGAAATGACAAAATTTTAAGATTACCCCTGAAACAAAAGCAAACCATAAGACATTCGAGACCTGCATCATTGCTATATTTTTTTAATGGGAGTAAGAATATCATGTTGTTATTTGGAACAATTTAGTGAATCTGTGTCCAAAATAATTGCTCAAATACTCATGCAGGTATCCCAAAGATAAACTTGCAACTTAAACAGTACTAAATAATAATATTTTTGTCTAACTTTAATTGATCATCCAAACTTTTTTTGCTTTTCCAAATAGAAGTTCTTGATTTTGTATATGTAAAACTAACAAAGCATTAATATAATCTACAGCTGTAGAATCTCATCTACCAGCCTGTGTTACTGTTTTATTTTTCAGTGGTGCCAAACTGTTTTAAGTGGTGCCCAGTGACAGGACAAGGAGCAATGGCCATAAACTAAACAAAAAAACATTCCACCACAGCATGGGAAAGAATATAGAGGGTGGCAGAGCAGTGGAACAGGCTGCCCAGTGAGATCATGAAGTCTCCCTTTCTGGAGACATTCAAAAGCCACCTGGACATGTTCCTGTGTAACCTGCTCTAGGTGACCCTGGTGGCACATGGGCTGGACTGCATGATCTCCTGAGGTTCCTTCCACCCCTGAAATTCTTTGATTCTGTGATACTGTGTGTTTCCAAATGACTGCTGTCTAAATGCTAGCACGTATTATGGAATGAGTCAAATTATGTAAGTAAAAAACATTTTGTTAGCACTGAATGCAGATCAAGGAGAGTGACACGTGAAGGTGAGTTGTGGCAACTATGAACATTTGCCTTAATGGAGTCCATAATTAGGTCAAAGTATTTAGTGAATGTAAGCAGTAAATTTGTGGTTACATTATATTAGTAAAGGTTTTGTCAGGCATTTCAAAGTGTAAAGCAGGTGTAAGGTGATGGTCATACAGCCCCTTGACTTGCTGCTGGTTGAACCCAGCTTCCTTGTAAATGTCCTTGAATGCTGGGGCTTTTTAATAGTGCAAAACAGTCTTTAGAAGGATGTAAGGTAATCAGGGAAATGTTCAGATGTGCAAATTTATATATGGAATTTCTGTTGGAACTAAATCAGAATTCAACAGCTTTTATGACTTTGAAAGTTTTCCACTGGGAGATGATCTCAATGTTTTTCCTCCCGTGTATTTCTAAGAAAATCCAAAATGGTCTAAAAGGATCTGGATTGCACATTTCATTCAGAGATATGTGAGTGACAAAGTATTTGTAACCAAAACACAAAATCTCTTCAGATAGGCTTAGATCCGTGTATTGTGTAAGAGCTATCGTAAGAGGTGACAGTTTACTGACACTATTCTTCTTGTCTTTTTTCATTATATATATATATATATATATATATAAATAAAATATGTAATTCTTTCATAATTACAGCACAATTGTTTGGTACAAGGTATAAAGGCTCTATTTTAAAATCCATATCAGCTTGCATATTATTTTTAGCTCTTCCAGACAGTGAAGAACAGTATGATTTCTGTGTTTGCCTGCAGCATGTTAGCTATTATCCATGCACAAAGGAAGAAAGAGTTCCAGAGATGACTAAGTAGAGTCCAAGGACTCCGTTGTGCTATGACATCTGAGCAATTTCAGCATCTTCCAGAAGAGTTTCTTAGTTGATAGTAACAAGAATGTAAGCAAGAGTCAGTTAAGGCATAACCATAGAGCAAATGCAAAAGCATATTTGAAAAATTTCTAAAGCCTAAATTTGTAGCTATGTCGTTTATGTACTAAAAAAACCTGAACAAAAATGATAAGTCAAAATTGAGTGGGTTATGTTTTATCAGTTGGAAGTACAAAGATGAAACTTGAAGGGATCTAAGCTCAGCTGAAAACCACTGAAACATGGTTTTGCACTTCATCTGTAATTTACAAAAAGAGAGAATTTGAGTCACAGTATTTATTTCAAGTTCTGTCTTCCCTTTCTTCTGCATTTGCCTTGCCTGTGCAATGCTGCCGTTCATGATCACTAACCCTAATATACAATTCTGGTTTTTATAGGTTCTCAACCTAGTGCAGTCCTATGTCACGCTGAGAGTCCCTTTGTACGTCTCTTATGTTTTCCACTCTCCAGTGGGTGTCGGGGGCTGGCAGCATTTCGACCTGCAGTCAGAGCTCCGGCTGACTTTTGTGTATGACACTGCCATCCTGTGGAAGGATGGGATCGGTAGCCCACCTGAAGCAGAGCTCCAAGGTGGGTGTCGTGTTTCTTGCCATAGAACTCATGCTCTGTTACTAAGAGTGTAGTTTGCACACAGTAGGATTTTTTTTCAATCATTCCAATACTAAAATTTAATATTTTCATTTATTATCAATTGCAATCTGTCATTTCCTAGCACTCTCGGGTGTCTGCTGGAGTGTTTATGAAAATCATGTAAAGTTGACGTCAGCTCTTTTACTGCAAAGAAAGACAATTGTATTGTTATATTTGAATTAAATGTACAAAATTTAAAACATATCTACTCAGAACTTCAGGGTACATAATGTAACCAAATTCTGTTAGCATACAAGATGTTTGCACTTTAATGAAAATAATAGAAGCTTTTCTGAGAAACCATTTTTTTCTCACTATGAATGGCCAGTTTCAGAAACTTTGATATTTTGAAAATGTTATGAAGAATTCAAAAGAAACAGAGCTATATAATGGGGCTTTCCTCTGTGTGAGAGTAGTAAATTCTGAGACATTCTACAATATGTTAAATACTCTCAGTAAATGTTTGTGACTATAACTAGTCAACAAGTAAAAATCTATCACTGCAGAATTTATCTTTTAAAAAGTTAATTTACTTTTTACAAATAGTAACATGCAGATGTATGTGCAAGATTAATAATATAGTTATGCCTGTGTGCTGCATTGTTCTTTTTATGCAAATTTACTTAATATTTCCCAGCATTACATTTCAGGTGTTTCCCATCTCTCTCAACCTAAGTAGAATACAGGTTATAGCTGCAATTATGTACATAACACAATTTCAGGACTCCTGGGAACCTAAAATCACTTTTTGCTTCTGCTAACTCTGTATATGAACTACAGAAATCATTGCTATTCCACTTCTGTCCTTATGTTAAGAGCAGGAAATGAGGAACAGCAAGGGGAATCTGCAGTGCATGAAGAATGAAGCACATGTCATGCCATGCCTAAAGAATAAGCCACATGTCACAGATCATGTGATGTTCTAGTCACCAAATAACAACCAAATCTAATCCTCTGTCTCAGCAGTTACGTGGTGCATCTATGCCACCATTTCCCATCTTTAATTTTTTTTTTATTTCTCTGTTTAAGAAGCCAATGGCCACATCTTTGGAGGTGCTGAACATTTTCGGTTTCCTTTGAAAACAACCAGTCCAAAACAGCCCTCAACATATCCCAGTATTACTTGGGTAGTATTTTTTCAGGAGTTATTTTTCTGGGCAAGGTGAGGTTAACTGGTTTCCAGTTTCTTTCCATACCTCTCAATTCATATAATTGTGCTACAAAAATTTTAAGTAACACTGCAAAGCAGTCAAGGTCTTCTAAAGCCCAAATTCATACATGAATATATAGTTATTTCTATTGTACCAAGAAATAGGATTGATACAGATGATTTTGTATAGGTGGTATACATTCACACCAGTGTGTTAGATTTCTAGCACATTCGTGGGGGAACATTCCTGTTTCCTTCTTTTTCCTGGCAAGCAGAATGGTGGTCCATCGCTGTCTGTTTGTAAGGGAGCATTGGAGGAAATGCCTGAACTCTAAAGCTTTGCAGAACTCCAGAGAAAAAGGGTCTTGGCTGCAAGCTACAGAAGTAAACCACTTCTGATGTGTAAACAAGATCTTGTAGTCTGAAATTAGAATACATAAGGCCTGTGTTTTGTGCCAAATTCATGCCAAAAATTTCCAGCAATGAAAAACCTGTCAGAAGGAGTTTCACTGATTGCAGCACCCCAGAGCAGATTGCTGTGGAAGTCACAACCAGCTGCTCCAACTGATGCTGATCGTTGCTGCCTTGGTACAGTAGGCACGGAGGCACTGATAAAGGGCATCTCTGAAGCAGCTTTCATTGGTAGGAGTCAGCTTGAATACTTGGTGAAAATAAAAGTCTTCATACTGCAGATCCCTCTGGCAGCTGACCATACTGCCTGAACCCAAGCACAAACTGCTGTGTGGATTTTCCTCAGCCAACTAGAGCAGCTGTGTGAGTCCATGGTTACATGTAAAGGCATGGTTTTGGAGGGAAGTTCCCTGTATGCTTTGGAAGCTGCATCACATCCCAAAATCTCAAAGCCTTGCTGCATAAGTTCTTGTTTGAGAAGAATCTGGGGTCAACCCAAAAGGTACCAGGGTCCCCCCACCTCCCAAACACATGACATGGCAAGGGTAGATGAAAGAGTGATTCTGGTGTTTCACAGGAGTGTGATTTCTTTGTCACCTGCAAGCAGAACACGCTTGTTAATTGGTTTTTGCTGGCAGGTTCCCTGTTCCCGACCAGCATGCGCATCAGTGAAGAGGGACGCTTGGTTGTCAACTTCAAGACTGAAGCCCGGTTTCATGGTCTGTTTGTTATGTCCCATCCTGGTAAGTGTAGCCTACCCTTTAGCAACACTACAGAAATAAAGACACCTTTCCCAAATTTGATACTATTCTTTTTTTTTTCCTATTTCTGCTTCTGATAGCTGATTGTTTTCTTTTTTGAGATACTATGCTCTTCAGATACAGATTTTTCCTCTGCTTGAGATTTCTTACTTTTCATTGATGACTGTATTCAATTGTCAAACTTGTTGAAATATACATTAATCTGATGGAAGGCAAATATTTCCTCTGGATCAAGAGCCTGATATATGAAGGATGAAGATCTAGGCCATTGTGTCCATTAGGAATTTATATATATATGTTTTTAACCCCATAGTTATAATTACTATTTACTTACATTTCCCTAAGAACTTAAAATTTAAAAATTTATTTTCTAACTTGAAGTTTTTCTAGGATATTTAGACCTTTTTCAGAAAGCAAGAAAAAGTATTTTGTGAACATTGTATCATTCTGTTAATAGGACACTCTCACTGACATTCAATTAGTCATTGCTGTTCCTGCAATTTAATCTGTTGGAACCCCACTGCCTTTATTCAGAGTAATTACAGGTGTAAGACACAGTCTATAGACATAAATCTGAGCATGAATGCCAGCCATGGAAAAGAATATCTAACTAAATTAAATCTGCTGAACAACAGTGAGAAGAGCAAAAAAAAATAGGAAATCTCTTCTTGTTTAACTCAGGTGTTTTTAACCCATAAAACTCCTTCATGGTGCTTCTACTTTTTCTCAGCTGTCCTCTAGTGTGTTTAGTTTTGCCTATAGGCAGAGATGAGTTTAAAATAGAAGGGATTATAGATCTCTGCCATTCCACTCTCACTGTTTTGACTGTTTCTTAAATTTATTCTTCATACAGTTCTCGTTGTGTACAAAAGCAGCTGCTGAATAGACACTTAAACAAGAATCAAGGAGGCCCATCTGAGCTGGCTGTAATTTATTTTAGTTTCAGTTAATAAAACCCAGTGCCCTGTGAAGGTATTAACATCAGCTATGACATTATGGTTTATGAATCATTGAGAATGTTTTTCAGGCTCTGAGAGTTTGCAATGAAACACTAAAGGTGACAAATCTGTCTCTTTGGCATGCTTCTAGCTTCATCTCTAACTTCCATGGTTATGTCAGCTGACCACCCGGGCCTCACTTTTAGCCTCAGCCTCATCCGAAGTGAGCCAACCTACAACCTGCCAGTCCAGCAATGGAGCTTCCTTTCAGACTTTGCGGTAAAACCTCACTCACTGTGTCCTCTACTGCCCCAGCCTGTTAGCTGGGATGTTGGTGGTACAGCTCCCTCTCTCTCTGTGGCCAGGTTCGAGACTATTCTGGAATGTACACAGTGAAGCTGATAGCCTGCACCACTGCCCCACATCAGGAGTACAGCCTACCAGTGATCTGCAATCCTAGAGAGCCCATCACTTTTGATCTGGACATCCGATTCCAGCAGGTACCATTCCAATGACATCTTTGTCATGTTTCCCTTCTAATTTGATTCCCATTTGTTGGTCTTGTAATTATAGTACTAGAAACTGAATTTCTTGCTAATAAACAAGGCATTCCTAAATTGGTGGGAGAGCACATACTCCTGCTAAATAAAGGTTGGTTTGGGGGAAAGTTACTGTGATGCAATAGTAACATTTGGAATTTTTTTTTTTGTCTGTTAGCTTTGGTAGTAGATAGTTTTATCAGGCAATTAGAAAAATATAAAACTATTATCAGAAGGTTTTCATCTCACACAAAATCAGAGTTAGGTTTCTGGTATTAAAAGTGGAATCTCCAGAGGAAGATTAATTCAGTCCTAAGATAGAACTTCTCTCACTGACTGTAGAGGGAAGTGTAGATAGGCAACACTGGTAAAATGCTTAGCTTTAAAACTCACAGAAGTGACCAAAACAAATCTGATCCATAGCAATATGGATCATATGGAAACATATGGTAACAGGCAAACAGCATACCTTTCACAAAGCCCAGCTGTGAAGCTCTGTGGCTGGGAAAAAAATTACGGAGAAATGGATTCTGCTGTAGAAAACATTGGTTTAAAAAAAAAACCTGGGGGTCATGTTGGATAGTCAAGAACATAAACTGCCAGCTTTTCCAGGTTATCAAAAGGGCTACTGTGACCTTGGAATGTGTAAGGAGGAAGTTATATAATTTCTGTTATTTGGAGCCAATACAGCTAATACTGGAACAGTGTGGCTGTGGTTTCATGCTCATTAATTGTATAGATTATGCTGTTGAATCATCTTACAGAATAAATCCATATCAGTCAGGGGTACACAATCACTTTTCTGTTGACTTAGCCAGAGTACACAAGGGAATGTATGCAGTCTTTATGCTTTCATTTGGCTTTATGCCACCTGTGGGAGAACAGATGATTCCTGAAAGGGCATTAAGTCCTGGCAAAGAAGAGAGATGATACATGATCTAATGTGAAACCTGCCTTCTCAGAGTTAACCACATTTCAACATTTTGGAGAAGTTTGAATGGAATGGGTGAGGGGAATTTATACTAGTTCAGCACTTCAGCCTTTGTCTGGCACTTCTAATCTACTTTTAGGGACTCTAAAGCAATCCATAGCAGTGCTAAACCACAACTTGCTCCTGATCCTAGTATAAACAAGAAGATGTTGATATTTCAAAGGTCAAAAGATGTGCAAAAATCATTGCAAAATGGGCAAAGTAGTCTAGGAAGAGACCTAACTCTTACCTGGAAGTAGCCTACAAGTAAAAACTATGCCTAAGAATTAGAACTGCCTTGGCATAAATAAATGGACAGTGTAGGGGTTATTATATCAGATAAGACAGTGGAAGTTAGATATGGAAGTTTCATGTACATCAATTCAAAATATGCATAATGTGCAAATTTGCAACAACATCACGGACTGTGGCCAGCTAAACTCCCATCACCAACAATTTTCAAACCAAGACCAGCTCTTTTTCTTGCAATACTCATAGTAAAAGGGGCTTGGGCTTTCTGTGGCCCACAATAATTTTTCCATCTGATCACAGATTGAAACACATGTCCCAAAGCAAGTCCCAAAAAAGCAGCAGTACAATAGCACAAATTCAGTAGGCAGTATCGAGCATTTAACCTCTAAGATTTTTAGTCATTCTACAAAACTGAATAAGCATTGGTATCCACTCTTTTACAAATAAGAAAATAAATACTGGAGGATCAGACTGAAGGATGCTAGTCCATATACTAGGGAACACCTGATACCTTGCACAGGTCCACTGCATCCAGTCCTCTGGTGCCTAGTGCTAGAAACACATGGACCTGTTAGAGGGGGTCAGAGGAGGACCAGAAAAACGGTCAAAGGGCTGCAACACCTCCCCTGTGAAGAAAGGCTGATTTGGGATTGTTCAGCCTGAAGAAGAGAAAGAGCTAAGACCTTATTGTGGCCTTCCAACATATAAACAGGGCTTAAAAGAAAGACTTTTTACCAAGGGCTGCAGTGACAGGATAAGGGGAAACTGAAAGAGAGTAAGAGGGTATATTTAGATTGGATGAGAAGAAGACCCTTTTTACAATGAGGGCAGTGAGGCACTGTACCGGATTACCCAGAGAAGCTGTGAATGCCCCATCCCTGACTGTATTAAAGGCCAGGTTGGATGGGGCTCTGAGCAACCTGGTCTAGTGGAAGGTGTCCATGCCCATGGCAGAGAAGTTGGGTGAGATGATCTTTAAATGTGCCCTCCAACCCAAACCACTCTGTGACTCCCTGAAATCAGCGAGTGTATGTGTCACAACTGGACAACTGGACCAAAATTACTTTTGACTGCAAAATCTAATGATAAAATGATGAGGCAGGACAAGACTTGTGTCCCCCAATTCTTAATGCTCTATCTCCATACTGAATTACCTTCTTGGGCTTTTTAATATGAGGCTTTTCATTTCCTTGGAAACTTTTTCTTCTAATTTCCTTCACAATTGTTTTCACTCGTCACAAGTGAGGAACCATTTTAAGAATCAAGAAGAAAATATATTTGATGTTTGCCCGCTGGTTCAACATTTCCTTTTTTAACATGTATCACCTGCATATCTCCTTTTTCCTCTCTCCATGGCCCCTGAGGAGCGAAGCAGGTGGCCTGGAACTCTAGTGAGGATTGTACTAACACCAGTTTAATCTAGGATTCCCTGAAAAAGAACAATATTCAACCTCCAAGCTTTGCTTTATCCCAGTCCTTTCAGCATCTCCTTTATTTCAATGTGCAGGAGTATTTCCTGACATAAGCCCTTCCCTACTCAGGATACTTGTTGCCTTGGGATTGACCAATCTCAAGAGTGCTCTGTTCCTTGAGGTAACAAGTATTACATGGGCTTTGATCCCATGTATGATCTGCAGTGTCCCCACATCATCCATATGCAGAGTTGATGGACATGGCAAATAGGCAGAATAAATTGACAGGTTCTCACCCAGGAGATCCTCATAAGATTGTTTTATAAGAACTCTTATATAAAATGCCCATGACAGTAATTACACTGAAACTATTGTCATAAATAACACAACTGGAAAACAGTTGTGCTCATCAAATATTTGTGGAACTACAACCCAATGGCCCATTCTCCAGGCATTTACAAAGAAGCATTCCAAGGGAATGGAATTTTTTACCTTTTTTTTTTTCTTTGCAAAGGCTATGATGGTAGGGCTCCTTTTTCTGAAGAGTAGCACTCCATTTATAAAAAGGTTTGAGCTGTACATTCTTCTTGCCAGATCCTGTTGCTTTGATAGTTTTGGGATTCTATTGTGAAATGGACCCTTGTCCATGAGCCAGAAATAATGTTTTCTTTGTTGTTTTCTTTCCTTCCTGTCCACACACTTATACATATATATACATAAATGTGCATATATATGCTAGCTTTTTTTAATTATTTTAGTGTCCCCTTGTTATTTTTTCTTTTTTCTTTTTTTTTCCGGATATATGCGTCTTCCACATTATTTCCTCAGGTACTTGCATCTTTTTGAACTTTAGGCTCCCCTAGTTCTACTATTCACTGTATAATTTCCCTTTTATTATGCCATGTCGCTTTATAGTTTGCCTTCTTTCTTGTTTTATGGTCCCATGAAAAAGTGGTGCTGATAGTATTGATTAATTTTGTACTTTTCATGTAATCAAGGAAGAACCATAGATAAGTGTGCCAAATATATAAAGAGAAATACTAGCATAAAAAAGATAAATAGTAACATAAAAGTTGTTCAAATGGTTTGGTGCATTTTTGCATGCATGATCTCATATATCCTGCAGCACATTAGAAGAACTGATACTTGCAAATAAATCTTCAGCAATGTGTGCTTTCAAATATTGACAGAGGATCAGAAGCAGAGGTGGGACTTGTGTGTAAGAATGAAAATGGGATATACAAAATGGCTGTGAAAAGTCAGAAACTAGTTTTTGAAGGAAAAATTTTACTCATATAACTCCCACACATAAGTTGCCCTGGACACCTCCTTAGCTGGGATTTGGAAAAGTGTGGTTGGAAGAAACAAACTTAGAATACTTAGAATACTTAGAAACAAATTTAGAATACATAAAATATCACAGAGGCAGATAATCCAAAGGTTGTTTGCATATAAAACACATAGCAATATATGTCTAGTACCAGGAGATATTTTGATTAAACTGTACTATTGCATATGATGTGCAGAGCTGGTAAGTAATGTACCTTGGGAGAAGATCATGCTTTGTTTTAACAGTTAAGGAGTTTAAGATCATGCTATGTTTTTTTCATTAAAGAGTCTTATTGAAGAGCCTTATGCTTTTGTGGTTTTAGGTCAGTGACCCAGTGGCTGCTGAGTTCAGCTTGAACACCCAGATGTTCCTGCTCTCCAAAAAGACGCTCTGGCTGTCTGATGGCTCGATGGGCTTTGGGCAAGAAAGTGACGTTGCTTTCTCAGAAGGTATAACTGTGCATAGTTCATGCACATTTAATTTGTGTTCCATACTATCAGGATCCTGTTTCTGTCAAAACAAGACAGGAGTAAGGGTTTTGTGCTTGTTACACTGAGCTTCTTGACAAGGCTTTATTAGCTCAGCCTCAGAGCTGTGCTAAATGTTCCAGTCTAAGTGGATTTGAACTGTGTGCACTGTTTGCAGGGGATGTCATATATGGTCGAGTGATGGTGGATCCAGTGCAGAATTTGGGTGATTCCTTCTACTGTAGCATCGAGAAGGTCTTCCTGTGCACAGGAGCTGATGGATATGTACCCAAATATAATCCATCCAACACTGAATATGGGTGCCTTGCTGATTCTCCATCCCTTCTGTACAGGTTTAAGATTGTGGTAAGTGCTCTAATTCTGGAAGGATGCATAGATATGTATTTTATTTTTTTTTTCTAACTTGTCTTTTATCCAAAACCCAATTGTTCTTTAAAATGTTCTCAACACCACCAAATTTTTGACTCGAGCTCCAGGTTAACATGAACTGATGGAGGCAGTATCGTGCTTTTTCCCTCCTGGTTCTATTCTTTATCTTTCTGGGAACTACCTTCAGGAAGAGTTTGACCTAAGTTAGAATCCCAAGATAGGCTTTTCCTCTGTGTTGTCTGTATTCATGGACCATAGATAGAATTTCAGGAGACATGCAAGTGAAAGATTGTAATTTGTTTCATGTTTAGCCACCCAAAATCTTGTGCATACTGCAAAGTTAGTCATCCAGGTTGCCTCCATAGTCCATAGGGAAAGAGAACATATCTCTAAAGCTGGCTTGGATGATCTGATTTCCTTCCTGAAAATAACTATAGAGTAATCCCAGGTAACTACAGACCTCATGCCCAACTTTTAGAGTTAACTTTAAGATGGTTATATAATAAGCTAAACAAATTTATGTTACTTTCTGTTAATGAAATAAAATGTAGCTTCTTTAGACTGGGAAATAGACTTCTTACTTTCATTTCAGACCACATTTATGTATCTTTTTTTATTTAAGAAGTGTAGCTATGGTTGTTTGCTAGTGTTTTCCCTTTTTATTCCAAAAAGGCAAGAGATTAAATAAAAGTTAGTACAAGTCAGATGGGACCACAGCTACTTCTCATGTCTTTTCTTCTGTAGTAGCATTTCCCTAGACTGCATAAAACAGTGTGTTTAAACAACACAATACACTGCAAATACTAAAACTGTTTTTCCTCAAAGAAATAAATCTGTTTTACACTTTTTTTTTCTCTCTGTGCAGGACAAAGCTCAGCCAGAGACACAAGCCATAAGCTTTGGGAATGTACTTTTTAATGCAAAACTTGCAATAGACGATCCCGAAGCAATTCCATTAGTTAAACAGCCAGGCTCTGATGGATTCAAAGTAGACTCAACTCCTCTGTTTCAGGTATGATTTCTGTAGCTTAGTAGCAAGAGTACTGAACCAAGGAAGAAACACTTGCACAAGTGCTGTTGTTAACTGTAAGTCAAATGGAAACCAACAGAAAGATTTATTCTGATTCCAGTGACAATCAAACACAATTACAGATGCTTAGAAACTTCTAGATATAAAATCTGGAACACTTATTAAAGTGTTTCTGTTGGGATACTCTTGCTTTTCTCTTGTATAATTCCACAGGCAAACCAGAAATTATGCAACTTATACTTGTAGATTTCTTTTTAAAAGTGAATAAGGTTCTTGTTGCACAGCATTGTTTTATTGTTTGCCATCTCACTTCTCAAAGACAAAAAATTAAAAATCATAAGCATTTATAGTAAGCTTCATCAAAATCAAGTTGATATTTGTCATTTTCTGTACAATTCTTTCCTTGCAAACTTGCAGTGTGAAGCACTGGAAAGCCTAAAAATTGACAACTAAAGGATGCAACTACTTCTTAATTATATATAATCTAACAGATGTGTGCATTCAGCCCTTTGATCTGTATAACCCAGCCAAAAAGTTCTGTCTTCGCTATTTGTCTCTAGTATTTGCAAAACTGCATGCACAACTCAAGTGTATAAATTAGTAGGAAAAATATGAAGGAGACTTTGATTCTACTCCTGGTCACTTCAGTATTAAAGGTCCCTTGGAAGCAGTAGAGTGCTTAACAAAACGGCCTACTTTAAAGTATAAGAAGAGTTTCAAATCTGCCCCCAGGAAAATGGAGTTTCATTTTTTATGTGAAGAATCCATTTCCGTGGATTCTAAGGCCATGATTTTTGGTAGTCTTCCTGTCCAAAAAATAAGAATATTAAGAAACAAAAGTATTCTGAAAAATACTTGGAAAAGTAAGAGTAAAATAGAAAATGTGTTATTTTTCAAAATAACAAAACTGGGCTGCAACCATTCAAATTAACAGGCAGTATCTTTAAGACAATATTCATATCTTTAAGACAATATTCAGACAAGCCTACTGGACCCTGTGGAAGCCAAATCTGGTATGTATCCAGGAAAGATGAGAGAAATTGAAGGAAGGTAGTATCATCTCACATAGATTGCAGGGACCCATGCAACTAAGGTGGATGAAGTTTTCAGGGACCTGTGGAAATTGACTGTTCCAACACCCTGCTCAAAGCAGGGTCACCTAGAGGAGGTTTCCCCAGACCATGACCAGTTGTCTTTTTAACATCTCTGTGGAAGGACACTCCACAGGCTTCCTGTTCCGATGTTCAATCATCCTTGCAGTAAAAAATTGCTTTTTAATGTTTAGATGGAATTACAGCCAGGGCCTAATCACTTGGTAGGTTGGGCTTGGAAGGTCCTTTTCTGTGGCCCATCCACAGCTAAAGATACTTTGGGTGGCTTTTGGCACTAATAGCACCAAGACCATGTCAAGGCCATAGCCTTCTTCATCTGCACTTGGTAGCCACAGAGTCTGACAAATGGAGACTAAACCCTCTGAAAATTTTAGCAGAAAACACAACTTTTCTGGGGCACATTGGCACAAAGTCAGGAGCTATCTGTGCATGATTTTGAAATTGCTTGTCCAGGCATTCAGTTCAGAATAGACTGATTTCCTCTGCATTTAGCTCTGCCCATATTTAGTGTGTGTATTTTAATACAAAAAATGTTTCTTTCCAGGTGTCTTTGGGTAGGGAGTGGTATGTCCATACAATCTACACCGTGCGTTCCAAGGAGAACGCTAACCGCGGAATCGGTAAAAGAAGCGTGGAGCACCAGTACCACTCGCTCCTTAGTGCTGGGAGCCCAGGAGCATCCACATGGAGAAGGCAGAAAAGGGGAGTTGAGCAGGCCCCAGAACTTGCAAGAGACATTGGAGTGGAGAGCAACCGAGGAACGAACATACAGCACATAGCCCTGGATCGCACCAGCAGGAAACAGGTGCCTCAAAGGGAAGTTGCACTCAATGGTGTTCTCCCCAGGGAACTGAATAACCAAAATGCAGGAATCAGCATCGTCACAATCATTGGTGGAGCTGCTGCCATTTTCCTTGCCATCTGCTTAATAGCAATTATCGTATTGCTGCTAAAATGGAAACGAAATTCTGACAAGAAGAAAAGCACAAATGAGTCAGGCAGCAACGAACCAATGATGCTACCACATAATTACAGCAATGACAGTTCAGAGGTTTGATTCCAAGACCCCAGTATTCAAGCCAGAATGTCCAGAGTGCCTCATAAAAACTCTCCAACTGCACATTTTTAGCAACAGATAATGGTGACTCATGAGGAGTTCGTGTGTTTCTAGGTGTACTTGAATATTGTTATCCTGAGCTCTTACTGCCATTATGAACAGAAGAAGCTGAACGAAACCTCCCACTTTGCATGAAAGGAAATGCTGATGTCCCTATACCATGCACTAATTTTAAGCAGCAATTCAAGGGACTGCATTGTAAGGGAGAGATTATTGTTGTGGTTTTGTATTTTTTGACATTTCAAAAGAATAAAAGAAGCTGAACAAAGGTGCTATATATCCTGTCTGCAGTAAGAGAGGAGATCTCTTTCTTCAGAAACACGTAATACTTGAGAGGAGGGATCTTCACACTCTTCTGTAAAATTTTGTACTATTTCTCACAAAGAACTCAATGTCTACAAATAGTTTGAAAGGTGATGGAATGCATTAGGCATGGATCCTCCGTCCTGTAAGATTTTGACTTCACTTAATCTGTACCAGTAATTTTTTTTTTTTTACTTATATGTAACTGAACTTTTTCCAAAGACAGCTAGATTATACAGCATAGCATTATAAATAGTTGCATGTCACAGGATCCAATACATACTCTTTCCTGCAAAGTCCTATTAATCTATTTAATCTGAGAATTTTTTTTATTTATATAAGTAAAGCTGAAGAATGCAACAAATCCAGAAAAAAAATTTGATTTTCACTGAAACTATACGCTTATGTCCTCTTAAGTTTATAATGGATCATGGAAGTGTTGTAAGGTAAATTTTTTCTTAGTGCACGTTCGCTGCTGAGAAATGCAAGCATTAGTACAATAGTTAGATTCAAAATGCAGAGGACAAAGTTCTGCTGAACTGAGCCTAGGAATCATGATATTGAATCCGGCATAGTTAGTTGTCATAATAAATAACAAGAAGAGAAGAAAAAAATCAACCTTTGATTAAATCAAGTAGTATTTATTGCTGTATAATCATAGCACATTTTGACAAACATGCTGGGTCATTGTTGGGCATTTTTTGACAAGTGACTACTTCTGCAAGAGTAATTCTAATTTTCTCTTAGCATTCTTGATTTAGGTAACATGACAAGTTTGGATCAGCAGTGTCCTATGTCAGTTTTTATCCAGACAAGTTCTGTCCCTGTCAAGTCCTTGGCTGTGAAAGCTATGTAACCTTCAGGAAACTGTCCCTTTTGTCACACTAGCATTTTACATAAGTCCTTTAAGTCACACAATCGTAGAATGGCCTGGGTCAGAAGGGACCTTCAAGATCATCTAGGTCCAACCCCACCATCATGGGCAGGGAGATCTTCCACCATACCAGATTACTCAAAGCCCCATCCAATTTTATCTTGAATATTTCCAGGCATGAGGCATTTGGAACTTCCCTGGGCAACCTGTGCCAGTGTCTCACCACCTTCATAGTAAATTTCCTCCTAATAGGTAAATCTACCCTCTTTCAGGGTGAAGTCATTACTCTTTGTCCCATTGTTACATCCCCTTGGGAAAAGTCCCTCCACAGCTCTCTTGTAAGCCCCTTTCAGTTTCCCCAGAGCCTTCTCTTGGCCAGACTAAACAACCCCAACTCTCTCAGCCCGTCTTCATAAGGGAGGTGCCACAAACTTCTGATCGTCTTTGTGGCATTCCTTTGGACTCGCTCCATCATGTCCGTGTCCTTCCCCAGAGCTGGATGCAGCACTCCAGGTGGGTCTCACAAGAGCAGAGTAGAGGGGCAGAATCCCTTCCCTCATCCTCACCCTGCTGGCCCCACTGCTTTGGATGCAGCCCAGGATATGTTTGGCTTTTGGGCCTGGGAGTGCACATTACTGTGTCATGTCCAGTCTCTCATCCACCAGCACTCCCAAGTCTTTCTCAGCAGGGCTGCTCCTAATCCATTCTCTGCTCAGCCTGTATTTTTGCTTGGGATTACCCTGACCCAGGTGCAGGACCTTGCCCTTGGCCTTGTTGAACTTCATGAGGTGTGCTCAGGCTCACCTCTCAAGCCTGCCCAGGTTCTTCTGGATGGAATCCCTTCCCTCCAGCATGTCAGCCACACCACACCACAGCTGGGTGTCATCTTGCTGAAGGTGCACTTGATCCCACTGTCCATGAGATTGTCAAACAGCACTAGAGTCAATGGAGTTCTTAATAGAGTTGAACTACATAAAATGTGAATTAGGATGTTGAGACCTTGCTAAAATGTCTTGTCCCTTCCACCTCCACCATCTTGTGGTGGTGGGTAGAGACAGTCCCCAGTACACTTGGTATTTGATGTTCCAGGGATCACGTTGCAGAGATCAGTTAGCAGAGCAGGATGCAATTTGAAAGCAGCTCGTAAGTGCAGAATGCTGCCTCTGAACTTAAAAAAAAAAAAAATCCATCCAGAAGGCTTCCCGGCCTGGTTGTGGGGGTCAGTCAACACAGATAGACCTGACCTAGTAATTCTGCATAGTTTTCCTGTGAACCATAAAGACTCAGGAACATGGAGCTCTACTAGCTTAGGAATATCTGTGCTGTGATTCATGGTACTGTGTGAATATACCCACAGAGAGACTCGTGCTGGTATCTCTTGCTCTGGATTTGTGTTGTTATGACTTCACTCATTTAATAGGATTTCATAAGCTTTTCACAAAATGGGTCAGGTCAGAATCTGTCCCACCTTTTCTAGGTTTTCTGAAGATGGTGATTAGACAGCTTAATTGAAGGATGTTTGCAGCACCCAAAGGGTCAAACTCCATTACTAAACTCTTGCAGTCATCTTTTATTTTAATTAATCCAAGTTCTAGCCTGAAACAATTATCCATAAGCCATGCCCAATGCTTTAGACCTTTCCCCCAGTCACCTGACATCAATTTGCTCTTGTAATGAAGTTTCTGGTTTTGTGATCCATGTATTAGGTGTGCAAGATTGATCAAAGGCTTTATCCACAGATACCTTTTATATTTAGTAAGTTCACCACTAAGTAGCAAATGTACACTAAGATCAAATTTGCCTTTGGGCCTATGTGTGACACCACTATGAGAAAAGCAGAATTTCTCTCCTAGAATCTGCATGTTTGGATAATAGCAGTCAATTATTCAACAATAGAATGGGACACATGTAAATAAAGAACAGTTTAATATTTATGAAATGCCTGTTTTGTATAAGCAGAGATGATCTTTTTAAAAAAAAATATATATAATACAGAAATTAGGTGTTTATCAGTAAAGCTATTTTTCTGCTTTTGTATTTTACCAGACCAAAATATCATTAAAGGTGCTTGCAGGCAAAATCTTTTTTTAATTATTATTTGTTTCTATAAAATCATATCAAAACTCATGTGTTCTACAAGCCAAATATTTAGCCCAGTGAACAACTTGATCACTGCTTTGAACAATGTCTGATTAAAACTTGGTGAAATATTTAGGTTGATGGGGATAATCAGACTACTGTTTTTGTAACAATATATAAAATTATAGTGCAAAATGATGATAACAAAGAAAAGGACAAAGCAAACACTGAAAAGTTGGACAAGCATGAGTAAGATTCATGAGTCAGATACCAAAGTTCTCTTCCTGGGGAAAAAAAAAATCCCAATGTTTTCAGTAAGGCATGCTGGATTTGTCCCATTCTTAAGAAATTGGATTTTTTACAATTCAGTGAACAATAAATACATTTGTCACAGCATGCTTTTTTCTTTTTTTTAATTATGGCTTCAAGGTTTCAGATTTCAGCAAAATGTTTTGGAAGCTTATTAGCATTTTTCCTTTTACTTAACAAGTGGTCTTGTTTATACTAACCTGAATAAGTGCCTCGTTCCCAGTGATGTGCACAAATATTTTAATATTTATCTATCCAGGCAATAAACTGAGTATATATATATATATATATATATATATATATTTAATCTATTTCCAGATTATGTATTCAATCCTCTTTTCCCTGGAGATGCTTATTCTGCTAGTAATAATATCATTTGTTTAATCATATATACAATAATTACTGTGTTAAAATTTGTTATCAAGCTGTTGTATTTATTTGGAACAACTTTTTGCTGATGTCTACAGCTGTAATATTTGGCATTTGTATCAGGAAAAAATAAAACTACTTTTGTTTTATTACTGATCTAAAGTTTGTATATAATTATCATGCTCTGGGGAGAGATCAGTAATGCAGTGTTACGAAAAACTTAATTTGTCACATCAGTGGAACACAAAGTTCCTGTGTTTGCCATAAATCTCACTGCTTTGTTCCTCAATTCATTGTTTTCTGGTCCAGAAGGGTTCAGCACAGGGGTTGTTATTTAATCTTTGTGGTTGCACTCATGGCTCAGAGAGGGATTTCTCTTTCAATTCCAGAACATCAGAAATCTCTAGATACTTGCAAGTCCTTTGTAGGCTGGATTGCCATGTTCCTGTGTGCAGGCTTTATTTTACTCATCTCACTGACAAGAGAAAGTGACTCTGCAGGGAGCAGTTCCCTTATTCCTGTAGGACCAGCGTTGCTTCTTGTGCCAGGTCATCAGATTTTTTTTGTAAGCGCTGACCTCTGACTTCTGTGTGAATTTAAGCAATCACTTACCTCCTTCACTGTCAGAAAGGCCATATTTCATGGCTAGTTACATGAGTGACACAATATACTTATCAATTTACCTTGCAATAAGGAAGGACAAGCCTGCAGGCAGTGATTCCTGGTTTGCTACATGTATTCCCTTCTGCTACCTGAACTTGCTTATGTGGATCATGCTCAGCAGTTACTTAGTCTGAGGTGAGAAGCCCTGTGTCGTATCTGTGAGCTCTGGGTGGTGGTTTCTGCCAGGGATAATCAGACTGAAAGAGTTTCTGTCCTGCTCCAATATAAATAGCTACATATGATGTAAATGAATAAAGAGTCTGGTCTCGGAAGTATGGCATTATCAATCAATCAAAGGGCATTAATTCCCACTCCAAGATCATCCACAGCAACCAAGTCATGTCCACACACATCCATGATCGCACTCATTTTAGCACTTAGGGGAAGAATTTTGGTACTCCTGAGGTGTTCAAGCATGTCTCATCAGGTCCTGGATGGCTTTCATTTCAAAGCCCAAGCATAGTCCCATTTCAGCATCTCTATGAGTCAGGGGTTTTTTAGTGTATCCTCACTGTCTTTTGAAAGAATGACTTATCTCTTGCCCTGAAAGAATTCAGCTCGTCCCGTGGAGAGCTTTAGCTTTGAAAGCCGCTCAGTAAATTACACTTGAGGTTGCCTGTTTGCATTTGGGGGGTTTATTATTTACCTCAAGAGGTAATTAGTTCAGAATTTACCTTGCATCACTTTGCTTTGGTAAGTAACCACTGACTTCCACTGAAACTGAAGCAGACAACTGGATGATTCTTAAATGATACATCCTGTTTCGTTTCCCAGCCAATACTCCAGCATGTGCTGGATTCCTCTTATCCCCTGTTACCCGCAATTTCATAATCCAAGTTTTCCTGAGTGTAAGTTTACATGTAGAGCATAAATTTGTAGCTGTCCAAGTAAAAGTGCTCAAGTCAAACCACTGCAACCAGAAGATTACGTGTAACAATTGTCATCTTGAGTGTGGTTTTGACCACTTTTGTAGCAAAACTTCTTACTCAGCATGGAAGGCAAGAGGAGGCAGTCTGGGTAAGTGTGTGTTGTACCTCCTCTTTGATAATGTATTACTTTCAACTTTTCTCCTACTTTCATTCCCTCCTCCCCCCCACAACATAAAAAGCATACAATGGAACTAAATGACACAGCAAATGACAAACAGGATGATAAAAGGTAAGGAATCTCCTTCACTATGAGGAGATATTAAATAGATAAAACTCTCTTCTACTCTTCAGTCTTGGAGAGAATTACCCAGGGCACAGTATGATAGGGGTACATTAAATCCTGAATGTTAGAGAGACTGTGAGTAGAGAGCAGTGATTCACTGTTTCTTGTAGTATTTTAGAGAGGTTCCACACAATAAAATTTGCTGGCTACAAGAAAGAAAGTAGTAATTTCCTAACCATACAACCTAAAATTCAACTTGCAAGACTCATTACTGAAGGATGACATGCATACCATACAAAAACAAAAAAATAAGGGAAATTCATGGAAGAAAAGTCAATTCCAATCAGCTGTTTTATATCAACAGCTGGTTCAGAACTGGATTAGGAAAAGTCAGTAGGAGTCAGGAGAAGGATCAAGCTATTCATCTCTTTCCTTTCTGTTCCCTACAACTCCACTCCTGGGCACCGCCAGAGGCAGACAAACCGACCCAGAAGAGCCACTCTAAGGCCCTAACAGTTGTACAAAGGGCCACCAGCCCCAGACTTGGAACTGGTATATTAAAGTACAAATACCATAATGTGCTTTACTGATTTTTTTTTCTTGGAGTAAAAGAGGAATGAAAGTTTTCATTCTTCAGCACCCTAGGTCTCTAACAGCTGATTTACCTGCACCTGATATCTGCCTAAACCTCCTGCTGAGGACTGCTTGAAATGGTAGCAGGATCCAATAGCCTTTTCTTGGTGCATATCATGTGAAGGCATATGATCTGGGCAGAATGAGGTAAAGAATCTGGAGTGAGGTACTTGGGGGCGAAGGTAAAAGGTACTGTTGATGATTTTATTTACCTTAAAAACATGCTCCATTTATTATCTGCTGTTTGTACCAAAAGGTTAAAATAATATTTCTTGGGCTCTCAAGTGTCTCTTTCACTGATGTATTTTTTTCTTATGTTTCTAATGGCATCAGAATGGTTGTGGCAAGAAAATAAATACCTAATTCTTTAAAAGTAATAGCTCATTGGAATGTGGCTGGGCTCTGCTTCCATTTCTTTGCAAGACGTCTGGATTTCAGTGCAGCAAGCTGCACTCTGCCCCACAGGGACTGGTCTCCAGTATTGTCAAGCCTGTGAAACCAAGGGAGGAGTACGATCTGGCTAATTGTTCAGAATAAAAAAAAGCTTCTGTCTTTGGGGACAAAATTATGTTGGTATATCAGGAGGTTGGCCTCATAGGTGTCATCCAATGCCCACACCTCATGACACAGCTGTGCCACAGACCACCTCATCAGTGGTGTGCCTTCCACAGTCTTCTGGAGACGGGATTCCTGGCCTCCTGTTGTAAGATTTTGAAACACTCTCTCCCAGTAGGAGGAAAGGAAAGATTTGGATCCACTCTCCAAGAGCTGGAGAGAATTGTAATGGCTTTATGGACATCAGCACCTGCCCATGCATCACACACTCAGCATCTTTCATCTGCCCAGGATTTAGCAAAGGTGCCACATGATTAAGGTGCCCTTAATATCCCAGGCAATGCATCAGAGTGTGCAGTAATGCATCAGAGTGTGCAGTACAGCACAGGGACTCTGAGGGATCCTTTGCACCCCAGGAGACTTCTTCCATCATAGATTGTAATGTCAAACAGAACACTGCCATGCTGCACAGGACATGTGCTTGTGTTTGTCACATCTTCCAGGATATCAGTAGCAAAAGGCTTAGCAGATCATGTTCACTTCACCTAAACTCCTCTCAGATCCTAACTCAGGTGAACTTTAGTGGCAAAAAAAACTCTTCACGAACAGTATCATGTTGGTCACAGTCACCTATGATTTTCTGAACACAAGTGTGACAGAGAAGTGCAATTCTTACTGCTGATTAAGGGGTCTACATGCTGTGCTTGGTTATGGGAAAAGCTTGATTTGTCAGCGGTGATTCCCAACACAGCACACTGTGCACTGAGACCTAACCCAGCTGCAGGAAGTAACCCAGAGGGGTGCATGCCTGAAGCTGTTTTGTCGCTAACTTAATTGTTATTAACCTGGCTGGCACCTCAAAGAAGATGAGTATCAGAGGCAGAACCAACTTCTTGCTTGTATGTAGCCAGGCTACATGTGAGCTGTTCAATACCTGCTTTCTCTAGCAGAGAGCTTTTTCTTGGACTAGTTGGGTATTTAGACACATTTTCTGAGAAGTTTCCATTCTGTTATCTGACATTAGACTGCAAATGTTTGTATGCACACCTCCTGCAACAGCTGGGGCGCTCATTTATTATTCGTTCCTCAGCTGTGATGTTTCTCTACCCTGCAACCCTACCCTCAGAACAGGACCACCCATAAGAACTTCTGTCCAAGCTATTTGACTTGGTACATTGCTGCCTGGATTTTCCTTTCCTATTTGGCTCTCAAAATGAAAGTGCCAGGGAAATATTTCACCCCCAGGAAACTTCAGTTTCCTCAGGAACTGCATTTGTCATCCGTAACATCACTTTGAATGGTAAATGTGAGGCCAACAATTCAAAAAAATTCTTGCAGCATTTTGGCATTGTCTCTAGTTCACATCTGGGACTATCAGCTGTGGTAATGTGCATTTCCCCAGTCTTCTCAAGAAATGCTGGGGAGTTCTATTCTCTAGAAAAATGTTTGCTTTCAAAGCATGATTGCAACATCTGTACATGTGCACACAAACACATACAGACACACAATATGTTGCTATTAATATATAAATTTTATATCCATTTTATCATGTGTTTACATACATGTACAACACAGTAGTGTCTGTGCATTTTACATAGTATGTAATAGATACTGATATAGGTAAATTGTAGATTTTTTATGAGTATATCTATATTTCTGTATTATATAATACCAACATTTTTATTTATCTCTAATTCCTTAGATAAGATCACAAGGATGAAGTGTTAGAAGGTGGGAAGCAGAATTCAGGGTGTATTTGCCTGGAAGGAATCACAGCAGCCAGACCCACAGTCAAAACCTGAGAATGCACCTCCCAGAGCCTTGGGGTCAGGGAGACTGATTTGATACACTCTCCTGGAGTCCAAAATAAGCAAACAGGTGGCATTCTGGACTGTGTCCCTGTTGGGGACCAGCAGCTGTAGCAGGGACCAGCAGCTGCAGTCTGTACCCCCAGCTATTGAGCTTATCGGTCCTGGTCTGCTGCAGGATGCCAAGGAGAAGCACAACCATTCCTTCAAAATACCTCATGTTTGGAGATCAGCAAGTAAATGTATTGGTAAAAGCAGAAGTTAAACAACAGAAGTTTTCCATGCTTCCTCTATTTATTTCATGTCAAGGTGCTGCAGCACCAGAATTTCCGCATCCCAAGAACCTGCAGTATGGGGCAGGAAACCTATGAGGTGTGGCAGCAGCTTCTCCTTGTGCCCCTCTGCTGAGCTGTGGGCTCTGGGCTCCCCTTCTGCAACTGCTGTGAGCTGCTTTTGGTCCCTCATTAGCAGAGTGGCCTGGAAGAGCTCCCAAAGAGGGGGAATTCAGCAGGCTCCCTCAGTGAGCATGTGTCTCCAGTGGCCCATGGCAGGGGATGCTGCCAGCCTCTGGGCCACCTGAGACCTCTCTCCCTGGTTCCCAGACCTTCTAAGAGAGTATTTTTCATCTGGTGAAGGTATGAAGTTAAAAGCAAATGAACTGCCCAGGAAATGAGGGTGTTTGGCTGCTAAACAAAGAAGGGCTGTCTGCTGTCAGACGCTGTCCAAGATTTCTCAAAGGGGCAACAAAAGTGCTGCTTTATTCCCACGGGATGTGAGCCTTAGCTCCCCTGTGGCTGCTGGCACCCCCGGCTGGGGCAGGAGTGGTCACTTTGGTCCTGCTCAGACCAGCCCTCACCACCCCTCTGGAGCAGTGTAATTCTCCTTAAACAAGCTGTGGCAACTAGTCGTGGAAGAAAGTGAAAGGAGAGCTCAAGAGGAGGAGCTTCATCCCCGGTGAGTCCCCAAAACTGGCTGCAAACGGGGCTTTTTCTGCTGCTGCCACTCAGGGCATGGGGAACCTGTTGCTTCTCAGAGAGTGGTGGGTCAGAAAAGAGAGTTAAGTCTATGCTTTAAAGAAAAGTAGGCAGGCCAAAAGGGTGCTTCTACAGACTAAAAGGCATCTGCTGGTGGTAAGAGTTGCACAAAGCCTGATTAAATATTCAGAAAGGTCTTAATTTAATGACCTGAGAACACACAATTCTGTAATTTCTAATTTATTCCTTTTGGGTTTTTGCTTCATAATTTTTTGGCAAATGTAAATGAATTTTTGTTTTTGCTTGGTACTATCTCCCATGTATCTGCACTTTAAAGGGAAACTGTCAGGGCTACTTTTATCCTCCTTATATGGTTCTTGATTAACTGGTGAATTTTTTCACAAAAAAAAAAAAAAAACCAAAAAAGCCAAACAAAAAACCCAAACAAATAAAAGAACAACCCAGAAAAAAATTGCACACCTGCATTTTGCAATTTTTAAAAATTATTACAGTAGTGAACTGACCAGGTATTTTCCAAAGTCTAGTAAAATCAGCCCTTATGGTACCAGTGAATCACACTACTAAAATGAGGAACAGAATAGCCTTCAGTATTAATACAGTCATTAACAGCAGAGAATTATCAAATTGGGTGTGGTCTGGGTTTAGCTGTCTTCTTTCTCCTGTATCCTTTTCCCCTTTACTGTAGCTCCTTCTTTCCTTTACTGCACTTACTTGCTGGACAAAAATGTTGATAACATGCCACCTTCTGTTCTTCTCAGCTATTGCGCAGCCCAAAGAAAATTCATAACCCCTGGAAACTTGTGTAAAACGTGCCTATCTGTGCACAGATGCAGGCACATGCACATCCATGTAAACCTACATATGCACATATCTCTGAAATCCCTCTGAACTAATTAAATATCTTTACTCACAGGCTTTTATTTAGTTACAAGGTTTGCACTCCAGCTGTTACAATACATGTGTTCACCAAAGGGTTTTCAAGGAGACCAGAAATTAGGCCAGTTCTGTACACTCTCACTGAAAAGTAAAGGGGGATGAGGAAGGTAAGACTTCATCCAATCGCTTTAATGACTGCAGTGAATGAAGATCTTTATCTGCTTTTTTAAATTCTTAATTGTATCTCATTTACCTCCAGGTATACACCCACATGTACATATTTCCCTTCAGAGCTGCTCTGGGAAAATCTCCCTTATCTCATTTCACTGATGCAGGAATGCTGAAGAGCTTCTGCTAGGGTACCCTGGGTATCATCACTTGCACACCACAACAAAAAAACAGTGGTGTGGGAGGATGGAAACACAGCTCCAGCCCCACAGTTCTGCTTTTGTTCTTCTTGACTTTCAACACAAATTCTTGTATGGCTGATTATTCCTTTTCCCAAAAAACACTCAAAAAACCCACAAAAAAACACCACAAGGGAATTTCTTATGCCACAACTCTTCCACAAGTTTATCCCATTCACTTAGTCATCTTTTTTTTTCAAATATATCTCAGCATTATGGGTATGAGCAGATTATTCCTCTGCACAGATTTTTCTGCCCATGTTTCCTCTATTGCCATTTAAGGAGTCTCCATAACTAAAGATAAACTTGGACTTTGGCAAGGCCAGGCTGACTGTCCAGATTCCAAGGTATGAGAAATGCTTTATTTTCTTTTCTCTAATCACTAAGGGGTATGCTTCTAGCAGCTAGGGCTGTGTTCTGAGGTCCTAGATTGTTTTCACTCTGGACTCTGTAGTGGAAAAGCAGGAGATAATTCCATTTTAGGGGACAGAGGTGAAGAGCAGACGCTGTGGGTGAGGGCAAGGGAATGCACACAGCCACATAAATGGTGTTTGTGGGCCACCTTTGCAGGCAGATGGGGAGGTAGTCAGAATACCTCTCCCAAGGCTGCAGAAAAGGGAGGAATATTTTTTGCTTTATCTGAATTTGTATGAGGACTGTTTTCCTAAGTGCGTAGCTGCATTCTTCTGTATCTACCTTATACCTATTTTCTTGCTTTTATGTGGTGTTGCACTGCTCCATGTAGTGGATCCTGCCTGTCTGACTCCTTAGAGAGGGCACTTTCAGATATCTCAGTTACAGATAGGGTTCTTTATTCTTTAAGAGCATGGTAAATATAATTAACACCGTCTTTACTTCTACTGTAACTCCTACACCAGAAGGGCTATCTGCAGACTGTAAAGAGGAATAAGCAGTAAAATAAATATCCCCAGAAAGGTTTTTTTTTCTGTTTTCTTAACCTCAGAGATATATGTTATGACAGAGAAGCCAAAGACCCTCTCTGCCTATTCTTTTTTGCCAGAAAGGTGTTAACATTCCTAAACAGCTGGTCTTTTATCACAATATCTTAAGGCACTTTAATTCCTATTAGAAATGAAGTTAGTCCTCTGACGGCTGTGAAATAGGGGCATCTTAAAGATGGTTTAAAGTAATCTTTTATCCTCCCTTCTAATTATGAGTGGAATTTAGCTGTAACAGAGAATAGAGGCCTCATGTTTTCAAGACATCTGTTTTCCCAGATAAGCTCTTGACTCTCAGGGAGTGGGAAGAGTGTGTTGCAGTAAATCAGAAACTCCATTAGGCATGCAGTGGGGTCAAACTTCTGAGTGCACTAATCACCCCAGAAAGGACTCAAATGAGATGAGCCCTGTATTTGGCAGTAAACTGTGCTGGTCAGCACAAACCTTTTCATCTTGCCTTGCACAGTCTAATGCCATGAAGCTGATGCACCTGGGCAGAGCAAGCTGTTCCTGACTGGACCTGAACTGTGCTGCCAACTGAGAGCACTGACCTTACAAAAAATTACCCTGAAAATTTGATTTGAGCAGCACTGCTTTTGCTGCTTCATTTCTTTGCAAAATGATAGATCATTTTGCAAAGCTGGATAAAAACTTGGACTTGTATCTAGACAAGGTGGTTTTGGAGACAGGTGAGTAAAGGTTGTGATGCCAAGAGGTGGGCAACTCTCAGTATTCCAAAGTGAATCTCACCAGAGGTGTCTCAAAAGATAACATTTGATTCTGAACAGCCAGTAGGTTCCCTGGGATTGTTTGGGGAGTATTATTCTATTTTCTTTTTTTTTTTTTACATACAAGTGTTTAAGTACACCTTGGAACGAACCAGGGTGGAAACCCTCCTTTCAGTAATTCTAATTGCTTTTCAAAACCCACTTAGCTGTGTTGACTGTCACAGGGCTCGGGCCCACAGCTCATGTACGAGCATACTGTGCTGTGGAGAACCACCTGAGGATGTGGTAATGCGGAGCTGACTCCCCGTTACTCCACGTACCAGTCTGGGAGGTGGAAACCGGGGGTCTCAGAAAGCAGGGCTGGCAACTGCACAGTCCTTCACGAAAGCTGCTACGTGGTGCAGAGCACAGCTGCCACTGGATGGCACCAGGACTCCGTACATGTGTGCAGGCTCCTCTCCAGCCTCCCTGAGCCATCCCATCCATCACTGGGATAAGGGATGCTTTGCAAACAGGCACAGCAAGACTCTGGAAGCGAGATGATGGGGGGAAAATACAGATGTGAAAGCTGTGCATGATGCTGTCACGGTTAATATTTTTAAAGGAGCAAATGATCTTTTATGATGTGTATCCAAGATGGGAATATTCTGCAGAGTACTTTATGTTCCTATCCATACAAGTTGCTATTTCCAAATAATCACATAGAGAATAATCACAGGTGTGGAATACACTTCTATAACCATAGGATAGAGGGAAAAGCTTTTTATTTTTTTTAACTCTGTTGTTACAAATCTTCCTTCTTGCCGCTTCAGGCTACAGTAACAGCAGTATATAAATGCTGTAGGCTGTGCAGATGGTGTCTGCAAGATTCCATGTCCTGAAGTATATTGACATCCCACATGTGAGTCAGGTCAGAAGCATTAAATCTGCCACTGTGAGTCAACACTTTTTGATCCCTCAGTGGAGAATGCATGCAGCAAACTTATGGCAGATATTTATAGAATAATGTACAAGTTAATACTCTTCTCCACAGCCACTGGAGCTGGGCTTGCTGCCTAAATGTACATCTGCAGCATACTTACTGAAGCCAAGAAGCTTTACAGAAGTCATCAAAGAAGAGGGAGCTGTTTGGAAATTTAGGGATCCATTACATTATGTTGTAATGCTTAACAATCTCTGATGATTGTGTCTTTATTTATTTATCACTACTCAGGCAGAAGTGTAAAAGCCTGTGAAATAGGAGGCAGCCCCAGATATAAATAAACTGCTGGTGGTGAGGCTGTGCAGATTTTTGCCTTCTTCTTTTGTATATTCTCTGTATTTTTTTCACACGTGTATTTGTAGCTTATTATATTAGTGTCTAGTTTTCCCAGTAGTTTTCCATGCCCTTTTCCTAGGCAGAAAGACAAAACACATTCCAAGGGCACCCATCCTATCTTGGTTCTCCCAAGAGCCAAGGCTGAAAACCAGCTCTTCGAGACACATTTTCATCAAACAAGTACAGCTAGTACCAAGAGAGCGGGGCTCCAGAAAAGAAGGGAGAATTGATGAAAAAGGCATCACTGCTGGCAGCAAGGAATGAGAAAAGCCTGGAAGGCAGAACACTGCAGCCCCAGGCTGAGCTGCTTGGTAAGGGCCAGCCTTGGCAGCCCCAAGCTGTGTGTAACCTTGAGGAGAAACCAGCTTCCCCATTTAGGTGACAGAGGCCAGTGGGCTCCAGTGCAGGACTGGATGGTGTCCAAGCCCAGGAGCAGCATAAACAGCCAGGGAATTAGATCACAGATCTGGTCTTCTACCTGAGTCATAGAGTACCACAGGCACTGGCCCTTTCAAAGCTGTCCTTTATTTCTTCACTGATCCAGAAACAGACCCCACAGTCACACCCAGTGCGGGGAGAAGAAGTAAAGCTAAGAGAGATGCCCAGATGTGGATGGCACCAGCTGCCAAACCTCTCTGTTCCACCACCCTAAAGAGGGGAGAGCAGAGGTACAGCCCTAGCCTTGCTTTTCCAGCAGGGCTGCAGGCTGCACTGCTGTCAGAGGCAGCAGTAGGATCCTGCTGGGACCACAGCCTGAAGCAGAATGGTGCAGATATATTTTTGGACCACATCCTGGTGTGACTGAAAATTCATCTTCCTCATTACTTTCCTTCAGAGGTCAGGTAAAAATCAAGGATGAAGAGCCTGGAAATGTATCCCAGTACGTAAAAATATGTATGTGTGTTTTAACCCCATGCAACTACTAAGCACCAGACAACTGCTCACTCATTGCCCTTGCATCAGGATAGGGAGAGAATTGTAAGAGTAAAAATGGGAGAGTGGGAACACAAAGGTCATCATTCAAAATGTCCCTGGTTTTCTCCCTTCTTCCTTCAGCTTTATATGCTGGGCATGACACCATATGGTATGGTCTGGAATATCTCTCTGGTCAGCTGGAGTCAGCCGTCCTGGCTGTGTCCCCTCACAGCTCCTGGCTCACCCACAGCCTGCTGGGAGAGAACAAGAAAAGGCCTTGGTTCTATGTCAGCAGTGCTCAGCAGTAACAAAAACATCCACATTATCACCACTGCTGTCAGGTCAAGTCCAAAACACAGCCCCACACCAGCGGCTCTGAAAAAATTAACTCTACCCCAGCCAAAACCAGCACAAAGCGGCGAGCGAGGTAGTCACATATTAGCAAGAGCAGATCCTTGTGCCATCCAAGATGCGTTGATTAAATGTATTAAAATATCCTTTTTGTTCACTTTTTTTTTTTAATAGCTTCAACTTTTTTTTTTCTGTGGGTACAATGTAAAGTCAACTGTATAATCTGGGCAGGGTATGTCTGACCCAAGTACCACCAGCAAGGCTTTGTGGACATCCAGTTAGCTCCCTTTTGAAGGTATCAAAATTACCCTCTGCATCTAAGCCACTGCGAGGGCAGCAGAGCTGCCTTCCTTTGCATTATTTTGCTGGAGGTGGTGTTCTGTAAAACTGGGTTTGTGAGGGAAGATTCCTCCTATGATTGCTGCATCCAGGCAGGGTATAGTACCTGTACCTCACAGGACAAAAAGGCACATTGTTCATCCAAAGAGCTAATTAAAAAGCTGAGTGTCACAAAGGGCCAGAGATCCATGGCTAAATTTCTGAGAAAGAAGAGATCAGCATACATGACCTGAACAACTGTCCCACTGAGCTGCTAAAAAAGTAATCCAGACTTTTCCCCTCTCCACCAGGATAGCAGATACCAGGCCTGCCACATGGGGAGGTGCTGCAGCTCCTGACACTGAAACTGCTGTCACTGAGCAGCTTCTCCTTTACAATGAAAACAAAATTCTCCTGACCCTTATATCCTGTCCCCTTTCCTCCTTTCTCTTTGTATTTCATCCTTGAACATTAAAACCAAGGGATCAAAAAAGTAGGGCAGCTTCCCATCTGTCAGTGGAGCTGACTTAAACTTGCTTGGGTGTGATGGAAGTGGGAGCTGAGCCTTCTCCCATCTTGAGGGAGATGCTTTCTCCCTTCTGGTGTCCCATGTTCCTCTGAGTTACTGGGTGAAGAGGATATTTTAGATTTAATTTGCAGATCAGAAATGGGCAGGCTGCCAGCGGCAGGTGGGCACAAGGCTAGCTGTGGTTGTACATGGTATGGGATTTATTTTCTCCTTTGCTGTACCTGTAAAATGTTTTCTGGAAAAATTGTGCAATCATCTGCAACCTTTGAGTGTCTCCATGCATCAAGTCAGGAAATCCTAGGAATGAAGGTCATTTATAAATTACTTCTCTAAAATTTTCCTGCAAAACACTGGCTTTACTTAATTTCACAGTATCCCTCCGAATCCACAGAACTGGATATGTAACCTTTGTTTTTACTCTTCTCAGATACTTAAATTTTTTTGCTTTTCCATTAATATGCTCAAGATGCCTTTTGCTTCTTTAGACTTATTCTTACCTTATGCTCCCTTGAAAAGGAGAAGAAAAGAATTCCCTAGAGAGACAATTGTCCTTGTTACAGTCCAGAGGAATGGAGAATTTGGGAAAGATCGAATTATTTGAAATACATTAATTTTTCTATGTAATGTGTATTTGTTACAGTCAGTAACAAGAAATAATTGGGGTTACTTTGGGGTTTATCATGAAATTGAAAGAAAAAAAAAGAAGAAAACCACAAAGAATGGATTTGAGAACAAACCTCTAGGCAGGCTATCAGGATGTTTGAGTACAAGGGCAGTACTCCAAATATTCTGTATTATTTAGGCCAAGTTATTTTATTCCTCATTTCCACCAACTCTGTTCTTTCACCTGGGGTGAGACAGTCACTTGCATGCTCAATTATCTCCTCTCCTCCTGACCAGTTCAATGACTTCTTAAAGGTGCCAAAAGCACTGAGATCCTGAAAAACATGGTTTACCAAGAAAACAGGATGCATTATTACAATATGGTGAAATATTATGTCAGTGGTGTTACACAACTATTGCTTGAAATAAAATAATCCCTCATAGATCACTTTTGCAAGATAAGAATTTTACAGAAGCAGTGCTGGTTTTGTGTGGCTTTTTTCAAAAATCCTTATTTTTCTTTTTTCAACACAACATTCATAAAATCACAGAATTTAGAGAATGAGAGACAAGGGAGGAAGAAACCCATGAGAAAAACCTAAGACCTAATCCCCCGGAAATGCAGACTCCTCACTGAGAGCAGAAAATGACAGGGAAACACTGGTTTTCCTTCTCTAAATATATTATTTTTTTCAGTAGATACACTTAGGAACATTAAATACAGAACTTTTAAATAATTTTAATGGCAAAAGCAGCTACAGCCTTTTCATTTCATTACCTCCATTATGGTAAGAAAAAAAGTATGATTTTAATTTACAATTCCAATTTGTATTGACACTGAAGAGAAGCTATCCTGCTGTTAAGAGGAACTTTTCCAATTAGACCCACACTTCATGGTCTGCTGTTGAAAAAAGGATTTCAAAATCGAATTTTCTGAAATGTCAGAAGTGAAATATTGCCTTTTGTGTTTGTCACAAGTCCCTGTAACTCGGCAGAGAGGATGTCACTGCAGTGCTCATTCGTGAGATGGGTTTTGTGAAGCTGCCCTTTGTATCCCTCTGCCAGGCAGAGGTGAAAGAGCGCAGGACGAAAGTGAAAGGAGAGTTTGGTCTCATTATTATTATTTAGGCTGATTAAGGGGGAAAAAGGCTTTAGGAAGCTCTTCATGCCAAAGAACAAAAACTGCTCCTAGTGCTCAAAACACTGTGAAATCCCACCAAGTTCAAACAAAGGTACTGAAAGGAGAGACAGCATATACTCAAAATAAATTCTGTCTCTCCAGGTTCAGGGTTCACACACACATCAATCCCAGGCTGTGCTTTCCACAGTCCATACTGGCCTGTGGGCCAGCTGAAGGATCAATAGGTGAAATGTGGCTGATGAGTAAATAGGAAAGGACTTTGCCTTTAGAGAAAGAATAGGCATAAAAGTTTCTTTAGAGGGAATTTTCTGTGTTCTCTCTCTCATGCAAGTGCTGGAGACCCTCAACCAAGATTGTTTTATTTTATTTAGTTTCATTTTGTTACATTTTAGTGTGGCTTTGGACTGGAATGTTTTACATTATACTACAAATCACAGTGTGAAGAATTTTTGATACTAGAAAACCAATTATTATTTAATACAAACCCAGAGACAGACCAATTAAGCATAAGGAATTTTAATTCTCATTATACAAGTGGTTATGTATATGCTTGCTCTTTTGTGTTTGCAAGATAGAGTGAGAAAAAAATCTATTTAATTGAAGTCACTGGTTTATATTTTGGTGACAAAAATAGCTCTATTGAGAGTCAGAATACCTTCTTAAATTCAGGTATAAAATAGTTATGCAGCATATTGCTATGGACAGCTGTTGTGTATTCACATATATATATTTATACTTCACTTAAGGAAGCAAAAGTGTACAAATCCTATTAAAGACAAGTGAAAGCAAAATAACAGCTTTTCTGAGGTTCCCTTTAGAAAGTGATCTGTGAAAATGTCTAGCTGTGAGTTCATACATGGTTGTTTGTATAGCTGTGCAAACAGACCTCAGTCCCTGACAAACAAGCCAGCCTGTAAAATGGAAATCCCATCTCCTCCCTTCTGATAAATATGGGCACAGAGCAAGATTTTGGTGTGACCTCACACTGCAGAGCTGCCTTTCCTGTGACTTCAGGAGTAGGAAATCCCTGCTGGTTGTGTTGCTGTCTTCTGGAAATTGTTGGCTTTTCAGCTGGGAGAACTCCCTTATGTCTTTCTCAAGGAATGGGCACTGACCTTGCAGATGTTATTCCTTTTCTTGTTCTTTGTCTGGAGAAAAGCAAAGGACTCACTCACAGTTGTTTCTTGTCCTGTTTTAGTGACTAGGATTGCTCAGTGATTGCATCAGCTCCAACCCTGGATGGCAGCAGTGCAAGATGGAGCAGCAGAATAGTCTCTGAAGAGGGCAGGAGACTTAGCATGCTCCACAGCCACTGCTGCTCTTGATTAACTCTCCCCATTATCTCTGCAAGAGTGAGAATCCTTATTTTACCAGCTGCGGGTTTAACAAGACTCTTCTGCTCCCTAGGGAGAGCACAAGCCCAGTTCTCAAAAGGACTTTTTCTTCCAGACGTCTTTGCCTTGAACACAGATCAGCTTTATGGTGGAAATATCTACTCTTCCTCATCATCTCTCTTGGTTTTGGGAGGCCAAAAGTCCTGAGGAAAATTATTCTGGCATGGAAATAAATCAGTTTTGTGAGTGCGTAACTGCAGAGGGAATTAGCAGGTGGGGAAGGAGGGCAGCAAGAAAATAACTTTGTTCTTAATGGTTCCCGAGTCTGAACTCCTATAAACATCTCTCAAAGAGCATGGATTTGACCCTGAGGATCCACGTGCATCTTTCCTCAAGTTTTTTCTCCCTTCTGACAGCTGAAGTGAGAGAGAAATCCAGAAGAAGTGGAGGAAACTGACTGTCTCTTGGGGAACAAAAAATGCCAACCCCCACCTCAAAAAAAAAAAAAAAAAAAAAAAAAAAAAAACCATGCATAGAGGAGGCAAAATGTAGCTTTTCCTGATGTGAGTTTGAAGCCAGCTACTGCTGCCCACCCTTTCTGTGACCACCAGTGGACAGAGAGTACTTTCTATCTCATTTTGTCTCAGAGGGAGTTATCACACCTGTAGCACACTAAGTGTAAAATAGTGAACTGGTTTGTAGTCAGCTTCTTCTCTTTCCCTACCTCCTTGTCTTGAAAAGCAAGGCAGGAGATGTCACTTAGGCAAGATGTGGGGTGAGGGTAAGGTCCCATGGCTGTGGGCAATGAACCTTTGCTGTAAGCATGAATTTACCTTTCAAATAAGGGAGTGCTGGTTTAAGGCATCCATTGCTAATAATTAAAGACACAGACTTAGCTGTGGTGTATTAAAGGGTGGTTCATCATCAGAGCCATGTGATCATTTCTGGGATTTGACCTGCCTGTAATTCAGATAGGCATGTTTCCATTTTCATGGGTCAACAAAACTGTGTTTGGGAGACAACAATACAGTAAAAGTTGGAAAAAATGAGACCGGATGATGGTTTCAGTTATTTCATTTACCTTTGATCAAAACTGGCTCTTGTACAAACAGTTATTCTTCAGACAGGCTTTTTTTTCCACCTGTTTATCAGTATCCTACTTTTTAAGATGTGCTTCATGCAGTCTGGAATGCCTTCAGCTGATGATTCATCTTACATGTTTATGGTAAGATGAGACTAATTACCCTCCTTAAAAAGCCCAGTGTCCTGGGCATAAAGGAAAATTTGGCTAAGTGGCTCAGATAAAGGCATCAGTTTCATTTTCAGTGAAGTTAAAGCAGATGAATGTCTCCAAGCACCACAGTCTGAGACTGATTTGTACAGGTAGATTTCCAGCACAGCTCCTTTGGTACTGTCTAAACCAGAAAGAACTTTCACCTTTGCTGGACCACAGAGATGCCTGGGGTTAAATAAAGGCATAGAGAAGGAACCTGTCACCTGCATTTGTCCCCATTTAGAAATACCCTACAGCCACTTGAAGCCACAGTGCCTTGTTTGATTGTGGGATGTCTTTGCATTATTTGTGAAAACTTCTCTCTGCACTTGACTTTTAGTTGCTATCATGTGAAAACATTGAAGCTGGGAAGAGAATGGATGAATAAAAAAAATATGAAATTGTGACTTTGGACTCAGAACGTTTCTCCCTAGGGTATTACTGTGTGCACCACCAGCATGTCCATCACTATTGCTTGCACAGTTTTGCAAGTTATTAATAAATAACCAAGATAGGCAACATCATTTGCTGTGATGTGCTGTCAGCCCATTTCCTACAGCCAGCACCTAGATTGATGGTGGCTCTTTGGTGCTTCTGTATTGCAGATGTTGTAGTTTTCCAATGGAAAGGCTGGTATTGTTGATGAGCTTCTGTTTGCTGTTGTCCAATACACAGCAAACACCATCGTAAGTATATTTTATTACAAATTCTTCAATCCTAACAAATCCCTTGAAAGTGGGGGTAGGAAATAGTCTCTCTTTCCAATAGAGAATCAAAAAAGCCAGGTTCTTGGACCACTGAAAGCTTTTGTAACCTTAAATAGGTAAGAAGTAAAAAGCTTAAATCTACCCTTTCAATGAAGAAATCTTCTCTCAGGAGCCAATAATTTAAAATGTACTACTAAAGCATGTTGTTCACTCTCTTATTGCTGTTTACTCATTTATTGTTTGTGACATTTATTGGATCGAAAATTCTTGAGGGAAAAATCTCTGTAATTGATTTATACATTGCAGAAAGCAAAGGTTTAACTTCTGGGAGACCTTCAGTATTCTCTATTTATCTTCTGTTTCAGTGGAGATTTACATATAAGCCAGGCGTTGTGCCACCTTTTGCTAGAGCCAACAGATTCCAAGTGAATGAAATTAAATAACAGCTTTATTGCCTGACTTCTATACCTCACCTTTCATTTTATGTATTTAAGAAAGAAGAGGGTTTTTTTTGGAAAAATAAAAACGTAGTTCAGTCAACCCATTCTGATAATAGAAAATCAATCACCTTTCATTTTAGAAAACTTCTAAGAATAATCATTTTCCAAAAGCACCTGTCTTGAGCTCAGAAATGTTCTTTGTCTATAAGACATCACAGGTGAAGAGACAGGACTTGGCTCTTCACACAGTTCTCTGATTTTTGTAAAATTGTTTTGTGTAAAATAGACTTGAAAAAAATGAGAGCAATGATAATGATCTACATTTTAAAGGTCATGAAATCAATTACTAAGGAGCACCACAGTAGTTAAGAATGAAGGAAAATAATAAAGAGGAACAAAAAAACCCAACCAATTTAGCCTCCAACTCAGCCCTTCCCAGGGATGTGTCTTACTTTCTGTGATCTCTCATTTCCAATATTTCACAGTGATATTGCAAGGAAGATCAGCTACTTGTAATCCCATACATATGGTTATATAGGGAATCTATACCTCCTGACATATTAAAGCATAAGCTGGCATAATGTGGGTGCTAGTAAATGAAGATACATAACTTTGCAGAATTAATTGTGTATTTTTGAATATGTATTCATTGTCTTTCAATGCATGGCCTCATTCTGTTTCAGAAATCTGTTTTTACAGAGCTTTCTCTGAGTTGCAGCAGGTTATAAATTGCCCTGGTAGTCCCTGTGACATATTGCAGGCTTTTTCTTGTCTATGTATAGTGATTGATGTTTTACAGGACTTAAATGGGAAAGTTCAGAATCTGGAGATCAGTCAGAGAAAATTATTTTCTCTTAACCTCTACTCTGACTAACAAGGGTGATGGATTAGGTGATCTCCACAAGTCCCACGCTCAGCTATTTTGTGAGACCCTGTTTTATTTTTAAAATTCATATTGTTTGGACATTCATGGAACATACTGGACAATCTGTTTATCTGTTATTTTAGATTTCTTATTACTGCCCCAAACGTGGTGCATTTGGGCACACATGAGACGATAACAGTTCAAGTCCACGGGGCACAGAGCCCTGTGCAAGTTACTGCATACTTCAAAGATGAGACGAAAAATCAGCTCATATCAGAGAAGATCTACTTTAACCTTAATCAAAATAATGGCTACCAAGAGATGAAAAAAATAACGGTGAGTCTGCCATCACAGTGATTTAATTTTTTTTTTAATTTGGTGATAAAAAGCTTGGAATAGGCTGGAACCGAGACAACACTGATCCTGAGAGGCACCGACAAAACCAATTCCAGTGACAGCAGCACCCAATTCACCCAACCAGCTAATAAAACAATGCCTAATGTAATTTCAGCGGTGATTATAAATATTCTTTTGTGCCCATATAGCTCAAGATTTTGTCACATGGTGATAAATGAAATTTAATTTAAACACATTTAATTGTTTTATCGCTGTTGGGTTTTCTGCCTCGCTTAAAGTATGACTGCATTCAGGCCTTTTGGTTACTACTGGCCATTTTACAATACAAGAGAAACCTTTAAAAATGTGTAGGCTCTCAGACCAAAGTCTGTGTTCTTTCTACAGATTTTTAAGTTGATTAATTCTTTACATCCTATGTTGCATCATTTACCCCTGGCACGATTCTTTGAAGCCTGGCAGGATTTATTTCAGTAGCACTAGTTTGGGCTATTTGGTTGGGAAAAAAGCACACAGCAATATTCAGTTTAGCTCTGGTTAGTTATTCCCAAAGATAACAGCTGAGCTTTCAAATCAGGTTCCTGTCAAGGGTGATGTTTAGAAACAACACATTAAACTGCATGAAGTAAAGCAGCAATATCCTAACCAAGATTTTAGCATAAATAGGAGTTACAGGATACAGTCATGTAGACTGAAGTCTCCCACGTGGAGTTACTAACACTGGACAGAAGGAAGTGTTTTTCTGTGGTGGAAAATGGAGGATCAGAGAGTATTTCTACTTTAAAAGAAATATTCACCTATTAAGAAGGATATAATACCCAGTAAGAAAGATATAATTGTGAATCTTATGTTGAATGGTGCTAATAAGATTATTTAAGCGCTTCAGCTGTTGTGGGGCCTCAGCTATGTGGTCCCAAAGTTACCAGGCTCATCTCTGACTCTGTGGGGGGTTTTCCCTTTTATTCTCTTCAGGTCAGGCCAGGGAGTCTGCAGCAGAGCCTGTTCAAGAAGAGTAATCTGCCATATGTTCTACTGGTCACTGAGAGCAAGGAGCTTCATATGCCTGCGAAGAGCACTCGCATCCTCCTGTCCTCTAAGAAAGGCTACATTTTTATCCAGACAGATAAGCCCATATACACACCAAGTTCCCAAGGTTAAAATACAAATGCTTGTCTTCAGGTGTTGAATATGGATGTTACAAAGGCAGGATTAGAAAAAGTAATAATGAGTCAGTTGTTCTGGCAGCCAGAGCTTCTGCAGGGTCTGCTCTGCACATTGCAGCAACCCCTGTGGAAATGCTTCCAGAGACAGTCACTTTTAAGGGAGACAGACAAAATCTGCTCCTTTTTGTTCAAAAAGGTTAATGATGACTTTCCTTTGGAAAAAAAATTCATGAGCAACTGCCAAAAACTGAACTCCTACTGCTTCTGCTTGCAACACCAGCAGTAAGTTACCTTTGCTCTTTATGAGCACTACTGCTTATTACTTACCAATTTCATTAACAAAAGTGGTAAGTAAAAAAGGGTTTGAGTTTGGTTTTAGGCCTCAACTGCAGAAGGAACACAAAAGAAAGTGAAGTTCCCAGAGTAATTTTGAGAATTTGCTTCAAATATTTATCCAGTTGTGTAACGTGCGAAGGCTATGGAAAATTATTTTTTGAAATTTCTCAGACTTCTTTTCACTAAAACAAAGTGTGTTATCTTAACTTTGGTAGCTCAGTTTACAGACTACAATGATATATATATAGAAAGGCCAGAAAGAAATTTGTGTATTTATTCTTCTGTTAAACAGTCAGATACAGGATCTTCATTCTGGACAATGCTATGAGGCCGACAGATGACACGGTTACAGTTGCTGTGCTAGTAAGTATGCAAAAACACTTTTGATGACTGCTTCTTCAGCACACGAGCTATGGAAAACTTGTACAAAACATCCAAGAGCATAACGATAACTGGGACTCCTCTCCAGAAATCTGTATTTGCACATAGTGAGATATCTGTAGTTATTTTTGGCCCGTATCAGAAACATGGAGATACATGACGTGTGAATAATAAAGTAGGAAAGTAAGCAAAGCATTTTCTCTTCCATAGGACTAGGATATGACCTTGAGCTTTTGGATGTAAATGTTTGACACCTGGTGCATAATTTCATGTTTGCTTCTTCTGTCTCAACAGAATTCCAAGGGTATGGTGGTTAAAAAGTCAGACCGGAAAATAAACGCAGTGTTTGGTGAACACTTGGATATACCTGACATTGCTGAGTATGTTACTGCTGTGTCTTCTGCATCAAAACCTGGAGATTAAGATTTTTAACTGCTGAATTTCTTGAATTACCTTTCAAAATTTTCTTTCTTTCACCAAGGGGCACATATGGAGCCTATGATCAATATTCTTTTACCTTTAAATATCCTATTACCTTGGAGAGATGAGTCCAGAATTTACTGTTAATATGCTGCAATTAGCAACACGTATCCTGGTAAAGAACAATTAAACAAACTACTCAAATATCTGCTCAAATGTATGGCTGCATTTGAGAGAGCACTTCTACAAGGGCTAGTCTGCAAAGTGTCTTTTATTATATCTGATTTCAAACAGTCAAACTTTTTCTTAATATTCAGGGTCTTCTGGCATGCTAGGTTGATTTTGATATCTCAGTGAAGATAATCTATAGGAAATATTCTATGAGTTCTCTGTTTCCACAGACTTTTCAAAGGTAGTGGTTTGCAAATATGTTATCTTGCACTTCCTCATACTTGTTTTGAGTGTTTACTAAGACATTTGGAAATATCTTGCTGGCCCCTCCCAGTAAAAAGAAAGCCATTAATTAGTTAGTGATGAGATCAAAGTAAGGAAAATATTATAATTCAGTGATAATTTATATGTTGGCATCATAAAATATCAGAGGAATTGTAATTAAATATTTTCTGCTGAATCTCCACTTTAGGCCTGGAATTTGGAAAATCAAAGCCTGGTTTCATCAACATGAAATGTCTAATGTTTCCACTGAATTTGAAGTTAAAAGATATGGTGAGATATTATAACATTTGCATTATAAATATACGGAGCTATCACAATGTGCTAAAAATATACTGCAGTGGTTGAACCTGGCTGTAGTTAGGCACTAAGGAAAACTTTCATGGTATTTCAATGCATCATTGTTATCTCTGATCTCTGGGTTTTTGTGGCTTCCACTTATATTTAAAAAAATAAACACCTCTGGTTTTATAGAGACTTAGTAACATTTTAAACACTTTTTTAACATTTTGTCACAAAACATTGGAAGGGCTCGCCTACTGCAGAAAAAAATAAATGAGATGAGCTCCATTTTGAAGTCATTGCAATTCTGGCTAAAGTTTGCAGTGAAGACTAGGATGGAAAAAAAGAAAAAAAAAGTTGCCCATTTTGTCTCAGTCTAATTCAATCTGGAAGTTTATTTGAGTTATTCCTATCCTCAAATAACCTTTTTTTATGGAAAATAAGGACCCATTTGGATAAAGTAAAAATGTAAGAATCTGGGATAAGAAATTGTTTGCTTGATTTACACTGAAATTATACTTTCTTGTAAAATTAACGTGGGTTTGTTGTTTCATTGTTTTGGGTTTTTTCTCATTCAAAGACAAAAGAAAATCTTGAGATTGTATAAAAACCTCAGTTCAGCAAACCTGATTTTGCCTTAGCTAGTGGAGGTAGCAGAATTGTGGAGATTACTGCCTCCTCTCCAAACAGCTGCAAGGAGGAGCAAATCACTCTGATATACCTGCAGGAGCAAATAGGTTGGCTTTGTAGGAGCAAATTCAGAGTGACACAGCTGATGCTGAGGAGCTCATACCCACACTCTAACCATTTCAGGGTGGGTTTAGTTCAGCCTGCTCCTAGTCCAGGGCACTTCATGCCCATGAATGGTCAGAGTTTATTGTATTTTCATTGTAAATAAATACACTTTGTGTGCTTGAAGACTGCTCCACTAGGTGAAGCAAAGCAGAATAAGGGAAAATGACCAGATTTGCTTCAGAAGAGCACTGCTAATTCAAACTGAAACATCCCCTCAGTGCAGCTGCATTGTCTCAGTGTGTGTTGCCACGACAGGAGTATAAGGTATGTTTGAAACTTACATGTCATGACCTTTTGTCTTCTTTTTTTCATGCAGAACTTCCAAGTTTTGAAGTCAAACTCATCCCACTTCATCCATACTACCACATCTGGAATGAAAGCTTTGTGTTTGATATCGAGGCAAAGTAGGTGTGCTTAGGGCTAGGCTGGTTAAGAAGCAGATAAGCAGTTTGTGACTTCTTCCTTTTTCTTCTCATTAACACTTAACTAGCTTCTGGCTTGCCTTGGAACTGACTAATCTTATATACTCTCTGTTTCCACCACTGACTTGATCACACATCAGTGCCAAGTGCTGCATGGGTCCAAGTCATGGTGATCAAGCTGGAACAAGATTTTTCTGAATATTTCAGTTTGCTATCAAAGGTTCAAAGGTGGCTATTTGGGACTCTCTTCTGTGTTGTTAAGCAAGGTTCCAGGCTGATCACCTGGGGTTTTTTTTGTGGGTTTTTTTTTTTTTTTTTTTTTTTTTTTTTTTTTTTTTTTTGGTATATTTTCAGTTTAAACATTTAGAAATGTTCTAAAGCCTCCACTGTGCTATGTAACATAATTCAAGTAGAGCTGGATTCAAGTTTGGGTATGGAATTTTCTCAAAGCACAGTGAAGTCTGTAAGTAATAAGCTAGTGCCTGCTTGAGAGTAATGATTTAGGTAGAAAGACCTCCAGGTAGATAAATACAAATAATCAGAGGAGTTTCCGTGACCATCACTACCACATCATATGTCTATTGCTGAACAGCAGTGCACTGGTCTGGATATTCCATAGCTACAGAGCTCTCAGATGGGCCAGACCATGGGGCAGGGCTCAAGGGAAAATTAATTGCAGCTGGTCCCATAGCAAATTAGAATGGCATGAAACATAGAGAAACTTAGGAAGGCAGACAATGAAAATCGAATCCATCAAAATATTTTTTAATAAAAATAAATTTTTGACTGTTGAATTTTCAGGTTTCATAAGAGTGGAAATGCTAAGAAACTGCCTCTTAGGAGAATGACTAAATTAGAACTTGATACTTTGTTTTTCTCTTTTGCTAAAGAGGAATAAATGTTATTAAATGAGAACAGGCGGGTGGAAGCAGCTGGCCTTCTTTCATAGTTGGGAGAAATGTATTCAGTTTCAGAGGAGTGAGGACTGTTAGACTCCTGCCTGCTGTCCTTGACTGTGCTGGTCCTTCCGTTTGCCAGCACACCTTGAGAGAGCAGACAGAGCCTGTATCCACCTCCTTGTGCTTGTCTGAACAAACTCAACTCTTCTTATCTCCTCTTGATCACCTTAAATTTTTATTTGGTTCTATTGAATAATTACTAGCTTTAATCATGATCACTTGATATTGTGATATGAAGTGATTTAAAATCACTGGCTTTAGTATTTTAATTTTTTCTAAATTTTTCTCTGTGCTATTGCAGCACTCTATTTTGAGTTTATGAACTTCATATGTATTTGACTTCTCATTAACATCATAATTATTTAAGAAGAAACATTGATGTTCAATAACTGGATGCCATTTCTTTCCATATTGGAAAAGCTCCTAGCAGTGCTACACAGGCCTGCTTGATTTTCATCAAAATCAGCATATGGAATACCTGATGACTGAACTTATTTCTCTGAACAGGTCATGCATGTAATGACATTACTTGGTGTTTCCCATTTATTAGCTCTGGCTTTTAATGCAGTTTTCATAAGAGCTGACTCTCCATTGGCTTTATTGGTATAGATCAGTGCTGCCGATCAGGTCAACTTGAAAGAGGCTTGTTTAAACAAAAATAAGCCATTACAGGACTGAGGTGAAGCAGGATTTCCACAAGCATCATGGCCATGATGGGCCTCACGTAGCACATTGCACACTGTGCTGCTGGAAGATGCCATCTGCCAGGGCTTTCTTGAGTACAGAGTCAGGTGCAACAACATGCCCTATGCTCTCTCCCCATGACCTTCATTAAATGTTCAGGGGTATTCTGGCCAGATGCTGGTCTGGCAAATATTTCACTTACAAGAGGACTTTTATGCCATACTGCCTAAATCTGTAGGAGTGACGTGGGGCAGAGGATGTCCACTCTACCCAATGCAGGTTTTAAAATAGCAGCAGGTAGAGTCTTCCTGCTGTGCGTCTTCAGAGGTACCAAATATTTCATATCAGCCCCTGAAATGATTCTCTGATCCCTTATTTTCTATGCTCTGCTCATGAGGTGTCTCCTACAAAGGAATTAGCTGTTCATCCAAGTGAAATGGTATGGGTGGTATGAGACCTCTCTGTGCAACTTAAGTTCCCATAAATTTGTTAAAAAAAATTACTCTAGTGAAATTTTATCAGATGATGTCTCCCCATGTGATTCTGCCAATGTGATTTACGCTTTAAATATCTTTGCATCTGAAATCACCAGTTGGCACAAATATCAGTGAATGTTTTCATGTTTGAGTTACGAGAGAAGGGACTAAATTTTGTCTTAAAGCTATTAGTTACAAATGAGATGCCTACAAATATTCCAATATTTTTTCAGCATAAAATGATTAGTCTGCCTTATGCTTGTTTTTTTATTAAAATTATGATCCTTCTCCTCACTGTTCTTCCTTCAAAAGACATTCTTATGGGAAAGAGATTCAAGGTGCTGCATATGTGCGATTTGGCATAATTGATGAAAATGAGAACAAAATACTTATTCCAGGCCTGGAGCAACAGCTATCAGTAAGTATTTGGTCAAACTACTCTGATTTATCCTACCTAAGTTGAATATTATCAGAAATTCTGGAAACTTACAAGTCCATAATACTGTAGTTGTGATATAAATAACACTTTATTTCTAATGGCAACAATGGCAACAAACCAGTAAGGGCTCTCTTTCCCTTTTTTTTTTTTTCCCTCCCTCTTTTGTTTTAGATCCAAAATGGAAAAGGAAGAGTTACTTTAAATACACCACTTTTGGAAGAGAAATTGAGAAAGAGTATTTCCACTCTGGAAGGGTTTCATTTATATGTTGCTGTTACCACTGTAGAAACTGCAAGTGAGTACAGTATGGCTTAGCTGATATAGTCCACAAGATTCACATTTATCTTTCTCTAGTGTAATCTTTTACGTGGGGAATCTGGTCTCACTGGGTCCATCTTTGCTGTAAAGCTTGCTCATGCTGTAGGGAATTCACTAGAAGAATCTTAGATGGAAAGCAGCTGCTCAAGCTCCAAGTTGCAGAAGATGACATTAGGTAACATTAACTATTGCCATTAGTTGAAAATGAAAACAAAATCTTTTAGAAAAGTAGATATCCAAGTTATGCAAGTCCATAGTTAGTGCCCCCATAGCAACATACTGTTTTATATTAACAGGTGGTGAGATGAGGGAAGAGGAACTCAGCAGTGTGAAGTTTGTGAGATCTCCTTATGTTATTGATCTTTCTAACACCAAAAAGTATTTTGTGCCTGGAGCCCCCTTCTCTGTTATGGTATGTAGTGCTCTGACTGTATCTGTCTGCCTCCACAGCGATGCCTTTATATCTGCCCTCTTTCTTTGATCCACTATGAGCTCTGTAGGACAGAGACCTTCAAGAATAGGTCCAACAGAGCTACTGTTTGTGTGTCTGGTTTGTCTCATTTCTGTATGCTCAGAGTCTGAACAGACAGAAAATGCTCGTTTTCGGCTCTAGAAGTTGACATGCATTGCCACACTACAGGGTTTTATAAAACTTAATCTCTTTCTCACTTCCATATCAAAAGACTGAAACAAGAATATTGTAACAAATTAATCCCACATCAAATTAAAATTCTGAAAAGTAAAACAGGGTATAGCCTTTTTAAAAAAATGCATTTAAGTTTATGTGGCTTGAAACTTCACACCTTTAATTTTCTAGAGTTTTCTACAAAGAGTTGAAGTCAGAAATTTACCTTATAATTGTTAATGACAAATATCTTTGGGACCTGCTTAGACCAAATAGATGCCAATTGAAAATCTGGTGCATTTTGTAATCTGTACTCACAGATTTTTGCCTCAGCTGAAGACCAGATGGAGTCAATTGCTATCCTTTTTTCTCAAAGCTCAGATTTTTGAATGATGGTGCATACAGTTTTATATTTCTTCTCAGTTTACAAAAATGATAATTCTAAATTATAATTTGCCTTTTATTTGTGAGCATTTTTTAAAAATAAGATTTTCTTTAAATAACAGAACTTTTTGTTTTGTTTTGTTTCAATAGGCATCTGCCACTTTGGTTGATGGTTCTCCTGCTGCCTTCCTATTTGTCACTGCCACTATTACCTTGCCTGGAAAACCCCCAGTGAAGAAGACTGCCTTCTGTAATAGGGAAGGTCTGGTCTCCATTACTTTTGACATTCCCAGAGATGCTGATATGCTTGAAATAAAGGTAAAGAAAGTGCAAACACCCATGTTTAAAAGTATCCCACTGAGAATTGGTCATAAGACAATTATAAACCACTGTGAAGATGATCACGTTTCATTGAACTAGCACAGAGGGTGGAACAAGATCTCTTACACCACCTGCAGATTATTGTCCAGATTGTGTGAGATTTGCTAGACAGAGCAGGGGCCTGAGGGATGTCTCAAGTGAAGGACACTCCTGTACATCAGAGCCTTGGGAGTACATGCATTGGTTATAGTGGTGCATTTTTGTGTTTTGGATGTGCATTCACCTGGCATGAAGGATAGAAATGGGACTGTAGGGAATATCACCATATAAAGTGATTGAAAATTATAAGAAAGTGAAGGAAAAGGTCCTGAGCAATGCAGAGAGTCAACTACATCTGCCCACCCAGAGGATTCAATTATGTATGCACAATATAAAACGGGGAAAAAAAAATTTTCTGAATACAAAATTACCTTGTGATTTTGACCCATTTATTCTCATTTAGAAAGAGCCAAGGGTGAAAATATCAAATGCAAATACAGCAAGAGGCGAAATGGGGTAAGAGAATAAAGTAGCTAAAATCCTGGGGTTTGATGGTACATTCTGCTAATGAGGTCTTAGCAATTACTCCTCTCACTTCACAGCATTTTCCAAATAACCTGGCACAATATGATTATTGGTGACACTATGCACTGTCTCCTGTGGGACACTTTACTCACTCTGTCCTTTTCTTCCCTGACAGGTAAAGGCTGAAGAGGGTAAAGATAGGTTAGAAACACCTGAAGCCAGCATCAGAGCTGAAAGATACCAGTCTGCTTCTCCAAACTACCTCAGCATCAGCATCCCGCACACTGTTGTGGCACCTGGAGATACCTTACCCATCACCTTGAATGATATTCATCAGCCTGGCAGTGGAAACATTGGCTATTTCTACTATATGGTAAACAGAATAGTATCATATCAGTAATTTCTTTCAGAAATTATGCAACCTGGAACATTTACCTAGTTATTGATACAAGGAAAACTGAGGGGCTCCGGCAAAGGGCAAGTGGGATGACTGCTGTTCTGGCACTCCTGACCCACCAAGACAGGCTGAGGGAAATGGGCTTGTTCAGCTGGGTGAAGAGCCTAAAAGTGAGTTAACAGCAACTTAAAACTACTTGAAGAGGAATTAAGGCACGGTGGAGAAAAGTTGTCCTAGGTGATGCCACACAATATAACGAGGGGCCAAGGTTAAAAATGATAGCCTGGAAGATTCATTTTGGAAAAATCTATTCACTAGTGATGAGTGCAATATTGGAAGAGGTTCCCCAGAAAGTTGAGAGACTTTCCAGCCTTATAAAAATTTAACACTCAATAAAATAAACCCTCAGAAGTCTCATCTAGTCTACCCATGTGATGTCTCATCTTAGAGCAAGCAACTGAACTAGAGATCTCCATAGGTTCTTTTCAGAAATTATTTCTATTATTCTTCTATTTTTATACATTTTCACTTATTTTGGGAGCATGTAAAATGTATAGTATTTATTTTGCTGAATGAGACAAATGTGGTCATGGGTAGATTCCAGGAGTGAATCTGTTGAATGTGAAATATATTTAATCCCCTTCTTGCTCTTTTCCTAATTTCCCTTGGCAGTCTAAATCTCAGAGGATAAGTGCCAAGATATCAGTTCTCATTTATTTTTAAAAGGACTCTGATATGTTGGAATAATTGTATCCCTAGGAGTTAAGTTTAGGTTTGGAGGTTTGTTTTCAGTGGATGATGTATCACAGGGCTGGAATGGGTGCTGCCAGTCTTTGGGAAGGTGTAGTGCTGGGCAGGCAGGTCATGTGGGAGGGATGGTGGCAGACACTGCTGGAGCTCAGCAGTGAAGGTCTCTCTCAAACTTTGGTTGACTTAACAAAGACAGTGAGGATTTCAGGGCAGGCTGTAGCATGCCTTTGTTTCTTCCCGAAACCCTGTATGTTTAGGAAAGCTTCACGTATTTTGTTCAGGGAAGAGCACTCTCACTCCTGCCACTGTGCCTGTTTTTCGTTCCTCTGACCACCCATGAATATAGCTAACATAATGTAAGAAGGAAGGAGTTAAATAGTGAAGGATGGCCTGAAATCAGTTAAAGACCAGTCTGTGGTACTTTATCCTGAAACCTCCTGCTCCAGCTCTTTCATACCATCTGAGAGATTCAGTACTGATTACAGATTAAATAAATGCTGGTATCTTCCTGAATGTGATGACCAGTCATTGTAGAAAACAAAATTTAGTCTACTATCTGGGTACCCCTTCTCAAGCCATAAGATTGAGTGGAGGGTGACAGATTTGTGTTTAAACCTGGGCCACAAGACCAGTGTAGCAGAGATCCACCACCACAGTATGCAGATCTCCTCCAGGCTTCTGGTATACACACTGGCTATCAAAACTGTTAGTGCCATTAGAAGAGAATATATTTTAAACAGAAATTGCCTCAGGGAAAAAAAAACCCAAACAGTAAAATTATGCAACATAATGCCCTTTCTGGAGCATAGTCACAGTATTTGATTTCTCTTTGTTTCTGCCTTGCAGGTTGTGGTAAAGGGACAAGCTGAGCTTCTGGGAAGGGTCCCATCCTCAAACAAAGTAATAAACCTTAAAATCACTGAGAAGATGGTGCCTGCCTTTCGGTTTTTAGCCTACTACTTCATTGAGCATGAGGGCCAGCAAGAGATCATCGCTGATTCTGTGTGGGTGGATGTCACGGATGTCTGCGAAGGAAAGGTGCTTTCAAAGCTTGTGGCCTCTGTTGTTGCATTCGAAAACTTTTTAAAAATGGGGTGCTGGCAGAGCAAGTACAGCCTGGGATTATAAAGTGAGACATGTCATTTTTATTGAAAAGGAGACATCAGGAGTTGTGCCAAAAGGTAGCTCAGAAATGCTCCCAAGCTGTGCCTCAAAGAGATGAAAAATACAGTTTCTTACAGAGAAATCATCCCCTGTGAGTGCCTATATTTTAGAAATCGACAAGAAAACACTCATAGAATTGTTGAGGGGGAAGAATCTCTTTGTAACTTTCTCTTTTTGTAGTGATGTGTGTTGCACAAAAGAAAGTGAAGCCATTTATCGGGAAAAATTATGAATTTGAACTAATTTTTCAAGCTTTTAAATTTCTGATAAAAGTAATTTTCTAAGTTTTGGTAGCACTGTAAAAGCTTTTAAAAAGAACAGTTTACATTAGAAAATGAAGTATAGACAAAATGGAAGGCCCTCTAAGCCTTTTTTTCATCTTCCTTCTCCTCTTCTTCCTCCTCATTTTGGGACCATAATGTAAAATGAAAAAAAAAAAAAAATTAGACAGAGGAATTTCTCCCAATAGCATGAAACCCAATTGATGAAAATTATCAGCTGTCTAAAATTATTTTTCCACTGAAAATGTTTGTTTTGGAAAAAGAATATGATATTCCACTGGGGGGAAAAAAAGTTTTCAAGAAAAAATCATCCATCTCCAACAGACAAACCAATCCTTCATTTATACAAGGGCGAAATTCAATAATGTTCACAGGCATTTCTAGAAATAATTCATATTATTTCATAATCACCATGGCTACTTCTTCTTTAAACCACAGAAGTGTGTACGTCAGAACCAGATGTGTGTTTGCTCGGTTGTGCTAAAAATTTCAAGTGTATGATAGAAAGCAGGAAATATTATTACAGACTGGTTTAAGTTGGTTAATTTTGAACATTACCATGTAATGACAAAACGTTGCACTATGTCTTTCATGGTAATTTTTTTCCACTGGAAAATAACAAAATTATGTTGAAGACCTCAGTTCCACAAACCCCTAACACAAACTTTAAATTTCCCTTAGTGCTTAAATGTCACTGAAAGTCAACGTCCAGTATTCTGCGAGACACATCTTTCAGTTCCCCATGATTTCCTTCAGTGTGAAATATCTGCACCTATGTGTTCCAAAACACAGCATCACTGGCAAAATCTCCTGTGATCACAAAACAGGACCATGTCCCAGCCTCTGACTGCTGAAAGTCACAACTGACAGTATTCCTGGCCCAAAGAGTCTTCACTTTTCATTAACAAATAAGATACTTTTGTTTCAATCTTTTCTATTTAGATTAAAGTGAGAACAGAACAAGACACGTATGAACCAACAGACCAGGTCAATTTACAGATTGAAATGGACCATGCCGGAAAAGTTGCCCTAGCTGTGGTTGATAAGGCAGTTTTTATTCTGAATAAGAAAAATAAGCTTACAGCCAAAAAGGTAAGATATTTGTAAGAAAATATCACATCTACTAGTCAAGCAAATTTTTCCATTACTAATGAGAGGATCAAAATGTAATTAATGGCTATTAATTGCTTAGACAGCACTTTACTAAACTTGAAAGTGTTTTTTTTCTTTTGCAATTTAGGATCTATTTAAGATTAATTGCATGTTTAAGATGAGTGGTGTATTTAAGATGGGGATTTTCATCCTATGGCAGACAAATTTGTAAATTTAAAAAAGCATGGCTTGAAAGTGCTCCCTAAATAAAACATCCCTCAACTTTAATCTGCTTCCAAAAGCAGCTTGCACCACCAGTTTGTCTTGCTTCTGCGAATCAAAGGCTACAATAATTTTTCTGATATATATGTAAACTCTTTACAAGCATGTACTATGCACCTGTGCCATTTTATTTGGCAGGTATTTAATGCTATGAACTCCTATGATCTTGGCTGTTCTGTGGGTGGTGGTGCAAATAGCGTTCAAGTTTTTACTGATGTTGGTCTGGCTTTTATATCAGAGACGATTCAATCCAGCATTCGGGAAGGTAAGTGCAATCTGCCCTTTAGAAATTTGTGTAAGACCATTATAGATCTGAGGACACTGCTTAAAAAATCAGAAACATTTTTACTCTCATGCTGTAAGAGTATAAGTAAGTATCTTTGCTTTTGGATTTTTCTTCTGCTCTTCCACAAGATGCTGGCAGCTCAGATATCTCAGGTGGTGGGTGCTGGTCCTTTGCTGACCACCTCAGCTGGGGCAGGCAGCAGTTGGCTAGGCTGGTAGTTCTGTGGGACTCTCCCTCAAATTGTGGGTCTTCTGTCAATGAGATGGGTCCTAAGACAGGTCTTCATGAATGATGTGAATGATCAGGCTGTTCCTGTCATATCATCATGACCAAGCACTTCTGTTTTGCCTTCCCAGGATACAAATGCCACCAGGGCATCAGAAGGCAGAAGAGATCTTTGGATTTTCAGAAAAAAATGTCAGGAATCAGTATGTATGCTCCTCTGGGTAGCCTGAAAATCTTGGCAGGGAGAGGCAAAGGGATGTGTCTGGGATCTAGGAGGCAAGAAGTGATGGCATAGTGAAGGATGCCAAGATATTCTTTGTTCCAGTTCTTGAATTATATGACATAATCTAGCACAATTGTATGTACTATGCTGCATGATGCATCATTCATCAGCACAGATCAAAAAACAAAACCAAATAATGCCTGTAAATGGAAACTAGTTCACTGCTTTATAATCCCAAATACAAAGCACTTCTAGTAGATAACGCATCATGTCATCAGTCATGACTTCGAGGTTTTCAAAATAATTTGTATGGTCAGAAGATGTTTTATAAATCCTTTTTTTTCTTGACATTCTGCTTTGAAGTTGTGCCAACTTTGGTAATTTGTGCTTCAATTAAGAGAAGAGTTAGTATAGCATTTGGTATAAACTGTCAATCTGTGCATTTTTTTTTTCTCATTTTCTTGCCAGAAGACATGAAGGCTTGGAGTCTGATTCTTCCTTTCTTTTGAAATCAGACTCTATTTAAGAAAGAGAACACTGATATTGCTATTTCTATTAAGAATTCCAGCCTGCAAAGAGGATTCAACTTTTAATTGAGTCTGACTGGGAAGAGAGGGCTTAGAACAGAATGGATGCCATAGAGCCTATGATTTCCTCCTGTGTTTGTGGACTGTTTTTAGGATGGACTGTTTGCAGGGTCCCATGCTGAAGCTTGGCTTTGCAGCAGAAACTGATATTAATGGCAAAGAATGACAGGAATGAGCACAATGAACACCTTTACACTGATTTCTACTTACATAGCACTAATTCTGGACTTTAATTCTATTGCAGCCAGCAGATACCAAAACACTGCTCTTCTAAAATGCTGCCAAGATGGAATGAAATTAAATCCCATGAGGTTTTCTTGTGCAAAAAGGCTTGCAAAGGTGTCTGGCTCCCAGGAATGCAGGAATGCCTTCCAGGACTGCTGTGAGAAAGCCACAGTCCTCAGGAAGAAGGCGAAGCAGAGGAACAGAGTGGGCTTGGCACGACGTAAAGAGCAGTGGCATACAGTTCTGCCACTTTCATCCTTCTTGTGGTGGCTGGGGAGGGTCAAGGGGCATTTTAGTGCTGTGGGGCTGGGGAGGAAGTTTTCACATCAGCATTTCAGAGAGCCCTGGTACAGTGCAGCCGCCACACAGCATTGCATTTTCACACCTGTACACTGGGGCGGTGGGAGTGGGATGGGACAACTTCTTGGGGTGAGTAAAGGCAAGAATCACTTCAGCCACTGCTGGCCCCTCCAGTCTTACAGAGGAACTGATGGCCTCTGTCCACACCCCAGAAAGGCCCCAGGCAGCAGAGCAGGGAAGGGGGTGGTTGTCTGCGTTCAGGGCCCTAAGTGGTCTCAGATTTAAGCCTCTATAATTAGTGGTACTACTATTATATTACCAAAAAAAATTTACTTTGCATCTAAAATGATCTTATTCTGAGTGTAATTTCTGCTATCATTTCTCAGAGATTTCTCCTGTCTATCACAAGTATGGGACACTGGGAGGATCTTTGCTAGCCTTACTACAGGGTACTGATTTCTCATTTGGTAGCATATAGTTATTGAAGTTGGAAAGAGGAACTATTTCTTTCTTCAGGGAAAAGGTATGGTCATTGCTTCTTTTTTTTCAACATTTTTCTTTAATGTACAAGATGAAACCCAGACGAAATCTTTTCATTCAGAGTATTTTTTTGTGCTCTTACAAGTTGACTCTCTGCAAGACAGTGTAAGTTAGCAGCTGAAGACTTCCAAAAAGAAACCTCACTCCTGTTTTGCAGAATACAATGCATATGAAGAATTGTTTGATGAAACCTCTGTCAGCTTGCGCAGTTATTTTCCTGAGAGCTGGTGGTGGAGTTTTGAAGAAGTGGAAGGCCCTGGAAAGCACAGGTACTGTGTCGCCTGACTAGCTGAATATGTTTAAATTCGTACTCTCAAATGTCTATAAATATCAGTTTTATGTAGTATCTGATGCAGAGAACTTCAGAATATTGCAAGTACCTTGTCTCCACAACTGGGGGAATATGGTTTACTCTTTAAAGACTCAAACTTCATCAAATTACCATGTTTACATTTTATACATGCCTTCTGATATATTTTGTGTGTTTTTAGTGTAAAAAACTTCGCTCCTGACTCTATAACTACCTGGGAAGTTCAGGCAATAAGTATATCTCCTGAAAAAGGTATAAGTATTGAGTATTTTTTGTTTGTTTCTTTCTTTTATGGATGAATAGAGGATGTGTATTTTTAAAAAGAGAGATACAATATTATGCTGACAGAATAAAACAGTCTGTACTGTTTTACTTTATGATCTTGAAGGTCTCTTCCAACCTAGTTATTCTGTGATTCTGTGAAAAAACACAGTGTTTTGATCATAATAGCTACTTCTCTCTTTTATGCCATGTTAAAGCCCAACTAGAAGTTAAGATATATATTTATAAAAGCAACATGAAGTAGGGTCTCAAGGATGATGGGTCATACAATCAAAACTGCCATTTATTCTTTTCAGTCTTTAAACCACCTCATTTTGTCTTCCACATGGCCAGGAAGCCACATGAGAGGTAGCAGCAGTAACGCCACTTTTCTTTGAATTATTCTGGGACCAGGTTCTGGCCATCTAAGTATGAACATCTGTGGCCTCTATGGCAGAAAAGAACACCAGGAAACCAGCAAAGGACCAGCAAGGGCTGGACACCAGAGAGCCCAGGTTCCCAGGTGCTGCTCTCTGGGAGCTCCTAGGAGTTGATGAGAACTACACAGGATGGATAAGGGGTCTATATTGTACTGCCCGCTCCCCTTTGAAAGGGGAGGAAAACTGAGCCACATTTCACTCACAAAACATACAAACACTTCTGCCAAGTTTTAGCTATCAAAAACCATGGATGTGACTCGAGGGGGCAAACTGGAGATAGGTCTCTAGTGCAGATGAGTTTAAATGAGTTCTGAGTATGCCCATTTTCTTTGCCTGCTTGTGACCTCAGAGGAACCCAGGCACTGAGTTTTGATTAGACATTTAACTTCCTATCAGTTGATGTTAAGTGTGCAATTCTCAGTTCTAGCTGTTTCTCTTTTTCGCACCCCAGGGTTCTGTGTGGCTGATCCCCACACCTTTGCAGTTTTCAAAGACTTTTTTGTGTCCCTGAGATTACCGTACTCAGTCAGACGACACGAGCAACTGGAAATAAAAGCAGTGGTTTACAACTACCTGCCCAACGATCTCCAGGTAGTGTTATCAACAACTGCTGTACCTTGCATGCCTAGCTAGCTAGATTTGTAGTTATGTAATAATTTAATGGGAATGACCTGGCCACCCTTCAGTGTCCCCCTACAGCACAGACATAATCCTCTTATCTTGAAAGCTTTCCCAAGCATCCAGTTCTACTTGGTAATCAAGCTTACCATATAAAGCAGATTTCATTCACCATGTTTCATAGCCATATCCTTTGTCTTTGAGTACTTCTTCCCCTTCATTGAAGCAATCTGTTCCCTTTTTGCTGCCTTCTGATCTGGACAATACCCAGCGCTGACACTGACATTCACTGACACTTCACAAGATACACAAGATAGAGAGGTAAATGGGTATGAGCCCACCATCCAATGTTAGCCACAAAATTCATTGAGTATACAGCACATGGCCACTTTTTCTCTTCATGTGACTCCTACGCAGTCCTGCATATGGCCACAGTTGTCACTGGGCTTAGGGCCTCCATCATCCTAAGGCTGGTACTCTTTTTTCACTTCTTCCTATCTCCCAACCAGCTGTTCGACCAGCATCCCCTGAACTGCATTGAATTGTGTAGAGCTGGGATGTATAAAAGTGCACTGTCCTTCTTACTTCATTGTGGTTCAGGGAGAGGCCAAAACTCTGTTTCAAGTTTGGTGTAAGGAAGAAATGTTAGCTGATTTACCTTCAGAGCCCTAATCAATATAGCTGAATATTAACAGACCACAGTGTCACAGAACAATTTACATTGGAAGGGGCATCCAGAGGTATTTTCCAGTGCAGTGCTGCACCAGAACTGCTGTTGGGCATTGCCTTGTCCCCACAGGTGATAGTGAAGATGGAGACAGTGAAGGGGCTGTGCACCGCAGAGACGACGGCGAAGGCTGTGCAGCTGCCGCTGCTGGCTAAGGGGAACTCAGCAACACCAGCCTTCTTCTCAGTCGTCCCTCTCACTGTGGGACAAATCCCAATCACCATTATTGCTTTCGACCAGGATTCTGGGCAAAGTGATAGCATTAGGAAGAATCTCAAAGTTGTGGTATGTATAACTAATTGAGGGCAGGCACTTCACAAATTGTCCTCAAATGTGACATTCACTATATGTGGAGCTCTCGTGGAGGGAGTGGAATGGTACAAACATAAGGCTGGAAGCAATTCAGGAAATACATTTTTCAGCAAGGACTGAGGGACAAAAATTAAGCCTCTGTGTGTATTGTATATGGAAAGGTTTGTTCTCTATGGTAATGAATATCCTTTACCCATGACACAGCAACAAATTCTTCAGCAGGTGCCTGTCTTAGAATCCTTAACTTCTCCCTGCTTCATCAACATGTATGAAAATTCTTTTTTCCTTGTGAAGCCAAGATTGAAAATGCTGGTAATAAAGTTAAACCCTATTTTATTCCTTCTGGTCAATGGATCAATCTTCACTCTTAACAATTGCATAGGTAAAAATATATGCAAAACATGCTAATCAATACAGAGATGCTGTATTGATTATTTAATACCTTATCTGTCTTTCAAAATTATAAAAAGGAGGAGCCTTTTAGAAAAAATTACTTTTCAAGTGCCAACACAGACTCATTACAATACCTAAGTCATCCATGAAGAGCTTTTTTCCATCCACACAAAAAGGGCAAAATATGAATCCTTGCATCCCTGATGTCAGGTTTTACCATGTAGGTAAGAATAAGGCACAGGATGCTGGAAACCTGCTGTTATTAAAGGCTATAGCTTTTGTAGATAAAGACATAGTCTCAGAGTTCAGTGTTACACCAAAACACTAGAAGTAGCTATAAAAATAGCTTTATTAAAACTGAAACTGTAGGAAGAGGGGTGTGAGGAATCAGAAGGAAAACATGTTTAAGTCTTACATCCAAGATGTACTCAGAATTTCAGGGATTTCATGCATGAGAGGTTTACAAAAATGAGACCCTCTGTGAACTTGATAGGTCACAAAGCTGAGAATAAACTTTGAAGTTTAATTTTTGGAAGTTGGTTTTGGTTAAAGGAATTTCATCCAGAGAAATGTTTCAACAGTAACACAAAATATTCAGTAAAGTTTATCAGGATTTCAGTTGGGAAACTGAAATTCTGATTTGAAGGTTGAGTTTTACCTAGAGAGAAATTGCCCTTCAAGATCACTTATTTGTGCCACCTGCTGGCCTAGTGCTTGGGTGGAGCTTACAGGTTTCTTGCAGCTTAATTTCAGTTGTGAGTGCTTGCAAATGTTTTGACTTTTCTTTCTTTAACTGTGCAGGCTGAAGGTGTTTTACAGAGAGAAGAAGAGACCATTTGCATTAACAGTGGCTGTAAGTTACCCAAAAGGGTTAGATACAGATGAGGTTTAGAGTAAGAATGAGGAGTGAATTATGGGTGCAGTGAAATACTCCTTAATGCACAGATGTTCCTTTGGTTAACCAGAACTTGTCATAAATCTCTCCATCCAATACATAGAAAAATACTCATGAAAGGAAAGAAAAAAGAATTATAAATTTTCATAATTGATTTATTTTACTTTTGTTTTTCATGGTATCATTCTTTATATATTAACTGGGTATCCATTTCATTCACTAATGGGTCTTAAAAGGTATTAAAAACAAGGGGTTTTTTCAAGTGTAAAATATTGCTAACGATTGAAAATTAAATCACTATAAGAAAAATAATTATATTTTTTCTAAAATTACAGGATGTTGTTTCTTTTTTTTAAGTCTTGATGTAGATATTTATTTATTTATTTATTTACTTACAGTGAAGTCCCATACAGTTGACCTGAACAAACCATCTAATATGGTACCGGGTTCTGATAGTCACGTGTTAGTTAGCCTGAAAGGTAAATGTAATTTTTTTGTCAACAACTTCTCCACAGGTGACAAGGGACACGTCCCTCTGTGCTGCTCATTCCTGCATGGAAAGACTCCATTCTCTCCCGTTTTTTTTTATTATGACTCAAATGGTCTGTGCTACATGGCCAGGTCATAAAACAAAACATCCCCAGGGTTGAAGCAGTACCTCTCCCTCTTTCTAACTACTCCTTCTTACTTGTAGTGAGTGTAATAGCTTTATGAGATCCATCCTTCCTCACTATGCTCGGACTAACATTATGGGAAAGCCAGATGTGAAGGGAAGATTTCATCTTCTCTAATAACTTCATGCAGGGCTGTAGAAATCTGCTTTGGATTCCAGAAATAAAGATGCCAGACTCTGATGTATCATTTCTGGAGAGTTCTGTATTTCCTAAGAAGAGATATGTTCATATATTCATTTAATCATATATATTTGTGTGTATACATATATATACATATATATATATATATATACACTCATGCATATATATACTCATGCATACATGTCTTAAAACATCCATTAGCAACTACTTTTATTAGTGATAAATATTTCTCCCCCACCCCCCAGAAATGTAAAATAATGCATTTGTGACACAAAGGGTATTGGTCTCCATTTCAAATCCGTGTTCTAAAATAAAGGGATCATCAAATTTGTAAAGTTACAAAATTGCACAGAGAAAAATAAAACCACGTAAAATGTTTGTCATGATTAATGCACAATCTTTTTATCCTTCTGTGGGAGGATCAGGGCTGGTTTGACAAGATTTTTTCCAGCCCAAACCTGATAGACGAGTCTTTCCCCCTTCCGTTTATTCCTTGCCTCCAGTAGTCTGAGGACTCTTTCTCCTTCATATTCCTTAACTGTGCCAGCCTCCTTTCTCCAGGGGCTTGGCACCTCATCCTTGCCCTTCTTCAAAGAGCTTTATGAAGTCTCAGGTAGTTAAGAACAGTGTTGAGCAGTGAGGAGTATCAGGCCATGCTGAAATATCAGCCTATAGTTAGGATCACCTTTCTTCATATTTACAGTTTAAAATAAGATACATACTACAGCTTGTATTTTTTACAACAGGGAACATTATGGATCAGTCTGTTGAAAACTGTCTGAGTCTCAATGGAGTTGAGAAGCTGATTCAGCTGCCCACAGGCTGTGCAGAGCAAACAATGGTGAAAATGGCCCCTGCAGTCTACGCCATTGAGTACCTGGATGCCAGCGAGCAGTGGGTGAACTTTAACCCTGAGCTGAAGCAGGAAGCCATCAGTATGATTGAAAAAGGCAAGCAGAAAAAACAAAACAAGGCAAACCAACCAGAAGCCAAAGGAAGGGATCCTTGCTATCTGTTTGCACTACACACTGGCTGCAGCTGCCTCCTGAAGGAGTGCTCACTGTCTTACCACAGCTTCACAGAAATGCCCCTGGCAGTCTGCAGACAGATATGAGACATGAGGGACACAACATGTGAGGAGGGCTTAGGACACTAATTACCAGCATCTGGCACTGGATGGTATTGACATCGATGGTCCATTCTCTCTCTTGCCTAATTTAGAAGTAGAAAGTAAAATCTGAGCTGATCAATGAAAATTCTTTTGAAACTAAATGGATAGCAAAGGCCAGTTGTTCATTGCCTCCAAATGTTCAAAATCAACCAAGATAAATCACATCCTAAAAATGCTTATTTCTCCCTATGGTTCACATACACTGCTTAGGATAGGCAGCTGGGATGTAGACATCTCTGTCTGTGGCTGTCAAGAGAAGTATGGCAAAGGAAATTCCCAGTGCTAATCATGATATTGACACCTTCCCTTGCCCACTCCTGTATTCATCATTACATAAGCTAGAAGGACTTCAGCAGCCTTGGGACAAGTCAGGGAGGGAGTTTCCTTAGGGAGAGGACACCTGCAATTCTGCTTCTGGAAGACTCCACTCCAAGATGTGATCCAAAGCTGGTATTAAATGTGCAGCAAAGCCAGGACCACATTTCCACAGTATGTGGAAATGTTCCAGCTCACAGGAATTAACACAGGGAATTGTCAGTATTGGAACAGGTACAGCTGATCTTTCTAAATATAGTGGTGTGCTTATGGCATAAAGCAGAAAAATGCACTTGTCATTGTGATCTTCAGATATGATAAACACATTTCATCAATGAAAAAATAAGTGTATAAATTAAAAATTTAAATTATAAATTAAAAGCATGCTAGCAGTTGCTGCATGGAGATCTTTGCCTATTTATCAAGCCTGCCAAAAGTGACATGAGATCCTGCTAATAAGTATTTAGTATTATCAGCATCATTTAGTGCCTACATTATGCTTTTATTGATTTTTATTGAAGTTCATTGTGTAAAAAATTAATTGTCATAAAATCAACGGCTTGAAAAGTTGTCAATAATGGGAAATAATTTCCCAATATTCACTATACATACAATGTTTTGTAACCACAGGTATCTGCAATTTTCAAGTTATTTTCTTGGTTCAATTAAGTCAAACAAGACAGAGGACCTTCTAAGCCTAGTGATTTTTCTGTGTCAAATTGTGCTGACCCAGTCATTTCCTCCTTAATGCCCCATTGAACACCTCCATGAACTCTTCCACCAGTCAATACAAAACATGTCCATTATAATACAAGTGATGTAGGAAAATGCCCAATAAATATGGATGTTCTTTGAACAGTTACGTGCTCTCCTGTTCATGCAGGTTACACTAGAGTGCTTGAGTTTCAGAAGGAGGATGGGTCCTATGGAGCATTTAGAACAACCCCCAGTAGTGTATGGTAAGTGATTTTCTTTTCTTGGGGTTTTGTTTTTGGAGGGTTTTTTTTTGTTTATTTGGTTGGGATTTTTTTTTTTTTTCAATTTACCTCTATTATCATTTGACGCATCAGAAGTTTTTCTTTGGTGATGGATTTTGAAAATCTGGTGGTTGCCTACATACTTTTGTCATGAATAATCAGCCACCAAATTATCTGACTTTATTAAGTCCTTGGTGGAAGAGATTTATACTGAACCACTGATCATTTTGCATTTGCCACAGAGTAGAAATATTCAAGCTGATGTTGAACAATAACTCGCTAGGTTCCAGTGAGTGCACTGTGCTGAATATTAGTTTGTGCATAAAATTAGTATGTTTTTCTTCCTGTCAATATAGTCTTCTATAAGCATCTCTCAGCACAAGTTTGGAAAATTTTCTTCTGTGCAGGTTAACTGCATTCATTGTTAAAGTGCTCACAAGGAGCAGAGAATACTTCAATATCCAAGACAGTCACATAAGCAACTCAATTTCCTACTTGGTTAATCAACAACAGGCAGATGGCTCATTCCATGACCACCACCCTGTAATGGACAGAGAAATGCAGGTAGGTCATCCACAGTTTGAATAATTTGTTGTGCATTTAGGGCTATTAGACATTGAAAGGAACGCTGCGAATTGTTGAATAATAAGAAATGTTTCTAAAGAGAATAAATCTGTAATGTAAGTACAAAATCTGTAATGTAAAATTATTTTGTAAATATGTCTGTTATGTCAGATGCATAGCTAGCACTTCACTTTATCTTTTTATACAGTCTTAGATGCTTTTTTCACCTATGCCTATAGAGTACTTAAAATATTATTTTGGGGGGGGTCATATATTTGGTAAAAATGTAAGCCTTTTATTGCCAAAGGCAATAGAGTGTAGAATTTTGTAACTTTGTTTCGAAGGGGCATCCAGAGCTCATCTAGTCCAAATGCTGCTCAAACAGTTCTAGTTAGATCAGATTGTACAGGGGCACGTCCATCTGTGTCTTAAGTACGTCCCAGTCTGTCTGGGTAACCTGTTTCAGTATTTCACCAGGCCCATGGTGAAAAAAGAAAACGTTTACACTTAATCAGAATTTCCAATTGCATATCTTGGTCTACATAACCTCTATAACTGTCCAGAAACACATAATTATTATACTGTCCATGAATTTAGTCTAGGAAAGTAATGCGCATCTTCCAAAACTCATTGAAAATGCAATGTAGCAACCATGTATATATGAAAAAAAACATATATTAATATTTTTAATGATCTCTGTCAAATAACTAGGGAAACTTTCACCCCCAAAGCTAGTTTCAGTTGATGTAACAATATTGGGGAAAAAGAAACAAGTAGCTCAAGGCCTGGTCCAAAGAGTTTTGGGTTTTTTGACCTGTGTTCAAGGTGAGATAATCTTCTATCTTACATATACTTCAAGAGCTTTCAGGGGAAAAAAGCTAATGAGGCCACAGTTCTTACTTTATCAAGAAGAGGGATAAGAAATGATGTAGTATTGGTGTATAAATACCTTTACAGGAGAGTTCTGTCTGCAAGGTAGAGGGCTCTTTAGTGTGTAGAGAGTAGCACAGCAATGAAAACAACCCCACCTTCCTAGTGACTCAAAACTGAAACTATGAATGTTTCAATGAGAAATTAGAGATTTTTAGCTGTAAGATAAATAACTAAATATTTGATTATCAGCTGTTTTCACATGGTGGGTTACTGATCTCTTACAATGTTCAATGCAACCTTTAATGCTGCCACCATAGAAGATATACTTTAGATGGACACATGTTATTGAGAAAAATTTAAGGTAACTGCTACATGGTACATGATCAGAGGGTTTGCAGAGAAGATCCTTGACTTCATGGAAAGTAATTGTCTAGATTTAATCATAAACGTATGCATGCACATTTAACTTTTCCTTTTCATATTTCATCTTTCAGGGTGGCATTAAGTCAGCAGAAGACGATTTGTCTATGACAGCCTTTGTAACCATAGCATTGCAACAGACCCTACGTGTCTACCCATCACCTGATGTGGTAGGAAGCCTGGCTCTTTAAGTCTGCAGTCTATTGCACAATGGCATATCCACGCTTCCATCTCTTGGAGAATTGCAAATGGGGTTTAAAATCTGCTTACATCTGTGGTGGATAGGAAAAGATATCATGATCTATTATACAACAAGGTGTTTCGAGCTACATGCTCCATCATCAATGGCTTTACTCACTAAGCAAATATTGTTATAATTGTCTTAAAAATCACTACAGGGAAGTATTCTAATTTCCGAGTACTAGTTTCCTCGTGCCAGAAGCAGCAGTTAGCAGGTCTCAGTGATCTTTACAAATGGATCTATTCTGTTTTCACAGGAACGAGTGATTACAGGAGCAGTGGCTTACATGAAAAATCAATTTTCAAGAAGTACTGACTGCTATTCTATAGTCATCACTGCTTATGCTCTGACACTTGTGCAGTCTGAAAGTGAAGAAGCTCAGTTTGTGAAAGAAAAATTAAGGGACTGTTCTTCTTTTGATGAAGGTACTGGTAACCATTCTTAAAAATCCCTTTAAAAAGCACTTTTCCTAAAGGAAACACTCTGAGCACACTTACATGAACAAAACCATTTGAAGTAAATGAAGAAAACTTAATTTTATACAACTGTGTATGTATATATGTAATATATTTAATTATTTAAATTGCATAATTAAATATTTTAATATTTGACATTTTAATATGTCATTTTAATAATTAATATCACTATAAAGTGACAGCTAGTGAAGCCTAGATCATAACCTTCTCTGATTTTGAAACTGGATCAAAACTACAGTAAATATTCATTTATGTTTTCTCCTTCCCTTGAGAAGAAAAGAAGTCCAAGCCAAATGAGAAAGAAGAAACTTCCTATGAAAAAATAGCAACATACAGGAGTAGTCCATACTGGATTTGTAACCGAGAGGGCAGGTGTCTCTTCCAGCCCACCTTCTTTCAAAGCCCCCCACCAGTTCTGAGTGCTTTGTCCCAGCTCCCCGTGGATGTTCCCACTGACCCCCACAGGGTGTGGCAGTGGTGACTGCTGAGTCAGTCACCTGTGTGGCTGCACCACTGTCCTGGTTATTCCTTCCAATGCATTTGGCAAATACAGTATGGTTCAACAGCCCCAGTTTAAGCGTAGGGAATATGCTTCTCCTTAATCAAGGCTGGATTTGTAGCCATAATTAATACTATTATGTCTGATGGACCACCAGACACAATGCTACCACTCCATCAGATGGACATTGCTGTCCAATGGGATCGTTGGGCCCATGGGTTGGAGAAATAAAAATCAAAAATCATGGGTTTTCTTTTTCATTATCTTTCTCCCTGGCTGATTTGTTGCTCTCACAACAGCATCTGTGTCTTGTGGTTCCACAGTGCCATGACATGAAGTATCCATTGTGTAGAATAGTGATTTTTGGCAAAAGTCTCTGCCAAGGGAATTCAGGATTGTTATTCTTGCAGCAAAGCAGCAGCGCTACTGGGGAAATGGCAACGATGCAGTCTCAGTGGAAAGCACGGCCTATGCCCTGCTTCAAACCTTGCTCCTGGAAGACATGGAATATGCAAGGCCTATTGCCACGTGGCTGACAGAAAGGAGGAACTACGGTGGAGGGTACTGCTCAACACAGGTGCCTGACCACCAGTTCAGGAGGAGTCTTAAGGGGAGGGAAGGAAGTAGAAGCCCCCTAAAAATTTTTCATTTAGATTTGTAAGGATCATAACAGTTAATTTTCAACTTCTTTAGTGTATGAAGCAGTAAAGATTTTGGATTGTTAATTAGCAATGGGCCAAAATATAATAGTTAAAAAGCCATCAAAGAAAATTCTTTTTCCTTATGAAGAAGTAGGATAATCTAAGGTCAGGACTCCAATGTGTTTACAATTTTAGTGCTATAAGAAGAAGCTGGGCAATTAAATGAATAGTCTGTGTGAGAGAGTAATCAGACAGACAAATGCAGGAGAACTTCAAAGCAGCAAAAAGCATAAACCTGAATTCGAGGTGACTGATAATGTCATCTGAAATGTTGTTGAAATTACCTGGCATAACTGCTAGTTTTTTTGCTTTTCTTCCTCACCTAGGACACAGTGGTGGCCTTAGAAGCTCTGTCAGCATACAGCATACAGACACTGGACACTGCTTCCACAGACCTGACAGTCAGACTGGGAACACCTGGAAGGCAAAATTATTACAGCATTGTTCTGACTGATGCCCATGAAGGATTTCAGAAGCAGCTAGAGGTATACAACCATTGGTTGTTTCAAAGGTTTTTTTCCCTCAAGAAGGAGAAATCAAATCCTCTGGCAGAGGTTTTGTCATGTTAAGCTACCATGATGTAGCTGATTTATTATACCTTTAAATAATTTGATCTGTAAAACAACAAAATCTTTTTAAAGTCAAAAAACCCCAAACCCAGCAGGTACTTAGCAGCACACTTTAGAGGTGCTTTCCTGCCTCTGAGGACTTTGGTGGCATGAATCTCTCCCAAAAGTGAAGAGCAGCCAGGAACCTAAGTCCTTCTGGGGAATGAGGTAGAAGGAGAATATTCTGATATTCTCTGTACCTGGAACTGTGAAAATGTTAAATCCAGGATACAAAGGAGGGACTGAAGTTGTTAAAATACATCTACTGGGCCCTAAAACAGTAGAGTAAGATTCATTAGCTCAGTACATTTCAAATCTTGAGACATGAGGTCTCATAATTCCTTCTATAGTTTTCCTTACCCAGATTTGGGGGGTAAAGGCACACAAGACTGTCAAGATGTCAGGAAAACAATAGACCAAATGCTGAGCACAAACTAAATATCTTTTCTTTTCACTTGGTTTGCAGTTTGAACTTGGGAGAAAACTTGAAGTGTCTGTGAACGGCAAAGGAAATGGGACAATGAGTGTAAGCTGTAAATTCAAAATCCAGAGTCCAGCTGGACTTCTTTAATCTCTTTTTGAAACCGAAGTGAAAATTTACTTGACATGGCCTCAACCCTTGTGTTTTTACCACCAAAATTCTAAAATTTGGGGCTTAAAGCCTTATGGACTCTCAATTTTTCCTGTCTTTATTAAATTCATAAAATGTCAAGGGTGTTAGAGGTGGCTGGAGTTTGAAAGACCTCTTTGTGTTTGGGAATGAAGAGTTATCTCAAAGGTGTCCCACACTACTTGTGAATTGCACATGGGACCTGTGCAATTCTCTGTGCCATGCGGGGGGACTGGTCTTTCTCTCCACACTCCCATGTCCCATCACCATGTGTTGGAGTCCTGAATGGGTAAATTCCTTGTCATTTAAATGATATTTTTAGTGGCTTGCTGTTTGTGTGTTCACTTTAGATATTAAAAATGTACTGGTCACCTGAGCTGAAGAACAACACCTGCAATGATTTGATTTTGACAGTGGAAGTGGAAGGGAGCCTTAAGTACTCTGGTGAGTGAAAAGGACAGGGGCTGGGTCTCAAAGGTGACACATTTGGCCAGCTGCTAATGATACTTCATAGCTTTCCAGGCTTGGAAAGTGGGAACAAATGAATGAAACAAGGAAAAAGAGAAGTCCCTGAACTCTACCCAGTCATTGTTTCATTTAGCTTATTATTCTTATGCTAAACAGTATAACAACCATCTGAGTGACTGTAGGTGCAGCAGGTACTTGACAGTTACACAGATACCATTAGAATCTCTTCTTGAGAAAGGGGAGGTAAACTCCCTTCACAGAAGGGAAAGCCCTGCTCAGTTCCTGGCTAAAAAGGGACCTACCGTGTGGGTTTAAAATTCTTTGAGGCAGACCTGTCATAGACCTTTCATATGAGCAAGAATGTGTTTTGCATCTCCTGAAGTCATCATCATCTCTGCCTGTGTATGCATTGTTTTTTTCTGTTTGAATTGTTAACTTTTGGAGGGAGGGATTGTCCTTTAAATATTTATGCATAGCCTAAACCTCACCCTTAGCTAGGTTTGTTAGTTATTCTTACTATAGTTATCCCTAGAATTCTAACTCTGAATGAATTGGAAACACTGAGACAGTGTACAATGAACTGTTATAAAACTCACAGTGATGGCATGAGTGCCCACTGGTATTTATCATTATACCAAAAGGACCCAAATTGCAGGCAAATCTGTGTATGGCTGACCATGCCTCTCACCTCCAGAAGCTGAATACTCTGATGAAGATGATGATTATGAGGACTTGACTACAGGAGGAAACAGCACATTTGAGACACTGTCTAAAATGGATTGGTTTGATATCCGCAGCAGAAGAAAAAGGGATCTGACAACTCCCAGCAAAACAGAATCCTTGCAATACAAAGTCTGTGTCAGGTAGGTCTGCAAGATCAGCTCTTCATTTGCTTGTAATTCTCCTTTGTCACCCTTTTCATATCCACTAACTCAGCATCCAACCTAGTCATCTTCTGTGAGTCTGCATACACTGTGTGGCCTCTCTCACATGGCAGGGGAAATGGTTTCCAAACAATGGGTGAGATTTATTTACATGGTTTATGTAGACTTCAAATGTATACTGCTGATTCTTCCCCATCAAATTCTGGGGAGACTCTAAATCACTTGGCAGGCTAAAAATTTGAAAGAAATATTTTATTTAAAAAGGTAAATACAGCTACAATGTATTAGTAGCACATTTACAGAGTCCCATCACTTTCTGGAGGGATGCTTTTACATCCTTTGTGGTCACACTCTGGCCTCATAAAAAAAGAAAGGATGACTAATACTGTCTAGGAGAGAAGAGGAGATGGGATATTCTGATGTGACAAGAAATTGGCAAGTGCAGAGGTATGCAGCATAACAGTGAAACACCTGTCTTTGCTCCCATTTACAGTCTGGCATTGGTCTCAGAAGCACAAATTTGTGGCTATCCTGGGTTCCCCTTCTAGAGAGGAGCTGGATGGAAGAAGCAGGTTTTGCGCCCCAGTAGAATTTTGGTTTTCCTCTGACTTTTGTCAAAGCCTTGAAGACAGTGGTTTTATCTCTTCTTTTAAACAGTGGCATGAACAATGGCAGGGGAGGACTGAAGTTACACTAATTCCCAATGTTTACTCTCCCCCATTGAACACATATTCAGTGAATTATGTACAGGTCAAAGCATCACCTTCCCCACTAATTGCTATGTAACATTTATCAGCTACCTGATCCACTGTTCTGCATCGCTGTTCTGCTGAGTGTTAGGCTGAGGCTTAGACAATAATGTGAAATTTCTTATGGCTAAGACATGGTAGAAAAACTGAAGGCATTAATTACATCACCATTCTTCTTCCCTACACTGTGGTGCATCCTTTATGGGATGGAATATTTTACATACTAAGTGTATGTAAAATATCTTATGTCAAGGCACCCTGTGTGAGTGCAGAACAATTTCATTTTCCAGGCATAACACCACTACCTGATTTTGAGATGGTGAAAGCCAAAAAATTGGAAATCCAATACATATATTTAGTGAATAATTACAGCAATGAGGATTTTTGCCTCGAACAGCAAAGGTGATGTAAATTTGACTTAGTCCATGAAAAATTTTGATAAATTCATTTTCTGTCTCCACTTTGTAAGTAATAGAGAACAGATACTTTGTCAGTGTTGTTTACCTCCCTGGCTTCAACAGTGCCTTTAAGGTGAGATGAACTGTAATTGACAGGTGATTTTTTTTCAGCCTATCAGCTCCAAGGAAATCCTATATGAAAATCTCAGGCAAGGCACCTGGGTTTTGGATAACCATATGACTAGTTTGTATGAGTCATTTTACCTCGTGGCTCTTAATGAATTAGGCAGATAATTTCCAAATTAAAATCCACTTAGGAAAGTTAAATGGAGTGGAAAGTTTTGCTTCACCTTTAGCAAGCCTGAAAAGCCAGACTCTTCAAAGCAGCCTGGCTGTTCCATGCACATGTTCACTGCTGACCATCTCCCTTATGAAGGTCCACAGGTCCCAGAGCACCAAAGATGTCCCTGGTTGATCTCACTCTGCTGAGTGGTTTGGAGCCTGACACAAAGGAGCTCGAACAGGTTAGAAACACACTTTTCTATGCAAACTTTTATAGAGCCTTTAGAATTTTTTTCTTTGGAAATCTTTCCAAAAATCTACACAAGAGACATGGGAAAACAGATTTTTGATTGGTAGGTAGATGGTAGATAGATGGTAGATAGATAAATTGATTTTCACTATTCTCATTCTAATAAAAATATTTGCTGAGTATATACAAGAAATGTAAAGCTTGTGGTGAACAGAGTTCAGATTTCTTAGTTCCTTGTAAAAGAAATTAGGGTGAGGTTTAGCAGGTCAGTAATGTGCCTCTCCTTACCATATACTGCTGTCCTGTGACACGCCAGGACAGTGCATCCTGTGCTTGCAGAACAGAAGACAAGTAGTCTTTCAGTGGAGTTTGGTGGCAGGACACTGTGACAAGGAGATGGGGCACAGTACTCTGAAAATGTGGCCACAGAGTTTGGGGTTCTGGAGCCAGCTTGGTTGAGAGAGGTTTGCTCAGTTTTGTGCTTTCAGGGACTGTCTCCTTTAGGGAGGAAGAAAGAGGGCTGAACAAAGCAAACTAGAATATGGAAGGTGGCAGCAAAGATGTTCCTGTTCTGCTAGGTGTTTGTTTTGATTTGTTTGTTTATTTGTTTTCCTGCAGTTGGTGACAGCTTCAGACAGATACATTCAGCACTTTGAGTACAAGGAAGGGAAGGTTTTGCTCTACTTTGGTGAGGTAAGCAAACCCAATGATTTTCTAAGCCCTGTCATTTCAGATAGTATATAGACTTTTTAAAAATCTAATCATCATCTAAAAATCAGTGGAAAGAACAGAGGAAGGGAAGAAGGGAAACACACACTTTCATCTTCTACCTTTCTATGTCTAAGGAGATGTAGTTAATATTCAAGATTTGGCCTTTGGCCCAAGAGAGAAATCCTCTCCATTTCTAGTCAGGAGGGATGCTTTTTATACATGATAACAAAAGTGTTAACTGGTGGTCCTGTAAATTTCACATGGACATCTTGCATGTCAAGACCAAGATCCAGATAGTGATTAACAAATGTAAGCATCAGGACCCCTAGTCTCTGTGTATATTTCCCAATATTTTGGATAATGACTCCACCCTACATCCATTGAATTGCTTCACCTCTACAGCCAAAGCAGATATCAGTATTATTTCAGCTTTGCCATCAGAACAAGTGTTCAACAACTAGCACAGGCACAAACACTGAGGAATTGACTGAGAAGAGAGAGTTAGTTTTCTTATCAAAACTGTTCTTCCTTTTTCCTCCAGCTCCCAAATGGACCAGACCCAGATTGTATATCATTTGGGGCAAAGCAAATCAATCCCATGGGCTTGGTTCAGCCAGCAAATGCCATCCTTTATGATTTTTACAACCCTGGTAAGGGCACAGAAAAATTATACATAACTGCTTGAAAGAGAAACTCAAAAAAACCCTCCAGTCTATAGAAAGTTGATTTTGATGTAGTGTGTGAAACCACGTAATTTTGTTGAGTGATAAAAATACCAGTTTTGCATAACTGTCTTCCAGTTACTCCAGATTATCTAAACAGAAATCTTCTCAGGAACAGTTCAGTATGGACTGAAAATATGAACTTTTACACTCATGGATTTTTAAATCATATTTCCTGAGTTCCTGTTTCTCACAGTGCTTTTAAGCATATTTCACTCATGTTTTGTTTTGACAGGCTGTGTCTTTATTCATCTAAGATAGGCAATCTTAAAGATTTGACTTTTGTAGTTTGCTTGCCAGGGAAAGCAATCTTGTTCCTCATTCAAAGAAAGGTTAAATGCAAATCATCCCCATTTGCCAAAGTTATGCAAGCAATATTTGAAAATTAGGTCAAATCTCTACTTTGCCTTAATGGAGGGATCCAAGACAGTTTACACTGGGTTTAAACCACTAACTATTGGTTGCTCCTATCTTCTTCTTCTGAAACAGTGCTGTGTCAGAAGGAACAAAAAAAAAAAAAAAAAAAAAGGAAAAAAAGGGAGGAGATGCAGAGAGGGAAGAGTACAACTTAAAAAAAAAGCCCAAACAAAAATTATCCAGACTAAAGTAAAATAACATCAAGCTGTTGCCCAGCTGTAAGGCAACACCGTACGTGTTTGGGAACTGCTGATGTGCATCTGATCCCTCAGTGCTCTGCTTTCTCTGGACCAGGGAAAAGCTGGGCTGCAAACGTAATTTGTGCTGTACTGTACAGGCTTTTCCACCTGAGTTCTCCCATATAAGCTGCTTTATTCCTTGTCCACAGACAGGATGTGCAGTGTGTTCTACAGTGCTCCCAAGCACAGTGCCATGCTTTCAAAGCTGTGCCACGCCAACGTCTGCCAATGCGCAGAAGGTAAGGAATGACTGCATAAGCTGGTCTAAAAGAAGATAGTTACTTCTAGGAACAATTTACATGGGAATTGTTAAGCCCAGAAAGGACCACTGGAATTATCCTAATGTCTATCCTAATGTCTTATGCACATTTATTCTCTAGGATGTTCACAATCAAATTGATTTTTTTTTTGATAGCTAAACGCATTATATATATATATACACGTGTGCGTGTGTATGTAAAAATCCTCTATCACACCACTAAGGAAATTGTTCTGCTATTTTATTCTCTGTTATGCTGTTGTGTGAACATGGATGTGTAAACTACATCTGTCTACATATCTATGCCTATAGGGGTGTATCACTTAATTTTCTTCCCTCCAGGTCCCTGCCCAAGACAAAAATCAACTTTCAGTAAATCATTAACACAAACTACGCGTGTTAGTTTTGTCTGCTACCAACCTACTGCAGATTATGGTAAGGCATGAAAGACAACTGCTGATTTCAGCATCATTCATTTTAATAAGTATAAACCTGTAGTTTTATGTGCCCAGACCTCTCCTGAATTGAGTAGGGCTTCCCTATGCGGCCAAGAGGCTGAGGAGAAATAAACAAAGGCATGTGCAGTTGTAGTCATCAGGGCAGTGAAGTGGGAAGTAAAGGCCTTGGAAAGATGCAGCAGGATGCTGGGGGAAGGAGGAGTGGACATTATGTTACAGGGTTTAAGGAAAAACCCATGGGCCAGTACCACAATCCACTACATCAGTCATGTTACAGGATGTAAATAAATAATAGGGTTTCCATGGCATTCCATAATTCAGTAGCTTCTTCTGCAGAGCTAGATGAATATTTTTCCCTTTTTTAATTTGCCTTTCTGGCCTCTTCTTTGGATACAAAGTTGGATAAACTACAGAAGGACAGAAAAGAGTGAAAACCTAACCACAGAGGAGCTTCCTTGTAAAAATACAAAGAAAGGAATACAAATCTAGAGTCTCTTGATCAATAATTCCATGATTTGTGAGTAGATGGTACACTGGCCTCTGTTCAGACACTTGATAGAAGCACACCTACTATTCAGTCTTTGGATGCAATTTCATGTTGCCATCTGGCATCATGTTGTTGTCTGTTGCAGTATATGAGGTGGAGATCCTCAACAATACAAAGAAGAATGTTTTTGATTACTATGAGGCCAAAATCCACAAAATCCTTAAAGCATGTAAGTATCAAAATGTTTTATTCCTTTCATTCACCTGTAGAAAAACTAGGATGACTAAATGATAGCTAGCATGAGCCATGCAGATGCCTTCTTCTGCCATGGAAAAGTAGGGTCAGATACCTTTCTGCAGTAGGCTTTTTAAGAAGGCTTATTTATTGCAAGGCTTGTTTGGTGCAGCTGCCTCACTGTCCAGTTAAGCCCCAGGGCAGTTTTTTTTTGGTTCACGTTGTGCAATCCCAGAGCACACGAGCTTCAATCATTTCAGATGACAATAAACCAGAAGACACATTCCAGACTTATTGAGTCCATGGTTACAAACTGGAGCTAGCCTAAGATAAAGCCCTCCAAACACATGCATAGTGTAGATATTATGTTTTCTGCATCAACTATTTCATTTTATAGACTGTTGATAGATCCTTATTTTTTCTTGTGTGGACATATCCACTGACCTCTGTTCTGATACTAAATGATGATTTGAAGTGCTTATTACTCAACTAATTATTGAGCAATTGCAACCCTTGTGAAACAGGCTAAGAGTTGTCCACAGATACTTGCCTGAGGTCAATGAAGACAGGAAAACTTCTGGAACTTAAATTTAATAACTGTGCTAAAGAATTAGAAAGGCTTCTTTGTTGTTAGGTGCACTGTAAAGGTTTGCACAGCTCTTAGACAATGTCCTTTTTCAGGCCTGTCATCCCAGCTGCCCCCATGCAAACTTAATCAGCAGCATCAGAGAACAGTGATACTCCTCAGAATAATTTCTGGGGAAGATGTCAGATGACACGCCAGATTTCAGCTGCCGTGGTATCACGTGGTCACCAGTTCTGAGTTTGGCAGCCAGAGTTCCTTTAAAAAGGAACTTCAAAGGTTTTGAAATCTTCCCTCTCTGGAACAGAATAATTAACTCACTCCATCAGTCATTGCCCAGGGGCCTGGCACACAACTTGTGACCTATGCCCAATGTTCAGTAAAATAAGGTCCATGCTTCCTGAGTCGAGAGAGAGAGCATCTGACATACCCAGTGCTCTCCATATGGAGGGAAATTATAATGTACCTAGTGGTCAAAATACTGACTGTAGGGGATTATGGTATCCCAATGGAAAGTTGTATTGATCTCTTGAGAATACCTACAGGATTTAAAGGCTTTTGGGCTCTGGGTCCAAATGTATTTGTACGCACAACTTACTTATTTTGGTAGCAGAGAGAAACATCCTTTGAATGTGAAGTTGGAGGGAAATGGTGTCTTCTATTCCCGTATACTTGATAATTCTTTTTGGTTTGTGCTGTCAGATGCAGCTTCTGAGCATCAGGAAGGTTTCAGCAGGCTTGGGAAAGGCTGGCAGGAGGCATGAAAACATATGAGGATGAAGAAAAAGCTAGGTGTTGTTAGTTTGTGCAACTAGTTCAGTTGCCTGTGACTGAATTAGTGTTATTGTCTCTTGTATTCTCTGTGGCTCTTCTGAGTGAGGTTGGCCTCTGTTGCCATCGCCAAGTTTAGATGAGAATTAGTAGGGTAAAATCTCCTTCTCTGGACCCCATCATTATTTCTTTAAAAATCTTTGAAGTAAAGGGTTGGTTCATAGCACAGATGGAAACACTTATTTGTGTTTGGGAGTCAGCAAAAGAGAATATTGCAGTTGTGCACTTCTCAGATTACTTTGGTTATTGATAGAATTAGTGTATATGTTTTGGATGGCTAACATTTATCCTGTCCTATGAGCCCTCCAGGGACTTCCTTTAGAGGAACAGTATAGCCCATACAAAGTAGCACAGAATCTTTTTTTTTCCCTCTTCTTCCCTTCCCTCCTTTTTGAACATTATTTCCCATTCCATATTCTAAAACTTGAAGTAATTGTTTTCCTTAAATTCCACTTGGATGCTTTGAAACATTAAATTTCAACTTTCTTTTTAATTGGAGATTTAAAATTGAAAATTACATAATAACCACTCAAGGTAATGACTCAGATGCTTATGATCACACTGTCTGAATTGCATTAGGCTATTTGTGAAGCATATGAACCGAGAAACACCTTAGTAATTTAAACCAAATGAGGCATAACGTCATCATTTTCTCAAGTAGTTCTGACCCATCTCTGCATTCCATGAACAAAATGAAAATTCAGGACACCATGTAGCATAGGAACAGCAAAAAGGTCTTGGGTTATATGAGAAAACATACAGGATTTATATTCTCTCTAAAAATATAGATGTATAAGTAACATATATAACTGATACAAGTTTTACCTAGGTGGTAGATAAGGTTCTTAAAGTTAGGTTTCACAGATTAGCAGTCTCTGCCAAATTCTCTGAAATCTAATTAATGTTAGAATATTCCACTTCAGTTTTGTTCTACTTTTAGAATTTTGATGACTAGTCTTTCCATACTTGTAATATAATACTCTATATTAGAGCAGATGATACACAAGATTCTGTTAACTGATGAAAAGACCATGGTGTAATTTACATGTAATTTAAAGTGGTTTAATACTGAATTTTTACAGGAAATTTCAAATTAGAGTTAGAAAGAGAGTAAGAAATTATAATATTGCTGTTATTTACTTTTTTTTTTTAATGGACTTTGAAAACTGTTGTTCTAGTTTAAAAACATAGTGTCCTCATGACCTGAGACTGGTCAGAGGAATAAGCATCTTTTCAACTCTCATGTAATTGCAGTATCTGAGCAGCCAACTCATCTGCCTTGGATGTCCACTTCTGTAGTGGGCAGTGCAATCCTGTATTAATAAACTTCTGGGCCAGAATCCAGACCAGAATCTTCTAAGTTACTTTAACATGGAGATCACCAGGAAATTGTCCTGTGTATCAGATTCAAAGGGAAGAGCATAAAGACTGCATTAGCAAAGTTCAGGTCAGATGTACTAAGGAGAGTGAGATTTTAATACTGTCTGCTGCATTGTTGAGCCTCAAAATGTTTGAATTTAGTTCGCTAGCTTTTAAGACCACCCTGAACCTGAGCATTCTGCAATGGAAGACAGCAAGTTTTCTATTTTTCTTGGCTTTTCCTTCAGTCTCTGAGATTTAAGCAAACTCCATAAGGCCTGAAGAAGGCCTAAGCTCTATAGGAAAACATCTCCTTCAATAACTACTGCAACCACCACGACAACCAGCTAAGGCAAAAGTAGCTTACTTTTTGTCAGGTTGCACTAAGGGAAATGTATCCTACCATAGCAGGGCCATTTATTCACATGTCAAGTGCCAATTCCCAAGTGAAATATTACCTTGGCTTAGCAGTGGGGCAAATGATCACAGGGGGTTGTGTCCTGTGGCTTACAGTTCTTCTCTCTGTTGGAAAGGTTCATGGGGTTTTCTCTTCTTGTCCCATAGCTGCGGATGAAAGCATCCAAGTGGGTGAGCACCGACAGTTCCTATCACGCTCCATGTGCAAGTTAAACATTGTCCCTGGCAAACGCTACCTGCTCATGGGGAGGGATGGGCAAACAGTGGATTGCAACAACAAGTAAGTGCAAAATGGTCTCTGGGCAGCAACAGCTGCTACCATGGACCATAAACCCAGAGGATACTCAATCTATTAGAATACCTCCAGAAAGTAAAGGCAGTACCAAATTTCTCAGGGGATGATTCTGCTGGATTGACTAAAATGCAAAGTGTTCCACTCCATAGGCAAAAGTGGAGCTATGAAGAGGACGTGAGCCACCCAAATCTATTGGCTTATGGATCTGTGGTTCCCAGACTTCTCAGAATCAAATCTGGCCCTGGTTCCCCTTGGTCAAAAACTCACAGCTAGAAAAGGAGAATGGGAAAAGCTACCCAGTCCATCTACTGCAGATGCCTTAAACGGCTCCTGTGTTTGCAGAATTGTGGGACCATGACTAAGAGCAGCTCCCAAGGTTGCTGTTACACCGTGCATGCGAGTAGCATATTCTTCTAATTTCTCACTATCACACTTTAATGAAAAAAAGGGATATTATCTGAGTGGGAATTTAGCATGACATTATCAAATATTCAGGGAGGAAGACATCCTGAATGTTTCATTTCCCTGCACAGAATTGGACAAAGGTAATGCCTCTGAAAGCTCCTAGGGAGGACATCTCCATCAAGCTGTGAGCACCACTTCCTAAAACCTTAAAAAGTCTCATTCCCATCTCTATATGACATCAAAGTGAGTGCTTAGGTCAGTGGCCTGCTTCAAAAGAAGCCTGATAGGGACTGGAGTGTCCCAGCAGAGGTTTAATCTCCAACATCTTCTCCAATTAACGTGAAATACTGGAAGTTACATGGCTTCTCATTGGTATACTCTGTTGAAACTAAACTTCCCTTCACTGTCCCCCTGGTGTGCACTTGGGCCTTTTGTGTCATTCTGGAAACTCTAACAGAAACTTAGCCCAAGCTTATCTGACATACTCACAACACAAGTCAGCCAGGTCTGTCCCAGCTTGGCACTGACACATCCCAGACTTTGTTCAAAGCTCAGTTAACCTGCTGGTGAAGGCAAGTTTCTTGGCTAGTATACCTCTTGATTTCAGAGATGCCTCTGTGGAGGGATGCTAGGTTATTACACTATCCCATTGCTCCATGTCAGGAATAATGACTAGCCTTTACCTGTCCCATTTTCACTCAGGATGCAATACTTACTTGATGCACAAGCCTGGGTGGAGAAAATTCCAGAGGACAGTGAGTGCCGCAGCACTCTGCGCCGGCAGAGCTGTGCTCGCCTGCAGGACTTCCTGAGCATCTCTGACAGCCTGTGTCATGTCTGAACAATGGCTCTGACCCCCACATTTCTCTGGGACCGCAGCTCACCTTCTGCCAGAATTCTTCCTGCAAAGCCTGTGCATCCCAGTGGCACCTGAAACATTGCAGGGCTGCTTCCATTGCTGTTTCACTGATTGGGGTATCCTCTTGTGGATGTGTGTGTGGGTAATACAATAAAAATGCAGTTCCTCTACTAGTTACTGTGTTTATTGTACCTGACACTGGGGAATAGAGAGCAGGAGTTTGTGTCTTCTCGAGCTATTCTACAACAGTGCAATTATCCTGCAGAGAGTCAAAAGGAAAACATATTGTACATTGCCTGATTAATTCCTGCAGTCCCGGACAAGGAAAAATTATTTTTAAAAGACCAAGACATTTTCATGGGTCAAAAAGAAAATTGGGCCTTACCTGTGTTACACTGCTGCTGAAAGAGAAGAGATACCAACACTCATGCTTCAACACATCAGCTGGTTTCTGGTTGTAGCTGTGACTCCTGCTAACCCCGTGGCTGGATTCCATACTCTTCTAAAGCTGGAACTGGAAGGGGTACACTGACCATGCCCTGTGTTGGATCCGGGAGTCTTCAGCACTCTGTAGCCACAGGTCTTTCAAGCTTTTCTTTTTCTAGAGTTTAACTCAAAACTACTCTTTTCTTAGGATAAGAAAATGTTTTGGTAATGCTGATAAGCAGAAGACTTTCAACTACAGGCTTTGCTTCTTTAGCTTGCCATCAAAATGCCATTTGGCAGTCATGTCTGAAGCAGAGAAGAACTGGGTAGGTCAGCATCCTCAGATGCACGCACCACTATTTGTGCCAGCAGCTACTGAGCACAAACATTTGCCACCTGGACTGCTTGTGCTACGTTGCAGTAAAAATAAGAAAGGCTTGTGTCAGTGATATGATAATTAGTAGGTCCATGCTGAGGTGGTTAATTGGGAGTCAAATGACCCTACTGATAGGAAGGGCAACAGTGATGTTCATGTGGCCAAGATATTACACTGCAGCAGCACCTATCAAAACAGCTCCAGCACAAGAAATTTCAGATTCACAGAAGACAGTTCATTGCTGTGTGCCTGAACAGCTATCTTTGAAGGCTGCAAACTCAAATTTAGCATCAGCTGAAGCAGGACACCAGCAACATCTTCCTCTCAGCTGCCAAGCATTGCAGCTTGGATGGAGGGTAGGGAAGGCTCATTTCAGGAAAACCTCAATACTTCATCACATATGTAAAAGAAGATAAGAAACCTACTGAAGATGTAAGATAGACACTTAAGTTGACAGAAGACCTTGAGGTTTGCCCCAGCTTTCACATTTATGAAATGTGATTGTAATGCCTCGTTATTCATTATCTTTACTTTATTACACAGCTTATATAAATGTCAGTGTGATATGGCAGAATACAGCTGAGGTCAGTAAAACAAGTACTAATTTCTATTAATATAAGGTAAAGAATAGGCTGTTCCACTGACATACTCGTTATCCAGTAAGTCTGACAATATTTATGGAAGAATACCTATAAGGTTAAGAGCCAAATCCTTCCTTTCCACTCCACAAGGCTTAAGTTAAATACCAATGTCTGGCCCTTCTGCTGTGTGGAGTATATCAACAGCTCAGAGGTTCTTGCCTAGAAAACAAATCACCAAATAATTGCAACACTCAAGACTCTGTAAAGTGTGGTGAAAGCATAATTAAAATTTTATATCAGGTCAAACATACATTTTTAAATATTTTCTTCCATTTTACTTGCAGGTGACTCTATGCTGGAACTGCTTAGTGTCTAACTTTGCAAATGCAGTCTAAATGTGGAAGCTGTGTGTGATAATTAAACTTATTTTGGGGGCAGAGGACCCAAACGTGCTCTATGTTAACTCTGCCAATTGGGACATCTTTGCTTCCTAGGAAAATCTTTAAATATCTCTGGCCTAGGAGCTAGCATAGAACTGTCTCTATCTCCCTGTATGTTTCTGCCCCAAACTCCCAAACATACTCATAGGGAGAGGAAAGACAATGGTGGAATTATTCTGTGCTGCCACAGCTGTTAACATTTGCAGGTAACGCAGTGACAGACCTGCTGAAGACTTGGCCAGAACCATGGAGGCCTTCTGGAGAGCTTTGGAAGCATTAATTTCTCCTTCAGCTGCCACAACCTGAAAATGAACCAAAATGGAAATGGCATGGAAGCACTGCCCATAGTGGTGAAAATCCAGCTTTATAATGAGGAGAAAACAAACTAGTTTGGATTCCTGGAACCATAGGACAAGAGGAAATGCCTTTAAGTTGCTAAGGGGAGGTTCTCATTGGATATTAGGAAAAAAATTAGGTTTTCAAGCATTGGAAGAAGATGCCCAGGGAAGTGGTGGAGTCACTAACCCTAGTGGTCATTTAAAGGGTATGTAGATGTGGTGCTTAGAGACGTGGTTTAGTGGTGGACTCAGCAGTGCTGGGTTTAAGGATTGGACTTGGTGATCTGAGAGGTCTTGTCCATCCTAAAAAAGTCTGTGGTTCTATGACAAGGAAATGAAAGCCTGCAGGTGAACACTGTCATGGGTCTCACCTTAGCTTTTGTCTCTTCAGCAGCCTCTGTTTCAGCTGCCATTGCCCTCTGCATGGCCATAGGGATCCAGATGTCTTTGATCTCCACATGGGCTACTTTGACTCCCCACTGCTCCGTGGCACTGTCGAGGGTAGCCTTGGGGACAAAAAGCATGCCAGGAAGAGCACAGTACTGGCAGAGGGAAAGCCACGTTGTGCTCCCTGCTTGGACAGAAGGATGGGGCAAACCTGCACAGCAGAAAGAGGGATGCTCGAGGGGCACCAGCACTCAGCTTAGTGTGTGACAGTGGGTACCACAGCCTCAGGAAACACTTGCTGGTCAACACCAGTGTCTCCTCTGTGGCTTCTCTCCTGCCTCCTAAATTATGATCCCCATCCTTTTCTTAGGTGGGCACTTACTAAACTTCTCCCTTTTACAAAGAAATACTACAGCAACCTCCTTAAACAGCACAACATGACGAAAGTACGCCATGGGTGAGACATAGCACTGGCTGCAGCAGGACTGGTAAACTCATTTGTGCTCCAGCTCCTGGGCACTCCTGCAATCCACACCACCACCATGACCTTGTCTCTGTGCAGCCACTCTCCTGGCTGCAGAGGGTACAGTCTCTCTTTGGTCTGACTTACCTCTCACTGAAATTGGGTATTGGATTTTTCCTCTGCTCTCTCCCTGGCTGCCAAATCAAAAAAGAAATCAGATGGCCTTTTAAAGCATACAGCAACTCAATTTTGTGCTCTTAGTTGTAATGACAAGAGACACAAGCCTTGCCTCAATGCAGGGTCTGCTCAAGACAGAGCTTCCCCTGAGAAGATCTCTTTCTCCATGTTTGCAGCTGCCTCTATGCAAGGGCTAAGCTGATTTCTTTTTTAAATCACTGGATAATTTCAGAATTTTAATTGCTTTTTGATAGAGATAACTCTGCTACAAGAGCCTGGGGAAATACCTTTAGTATAACTCTTTCTGACTCTAAGCAACAAGATGTATAATTGAAAAAAAAAATTAAACCATAAAGGGAGATTATGTTATCCTTGTTGAAGAAAGATTATTTCTAATTTTCTACTCCCCAGAAGACACCTCAGTGCTTGTGAATTTTGGGTGCCAGATTTACCTGGATACTGTGTGCAATCTCTTCACGACCTGCGAGCAGCTGAGCCAAGCTCTGTGTACCCAGAACGTTTCTCAGGGCTGCTGTGCCAGAAGCAAGGTTGCAGAGTGGACATCAGTGACATTGGCAACAGCACTGACAGCGCTGTGGATCCCGTAGTGCACCACCCCATCCACCTGGGCAGCAAAAGCATCCCTTGTGAGAATCTGCATTTGAGAAATGCACACAGTCACAAAGTTCCAACAACACATCCTTTGCCTAGGGAGGGGATATATTTTTTTAACCCTTAGTGAGTAAAAGGCACTGCTAATTCAAAGAAACTAAGAATTTTTTTTTATTTCTTTGTCATTCCCCCAAGAAATTACTTCAAGAGACCTGTCCAGCATCAACAACGTTTAAACTGGGGGAAAATGCTTTACATACCCTCTAAATAACCCTTCAATAGTAAGTGAATCTCATAATTTGAATTAATTTCTTTTGCAATAATAAATGATAGCTATCCTCTTTCTTTCTTGTAAAAGGGTCCATTAATGAGTTTATACATTTCATGCAGCTTGGAAGATCTGTGCTACTTTCCCTAAACACTGTATTTGTAAGAAACACCAACAAATTAAAACAAAAAAAGTGCAAGAAATTGTGAGAAGAAACTGAAAGAAATATTTAAGCATCATAGAAGAGTTGTCATTTTCTGCCAGACAGGTTTCTTGTGCCTCAGAAGGCAGCTGGCCTCAGTGGAGAACTGATGATGCTCTACTATCACTTCCCCCTTCAGCATCTTTTGCTTGCAAGTGACTGCTTCACAAAAACCCTGCCAAACGATGCAAAAGCCTGGCCAAAAGCTGCTAAGCCTTATACAACACAAGTTCTGCAACCATCTTCCTTCCAGCCTCACATTTTGGGGGAGCCATTTTTCATTTCACACCACACACCCCTGCACCCTATGCTCTGAGAAAAGGCTCTGTTTACAAAAATATATTAGCCAAAAAAAATCTCCTGGGGAACACAGTAGGAAATTCTGGGGGCCCAAAGGGTCTTGGAGCTGCCTCTTCTCCCTCTGCTCTTTGTTTAAAGAAGGGGACAGCAGTGTCAACTCCATTAGCAGAAGAATTTTTCTGCCATGGGGCTGAGGCTACAAAGAGCCTAAATTTGATCAGAACAGGATTGCTCAACAACTAATCCTTCAGATTAAATTTTTCAGTCAAAATTTGCCAACAAAATACCAGAAGATTTATCCTACTTGGATGTAAGATGTAGGATCCATTCCTGCTTGGACCTGAATTTTGTGGAAGATTGTCTGCTAATTCCTGTTAATTTAGTGGGATTTGTTACCCCTGGGTAATTTGCCTTTCCAGACACATGTAGAAGGCTCTTTTGAATGGTGAGCTACATGTCAGATCCAATTTCATTAGGACATTAATTTACAGCTGGGATTTTTGTAGCCTGCTCCTCTCTTGTCCTCCCTGTCTCACATTCACACTTGTAACTCCCTTCCCTTATTTTTGAAATCACAGTTCTGAACACCAGCTTGACCTGCAACAATGCATCTGCAGATTTTCATTAGGGGAATCATAGAATAGTTTGGGTTGGAAGATAAAAGATCACTGAGTTCCAACCCACCTCCCATGGGCAAGGACACCTTCCCCTAGACCTTGTTGCTCAGAGCCCCATCCAACCTGGCCTTGAACACTCCCAGGGATGAGGCACCCATAATTTCTTTGGGCAAGAAGTTATTTTGTAAGCAGCTTGAAATCCAGAAGATACAGCAGAAAAGCTAAATTCCATATGGTAGATAAATTCTATATGGTAGCTCAGCATGGCAAAATGACAAAACATGCATTATTTTTGATTGTGCCATGAATCTGCTCCTGTCTTAGATGGCCACGAGGGAAGTTACCTTTTGTGTAGGAATCTTACAGGTAACGGTCCTAAGATCAACCTTGATAAATGTACCTGTACATGGAAGCACAAGGATCATTCCTGAAAAATAAAAATTATTAGATGAAACACCTCTGAAACTAAAGTCCAGATCCAGGTATCTTAGAGAAAACAAACAGATGGAAATACCCACAGCATTTGGAATAACACCCTGCCTTATCACTGCAGCTGTCCTTTCTTCTTAAAAGACATGACAACAGTGATGTTTTGCATTTTCAAATAACAGAGGGAAATGCAGATATCTGCAAATAATGTGAACTTATTAGAGCTTAATGACCTAGAACTCTTGTCTGGAAATGGGCACCTTGAAGCTCTTGTCTGAAGTTTGCCATGGGACTTTTGGCAAAAATTCCTTCCATGCCTTTAATTTTCCCTTTTTAAATCACAAGCCGTGTATGGTTCAGTATGTGTCCTCAGGAAAGACATCACCCAGGTCCAGATTCCTGCACCACATGAGAAACACTGTCCCAGGATGTGACAAATCCTGTGAAGGAGTCACCACTGTCCTTCACTAGAGAGGGAGACTGTACATAACTTCCAACCTCAGCAGCTTGCTTTGGTGCCCAGAGCCACACAGAAGGGCTCTGTACCTAGCTGCTCTTTGAACCACATGACTACTATTCAAGAGGAAGGACAGTACCTGAAAAGGACTTTTTCCTGTTATTTCAACTTCTAGTTTGTCCATTTCATAGGCCAGAAGTGGTAACTGCACCAATGCAAACTCCTTATGTAGCTGGGTTTGGTTTGTGATTTGCAAGCTGGTCCTAGGGAGCAGCCTCAGTATAACTGCTGAGTGTCCCTGCCCTGACACAGTTACCATTTTCAGAGCAGAGGACAGCTAAGGAGCTGGCAGCAACAAGCTGTGTTGGAAGTGGGGTGCAGAGAGAGAGGCCACAGTCACACAAAAATACTGTGGCAGACTTGAACACTGCATTTAAACCTGCCTGCAGTCCCCTGACAGTGTGTGCAGCATGAATGCATCCTTCTGTTGTCCAAATTGCTCAGCAGCAAAGTCATACCTGGTATCAAGGTCCTCAAACTTCTGTGCCATGACAGGAGCGTGGCTGTATCTTCTCTTCAGAAAAGTAAACAGTCTGCAGGTTAAGGAACTGCAGTAGAGGGGACCTTCTCATTCCCCTCTATGCTATGAAGAAGGATTTCATGGAACCTCTGCAATTTTCTATGTAGTCTGGGTGCATTGTAATAAAATAAACCCAGAGGACTTTAACAGAGAAAAACTGCATGTATTCACCTGGTCCCTTTGCTTTCTTAGACGGAATACCTCCCAGACGAAATACAACAGCACGTTCATATTCTCTCACAACCTAGGAAAATATTTTAAATTTAGAATTTTACAACTAATTCTATTTTCATTCCCTGGTTCTTTAATCTTTGGCAATCATATTAAATGTGAAGAAAGTACAAATATTATAAGAAGCAACAAAGCTGCAAATCACTTTCTTCACATCTTCTATTTGCCTCATGATTTGCTGGAAAATCTCAGCCCCTGCCCATGGAAACAGGTAATAAAACAGATCACATATGAAAGAATTAACAGTGATCTAAAAAGGACACCTCAGAGTTCTCTCAACATCAGCAGCACACTCAGAAGAGTTGTAGGCAAAGGGGCTCTCACCTCAGGTAATCTAAACCACTTCACTTAGTGCATCACAACTACTGGAGGCTGGCATTCAACTGATGTTTAACTGGAAGTTTAACTGATGATGAATGTTGAGACTGGAAGAAATTAAATTAAGAAGTTGTGGCAACACAGAACACTTGTAAAAGAACCTGTGTGGATCTTATTTCCAGAGCACATCTTTGCTACAAACACTTATGATTCCCAAAATGTGAATGTGAGGTGCCTTGTCTTAACTAAATCAGTAAAAAAGTAACAGCAATGATAATAGAGCATTCTTCATGTGCCTCAAATCCTGATAGCTTACCTTAATACATGCCCAGATGGAAATAGGAAAGGTAATAAGCACCAGGAGGAATGAAAGGGAAACTAGGATCCAGCCACAGACACCAATTCCTTCCCGCCTGTCAGCTATAAAAAATATAAGAGCAATGAATGCAAAATTTGAGAAGTCATCCCAGGGATGTACACCTAGCCCAGCTGCAATCATATGGGACCATAAAGTCCACAGAAACTCACTCCCTCTTCCTCCCTCCCATCACCCAAAGAAAGCCATAAAACACCTAACCAAACATTCAACTTTATGGCCGTTCAGCACAGAAGGAAAATGAAAGATATTACCAAAGCTGGGGGCTGTGAAGGAGAAATAAATGAATGAGTGGAGTAACAATGAGTATGAAACTATCAGATAGGGCAAAGGGTTTAGTTTGTGTGAAACAGATAACAAGGGGAAGTCTTGCTTTCTTTAGATGGATATTTTTAGGAATATTCATAGGCCAGTCCATCCACTGGACCATAAATTTCAAAATTTGTTCTTGTCAAAATGCATGCCCATGCATTTTAAGCAGTTGTCTTCTTGTGATCAGCTCATCTCATCCCAAAATTTCATTCTGATGAAATAAAACAAATAAAAACTAATTTCATTATTTTAGTGCCTGAAAGGAAGGCAGTAGTATGCTAAGTTATTTCAAAGATGTAGGGCAGCACTGGAAATTTCTGATACCAAATAAAACTCACATGCAGACAGAAATGAGAAATAGGAAACAATTCAATTTATACTCTGTAAGAAAAAAAAAAAAAACAGCTTGTCAGGACCCTGAAACAGGATGAGGCTCCCTCATCTGTAAGGCACGAGCTGGCAAACCAGCAGAGCAGGACTGACAATTTTGTCAGAGCATTCCCAGCAACTAGTGTACTTCACATTACACTAGTGGTGTGGCAGGCTACAACAGGTACATAAAGTACCAGAAGTCAAATGTCTTTTAATCAGTGGAAAGAGATCAAGGAAAGTCACAGAATAGGCATCATTCCTAATTCTTAATTTGAAATCTGAGCAAATTAATAATGGAGGGATGTTTTGTTCAGCAGAACTCAATGTTTTTACTTTCTCTTAATTTCACATAAATGACCAGCTTACAGAAAATATCTGAAGATCATTTTCTCCAGTGACAAATTTGGTTATGAATAACCTCCTCAAAAGCAATTTTGGGCTGTAGCATTATCTACCATCATCCACCTGAGCCCACTGTGAAGACGCCTGGTGGGAAGGACACAATCCACAGACAAGGGGAATAGATGGGAAAAAGTGCCAGCACTCAGCAGATTGATACTCAAGCAGCTGAGACAATTTAGGGGTCAAGATATCACCCCTAACCACCACGGGCAAAAAGCATGCATCCAAAACTTGACAAAGTACAATTGAATCCTTCTCCACAAGAACTCTCTTAGAGATCCTGATGCCAGTTAATAATGTAGGCTACAATTAGAAAAGGAGAACATGAAAACATGCCTTTGAATGAAACTCCTAGCTCCCCCAAACCACCACAGATCTTCTCTGATTACCCCAAAGTTTCAAACCATTTAACCACACAACAAATTAAAGACTCTAGAAAAAAACAACAGTGAAGAACCAGTCACAATCCTATGTATCATTGACCTGAGTTTGCCATCCCTGTGTATGGATTATAATAGCCATGACCACCAAACACCTCACTTGACTCTTTAGTCCAGAGCTAATCAGGAGTTGCAATGCACCACAAAAATGGAGAGCTCATCACTCAGCAATTGTGGAAAAACTCCAGGGTACTGGAATAAGATTCACTTAATTTTTTCTTGATGCAGCCATTAGGGTACATCACAAACACACTTGGTAAACAAACTCATGATGTGGGTTTCACATTTGGAAAGCAAATGAAAAACTCAGTGTGGGCAAAAATCTCCCAAGCCTCCTACAGCAACAAAAAGATAGAGTAGACTCAGCCTCTTTAACCACCATGCTTTCTACCTTAATCTTTCTGCTTTGTCCTAAAGGCTGAAAAATTCTTCTGTCTTCCCTAACTAGATCCTATTTTCCTCTCTCCAGTCCATCCTTCCATACAGAAGAGTATCAATAGCTGAATCAGCCTTTTTCATCCATGGGGTCATGTTGGCAGAAGGTAGATGCTGATGCATCCTGGCAGGGCAGCATGAGGCACCTTGTTCTGTCACTTACATTGGCAGATACTGAGTTTTCATCTACAGCCTATGTCAGACATCAAATGCAAAACAAATGTACTTTTTTTGTTTGGTTAGTTCTGCTCCTTTTAATATTATTGAGAAAAAGCCCACTCGCGCACACAAAACAAGGTTTACCAATTAGATGTTCTCTGTTCGTTTTCTTGGGTCTCTCTGTCTGGGGATCCATCCCCTTAGAGGGAATCTCTGATCCCCTCACAGATGAGACAACAGCGTACCTTGAAACTGCAGGGCTTGTGCAAGATGCTGAAGAGGGAAGCAGGATGAGAGAAGGAGAAATCCCCCGCATGAGAGTCTTCTGGGAATTAGTTACCCTGGTAAGGAGATGATATTCACAAACACCCAGTCTCGTGTCTCTGATGTAACTGGATGGTATTGTAGATCCTCTGTCCTCTGTCTAGGGTGCACTTGGCCCAGCTGGTCTTAGGTCCCAAAAAATACAAGTTGGAAATAATTTCTGTGAATCCATTGCCAGAGATTAAAACATCCACAAAAAAGACAGGAAGATAAAATTAAGTCCTGTGAGGAGCAGCCGAGGTACAGCCTGAAGAAAATGAGGCTCAGAGGAGATCTTAACACTCTCTACACTGCCTGAATGTATGTTGTAGCAAAGTGAGGATTGGTCTCTTCTAAAGAAACAAGCAACATTACAAGAATAAATGGCCTCAAGTTGTGCCAGGGTAGGCTTAGATTAAATATGAGGAAAAACTGACTTCACCAAAAGAGTTGCCAAGCATTGGAACAGGCTATCCAGAGAAGTGGTAGAGTCTCCCTCACTGGTGGCATTTAAAGAACATGTATATATGGCACTTAAGGATGCAGTTTAGCAGTGGACTTGGCAGTGCTGGGTTAATGGTTGGACTGGATCTTAAGAGGTCTTTTCCAATCTATGATGCTATAAAGCAAGGCAGAGATTGCATGCTGCTCCTCTGCTATTCTGGGGCTCAGCTGCTGTTCAGATCTCAAACATCAGCATAATAAATAAAACTCCAGGTGAGGTCTCCAAACTGTATAGAATAGCTCACCACACCCCTCTTCACACTGTCCCATCAGTACATACTGAGCCCTGTTGAGCTGGATAACCTAGAAACCATAGCAGAAGCATTTCAGCTCCCAATCCTTAAAATTGTCCCCCAAGTAAGAGTATTTTTCACAAAATATTTTGACAATCAAACTAATGGAATTTCAGACTAAGCCATTTCTGAAAGCTGTAGCAGCAGAGGGCAACCCTCTCAAAGGACAAGGCTGTTGCTTGTTATTTTAATAAAATATGAGGTGCTTTTTTCATATGTAATTTATGAGTTTGATACATAACTGCATTAATTACAGGGCTGGTTTTTGTGGGCATCTGTTATCTAGGATATCTGTGAAAATCTGGCTTCATTTCACCCAAGTCTTCCTCCTGGCCAGTAATCACCCTGGCCCCAGCTGATTATTCCCCAGAGAATCCTTTTTCAGTCTCACAGAGAGGAAAGTAGACCCCTGAACTGACATTTTAAATCCCACTGAAAGCCATAAGCACAGTCTGAAAAATCAGGATTGACATGCTTATTGCAATATGCTCCCAAAAATGTGACAATATTCATTTTAGGCCATTTGTAGCATTTTCATCATTATTTGACTTCTAAACATTTGAACTCTTATGATCACACCTCTTCAGGACAGACACTTACTGGCAGGGTAGTATGTATGAGCAGTGACAAGAGAAATGTGGTTTAATTATTTCAGAAACAAAAACATAATACGTAAAACTATCCCAACAATTTTTTTTAATTTTAGAGTAAAACTAAAGTTATTGAAAATAGCTTAATTTTGAACCATTTGAATGCCACAATTTAAAAAGCTTTTTATACTATCAGATAAATGAGCAGCACATACTAAAAGTTAACAGATATAATTGCTCCCTGTTTATTGACAACTCCCTGAGGTGACTGTAAATAGAGGTGAGTAAAGAAGATGTTTTGTGTTTGTGTTCAGGAACATCACAATATCAGTTTTGTTTCATTTTAATGTAAGCTGCACTGTTATTCTCTTTTCAAAATTTTGAAATCAAAGTCAGGGCACTCTTAACACTTTCTCCTTGGGACTATACTGGGGCATGTGGACAACTCATGTCCCAGATTACTACAGACCACTCAGAGATTAAAACACATGAGAGCTCTGGTGCAAAGCAGTTTACAAGCTGCAAGTTCACTGGTGCTGAACAGCCTGGTGCACTGCTGTGACAGAGCCACAAAGACTGAGCTCAAAGCTGCTTCAGCAGAATTTACTGACTTAGAAGCCACATCAGATGACCGGTTTGGGCTGCTCACAGTCCAGCTATTTCTGCAGTTTTATACTTGTGATATAGCTAAAGCCTTCAACTGCTATTCCAAAATCAGCATGAGGGCTCAGGCATGATCAGGTGCTTACCTGTAAGCACATCATTCTTCAACATTCCTCTGCAACAACTGCTACATTTACAAGCAGCACGAGTCCTTTACGATGTCTCTACAATGTCTACTTTCTCCCACTTACCTCATCATCCAGTTGTAGAGACTTAATCCACAGCCATTTGTAAACAGTGCCAATCCCAAAAATGAAAAAAAGAATTGTCAGGCAGTCCCCACATGAGATTTGCAAACAAAGTTGTAGATTTAAATTTTCCTTTTTCTGACCCTCTTAGGCCCATATCACTTTCCCTATACATTTCTCAGCTTAGTCTTTTCCTGGCCCCAAGTTCTGCCTACTTGCTTCAGGCTTGGCATTCCCTTTCCCCAGGTCAAAATTAAGGAGACAGGACAGGACAGGGCAGAATAACAGTACTGTCCTTTGGCTTGTAGGAACATCCCCATATTGCTGCTTCTCTTCATGCAAACAGCATCAGTTTTCAACAGCTGAAGGTCTGGAGATGACAGAAGGCCCTGCTTTGGCCACTAAAGTAAATATGAGAGAGAGACAAAGGTATTGCTCCTCTATGAATGCAGAAAGGAAGGCAATTTGCAAGAAAGTCAGAACATTCATACCATGGCAAGTTTCCTTTCAGGACCAGGCAAACTTCCAGCACTCATTTGTAAACCAGATGAAAAGGACAGAAAATTACTGTTTCTTTTCTATTCACTGCAGCTGCAATTACAGCACTTGTAAGAAACATTGAAACTTGGTAGCAAACACAGTCCTGGAAAGTTCTTAGTTGTTGCAAAAAAGGTTTTATTTCAAGGAACACTTCACCACACCATATCTATGCAGGCTGTCAGTACACACAAAATAAAGCAGTATTAGGCAACTTGAACACTGAAAAAAATCCATTAGTCCAGAAATTAAAGTCATACAGCAAGAGCCCTTTCCCGGCACAGGCTCAGTTTAAGGTGGTTTGCCTCAGGAGCAGACATTTCCTTGGCTGTCTAAAAATGGTGCTCAAGTAAGCATGAAAGAGCTCAGGATAAATCACTCTCTTCAGAAATTCCAGTGCTGGGTCACAGCAGTTTGCTGCAATGCAGAACATGGACTTTATTCCTGAGAAGGAAAAAAATTAATAAAAAACAATTTTATATCAGGAGAAATATTTAAATAATTGAATTTTAAGCCCATCATCTGAACAGTTCCTTTACAAAATCCAGCTCAGTATGCTTCAGAAAGATCCAGTAAGAACCAGAGCCCATTCCAGACATAAGACCTTTACAACTAAACATTTCTTAACCTATTCACTTGTCTAACACAGATGGGAGAATCAAACACTCTTCTCTGGTACAGTGGCTGGACAATACCCAGTAACTACACTGCTTCAGGAGAAGAGCATTTCATACAGGGGATTTCACTACTTCTCACCTGTTTTCATTTGGAGAAACAAGGCTTGAATCTCTTCGGCATCTTTGAGTTGTCCCGTGCTCAGACAGGAACCCCATACCCCCATGACCATTCAACAGATATTTTAGAAACAAAGGCACAAAGTGCTTATTTTCTGACAAAACAGTATTACTTGCTTTTGACTACAGGATGACGTGAATTAGTTCGAAATTTGCTTGATGAGGAAACTAGGATTAAAACAGGATGTCAGACTCAGCACCTCAGTAAGGTTACGAAACACTTACTGACTTGGAACTGGTTTACATTTGCATTCAGGGAGAAAAGCCAATTTGCTCTTGATAAGATACCTCTATCTTTATTTTCTCCAACTCATCTGCAAATCTACAAAGAACAAGTTATGGAAAGAAGGACAAGCAGTGTAAAATGAAATATGGTAGAGATTTCTTCCACAGATTTAAGTCAAGGTATCAATATCAGAGATACCAATTTTAAGAGCAGTTCAGAGTGAAGAATCATGAGAATTTAACAGGTTTCACAAAATAAAAAATGTAAGAACACATTTTTTTTTTTTTTAGATTTAATGGAATATGTAAGTTTGATTATTAAAATGTCAAAGAATTTAAGTTTTTAATCTAAAAATTAAATAGAATATTTCTAATGTCACTCCTTAGGAGGACAATTCTAAAATTTTGGACAGAATTCTGCATCAAAAAGAAACAGCATAAGCAAGCTCAAGCAGTAGAAGTATCATAGTAAAAACAAGTTTATTCATTCATATTTTAGGTAAATATGCAAATAGTCAGCAAAGCCTTTTTGCCATGACTGTAAACTTTTTATTTAAAAAAATTATGTTAAAAACCAATACAGTAATTTCCATTAATATTCTAAAAAAGTTTGTTCACATCTTGAAAGAAAATACATTAGCAACATCTCCCAGCAGAATCAATCTTTAAAAAAGTAAAACTCTAGGTGCATAACATTTCTACAGTGTAGTATCTCTACATTTTAATTTATTCACATGATTGAATATCATTCACCTATACTGTCTCTAGACAATGATCAAGAGCATTCCTTAAATAGAAGATATTCAATGATGTGTTACACATTGCCACAGATACTGACATTATTAGAAGAGTGCACAACTCAGTTTAACTAACAAAGCAAGACGTTTCTATATGCTGCATTGTAACAGTTAATTTAGCTATATGCCTTTAAAATCATATATGTTTTCCAAGGAAAAATACTAAAAAAATCCATGGTCCAAATTCTGCTCCCACTTATATTCACAGGATAAGATAAGCACCATCAAATTGCAGTTTATAGCTGAAAAGCATATAGAGAACCAGTTTGTTTGTGAGTATAAGGGAGAGAAGAACTTGCCCCATGTCTGTAAACATTCACATAAGTCTGCAGTCAAAAGTGCCAGATAGGCAGCCTATCTGCAGTACAATTATTTCAATCAGAGAGGTGCTGGGGGCAAGGAGAAGACTGTGGAACATTATTTTAGAGGCAAGTTAAAATGTTTTTATGTATTTTGGAAAGACATTCTCAGCTAGCTAAACCATACTCCAGTAAAACATAATCCACTTCTACCCAAATACAGTACAGCATAATTTCCTAACTTTCTTGTTCAGACAAAGGAGTACTCAATTCAGCAGCAAGCCCATGACTATTTCGAAGCATAAGAAAAACCCCCACACACCTCTGACCTACCCTCTCCTTAACATACTGCTGATGCTAACAGGAGATCCTCATACACAGGAAGAAAACATCTGAAAAACCATAAACTGACCTTGATTTATGCACACACAAGAAGTGTGCTTCTAGACAAAAGGTCATCTACAGCTTTAATTTAGTTTCAGTCCAGATCTCAGTCTATATTAACCACATATACCATACAAAACATAACAGAAGGATAGGTGCTTATTCACACTATTAAATACACTTGGTCTCCCTACTCAACTTGACAGTCAATTGCCCTATTTACACAAACATGTGTTTGAATGTTCCTGATCCTGTAAGAAACCAAACACTGAACTCTTAAAATTAAAGAAGAGTAAATGATGCTCAGCAATTCACAGGATCAGACCCTGAATCCAACTGAATGCAATTTGTAAATTAAGTATGACATCTGACACAGCCTCCTGGAAACATTTTACCCTCAAGTTTTCCCTTTCTTTCCCCAGCTCAGACCATGCTCCCACTATGGCAGAGATAGCCTCCAAAGTGAATAGGATCAGGCTCTGTCAAGCAAACACTGCAGTCTTTAGAAATGCCTGGTATTTACTGCCATCCACTCTGGGGCAGACTTGTCTGCAATGAAAATGGTGTTCCTGGTGTTGATGGATAGTTAGCAAAACCTTCAGGCTGAGCTGTATAGTTCTCCAGAGCAGAAGCAGAATGCGCCTTTAAGGAAGATAAGAAGTTAGGAAACAGCACTGACAAAAACAAGGAAACAAAAATCTAAATTAAGCAAAATTTCAGCCACAATACCAGACCTGCTCAAGGCAAAACAAATGGATTATAATCTGAAGTGTGCAAAGAATAGAGATGAACAAGGCATCTATACCAAGATGTTAATCTGTAGTGCAACTATTGCTCTGAAATACCAGAGAATGAAAAAAGCAGTTGGATTAAGAGGGAAAACAGAGAAGTGTTAATGGCGTTTACTTTCCAGTGGAGTAAGCACCAGCTGATTTGGAAGGCACAGCTTAATCAGGAGCTGTAATACTTTAGTGACTCTGAACTTTCCTTCTCTTCATTGCTCAGGTAAATAAGTATTAACTTTAGTGACTGGATCTTATAAGAACAATTATGTTCTCAATGCAATCTGCATACATTTCTACAGAACAAAAAAGCTCCTGAGCTGCAAAAGCATGGTCTAGATGAAGTAACTTGCTTCTTCCAATCCCCTGTTATTCAGAAGGTATCTGACAATATGCTGCACTCTGAACAGTACTTAGACACATGCTCCATTTCAACAACTGATATGTCACAGAAGAGAGAAAACATTAAAGTCAAAGACACTCAGCTCTCTCTTTTAGTACCATGTAGAGAAGGTCAAATTTCTTACAGGAGTCTGTACAGAGGCTGTTTTTAACAAAACAAGCTTTTAAAAGACAAGCTAAACATATAAACACAAAGTCTGATGATTGTTTCAGTTAACTTATGTAGGTTGATGGGTGAAACAAGCTGTTTCATGGACAAGAGATGATGAAATTACACAATACCCAAAGCCACTTCAAGCTTATATTACAATTCTATGTGTGGGAACTATCAAGAGAAAAGCACAACCACAACAGACACAAATTCAAGACAATCTGATTACATGTGCAGAGGCACATAACTCACAACAAATGGTCCACAGAAATCTGTAAGTTATTCAAATGTCAGACTGGAACTGAGCACAAATTTTGCAATGGCACGGTCAGCTCATTAGATTTAACACAAACCCCGCAAAAAAATTAATTTGCATTATCTTTTATTTAACTTCTCCCCAGTTTACAAAGAGTTTTAGATGTTTTAATCTCATTTATGAAGCATTGCACACTGGCCTTGAGTAAGAAGTTAGCACAAGTTGTTTTTTATCATCATCCTTGTAATCAGTTCTCACACAATTTAGAGTTTTAATCATTTACTGACTTAAACTAATCCCAAAGAGTTAACAGGTAAGTACGTGCTCAAGAGATCACTGGAAGTAGAACAGTATTAACAAATCGACACATTACCTGTAGTAGTGCTGACTGTGCAGCTGCACTGTGCTGCAATTCCTGTAAGGAAGATTGTGCGGCACTTTGGGGAAAGCCAGGGATACCAGGGAGAGATAAAAGACCAGGAAAAACTGCATTTCCTGGTGTCTGTAGTCCAGAAGTCAAGCTGAAAGAATGCCAAAATGAGGCTGTTATTAGGAACATGTGCACCATGTTTTATTCCGTTTCCCTCTCTATAAGCTTATGTCTACATAAATTACAAAAGCAGTTCTTTTTCTACATCTCATAAAGGCCAGAATTTCTAAACTGAAGTTCAGTCTTTACCCACCTAAAAATTATTCATACATACACAAACCAAGATTGTCTGGAATACACCTAAGGGGACTCAAAATGTTTTGTACCTCAACTGTGTTGACAGTTTGCACACAAAAAAACCCTTTACATACAAGAATTTATGCTGACTACTTCCTTAAAATATCTAAGATATTGTCTGCTATTACCTGTGTGTATTAATGGATGCCCACGTGGAATCCATTCTTGTAAAAGCCTAGGAGGTGCCAAGTATCCTCATCTGGGAAACAAAATCACTGAGCACCTCACTGGATTAGACTGTCATAACAGAGACTATTAAGGCCAACCTATTTAGTCATTACCCTATCAGCTTCAAAAGACAAGTGGAAATCTAGTAGTGTACTAACTTTAAAAACTATCTGCACTTCGTAAGTATGACTGAAAATATTGTCTACACACCTAAAATAAAATCAGTGTTTTGCTCAAGAGAAAAATAAATAGTTCTGACCTCCTCCAAAAACAGTAACGTACCCAGCCTGTGCCACAAGTGCAGAGTTGAAGTTTGAGCTAAAGGCCGAGGCAAACCCTGGCAGGACCGGAGCTGGAGATGGGGCTGTGGCAGCTGCCGGCAACGGTGCAACTGCTGCTACTGCAGAAGATGCCTGGAGGCCAGGGAAAGAAGGGAGAGCAGGAGTGACAGAGGGTGTGTTAGAGACAGGAAAACCAGGGAAGGATGGGTTTGATGATCCCAGAGGTCCCTGGGCGACAGAAAAAAGGGAAGGGACAGCACTGGACAAGTTAAGCGAGAAGGGTGGAGCGGAGACTGTTGCGGAGGCAGCGAGTCCTGAGAGCACGGCGGCGGTGCAACTCGCATGGGGGCCGGACACGGCTGAAGCGCTTGTAGCCGGAGTGGCCAACAGAGGCCCGGGGAGAGTGACAGGCGGGGTCAGTGCTGGGTTACCAGTAAAAGCAAAGTTACTGGTTAGAGACGTGAAAGGAGGAAGTCCATTGAACACGGGGGCAATGGGAGCAGAGGAGCCATGTGGGGTGAAGGAAATGGAAGCCAGAGAACTGGAGTTGTTCAGAGGAGCACTCAGAGAGGAGAGCCCTGACAGCGCTGGATTCAGAGAACTGGGTAAGCTGACGGGCACTGAAGCTGCTGACGTGTATGCACGCCCGAGCCCTGACAGTCCTAGAGTGCCATGAGAAGGGCTGGCTGAATGAGAAGGACCTTTGAAGGCCGACAGGGTAGGACTCATGGGCTCTGTTTTGACCAAAACTGGGATACTTGTGGCAGCTGGGGCTGATGAGAGCTGCTGGTCAGGATTAGTAGGACTTGCGCCATGCAAGAGGGAGGCTGATGAGCCACAGTTGACTGGCATAATCGATGGTGAAGTGGTTAAAGGTGACTGTGCAGGCAATGTGGGAGGAGTGGAACTAGAATTGGCTACAGATGGGGATGGGAGACCTGGAAAAATAGCCAGCCCAGGTGTGGAGGAACGCTGTGTGTTGGGGGTGACTGATGGAGTGTAACATTTGTTGACAGAGGAAGTGGGAGGGTCAGAGTTTTGATTAGAAAGAGCAGATAAAGAAGCAAGCTCACTTGTCACAGCAGAAGGTAAAGCAGATGAATTGATTAATGAAGTGTCACTTGATGTCAGAAATCCCTTTAAGACAGACAAAATTGGGTTAGGCAAGCTAAGCGAGCCAGGAATGGTAGTGGCAGGAGAATTAGCAATTGTAGATGGAACAGGACTAGAAATCCCTTGGGTATTGGGCGGCAAGGACAAAGGGAGGCCAGCAAAGACTGATGACAATGCAGCAGGATTATTAGCAGAAGCAACTGAAGAGGTTGTAGAGAACGGGAGGCCAGCAAATGGTGTAGCAGCAGATGCGAAAGCTTCAGTGGGTGCAGGTGTGGCACATGGAGTGGAAGAACCTTGTGGAGCGGGCATAGCAGCAGGGATAGAAGCCAGCCCAGAAAAAACTGAGGGGATAGGGGTAGAGGTTGCACTGTGAACAGATGTGACAGGAACACCAGGCAATGAAAGGGATTTGATGACGGTAGGGGTTGGGGTAGATGGCTGAGATGTATGGATGGAAGAGGAGACCTGTCCTGGGAAAACAGGAAGGACAGGGGTAGACATGTTCATCCCAGAGATGAGTGGAGTTGCAGGTGCTAATGGATGGCTTATTGCCTTGACAGGTGATGGGGTAGGGACTGGAGTAGCAGCAGGTGTTGAAGGATTAGAACCATGAGGAGTAAAGAGCTGATTCGCTTGTGCAGAAAAAGCTGCAAAGAAACAAAACCGATAAGAATACTTGAAACTGTCAGAAATGTTTGAAATCAACACAAAAACATTTTATACAGCATTTCAAAATATGATACACAGGCAATAGCTAACACACAATGTCTACATATAAACAATGAACAGCAGGGCCTATGAAAACAAACCAAAAAGGTACACACAAACACATCACACAAATCATACACCATGTGGGCTAATACTCCCTTTTAAAAACATTATGTGACATCTGCTACCTCTTCATGATCTCATGCAAAACAGTTAGAAACTCAAATGCACTCTGTAAGAACATCCAAGTGATCCAGGTGAACACCCTCCCTCTGGTGCCTAACATTTGGCAGTACCCAAACGAGATCTAATATTCCATCAGCATCAGATCACCTGGGCTCCTCTGCATCCACTCTCACTGAAGGTCAGAATTTCCTTCAGAACCAGTTAATTCAATGTATCATGATTTCAGAGAAGTTTAGTCAACAACTGAAGAAAGCTGATTTCAGGTGCTGGTAGTTTTCTTTCCTTCAAAATCAGGTCATTCTCTTCACTGTGCTTCCTTCAGATTTTGATTCTAAGAAGGTACACTTTGAAATTCATTTATCACACTACATTATTAAACTAACATTGGCACTTGACTTTCTCAATAAGTATTTTTAGGAATCTTTAGTCAGGTGTCTGTAATAAAGACAAGCACCTGCTAGTAAAAGTATCAGCTTGTGTCAATCCTACAAAGTAAGTTAGAGACATCAGTCAAGCTGCAGGAAAACAGGCACACTGTCAATGGGGAGGTGGAGGTTAATGGAAAGGAGCTGCATTTATGAATACTGGCATGTCAAGAGTTTCGATATGCCTGCCTCTAGTTTCCTGTGGAACATGAATATGTTAATAAATTCTTCCTCTCAAACAACCTTTGTGCTTTATTTTACTTTTGGAATAATCTGTTGAAATGTAAGCAAGACACTCATCCAACCAGTCAAACTCACCACCCATAACTCTAGCAGCCTTCATGTCTCTCTTGCCTGATTTCTACACATAATTCTACGTGCAAATCCAGAAAATCATTCTTTAAAATCTTGGACCTGAGTTGATATGACAAACTCCTATTCTGTGTATGTTAAAACTCAAAAACAAGTATATCTGCCAACAAAATTTTTTTTTACATACTCTTTTCAAAAAAATCCCAGACTGCCCAGCTCTGGACTGTGTTCTTTTTCTCATTCTATTTCCAAGCTGAAGACTCTCCCAAAGATCAGTTATTTAATCCTGATAGCTAAGATAATCATGGATGAAATACAACTGTACTAGAACCCAGAGCTGAACTTTTCTTCCTAAGAGAATATTTCATTCCTTACTCTGTATTCATTTAGCTGTATAAACTAACTTTGTAAAAATACATGCACACAGAGAGGGGTATACAAGAATGTAAGTGATTCTTCAAAACATTTCTGTAGAACCATCCCTGGACATAGAGAAGGAAAGACAAAACATAACTTTTTTTTTGGTCCCTAGGAATATTTACAGTAGCTAAACTTATCACAGTAATTTTATCTATTTGCAGTATTTAATATGCCTGACTCAATTGTCAGTAAATTCTCAGATTGTATTTGTAAAATCTAACAACGTGTTATCAAAGCCTTTTTTTAAGAGGTTCCTAATGGGATTTATTATTATGCTTTGTACTAAGAGTACAAAGCATCACACAAATAAAAACAATAAAAAGTGCACAGCTGTCTTGGTAAAAAGAACAGGATCTTACAGGGTAAGACAAAAGCACAGGTAGACATAGCTGGATCTAACGCTCTGGGATAAGACATTCAAAAATCTCTAAATCTCTCTTGTATTCCTACTTTCTTATTGTAACTGATCTACATGGTTAAAATGTCAATGAGTTTTCCAATAGATGTCCAGAGTTTTAAAAATTGCAAATATTTACTCAAGTATTTAAATGCATGACATTGCAAAGGGTATTTTGATTTAGTTTTTAGCATGATTTCTCACATACTTATATAATGATGAATATAAAAAACTTCGATAAGCTAACACAAAAGAATGAAATTTAATGTTTCAATGCCTTTAATACAAATGCCTGATGATTTGTTTTTTCTACACTATCAAGAGATTCTATTCCACATACTTCGTGTCTACATACTTAAAAGCTTATGAAGATCCCACTAAACAAGTTGTTAACATTTTCTGAACAAATAACAAAGATACAATATACACAAAAATCCCCTGTGGATTTGCAATTTACCTTGATTTTGGGAAGGTTTTGCCTGGCTGGAAAGGTCCTCATTTTCTAAACAGAGAACAGTAGCTTGTTATTGAAAGGCAAATGAAACTCCAGCAGTGAATGAACCACTCCCAGCAATGAACCAGGAAAAACAACATGAATATTTTTAAAGATATGCATGCCTTACCTGATACCACTTGATTAGCATTGTATGGTGGAGGAGCTGGTAAGCCTGGAGCAATGACATTGGCCATTGGAACTAAGCCAGCATTGTTGTAAGCACCTAAAATAACAAAGGCAATACACATCCCTGTTGTCAGAAGAACCTGTATCTAGATTAATCAGTAAGCATCTTCACCTTTTAAAAAATATTTTCAAGACTGTAAGACATTCCTTCACCAAAAAGCTAGACCAGTTAACTATCTAGGCTGGATGTTGGCTTTTGCACATGTCTGCCTGTGATCCAAATTTCACTAAGGGCAATTATCTTAAGAGAGCCTGAAAAAGTCAGGTTTCAATTCCTTTCAGTTCCATTTTGCCTGAAAAAACTTAGAGGTCTGCTGATGTCTGCAGCATCACTGGTTCCCTTCCTATTCTTAATTTACAGGCTTTGCAACTCTTTCTTCAGCATTAAAGCTGGACAAACAAAGGAGCTAAACACAGATCACTAACCATGACACTTTAGCCAGAAAATTCAGAGAAAAAACAATCCTTCTCAAATACTTAATTTAGTATTCTTCAATATTTCTTTAAATGTTAAGAAATTCAAGTGGGTTAGCAAAGTATTTTAATATAAAATTCTCCCAGCAATTAACATAATAAATATACATTTTTCCTCTGTTATTTTTTGGAGCAACTGAAACTGTTGCATTGCTGTGGTATACAGTTCTGGTAAAACACATCTGAATTTAAATTGCAGGAACACAAACACATTTCACAGTGGCCCTGAATTAATAGTTAAGGAGCATAAGAACTTGGGCTTCACGGGAAAAGTATGGTTCACTTGAACAATACTGAAAGTGCACTAATTTGTCATGTAGAAGTCCTTTCTCATTTCATACTTTCATAGTAATTCCACCTGATGTTAAGATTTCTTGCACAACAACTCTTGCCTGAAAATCAGAAAAGCAACTAAAAAGAACTGCATCACTCAGGAAGGAAATGTTCAAGAGGCAGAACATAATTCATTACCACTGACTGAAAACAATCACATTCAGTAGTTTCAGGTCAGCATCTGCAATCTCACTAAAAACACACATACACATATATATATAATTTCACCAGTAATGAGTTCTGTTGTCACAAGAGCTTTCTTAAAAAACATGTTGCAGCCTAGCAAGGCCCTGAAACCTCAAAAGCTCATTCATACCCTAAAACTGTACTTCTATCTAAATACCTAAAACTGTATTTCTATCCTACCACAGGCCAAATTTTGTGCTTTAAGATACTTCGGATAGGATTTATTCAATATAAATTTGAGTTAGTCTGCAAGCTTTCTGTACAGCTTCTTGCGAACAAATAATCTCCTGGGCATAATTAATCAGTCTTAGTTTAGCCACTAGTAACGCCCATTTTTCTAAACTGGCTATAAAAAGACTTGCAGACATCAGGTTGATTAGATGACTCAGCCTTCAGCTTGTTTGCTAGGAGTTCTACTTCACTTTCTTATCAACTCCCTGAAATCCCCAACATCAGTGAAAAGCAAGAGTCCTAACCAGAGCACTCCTTGTTCTGCAGTACAGAATTTCAAAATTAGAAGAGGCTTTCAGCTGCCTGCCAGACCTGAATCTGACTACTTTAAGTATTCTAAGCTTTCCTCCAAAGAAAGGGCAATTGCCTTGGCCCCTTCCAAAAATGCCTTGAGTCTAACAATTGATGCAGCAGAGCAAAGAGAGGAGCTTATGAATAAAGGCTCAATCTTACTTAAGGCACTAGGCTAGAAATAGAGCAATGGCAGGAAAAAGCAATAAGTATCTCCCTTCTGAGACTGAAATCTACTTTCCTTTTAGGAAACTGTTTGCTTTCCATTATGATGGACAAAAGGTAAAGCTGAAGGCAAGTGAGAAACAGATTACAGCCCTTCAGCAAGTTCCTACATAGTTCCACCCAATTCAGGGCCGTGGCTGACCATAACCCAAGGTGGGTCCTATAGCAACAAGTCAGACTTGTCAAGCCAAAGCACAAGCCTTAGCTAAACGTAACAACAAAGCTAAAGCCCTTGTCTAACATGCACAATGCCTCTCATAAATTAAATCTTTTGTCATCAGAACAGGACTGCGAATTTTTCTTATGGATGCTGGAAGTCAATATATTCCTCTTTTGATCAATTCTGCTGTCATGAAAGAAAAGGTAGAAACTAGTACCTAGAGCATACTCAGGGAGCAGAAGCCAATTTCAGATATGACCATGGTCAGAGAAACCAACACTTGACACATTACTTAAACGGCAAATGCATGAACAATAGCATCAACCTAGAACACATAGAAACCTTACTTGGTGCAATAGTTGCATGTGGCCGACATGGTGGGATGGGGTATGGAACAGGTTTGTGTGGATTGTACGTTGATGGAGCCTACATAAACAAAAAAACAAATGGAAAAAGCAATAGTGAAAGCATCACCTAATGTTTCTCAGACAAAAAGCTAACATTCAGATACTACTACAGACAAGCATTCTTGACTATAAATATAGGCTATATGAAATTTTTTCATAATATCCAGAGTGACTGCAAATATTTCACTCTTTCTGAAAAGAGTGAAAGAAACATCACTAGTATGCCTTTAGATTTTAACAGAAAACTGAGCACAAGTGGGAAAGGGAGCTCCTTTCTGCCTTGCAGTTCTCATAATCTGCAGTCTTGGACTGACTTCTCATTTTAGATGTTTAGCACATTTAAAACTAGCAAATATTTCTGAAGATACCTATGTTTTTAAAATAATACAGCTTTGTGGGAAATATCTCATAATAGAAGTGATAATAAAACATTTGGACAATACTTCTAAGTAGTAACAGGTTCACTGAAAGTTTTTCCCATATGCTCAAAAATTTTGAAATACAGATCAGCTGTGTTAAAAAACTACAACCTCTTTCTAAGGCACTGCTGTAATTCAAGTTTCAAAGATGGAGGCATTTTCTGTGTTCATGTGAGAAATCCTCAAGAGAGCAGCTCATAATGGATTACCAAAAATGCTTAAATGCTTTTAGTTTTCTCTTCTGCTACTCTAATTTAAATTCTGTCTTCAAATGCACATACACTGTATCCAGTAGAGAATTCTCCCCCTCTACAGATAAAAACTAGAGTTCATTTTCAAATTAAATAAAAAATACTAGGTCATGTTCATTACAGTAGTTTAGCTTCAATTAAATTGCTGCTCTACAATCTTCTTGCAACATAACAGCATTTTATAACAAAGCCTTGTTGAATTGGCTGGTAATTGCTTTGGGGATGTTTAAAGTTTCATTTATTTATTAATTTTTAGACATACTGGTTTGGATGGTCCAAGTATACGAGCTGCTATTCCCTTTCCTTCATTAGTACATTCTTCTGTGTCCTTCTTGATAGGGGTTCCCTGAAACAAAAGAAAATTAAACCAAACATTAATTTAGAAGCAAATCTTGCTGTACAATTTCTATCTTTTTTTTTTTTTTTACTGAACCACATTTGAGTTTTTGAACATTCCAAAAGTAACCATGTTTGTCAGGAAAAAAACTAACCCAACTAACTGTTTTAGGCTTGTAAAGAAATGTAAAATAAGAGCATTCCAATAGCTTGATTTGTAACACTGAGGTTTTGTAGAGAGAGGCATTTTAAACAGTGCATGTTGATGATGGAATTCTGCATTTTGACTTGTGGACATGATAACATTAATTTCAGTTATTTTGCTGTCTCAAGTGTTCAAAGGAAATGCTTCACATGCTTAAGTGACACACTAAGATTAGCAGTAATACTGCAGTTACCAGATTAGGTCACTATCAACCTACCAACAAGCCTCTTGACACCTCTCCTGATTCTGCCAAATACTGCTGGAGTTTACAATGTTTTCCTGATATGAACCATGTCTTATTTATGACATTGTTCAGGTAATCTTTACCTGAAGCAGCAGAGAGAGAATGGGCAAATAAAAATAATGCAAGTTCCCTATAAATGTTGAATGGGGTAAAACAAACCAACCACTTTGGTTTTGATTCCACTCCTCCTTCCATGTATATGAATTCTGGGTTTGGTTATACAACAGTGAATCTTAAAATCAAGGTTCATTTGTGAAAAGCAAAAGTATAGGATCATGCTTACTGGAAAAATTCCATTTATACGGCTTGGTTTGCCCTTGGGATAAGGATTGCCAGGAATCATGCCACACGATGATATCATAGCATGAGGAGCCTTACAACCTGTTTTTGAAGCCTGCAAAATATTCAAGAAAGAACATTATTTGCTATCAAATTCAATGCTCTAATGAAACTAGTTACTATTTCATAACATTTAGACTACATGAATCAACCTATACAGAACAACTGAAGTCTGTGTCTCAAGTCTTACACCAAATAATCCAAATAGTGTAAACTTCTGTCAAAGTCCCTCTCTGCTTACACTGAACTTGGGCTTAAGAACGTAGTGTTCTCTAAAACAAAACACAAACTGTTTCCTTCAGCATTGGTTGAAATTCTGTGTCATTTTTTCCATATGTTCCTAATGCCTGACAAAAACTTCTCCTTTTGTTGCACATGCTCTTATCTTTTTGCAGTTCCTTGTTTCAGCTTGTCTTACACTAGTAGCTCCCAGAAGTCCTCATGCTAAGCCCTGACCCCACAATGACCACAAGGATACAAACACAATCCTAACAGAAACAAGGGTATTATTAGTTTATCTCGATTACCTGTTCCAGAATTCTTCTGCATCTTTTCTTCTCTGACATATTAATTCTGAACAGATCTTCAATCAGGCGATAATTCTGAGCATCAACAATGTTGCTGTAAAGACATTGACAGACAATTACTGCCATTCCATTTGCATAAGCTGAAACAATACACTGTAGTATTCACATTCTCCGAACAGAGAGAGACATGATTCTCTCTCCCAGGATTTTTCCCAGGAAGTTGTAAGAAGCAGTGAGAAAGTTCAGAGGAAGAAAACAATCCTTATCTCTATTTGCTGCTCCTGTTGTTTAGCACATGTAGAATGTGTTATAAAGATTGGTTAACGAAAAGTATGTTAATTGCGCACCGGTGAAAGTTGTTTAGATTGATTAAGCAATTAAGTCAAAGCTGTGTCGTGACTGTCTGGAGACAGTCACAGGTTTTTCTTAAATATCTTTTTAGTATGCTATAGTTCTAGTATAGTATAGTATTAATATAATATAATTTAGCATAATAAAAGCAATTTATTCAGCCTTCTACAACATAGAATCAGAGCATGTTATTCTCCGTGCAGCGGGGGGGTCACACTGCTTCAATAATGCACACTGAAAAGTGACCCACACTTAGCCACTACCCAAAAGCACATTAAAAAACCATAATTAGTACAGATCATAATATTACTATTATTATTATAAATCCTAGGCTTAAATATGGACTTCATACTGTAAGTAAAACTATTAGAACTAAATATCAGTACAGAACAATGGATGATGACAGCTAAACTTTATTGCAAGAGTAAGTATGTAGAACAAATGAATTTTGCATCACAACAGTGATGTCTTGAGACTTAAGGCATCAACAGTTCACTAGAAAGCTTTAATTACTACTAACACACAATTCCTAGCACAGCAGAAAACCAGCAACTACTCCATTTGCTTCTTGCCAGTCTGGTAGAAAAACAAGTTTTCATCTGATTTACTTTACAATTAAAAAGGTAATTCCTGTTAAATCTCTCTAAGTTCTGCAGAGCTAGTGAAAGCCTTCATATTGTTCCGAAAGGTACTCCTCCTCTCTCTTCTTCCCCAAACAACACTAGACACACCACAGAGAACAAAATATGTGAGTACAAGGAGACCAATGCCTGCTTCTACCCACCTTATTCAAAATGCTGACCAATTTTTTACCAGCACTTCTCTGTCAAATATTACCCGTGCCATCTAAACTACTGGAAATACAATACAGCATCAAAAAGGAGGACTCCTCAAAGGAGGATAATAGACAGAAATGAAATCAGCAAAACATTGAATGAAGACATGAAAAACACCTCAAAGAACAGTATTAAAATGTGAATGAGCTTTCAGCTTTGTTCACTATTCCTGATTAACGAAGTAAGCAGCACATAGATTTGGGTTAGGATTCGTAATCATGACTCCCTTACTTTGCTCTAGTACTGTAGAAATTCAACAGCTAAGGAAGTTATTGTGCTTTCCCCCCTCATCAGCTGAAGTGTAGCAACTGAAGAGTCCAAGCACTCAAAACTCATTACAAGAAGGCAACAGGTTAGTCTTGTGTGCCAGTAACTTTCCTTTGGCTACTCTGTTTTGTTTTGGTCTGAAATAGACTAGGAGCACTGACATGGCTTCCTTAAGCTCAACTCCTAAAGCAAAATCATGTCTGTATCCTCAGTCTTAACTGTTTTATGGATATTTGTACCATGAAATTATATGCCCCAGGAAGTTCAAGCAGGCAGTAATACAACATTCACAGGGAAGACAGATATGCTTAAAGCAAAAAAACCCTAAACAACCCAAAAAAGAACAATACTTTATAAAATAAATCCCCTGAATCAAGCAGAAGAGTTCCATTTTAAATACATGTAATGGATCCTTTGAAGCAGCTCTGTTCACTAGGAAAACCCCAACTTTCTCTGTAAATATCAATTTAGAATATCTATTTTTATAGACAGTAGATTTGCCACTTTAAGAGATCCATTTACTTACCTCATTTCTACATATGTAATATTTAGAGGACTTTGCAAAAAAGGGGTAAATTCCCACAATTTCCTGGTCTCAAGTCTTCCAGACTTCAGTGAGCAGAGAAATAAGCTTAAGGCCCTCTTTGTTCTCTACAACATTTGAAGACCACAGTAAAAACACCACCAACGTGCGGTCTTCCAGCAGGCAGAAGCTCACATAGCAGCAAGCACAAGACTCAAATCAACTATGGAATTTTCCACAACTTTGAATCATTGGTTGGAAGGACCTTAAATATCATCTAGCTCCAAAGCCCCTTCAGGTGAGCAGAGGCACCTTTTACTAGACCAGGCTGCTCAGAGCCCCATGCAGCCTGGCTTTGAACATTTCCAGGGATGGTAACTTCTCTGGGCAACCTGTGCCAATGCCTCACCATCCTCACAGCAAATAATTTTTTCCTAATATCCACTTTAAACCTACTCTCTTTCAGTGTGAATACATTCCCCTTGTCCTGTAACTACACTCCAGCTCTCTTGAAGGCTCCCTTCAGGTACCAGAAGGCTGCAATTAGATCACCCCAACTCATCCCAGGCCGAACAAACCCCATTATCCCAGGCCGAACAAACCCCATTCTCCCAGCCTTATGTCTACTTCTACAACATCTGCATCTAATTAGTCTTTTAAACAGCCCCATCAGTAATGGATTTCTGCTTTGCCTTAACCAGGCACAGTGCTTCCTTCTAGGAGATCTAAAGTTTTATATCCTCAAACATGAGCAAACCAATACAAGTTAAGGAACACAGCAAAAGAAATACTTACGAAGCTAAGATTTCAAGGGCAATAAGTTTATCTTTACTGAAGGTGAAGCAGTTGAGAATATTAACCATTTTTGATGCTGGAACTGCCACTATTTTCTGATAAGAAAGAAAGAAAAAAGTGTGTATAAAATAAAACAGTACAAGTATTTTAAACTCAGAATACAATTCAGTAACAGCTTCATATGGTATATTTCAGTAAACTTTTAACAGCTTCTCTCTCCCATTGGGAAGGAGACTCTATATGCTAAATTATGAACAAGCACCTCCAAAAAGCACTCATCAAAAGCAAAGAAATCAAGAGAGTTACCGAGATTTAGAAAGGGTTACATCTCCTTCTGTGATACACAGGAAAGTCAAAGTCACTTCAGTCAGAAAAGATACCCCAATTAGAAGTATAAAATTCTAGCTTGGTACCACTGAAGGAGATGAAGAAGAAACTTTGAAGATTTTGAAGAGTATATTGACTCATCAGTTGGAAAGTAGGTGTCATTAAATTAAAATGACATTAAGAGAGCAAACTTATTCTGCAAGATCATGCCACAAGAACTTACATGTTGTAAAGCCTTTATTGCCTTAAGCTGCGGTTCTGCCCAGGAGAAGTATCTCAGTAATTCAACAACCTGCAACAGTAAGGCCTTCCATTAATCTTTCAGATATATTAAAAATGTATGTTAACAGCATCAATATGACCTTCCCACTTTTGTAGCACACTAGTATACTGCTAAAAAACATCTATCTGTGATGCCTGATTGTCCGTGCCTACCAGCATCTGTCTTTTTATTTCTAAGTAGGCAGCTAAAATTTCTATGTCATGAGATAAAGATTTTCCATGGAAATGTTTTAAATACTTACTTTTTGACATCTATTTGCATATATGAATAACAACACCACTGTATTAGAATAAGTAAAAGAAAAAAAAAATCAAGTATCGCTTATCAACTATCAGGATCCCAAACATACACCAAAAAAAGCTAGCAGGAAAAGAAAGAGGAAAAAGAAAATCTACCTATTATCATGTTATACATTATCTCTATTTAGACAATACACACAAAATAATTCTAAACTCCATTATAATAAATTTATACAACTTTCCAGACACAAAAGTGATTTTGATGACAAAACAACTTTGAACTCTTTTTAATAGTGCCATGCTGATATAATAACAAGGAATTAAATGTCCTCAATAAATGTGAAAACCTAATATGATCAGCCTCAGCATGACCGGAGACAATCAGTTTGTATTACTGAATACACAAAAACAATAGCTCCCATTAAACTCATAACAGTGTTGATTTTACCTGTTCACTAGAAAAGTATCCATGAACATATTCAATAGCTTTTAATTTGTACTCAGTCAATACAGCCTAAAAGATATAGGGAAAAAAAGGATGCATAATTAGTAACTCAAAAATTATAATTATAGCACAACCATCTGCTAATACATTAATCTAAAATCTACCCCTACAAAGTGACATTGCAGCATTTTGAAGTAACAGTGTACTTCTTAGGTAACTGAGAACAGTGAAAAGCAGGAAGATGTGATTTAATTCTTCTGTTAAAAAATACTCATTTTTTATTTACTTGATTTTGCTTTTTTGTTGTTGCTTATAACTGTGATAAGAGAACATCATCACTCTTCTTTTTGCTCCAATGATTTACAACAACTTAAACAAGACAATACAGTTGATTATTCAGGCAATTGCTCTGTATGGCCCCTGTAAACTAACTGACAAAATATTTCACTTTGGTGAATTTATGAAGAAATTGGATAATGAGTCTATACAGACAGAATTAAATACTCAACACAGCTTGGTCCAGAGAAGGATACTGTCTTATCGTTATCGTTATGCATTCCATATTTTAACATGCAGTCATACCAATCAAAGCACAGTACTTTAATGCAGCACTGTCCTTTTGACTTTTTGGCAACAGTTGTATTGATAACTACATGAGCTGCCTAATAGCCAGGACCTCCTCCCTCCCCTGTACCCAGCCCTCTGTGACAGGTACAAGATGTAAAGAAGACAGCTAACAGCTGAATTCCTGCCCCAAGCAGGTGAAAACACCTTTCTTCCATAGTTTCTAAGTCCCCCCCCTAATGCTAAATCAAACTACCTTTAGTTTGGTATTCTCAAACTACCTTTAGCTTTACTCACACACCCACTTCTATTTTCCTCCCAACAGCCCTAGAAACTACCCTTACCCCTTGCTTTTTTGTTCCTGTCCTCCAGACAGACACGAAGGTCTCCATCACTGCAGCCTGACTGTGAATGAGTAGCACAGGTGCCCAGAAATCCACCTGGATACTATTTGAGGCAACCCTCTTCCTTTCTGTACCTCATTAAGAGACAAACACTACCAGACACACTGAAGTCACAGGAGAGAAAGAATTTGTCTTCATGCTCATTTTTTCTTCTATTCTTTCCTAGTCTTCATGTGTTTTGGAAAAAAGCAGGGTATGTCTTTTTTTTTTTTTTTTAACTGAAACAAATGTTACTTTACCTTCTTAAATCAACAACTGAATGACTCTGTAACAAGAGTACAAACACAAAGCACTGCTATGCATATTTATAGAAGGAACAAACAAACAAAACCCCCAAAGTTTATTTTGCTAGTACTTGTACATATATACAGGGGGAAACAGAAGTAAACTACACATGAATACATTTAAATAATTGTTCCTGTAACTGTAGGACTGAAAATGGAACATGCCAACACAACAAACTTGTGAATCACATAATAAAGAAGGTTCTAACACAGAGCTAGAAATGAAGCTTAAACAAAAATATAGCAGCAAAGACACAAAACCAGCATTTGGACAATGAATGTTACACCACAACTATTATTAACAGAGCACAGCACTGATCCTTAGGTCAACAGCAAGTTGGAATACAAGCAGATAGCAGAGGAAACATTATTGCCTAAAATCACATGCCTAAACCCTTTTGTCTGAAGTCTTTAGTAATCAGAGAGCATTTTCTGAAGGACTGCACTGCAGTAATATAATTAAAACATTACTCCCTCCAACCATCAATCATCAGAGAAAGCATTCATGTGCTAGTCGTTCCTTGATTTTTTTTTTTTGTGGTCCCCAGATTTTCCACACAAATTCATAAATTGGGAGGGAAGTCCACACCCTGAAATATCTTAGACTGTCATGTTTTTAGCTGTTTTAAGAAAGAGACCTTATGACCATGACCTTATGCAAAAATGTGATAAAAAAAACACCCTGGGGCTTCTGTTGAACAGTTTTATACCTCAATAGGGTTTTATACCTTGATACATTGCAAAATAATAATATTGCAATTGCAGCCATCACTGCCTCGTGCCGAAGAGAAACTGAACTGAAACTCAACTCCAAGTCCAAATAAAGGAAGTTTACATCTCCTAGACAAACCAACACAACAAAAAATTCTACTTAATGCAAAAATGCTATGGATTGCTGTTGTGCCACAAGGAAATCTCATCTGAAACAAGCCCTTCATTGTCACACCAAGACAGCTTCAGCAGGTAAACTGTTCTACTGTGACACTTAAATAACCTCTGCTTAACTGCAACAAAATACATCACCACAGGTTTCTGCTTCCCAGGCAAAACCAGAAACATTAATCTCAAAGGTTCTGATTTTTTTTTCTCTCCTTTTCTCCTTCTACCATTCAGGGAAGTGTGCCAACCACTAACCTCGAGCTTTTCTGTTAAAGCAGGACCCTGTGCAGAGAGAAACCAGAGCCCTGCCAGACACAAGGAAGCCCAGGTTTGTACCTCTTCTCCCCACAACCTGCAGTATTTTGTTCAGAGAGTTTATAAACAGGAGATAAAGAAACACAGCCCAGAGTACACATCAAAACACAGGACTGACATCCCAGAGGAAGAAGGTGTGCACACAGTCACTCCCAAGCTGCGGGAGACATGACTTCCAACAAGGACAACAGAGTGCAGCTCAGAAATCAGTGTTCTCACATCCTATTTGCACACTGTACCCCCTAAACCAGCGTACAAAAGGTGGGTACTTCACGCTGTCTCCGGACAGGCCAAGCAAACGCAGCTCTTCCCCTCAAGTAAGACATGCTCGGCTACTTTGGTTTTCTTCCTCATCCTCCTTGAAAGTGAAAATGCTGCAGTAACTTTATCCAAGTGCTTATTTCCAATGAGGGCTCAAGATCACCCAGACCCAACCAGCCCCGCTATGAGCAGGGACACCTCCCACTACACCAGGCTGCCCAAGGCTGGCCCTGAACACTGCTAGGACTGGGGCACCCCTGGAACCTGTTCCACTGCCTCACCACCTCCACAGTAAAGAATTTCTTGTTAATAAGCTAAATATCCTCCTCCTTTCAATTTGTAGCCATTACTCCTTGTCCTATAGACCACCACCAAATGATTAGACTAACACATACAACGAGAATTTACCTTCCTAATTTCATCCAGCACCGTTTCAAATGATTTCTTATCCATCTTGATTACTGCCGACACTTAAACGTGGAGGAAATAATACTAGCGATTAAAAAAATCCTAAATGTCTTTGAGCATACAGTGAAAAAACGACTTTAAAAAATAAATAAATAAAAAATGCCGGGCACGGAAGGGGGCCGGGGCTGTCCTCGGCCCGGGGATGGAGCGCTGCCGCCTCTGCAGTGGCGGACACGGAGATAAAGGCGCCCTCCGGGAGACGCCCGGTGCGCCCGCTCCCCGCGCGTCCCGCGGGCGCTCCGGCGGGCGCAGGGGTCGCGGCGGCGGCAGGAAGGGAAGGGAGGGGAGGGAAAGGGAAGGGCAGGGCAGGGCGGCAGCCGCCCCGCTCAGCACGCGGCACGGCGGCCCGGCCGGCCCGGGGCGCCCCCGCAGAGCATCGTTCGCGGCGCCGCCGCCCTGCGATCTCGGCGGGCAGAGCCGGGGCGGGCGCGGGTGGCCCCCAGGGCAGGCGGGCCAGGTGAGGAAGGCGGCCCCGGAGCGGCGTGAACCCACGCAAACAGCGCACCCCCTCCGCCGGTCCCGCCTCCCTGCCGTCGCGTCCTGATGGCATCACAGCGCGGAGCGAAGGCCCTTTTCCACGCTGGGCGACGATAGCGATGCCTGCGCGGGTGCGGCGAGAACGCGGGGCGGACTCGCCCCTCGCCCAGCTCCCGGCGCCGCACCGGAGCGCTGAGCGCTGTCCCGGGGCACCACCGCGCCCGGCCCGCGCCACCCCCGCGCCGCCGCCCCCGGCCTCGGGCCCGGCACGGCGCGAGGAGCAGCGGCCACCGGGGCGATAAGGGAGGGGCGGTGGCCACGTGGCTGCCGTGGCAACCGGCCCGGCCCCCGAGAGGCGGGAGCGGCCGCGGGGCCGGGGCGGCCATGGCTGGGACGCTGCTAGCCCTGCTGGCCCTGCTCGGCGGCTCCCAGGTGCGCGGCGGCCGTCCGGGGCTTCGTGCCAGGGCCTCCGGTTAGGGTGGACAGCGGGGAGGGCCCGGCGGGGCCGCTGCGAGGGGCGCGCCCGGGGCGGGGGGCGCGGGCGGCGCCCTGGGACCTGTCCGCTCTCGGTGCCTCCCGCGCCGCTTGTGCCTTGTGGGTTCCGGGTGGAGACTGCGGCCCTGGGCGGCTTGGCAGCCCCGCCGAGGTAGTGCCTGCGCGGGGCGGCCCCTTCCAGGGCGTTCCAGGCGGCGTGCTGCGCCCCAGCGAGGAAAAGGGAGTGTTTGGGTGACTAACCTCCCGCTTGATACTGACAGGTGTTCTCCTTGCCCGATTGCTCGCGGTTTTCCTTCGTGATAGCCCAGCCTGTCTGTCCGCACTGTTTGATCAGACCCTAACCCTAACCCTAACCCTAACCCTGGTCCAGGCAGGGCGAGGAACAGAAGTATCAGGTGGCCCTGGGTCACGTTACTTCTTAGCTCTGTGCTGAGTGCTCTGTTTCAATGCTTAGCTTCCCCTCTTCTGCTGGAAAAAAATAGAACACGAAGGTGGAAGATTTTTTTTTCCCCCGTTATCGTTTAAAATATATACATTGACCCGAGTCTGACTGTTCCTGGCATTTTACACTTCTTCATTTCCAAGGTGGAGTTTTCATTACTGACCTGTGTTTTTTCCTTTTTACTTTCACATCTTGAAGTGGCTACTGAATCTGGTGCATTTGGAACCTTCTGTACTATTTTCCTCATTTTGGAGAGTGATTTACAGATATTAACAGCAGCTCTGGTGTAAGAAATTTCAGGGTTTGTGTTTTGCTTTCTAATTCCAGAGTTCCCCAATCCAAAGGACTTGATTAGCTAGTTTTCAGATTGTTAAAGCTTTCCCATTTGCAGTCCAAACCCCTGGCTGCAAGCCTGCTTCTATTTATCTGTCTTGTAATTTAAACTGAGTGAATGAATTCATGATGCTTCAGCACACAGTCACTTTCTGCTGCTGTTTCCTTTGATCCCACCCTCATGGAATTTAACTACTATATATTTATTTTGTATTCTCAGGTTTTAAAAGCAGAGTACTTCTCTCCTTGGAAGGGAGAGCAACAGATGTACAAGCTGGACATAGGCTGGCCTAAAACTCCAGAACACTTCACTGGCCAAACATTTTGTGTTGCTGTTGACTCTCTCCATGGTTTGGTCTATGTAGGACAAGTGAGTGGAAATATTTTTTTTCTCTCTGTGTTGTTTCTGTGGTTTTTTTCCCTTTAAAGTGTCTGCTTAAGATAAGGATATATATGTGTGTGTTTATTTACATGTATTTACATATTTGGAATAATGATTATGTCAAACTCAGAGAAAATATAAACAGAGATGTCTCTGCTGTATCTATTTTTGAAAGCAGTTCTGGCACAACATTTGTTTGTGGGTTTTTTTTAAAGCATTACATTTCCGTGGTATGAATGCATGATCCAACTTAACTGACTTACAGCAGCTTGTTCCCTCAGCTGTAAGATAAAATGTGATTCTGGGGCAACTGAAACTTCCATTCTTTGAGGCCTTGTCCCGTGAAATCAAAACCACACAGCTCTTTCAACCAATTAGAGTAATTGGAGTTAAATTATTTCCTCTACCCAGGTCCATGTGTGATTATCTCTAGGCCATGGAAAAGACATTCTCTCCATGGGATGTGGTGAGAATTTCTTGTAAAGCATAGTATGAGTACTTGGGTGCCATGCAGCTAACAAGCCCTGTTGTAGTTTCTCATGCCCATTACATTGGGCACACTTTTCAGCAGGAACACAAAATCGCAATTCAACCTGAAGACCAGGATAGCTGCAGGCACTTGGCTGCTCTGAAAGCTGGACTATGTGTGATGTAAGGTGACAGTCTGGACTGACTGGAATTTTTTTTCATACTAAATTTAGACCCATATCTCTCTTTCCTTTTCTAGCTGGAAAAAGAGTTCCAGCAGACAATCATGCCAGGATATTCTTTCAATTCATGAAACATTGCAAAAACTTCAGAAAGAGGAATTTTAAACTGTGAGATTACTTACTTAATAGGTTTTCTTTAGAACTTTTTTTACCTTTTCAGCGGGGAGACAATGTGCCAAAGGTACTTGTATTCTCAGAAGAAGGCTATTTTCTTCACTCCTGGAATGATACAGTTGAAATGCCTCATGGTATCTTTGTATGGAACACTGCAATAGGAAGTTCAGTGTGGATCACAGATGTTGGAACAGGTATGCATTGTGGTGATATGAGAAATACTCAGTGGGGAAGAAAATGTAATATTGCTTTAAACAGCTCACTTATTTAAGTCTCTCAAGCAATTCTGAGATAGATTTGTGCTTTACTTGCTACAAACAAACTTCTCAGGTGCTGCACAAAATAGTCTGAAGTTTCATGAGTTGTGCTATGTGTCTGCTTACAGCTGCTAAGATTGGTCAGCACTCTTCCCTACCACCCAGAAGTATCAGTGAAAAAAGCATGATAGACATTAGCCTGGCTAGACCCAGGTTTAGTGATCCTAATACAGTGGATGAATAGTGTTACAGCCTGTGGATTTACTAACCCACTGTCATAATCTCATTATAGAATTTTAGTCTGTTAGATGTATTAATATCACTTACTTTTGAGTATCAGATTTTCAATCTTTGCAGTCAGTTTTAATACTTACATTTTGTTTTAAGATGTTGTTGCACTTTCTTTTTTCCTTGATTCAGGGAAATACGGACACACAGTGAAACAGTATAGCCCTTTGGGTAAACTTATGCAGGTCTTGGGCACACCTGGTAATGCTGGTTCAAGTTTGATTCCCCTGCAATTTGATCAACCAGCAGATATCTTTGTGGAGGAAACTGGAGAAATCTATGTTGTTGATGGAGACGGAGGAATGAACAACAGATTGCTCAAACTAACAGATGGTATGGAAAAAGGAACTCTTGCAGTAGTTGACCACCGAAAACTGGATTTTAAATAACATGGATTGGGAATACTTTTAAGCAAGTACTAGGCAGAACTGTCATTTAACTTTAGTTTGAGGACGTTATTGAGTCAGAACCTGTTTTACTCCTCATTACTTCAGGAGAAATCTCCTAGTCATTCATGAGAAGAGGCTGAGAGAGTGACTTTGTTCAGTGTCCTGGCTACCCCAGGACATTCAGTCTCCAAGAAAAAAAGCTAAAGGGGATTTTTACTGCTGTCTTAAGTCAGTAAAAGGAGGCTATAGAGAAGACAGAGACACATATTTTTTTGAGATATACTGTGAAGAATGAGGAACACAGAGCAAAAAATTCCAAGAGGGGTGAATTTCAGTTTGATTTTTGTTAGAAAACATTCAGAGTAAAGGTGGTCAGACAATGAATGACAGGATGGGCCAAAGATGGTTTGCACTCTCTATTCTGGTAAATGCTCAAAAGCTGATGAGTTATGGGCAACTTCATCTAACTTAAGAGTTGGATTTTTTATCAAGGCTAGTCCTGCTTTGAGGAGCAGGTTGGACCAAGCAGTGTCTGGAGGACTTTTATACTTTAATTGTTCTGTGATTCTAATTAGCCCACTCATACTCCTCAGTTAGGGCAGTGACTAAAGAGTCTGCACATGTCCACAGTTGGAATAAGTGGAGGAGCTACTGTTTCTCCATTTTGCTTTCATAAAGCAGATACTTCCCTAATACCTAGTTTGCAAAATGGTAAATTGTTAAAAGTGAAAACTTCCAGGTAACAAGTCTTAAAAATCAATTTAGGAAATAAATGAATAGCATAATCAGTCACATTCTTTTTTTTTCCTTTTTGTATTTTTTTTATTCGGTGTTTTACGGTACCTTGGATTATAGCTCTTGTGTATTACTGGCTACATTTTTGTAATCATAATCATGAAACTGCTAATAACAATCCAGTAGTCACTGTAGTAGTCATGTTTTCTCTCAGATTTATGTATTGGGAGTACTGCTTTTAAACAGTTTAGAAATGTCACCTTTTACAAATTACCCAAAGTAACTTTGCAAGAGATTGACTTAAAAGCTAGTTTATTTGTTGTTTTCTCACTGTGATTTTTTAACTTTTATTTTTCATGGTGCTCACTGTTCAGACTACAAAGAGCTATGGCTGACTGGAACAAATGGGAGCGGCATTGGTCAGTTCAAGATTCCTCACAGTGTAACAGTGGATGCTTTTGGACGGGTAAAGAATTGAGGAGATTTTTTTATTTCATCTTTCAACAGACTTGTTTATATGTATTTGAACAAAACAATCTATTTCTTTTTTGTTTAAGCTGTTGTGATCTGTGTCACTTTATGGAGTTACATTTTTTGGTGTGGTAGTCCTGAGCTGAAGTTTCATAGTGCAGGTTCTATGGAAGCAGCTGGCTCCAAGGTTAACACCAGGATCCTGACCACTTACACTGTCAATGTCCATGCAACAACAGTGTTCCTCCTGCGGTTTGTAACAGGCTGCCATTGTGAGATTACAGGAGAAGCATGTTCTGTAATAAATAAAACCACTGCTGTTTCTTCATGTAGAAGCAGCGGCCTGCTCGGGCTATCCTGACCTTGATTAACAGCTCTTCTCCCATGGGAAAGTACATACCAAAGGATCAAGTCCAGCCATAAATATCTGTGCTTTGATGTAAAACCCAGAAAACTGGGCTGTGAATGTGTGGGATGAATGATAAGAGCTGGAAACATCAGCTCTGCTCTTTTTGGTTTTTTTTTATTACTTTGTCTCTCCTGCTGGCTGGCTGTGTAGTTGATCTTAAAACTTGTTCACAGAAGAAACATGTAAATACTCAAGTGTGTTTATTAAAGATGATCCTGCTAGATGACAAAGTAGTGGTCCGTTGCCCTCAGTCACTACACTTCAGGGGGCTTTAATTTCATATTTGGAAATTGCAAATAAGCTTTAGGTGATAGTGAGGCTCTAGCTAGGTTGTGGATGTTAGTCTCTTTTACACGCAGCTCAGGGCATTCCAAGAGTCTGCTTCTGCCAGGTGTTAATTGTAGTCTGGCTTTTGGTCTTCCAGTCCTAGAGGGGAGTTATGCAGTTGCTTCTTAATCTGTTTCAGGGAAAATAAGATTGCTTCACTAAAGCACCACTGGTTGAAGCTAATTCTGCTGATGCTGTCTGAATCAGAATAAGAAGTGTATATAAAAATCAGTTTTCTGCCAAAACTGGCAGAGTGGGAGAAAAAACAGGAGGAGCATGGTCACTTTATGTTGCAGGGTAATTGTGAGTTTATTAATTTAAAGATAGTGACTGGGATGAGCTATGATTTTACTGCCAACGTAGTGTTGATCATCAGTTTGGGTTGAGAATTAATTGTTAATTCATAAGAAATCTAAGAGAATGCTGTAATAGTGCTTCATTTAAAAACAGTGATGAAAGGTCTACGGTTATGTTTATTGCTCCCTTTTTGGTGATACCCCAGAAAAGTCACGAAGTTTACTTACCAGACTGATGACTTGTCAACAGCTAAAACTTCAATGATCGTTGTACAAAAAATGCCTTCATTGGAACTGTCTTGTGGTATTGCTAGCTTGCAATGTTTGTGAACCCAGTTAACACAGCGTGGGACAGAGACAAAAAGTGGTTAGACAAAACCAGCTAAACATGCTCTAAGTGTTTAAATGGCTAAATATTTGTAGTAGTATTAGGTATTATCAGGAGTGTTTGCAGATCATGATCATGAAATGAGACTACCATTGAAAAAAAAAATGCAGGTGATAGACCTTTAGACAGATCTTCAGAATTTAATAGGTGGAAATATGTCCTCATTGTGGGGATAAAAATCCTACCAAATATATCATATAGCCACAAAAAAAGAAGAGAAGGCACTGATTTCTCTGTGAAAGTAGTATAAAATAATTTGTGTATGTTAACAGTAGGTCAGTTTTGGTTTATATCTGGCAGTCAGATCTATTGATTTAGTTTTGAATGGGAAGGTATACATTCTTCCAGGGTACATTCTTCTATTTTTACTACAGGGAACTTTGCTCTTGTAAGAAACAAATGCATTTAATTTGTTCTATTTATTGACAGCCATGATTTTTCTTTTTAACAGGTATGGGTTGCAGATAGAGGCAACAAGAGAATCCAAGTTTTTGATAAAGTCACGGGTGAATGGCTTGGGTCTTGGAGCGGCTGTTTTTCAGAAGATGGACCTTATTCTGTCAGGTATTGTTGAATAGTTATAGGAGCACACCATTTATGTAAATAAGGTGTACTTTTACTGGTGAATTAAAATATTGGTATTTAATGCCTGCTGACAAAGAATTTAACCATTGAAATAAGGTGCTGGGTGTCCTAACGTTTGCAAATATCTGCACAGTTGCATCTTGGCAGGGAAAGCCTGGCTTTATAGCAAGCCCTGGATTTGAGTGCAGTATTGGGAGCTTCACTTCAAAGTTGTTATGTTATTAACCTTACTGTTGCAGCTTTTACAGGAAGAAAGATTTTCTTGAATGAGTTTTCTGTAGCATGTCTCAATGAGCAGCCATACGAAGAACAAGGCTTACAACTTAATTCCCAATGTTACATTGCATTCTGTTGGTCATAGCCTTCAGAAGGGTGATTGTTAAAGAGGTTTTGTTTCTGATAAAATGAGATGCCATATGGAGTTCATAGTTCAAAAATATGTTTATCTTTCACAGGTTTACTGCTGATTACAAATACCTGATTGTAGCTCAGCTGAATATCAACCGGTTGGCAATCTTGGCAGCACCTCCAGTTGGCTCCATTGGGGACTGTGCCATAGTCCACAGTGTCCAGCTGGCTGATGAAACCAAACCACACCTTGTGGATGTAGACATGAGGAGTGGAGCAGTTTATGTTGCAGAGATTGGAGCCCAGCAAGTACAAAAATATATACCCTTAAACTGATGATTTCCCGCAACTGCCATGGCACAAGCTGTGTGGCATTTAAGACCTATGACCACATTTCCTTGAATTCTTTATAGCTTGCAAGCATAGAACTGCACAAGTGCTCCCAGAACTCTAGAGCTAAGACTCTGTCCTAGCTGTTCTGGAGAAATACTTGGTCTTGAGCTCTTACTTGTTTAAGTAATGATATGGTGGCTTTTACTTCTGTCACAATTGTAAAATGATAAGCATTTTAATTTTATTATATAAAAGTTTACGAACACAACTGTTCATCTTAAATGCATGGAGTCAACTTGGGGCTCTGCTTAGCCTGTGTGTGTTGTTATATGGTCAGAAATGTCTGAAAGAAGTTTTACAAATTATTTCCTGGGAGAAGAGCACTTCATTTCAATGTTTCTTCACTTTGTTTTCTGAATGGTTGTGCTGGTACTGTCCAACAGAGAATAGAAGGATGTGTCACAATGTTAAATTAGATGCTGCTGAATATTGGTGTCAGTATTGGCATCTGCCTTAGGTGTTTAATGACATAAGTATTGAAATCTGTTTTCAGCTCTAGCTAAAACCAAAAATGCTGTAATAAGCTTGAGCTAAATTGATATTAGACACTTCAAACTAAATTAAAAGTATCTGCACAGCAGCCAAGAACTGATTCTTAACTAAATTAGTTCTTAACCTTATTTGATTTATATCAGCATGAGTTTTCAGTTCCATAAGATTTCATAGTGGAACATATTGAGGTTCAAGTCATGTAAGTTCCTCAAGAAAAACAAATTGCAATTTGCTAGGAAAGTCTTAATCAGCAGTAGGGACTGGGAGACATATGATTTTCTTCTGATCTAATTGAAGCTCTGTCAGTTAACAGCAAAGCATCTATTTTGATTTATTTACAGGACTCAGACTTCATCAACTTCATTAATGTGTAGAGTTAAGTTTCTTACACTATATTATAGCAGATGTCTCTAAGCTTTGTCCTAAAAAATCCTGCCTCTCCATTCCCAGAACAAAGTGGTTCTGCTTTCTTCACATGTTGCTACAAGATTTTAAATTCACTTTATAGTATAGAGGGAACCGGGTATGGAAGAAATGGGATGGGGAAGATGGCATGGCAGAAATGAGAACATGGATAACTGATTACCATGGTAAAACTGTGATCCACATTCCATATTTTCTAGCTCTTGAAAACTTATGAGAGGATTTTTGCTGTTTCCACACATTTATTGTACTGTGTGGATTATTTTAATGCTAATTACCAGCTAAGAGAGGTTGTTTTTTTCTACTTTCTTAGAAAGGGAATAGCGGAAACAGAATTGTACTGATAGGAAATACCTACTTCAGTGAATGTTGTCCAAAGCAAATGCTACTTAATTTGGTAGGTTTCAACCTATGATCACAAACTTGTGAGTCAGTAGATGGAAAAGCTGTTCAGAAAAGTCAGATTCATACTTTCTCTGAAAAGTAACTCAGCTATGGAGCCTGACTGCCTGGTTGCAGCACTATTTGAGATTAATGCACTAAATATGAAAGCTTTGTTGTTGGCCACATGCACAACAATAAGACCAGATCCCACCTGGGGCTGCCTGCAGTCAAGTCTTAGAAGCAGAACTTCAAGGTAATACACTAGCAAATACAGTCCATCACTCATGTGGTCTTGAATGGGAGCTAGTAAGCAATATTTATTTGCTGAAAAAGTAGCAGTACTTCCTCTAGACCTATGTGAATATGTCCACACAGTGTGTTGTGTGGCTTTTCTAACTAGTTATTGACTAGCTCAGGGATCTCTGCTCTGTGTGCAATTTAGCTATTTCTTGTCTACACAAGGTGGGTTTATTTTATAAAATTTTACTATAAAGTCATGATACTTGAGCATATCTGGTGTGTAGGGGGTCCAGGCATACCCATCTTACTTCACTACATCCTAATTTATTTTTCCTTTGTCACATCCATTTGAAAATAGAACTCCAAGCTCTCTGGGAACATGTTTTTGTGTTCAGTAAAGCAAGGTAGTGCACTTTTGGATGTTGACAAATAACTTACTTGTACAAGTTTCTGTTTGCTGCGTGATCAGCTCTTTTTCATGAAATTTTGGCTGCAAGAAATGGGGAGCATCCATCCAGTTTTGTGTGGCTTTACTGAAATAGGCCAAGGTGCCAAAATATGCCTTACCACTAGGCATTTGGGTATCTGTGATTACAAGGGACAAGGGATGCTTATTATTAATAATTATGAGCTGCTTAGACTCTATTTTATCTCTGTGTCTATGACTAGACTGAGAAAATTATTTTGTGCACTAACTTGCTAATTCTCTGAATGTTTTCTTATGTATTGCCTTGAAACCGATTTCTGAAGAAATGCATAGCAAGAGAATTTGATAAAATAAATTGAGAATTTCGCATTATTAAACTCTTGGGTGCTTTATTTCTGTATTAATATAAATACATTCCATTGTAATGGATTACTCTTCTAAATACAGGGCCCTCACCACTTAAATAAGGTATTTAATAATTTCTGATACCAACATTTGAATGTAATCTAAAATTCCATGTTATCTTTATACATCACTATTTCTGTGGCCAATCTCTTGCATTCTAATTTATGTATCAACACAAACACGTGAAAATCTCTCATGTTTCCCTCTGAACAATTAGTAAAATGAAATGATGAGTTACATAAGGGCCAAGTTAAAAAAAAATTAACCTGTATATCCTTATGATGCTAATCAGGAAATTAAAAATAAACTATCAAAACACTTCTTATACCAAATCAGGTTTTATTTTCAGAAAAGATTTACTGAGCACTCTGTCTAATTTTTAGAAGACCAAGAAGGATTCTCTATGGATTAGAAATACTTGCACAAGAGAAAAAGTGACATACTGCAGTGTTAACTAGATAAGAGAGAAACCTAAGGTGATTGCTAAAACTGTCCAGAAATCTAATTTTAGGTAATCAACACCAGCTTTTAAGTGTGAACAGTAATCACTGGAGTATTCAACTAATGGAGATAAAAATACCATCTATTTTAATGTCTCCAATTTTGCAGGCCTTTTTTTTTTTTTTTTTTGAGTAAGTACCCAGGCTGTTGACTGGATGTGTTTCCAGGAGGTAAAGACCAGATCACATAGTCCACTCTCTTCACAGAATCACAGAATGAGATGGGGCATCCACAACTTGATTGGGGAGCCTATGAGAGTGCCCCGTTATTTATGATTGTTTTGTAATGCTCAACAGTCTTTTTGTGTGTGTGTGTGTTCTCACAGTTGGAAATTTATTAACAATATTTGGCCAAAACAAAAAAGCCTGAGTCAGGTTTGTGCTATGCAAGATCAGGTCAGCGCCTTAATAAAAGCTGAAGGGGAGGGTACAAGAGTATGTTTGCTGGTCTGTTCGTTGCTGGGAGTTCAATGCCTCTGTGGGTAAGCTCTCTGCCTTACAGTGGTTATTAGCCTTTTTGAAGCATTCAGTAGTCACTTATCTCAGTTAGCACTTAATTTCTCAATAATTTCTATCCAGAGAAGCCTTCTCAAGCGATCCATCAGCCAGCAGTGAGTTTGCAGTCACTCAAATTGCCAGTACCCAACATAAGAGGGCACCAAACCCCTGCTGATGCTTGGGGGACTCTGTGTGAGGACCGACCTAACAGCTGGTGCTTCCTGAATGTTTTCAGTAGGTCAACAAAGATAATGAATTCCTCCAGACTTCCTTTCTCTTTTCAAAATAGACTGCTTTAAGCATAAGCTGATCATAGAATCATAGTAATTTTGCCCTATTATTATTGGATTTATGTCCATCTTGTATTTCCATGGTTTTCCTTGGGGAAAAAAAAGAGTAATTCAGTGTCCAGAGACAGCTGGATATTGTGAATTGATTCTTGTAGTCCTTACATCCTTTGTTTCAATTGAATTAATAGTGATATGTTGCTTTGGAAACATAGTGATTTATAACATTATAACTGTAGCAGAATAATTGTACCAAGAGAGTGATGCCAGTATGTTTCCCTACAGAGGTGACCCTGAGTGAGATTAGAACTAAATTTTCTTCATCTCATTCACCAGTTTTATTCTATCCCTCCTTTCTCAGCCTATGTTTAAAAAAATCTTGCTCTGGTTTTGTATTACTATTTTATTCTACTCCTTTGGAAGATTTCATCTGCAAAAATTGTATTTCCCAGTAGTTGCCATAAAAAGGTTAGAACACAGATTTTCTTCAGGTAAATGATTCAATATATTCAAATCATTCAGTCTTTCAGTGTTCATAAAACATTAAATTCATGTTGCTTATATGAAATTTTAAAGTAGAAGCATATGAATTGATGTACACAGGATGATTTGTTGCTGCATTAAAGCCAAAGTAACACTGATACAAATGAGGTATTGAATAGACATTCTTTATCATAGTATCACATGTTTCAAGTGTGAGGAAAACACATATAATTGTGTAAATGGATCTGCAAAACAGAGGTGGAAAATACTGCCTAGTTACAACAGGAATAAGCCTGGTAATTCGGTCTCAGCTGTGGAGGGATCTCTTACAAACAAATTAAGACTTGAGAAATCTCTTTAATCTCTTGAAGAGTCTGTATACTTAAATTCTTCCTAGTAGTCAATAAAGATAATGAAGGGGAGGCTTTATATTTAGTCTGGATTAATTTGTCTTCAACACCCTGTGTTCTGTTTCCAGGTAGCTTAGAGATTTAATATGGCAAATTTTTTTTCTTAGGACCCATGTAATCATTTACAGATGATGACCGAGTCATCTCTTCCTCTGCTCCTTATCTAAACTGTATAGATCAGAATACTTGTCTTGCAATGGAAAATTGGTAAGACTTTAATTTCAAAATGTTTTTATAGCACATTTTAATAAAAACAAACAAATTCAGAGGAATGTTTACTGTGCTATAGGAAGTCTGAATATTAGATTGCCAGCACTAAACCTATCTGTGTGCTGTACAGGAGTAATGCTATCCCCCACATGATTTGATGAGGCTGAATTTATTCCTGGTACTAGCTCTCAGTACAGTACTGTCTCTGACAGTTACCAGAGAATTTGGGTGACTATAGGGTTAAGGTGTAAAGGTGTAAGAGTAGACCAGAATGGATACAGAGTTTTTTTCAGTCTTTGCTGTTGAAGTGCTTAGCAAAATTTTCATGCTGTTAACATTTTTTGACAGAGTCTTAATCAGAAGATCTGGCTGAATTTAAGTGTCAGTAAATGTCTAATTGAACCAATCTGATAAGTTACTAGCAGGTGGTCAGTTTATTACAGCCATTAAGTATTTTCAGGAGATTTCTGAAATGGTAACTTGTGCTTAGAACTGCATTAGTGTCACAGGAGAGAAAAAAATGGCAAATATGGTTCAAAGGAAGAAAAAATCCACCACACACACAAATAAAAAAAACCCCCACCACACCTGTGTGTGAGATTTCTGTAGAGGTTCAAAAGAATTGACGACTCTACCTTGCCAATTGACATAAACCATAATGAAAGAGTACCGTATTAGATATACAACCATGAAATCTATTAAAAGTCTTTGGAAGAATCTCTAAGCATGCATGTCAGGATGGTCTGGCTAATAAAGTTTTCTTAAAAGGGCCTTTAGCAACGTCTCATGCTAAGTGTCCAATTGTGTGAAATGAAAAAGAAGGGCTAATTGTGGAAGACTAATTAAAATATTATAAATGAAGTTAAAAACTGGTTCTGTGCTGGTCAATCTATTGATAAATGTTCTGGAAATTAATTTGGAGAGTCAGGGACAGAATTTACTAACAATACTAAGCAACTCAGGCTTGAGAGTAAAGACAAAAGCTGCAAAAAGTTGCACAGTATCATTAGATTGAATGGGCAATAAAATAGCAAAAGAAATATAACATTGATAAATATAAAATCAGGTACAATTAGCAAAAAGAAGCCAAATTTTTTACACTGTGATAGCTTTAATATATGTTCCCATTCAGGAAATTATTCCCGCTCATAACAGACGATTCTATGAAAATATCAGCTTCTAAACTCAGCAGCAGTCAGGAAACAAAGAGAATAATGAACTGTACTAGGAAAGTAGCAGCTGATCAAAGAGAAAGCTTTGCAATGCAGTGTTGTAAATTCCTAGTGCATGCTCATTTGGAACAGTACAGGCCATTCTGCCTCTTCTTCCCACTTCTAATCTCAGGAAAGCTAAAGCAGAAATAGAAATAGTAGAGCAGGGGAAGTAAAGTCTGTTAAAAATCCTTGACTATATACAGCTGCCTTGTGGGCATCGTCAGCATTTCATCACATAAGGCCTCTGCACGAACATGCCTTTCCCCTACAGCTGCTGCTGTAAACTGCTGTGGCTTCAGAGCTCGGTCAGGATGTACAGACGGCTGGCATGCCCTGGTGAGGTGGAGGATACAGATGGGCAGAGACATGTGGTGTCTGTTATGCAGGAAAGGTTAGCTTGAAAGGAAGATAAGACTTTGCAAACATCTAAGCTTTTAGTGGTGAACGTACTTAATGAATAGGACATACAGTCACAGAGTCAGTTACTTTGTCTTACTGAAAATCAAAAGTTTCAGCAAAGGGATCAGAGTTGCCCTCATTCCAGTCTGATCACCTTTGATGCTGCTCCCAAGGGTCATGCTCTGGCTGCCTGTGCCACCTGTCCATCATCCCATAGACAAAAAGCACTATACACTCAGCATCAGATACTAAATTATAAAAAAAAAATTAAATTTTTTGGTAACATATCATCTCCCATGGTCTAACACAAACACAGGTAGTACAAGCTAATTTTTTTTCAAAGATTGAAGCCCTTGAAAAATGTTTTAATTCAAATGAAGGTGCTTTTTAAATGTTTTAATGATTTCCAGCCAAGACACAATGCTGATGGTTGTGCTGGTTTATCTCATGTGCATTGGTGTAGCTGGAATAAGCAGGCAGAAGATGACTCTTGACTCCCAAGTGAGGCTTCCCACTGCAATGTTCATGGTTTGCAAGCAAATACCCATAATTGTCTCTACAGGGATGCTGTTAAAGAGAAACAGATTATACTAGAGGCATGTGCTTCAACATACGTATAAATCTTACAGTGGAAAAAAGTCTTTAACTGATTAAGGAGGAGACCTGGATGTCAGGGGGAAAGAGAGGGGAGGGATTCTCCCTAGCAGATTCCATACTAGCTCTGTAATAAGGCTTGCCCCATCTTCCTTAATGCCCAGTCTAATTTCAGAGCTTTTAGTAATGAAAAATAGAAAATTGTTATGAGCAGGAGATTTAATTATAACTAAGGATTGCCATGATTTGCTGTTGCCTTAACAGGGCTTTGTGATGGATGATGCTACCAGATGAAAACAGATGGAAAGTTTGAATCATATTTAAGACAATGAGATGGAGGAGGTAAAAATATTCGGGATGACTTTAGAGGTGGTACCTTTTGATTGATTTGGAAATGCTTGCCAGTGTTCTAACAGGGATGCATGGTGCAGTAGATAGTTCCTGATTTTCTTTTTGCCCAATCTCCTTGTCATAGATGTCCTTCTTTCTCATAGACAGTTGAGTCAGGAGGAAATACAGGCCACAAAAAAATATTTACCAAACGTCTTTTATTAATTAAACCATTAATATTAATAGAGTCAATTTGCTATTTTCTTTACAGTTAAGTCTGATGGTCTCACTCATGAAGATCTACCTCCAGAGCTCACACAGCTGCAAAGGGCTGCCACAAACAGCTCCCACCATGTACTTAGCTTCTCTCTGGCCTGCTGCTTTCCAGTCACAATTTCTCCATCCTCACACAGATTTTGGCAGTGCACAAGTCTTCTTCCCAGCACACAACTCCTCAGCAATGCACAGGAGAGGAGGATGGATTGCACACCAGGAAGCCCTGACAGCACTGGAGGGACTTAGGTTAGAAAAGTCTCTTTTTTTAAACCATGCATTGCAAAGAAAGGCACAGCTTACCTAAAAAGGCAGATTTGCTGGCACTCTAGGAGAGGCCACCTCTAAAGCAAGCTGGCCACCAGCAGTCCACCAGAAGGTTGCCAGGTGCTGTAAAACCCATGCAGCTCTGTAGAGCAGTCATGCAAGGTCTGGTGTGTCCCATCTGCTTCTCCCTGTGCCCTTCCTGTTCCACATGGAACAAGAGGACTCTTCAGTCACCATGGCTGCTCTCTGAGCAGCACCTTCATTCTCCAGCACAGGAAGCGTTCACACTCCTAATGTAAAACCTATAATGATCTGCAGAGACAACTTTTGAAGGAGAAATATTATCTCTTGTTAGTGCATTTGTGACAGCTTAAAAGCCTTTGGGTATGCAAGGCCTTATGTAACTTTCTTTTTTTTTATCAACTTTCTCACTTGGTATAATAAAGGATATCACCTTCCCCAGCAAATTTCAAATTGCTCAAGATGCTGTAACAAATTTCAGATTGTATGGATTGCATACTGTATGTATCCTTAACACACATACACACTTAGGTATACAGATAATATATCAGGAGAGATGTGCAGCAGATGTGGTATATATAATCTAACATTCATACATATGTATGTTTTTTTAATTTAATTTTTATTGATCTACTCCGGGTCCAAGGCATGCTGGGAGAAGAGAGTGGTAGCAAATGCTTCTATAATGAAACTGCCTAAGCCACCCAGCATCAGCAGTAGCTCCTGCTGTGCTTGCTCTGTACAGAGACAGCCCTTGCCCTGGAGGCCTTCCCTAAGGAAATGGGCTGGCGTTAAAGAAAAGCAATATATAATTCAGTAAGACAATCTGAAACTTCCATCTTTGCAGAAGGAGGTCTGATTTGGTATGAGGGATCCATTAGACTAGCTCAGGTGTCTCAAGGAATGCTATTGTACCAATCTGCAATAATTACAGTGTATGGGTTTGAATGGATTTTCTTACATCCTTAGTTTTCACTCTTCTGCTTGGGAGAAATTTTAGCTAGGATAAGAAAGGAATAATAGGTGCTTGACCCAAAATCTTTATCACAGAAGAAACATTTGCAGTTTGGTCTAAAAATCTCAAACACTGTGTAATTTCAAAAGAAAAAAAACAGCACTTGGCACCACACAATACATGAGAGAAAAACCTACAAGTTGCCAAGAGGGCTTGACATAAGAACACTGCAGAAAATGAAGCAGTGGGAAAATTAATAGAGAGGAAATTATGAGCACCTTCTAAAAAGTTTTATCATAAACATACCTCTTAGCCCATGGAAGAATTTCTTTTTCACTGCAATGTGAATCCAAGTAAACAAAACATTCAAAAATTGAGTGGAACACAGTGGCATTTCATGGAAGCACAAGTCAATGACACAGGCTGGAAATGTATCCTTTTAGTTAGGCAAAGATTTATGGAAGCCTAGTCAAACTGAATGTCGTTCCTGGTGCACACATTTAAAGAGCTAGCACCAGGATAGAGCTATTCCTAGGATAGCAGTCTCAAATCTGAAGTGTAAATTAGACTCCAAATCAGGTGTGGCAATTGGTAGCATTTAAATAAACACCATCAGACTGACTGACACCACCAGAGTGACTGATAATCCCACTGCCCATCCCTCACTAGCCCATGCCTCCTCACTGAGGATGAGTGACAAAACTGGGTGCATAGTCTGAAGTGAAATAATTAAATGGGCTGAATCCTGTGCAGCTGGGTGTTCAAAATGCAAATACTGCTGCTTTTTTAAATTCAGCAGAGAATTTATTAGCCTTTTATACAGATAATCAGATACACTGGGGGAGGGGGAAGGATGAATGGTAAAATTGAAGCGATACTGGCAACCCAGAAACTTGGGGATTGGGTTGCTTCATTCCTGTTCTAGGATAAGACTATTTTAGCTGCTGCAGTTGGTTTAATTGCCTGGCCTTAGTTTTTTAAGTGAATGAAAGCAAACCTAGAGCCTTGTGTTGGTGTTGGTCCCTTATTTTTTGCTTTCTTGCTTGCTCCGCAAAGAAAGGGAATGAAACAAAAAGGGAAGCTGACCACTCCTCCTCCAGCCTGGAGAGGTCTCCAGGTGCCCATCAAGGGGGGCTTTGCAGGAACGCCCTCACCCACAGACCACCCTGAGGGGATAGAAGGGAAGAGAGAACAGAACCAGCCCTGGACACTTCTCCTCCCATTTTTTCTGCAGATGTTTTACTTGAAGCCCGGTCTCAGACCCCAACATCTGCTGTCCTGTTCCTCTTCAACAAGGCACTTGAGGAAACTCCCAGGACTGCAGTGGGCTTATCAAAATACAAGCTGAATGATTGATAAAGCAAGTCATGTCACCCAGCCAAAACCTTCCAACATTCGCCTTTATTAGACATTGTTTTGTTTACTTTTGACTGCTGAAGTTAAACTATTCAGGCTGAAGTCACCCATGCAATGGATTTATCTTCGGCTTAAATCAGTGACTCCTAAGCAAGTATATTTTTTTCCACTTATTTAGAAGAATTTTAAAGCAGGCAGAAGCACTAATACCTTCCTACTAAATATGGCTTTAAATTAAGCAAAGGTCATGTCCTCTGCATGAGATATTTCCACTAGTTATTGCTGTGGAAAATATGTGGATGTATGGCTGTGCAGTGGGCCAGGAGATGTCCAAGGAACAGGAAGCTGGAGGAGGACCACCCAGGAGAGGACACTAAATGAGACAGGAGCCCCTGGGGAGAAAATAAATTGGCGATCATGTCATTAAAGATTGTAGCCATGATGCATGTGGGCAAAGGGCAGATTTAGAGTTGCACAGATGGCATTAACTCTGATACTCCCTAGACTTTTGCTTGCTTGAGTTAGTAGATTTAACAAGGTATTAAACGGGCATATGTGCACATACAGTATTGTTTTCTGACAATGTGCCTTTAACCTGGTAAATCTGTTTGTAACTGACAATACCTTGACACACAATGCCAATGATCCCTAAGACATGGCTGAGGAGAATGTAAAATTACAGTGTGAAGTGGGCTTTCAGTGTTATTGAGAAAGAAAATAATCTGTGTCACCAGAGGTGGACAGCTGCTTTGGATCTTATTCTCTCTTTACAGTTTTCCTTACAGCTGTGTCCAATGGTGTTTACAGTATATATATCTAAGTGGAAGGGAGAAAACTGTTCACCAGAAGCCTCAAGAAATGCACAACAAAACATTCTTTTTGGTTTGTCAGTTACTTGTTTTTCTTACTTCTGTAATCAGCTCTTTTACTCCTTATTAGCTTTAAATTTTATTTAGCTGACCTTGTCTGTACACAGATCCACAAATAGAACAAGCAAGTCTCCCCTCTCAAAGTGTAAGATTCAAAAATTAGTTTTTAACGGAAGATGCTTTCAATCTTTTTAAAAGAAATAATTTAAGTTACCACAAGGACTATTAAACAATTTCCTGTACTGAACTGCAATAGGTGTTTTCATCTCTACTCCTCTTCTCATTGCTCACTATTATTCTTACTGCTTATATATCTTGATGTGTTTTAATATGCTTAAGATGCTTCTCCAGAGTATTTTCCTAGATTATGGTGAGCAGAGTTGTTATATGATTGGTCCTTTTGTGTTCCTAGCATCTTGCTACTTTATCACTTAAGACCTTATGAGTAGTCCTATCTTGCTAAAATTTGCAAATCAAATAAATTTTAATTTAAAGGAGAATGATTTGATGGTAGTGTCTGCTGGGTTTTAACTAAAGTAAATCCAAACACACTCAGCTGAAATTGTCTTGAAAGCAGAAAGGCAGTTCCACTGTGAATCTGTGGGGGTGGAGGTGATGAATTCCACTGTGAAAGAAAATGAAAACCAGATGGCACTTGCCAAACACCAACACAGGGCAGTTATGCACAGTGGAGGCACAGCCACATAGCACTTACACAAACCTGTTACCTAGATCCTCACCAGGCTGCTGAGCAGAGTGAAGCTTGAGGTGTCTGGTGACATCGGGGTTTTGCGAGATGAAGACAAAGCAGCAGCTCGGGCTGAATGAGCCCAGGCTGCAGATAAGATGAGGGACGGGCAGTTTGCCAGGATCTCCCCAGCACTGGTGACTTTGCCCAGAGCTGCTGCACCGTTTGGAACCCCCACCGGTGCCTGCAGGGCAGGGAGCTGCTGACTGCTCTGATAACGGGGGATGGGGGGGGGGGGGGGGGTTGAAGCCTGAGCTTGAACAGCGTGTTTTTTCCCTTTTACAACAGCTCAGGCATCACTTCGGTGGCCACAAAGTTTTAAACTCACAACTTCAGTTGTGTTATGAATCTTAGCTTGGTGTAGGTGGAACTCAGATTTTATGTAGGAGGAGATAAAACTTGTAGAATAGGTTAAAAACACTGACTGCACTGCAACCAGGAATAAAATTGTCACTGACAGCTACAGCAAAAACAGGATTTTCCCCTATGCAAATAGATCACATATTTTGTTGTTGCTAATATGACCCCACTCACTAGGACCAGAGCAAACACAAGAAGATACAAGCTGGTGATGAGGGATTGACATCAGAGTTGGGATGGTTCTGCTGCTCCAAAGCATCCACAGTTTACTAGCTGGGGAGTGCAGCTGTAATTGAACAGAAGCTTTTTGCTCATCGAGTTATTGCTTATTAAATGTTTTTTTAATTTCCTTGCAACTTTAAAGTAGATTTTCCAATCAACAGATGAGTCATTCCCCTAATCCTCTTTATTTTGCCAACAGACAAGTAAGAATACTCAGCTGATATACACCTTGGCATATTGCCATTTTATGATTCAGTCTACTATCATAATTGTTTGTTGTTCTGCTTTGTTTCAGTGAAAATGATGGCTTATAATAATTATTGTGCATATTGTACTTCTTTTTTAGTCCTTAGATCTAGAAAGAGATTTAGACCCATTTTTCTGCAAGTGAACCACAGCAGAGGCATGCCATTTTTATTTAGAGATACCTAGGTTAATTTCTGTTATCAACATCTCTTCTTAGCAACATTAAAGAGGAAAATCAATTCCCAAGAAAATCCTTCTGGGCACTTCCCCATCAGAAAAAGGTCATGGCACTGCAGAGTTAAAGCCTCATCATCTCTACATGACTATTCTTGCTGGGTTTGTTCCAGTTAAAATATCTTGTGAAATGGTCATATGAGTGCTTTATGATTGAATTCAGCAATTTATAGAAGATTCCCTTTGGCTAGAATTTTCCAGCCAGCAGCTGAGATGCAATAACTGATGGCATGCCTGGAGCAAAGGAAGGAACAAATTTTAACTGGAGATCCTAGCAGCTTGTGTAGGTACACATTTTTAGGGGTTCTGCCATGCTGCGGCACCATGCATGGAGCTCAAGGTGAAAACATTTTGATCCATTAACATTGCAAAACTGACCCCTCCTTCAGCTTGGGTTAATGTTACATGTCACAATATAGAAAGCTTCTCTGTGGGAGAGTTTCCAGATAAGATCTCTCATCCACCACATTGTGAAAGCAAGGATCCAATGGATATATCAGCTGTTTTTCTTGCAAAACCCACCTGCAAACTGACCTGAGATGTGCAGCTTCTGGCCATAGTCCTGATTTACACATGCCTAATGCTCTCCATGGGGAAAAAAAAAATTAGCTCTTTTCCCTAGACAGCTGGAGGAGGGTCTGTACTCCAGTATCTCAGGTTGAAAGGCTGGATGGCAAAGACTATGTCCACTCTATTAAAAATAACAAAAAAGAGGGTTTGGTCCCTACCCTTGAATGACATGGACAGTCTCACATCCACACAGGCCAGGACATGTTCCTCTTGTTGCACTTCCACTCCATCCTCTCTCTGGATGTCCTCTGCCACCCCGTTGGTGCCCCTTCAGCAACAGAATTATGATTTAGAGGGCTGGAGAACTTCACCTTGTTCTCTTTTTCTGAAATAATCTAGGGTTTGCTCTGCAACTCTGAACTTCAAGAACCTGTAAGTGGATGTTTTATTCACATCAGTGTGTGGCACGAGGACATACACCAATGATGGAGGGTCAGGTTCACTTATGGTGCCTGCCTTCTGGCAAGAATTGCTGAGAAAAGACTCTCCCCAGAAGCACTTCTGGGCTCTCTTTTGGAAAACATTCGTTGGAGTGGTCTGGTCAGCCCTTGAGCAAACTAAAAATTCAGCAGAGAAGAGCTGGGGACTAGTGCTCAGCCCTACCCCCAGCTCCACATTTGTTTAGCTGTACTAACATACCAGAAGTCAACACCTTATTCCACCAAAACAGTATTACCAAATGGGCAGAAAAGGAATGACATGAGTGAAATTCAACATTGCACACACTCTCTCCCTGCCAGGGAGCAAACATTCCCATCAAATAGTTTAATCCAGATTAGAAATATATAATTTTTTTTTTCTGCCTGGCTAATAAACAAATTGTCTTTTAAATGAAAGCTGCCTCTGAGTTTGTTCTCCTGCTGGATTCCAGCCCAGCTGACTGAGAAAAAAATTCCAGAGAAGTTCTGTTCTCTCTGATAATGTTCATGACGAGAAGTGATGTGTAATGGTTATTTATTTATTTATTTATTTGCTTGCTTACTAACTTGCCATAGTTCATCTCTGTTGCATTGCCGCTGCTGTCTCTCCCCATTGGTTTAAAAGGAGTGCTGCACCTTGGGTTGTTTTCTCCCTCACAGTACTTTAGCCACCCAAACCTCTTGGTGGTGGTGTGTCCTGTCTTTTAGCCCTGGGGATACTTTTCTGCCATAATCATCCTTTATCTCTCTTAGGGTTAGCTCTTGCAGTTCTTTTTCCCTAGAGGTGAGGGAATGGATAGACGAATTAAGCCAACAATGAATGAAAGCAGCAGGGCTGTACACCCCAGCAGGGTAAAATGCTGACTTAACTAGCGCTGCTTTAGATAATCATAGTTTCTTCCCAATTACCTTACTGGTCACAATCTCTACAGGTCATTGCTGTGCTCTGTAGTCATAAGCTTCTCAGACAAAGAGTTACACATTTTAATTTATCTGTGAGGCAACCAGCACAGCAGCAGTGCTTCTGAATGTAGACGGTAATTCATTCTGGCACTGTGCTGTGCTGTGTTAACATGAAAATGCAGTGCTGATTTTGTTTATTTGTTTTGTGTAAGGAGATTGATGCTAAATTTACGCCTGCAAATCCAACAGGATCATTGTGGTTTAAGATAATTGCATAGCTTAGCATAGTTGTAAAACTGCAGTTGATTCTGGCACTGGGAGCCTGCCTTTGATGTGTCTCAGGTTCATCTCCTGGAATGGAGTGCCAGTTTGTCCCACGATCCATCATTTATTTATTTAAATCTAAAATAATCAAGATTGGTTCCTAAGGCCCTATGGAACTACCATAATAAGTTATGCAAAAATAATGTCAAGTTAAGCCTCAGCAGTTCAGCCAACTATCTATCTCCACTGTCAGCTGGAATGTCTCTGCCTCCTCTGAAAACCCTCTTACATAAATTCCCTTTGCAGTGTGCCTAAGAAAGTCAGCAAATTTGCTATCTTTAAAAGAAACAGAGGAAAAATTTCCACAACCATCAAATGTAACACATTGCAAGTGCTGTGCTTTTCCCAGTTACTGGGAACTTCTGAGGAAAGGCCATTTCTTGGTGTTGCAGACCCAGTCCACAGACGACTTTACTGTGCACACAAAACTGAGTGTGTCAGAGGACAAGACACTCTTAATCCAAACACAGAATAAGGAAAACTGCAAGGGATGACCACAGATACATTCTTTCTGCTTTCCCAGGAAAACACCACAAACTCCCAGAAGACTCTCAAGCACTGAACACAGCTCCTGAGATACCAGTATCTTATCTCTGCATTGGGTCTCTGTGGCAAGGTTTTGTTGGGGGATGCTACACAGGTGGCAGCTGTGAGAAGCTGTCAGGCTCTTCCCCATGTCTGACAGAGTCGATGACAGCCGGCTCCAAGAGGGACCTGCTGCTGGCCAAGGCCATCAGGTAGTGCCTCTGGAATAACAGAGTTAAGAAAGGAAAAAAAAAAAAAAACCATAAACACAGCAACTTCAGCTGGAGAGAGGAGTGATAATATGTGAGATGAAACAGCCCTGTAGACACCAAGGTCAGTGGAGAAGGAGGGGGAGGATGTGCTCCAGGTGCCAAAGAAGAGATTCCTCTGAGACCCGTGATGAAGACCATAGTGAGGTAGCTGTGGCCCTGTAGCCCACAGATGTCCACAGTGGAGCAGCTATCCCCCTGCAGCCCATAGAGATGTGTGATGAACTATCTGCAACCCCCATTCCCTGTCTTCCTGCACTGCTGGGGGGAAGAAGGCATACAGTTCAGGAGGGAAATTAACCCAGGAAGAAGGGAGGGGTAGGGGGAAGTTGTTGTAAGATTTGGTTCTATTTCTCATTGCCGTACACAGATTTAATTGGCAATAAACTGAATTAACTTCCCCAAGTTGAGTCTTTTTTGCCTGCGATGGTTCTTGGTATTGGAAATATTATTGTCTTTATCTTGACCTCTTTTTTAATATTTTCTCTCCCCTGCCCAGTTCAGTAGGATAATGACTGAGCAGTTTTGGTGGGAACCTGGTACCCAGCCAGGGTTAAGACACCACATACTCCCAAATATTCTGTCTGGATTTCAGTTGTTGAGCTGCATGAGGCGTGTTTACCAGCATCTAATCCTGAGAGACCCATCACGTGGATCACATTGTCAGTGTTTGTGCCCAAGAGGGAATGCTATGTGTGTCTCATGAGACACATATTATGAAAACTGGCTAAGAGGAATGCTAGCAAAGGAAGAAGAAAATTATAAATAAAGTAGGTTTAAAATAGTGAAAATATTTAAACTATTTTTTTTACTGTAGAATATCTAAAGTCTCATTTTTTTTCCCCTAAAGCCTATGTCCCTGGTATCTCCTGAATAACTCCACAGTATATCCTATTTCTTACTACTTCTGTTAAAACTGTGGCAAAAAGGTCAGCTGTCACAAAATACTATTAAATTCCTTTAGCCTCCAAAATGCTTGGCTGCATCTAGTCTGCCTGTTGGCACTGCTCTTTGATATGTAGTAATTCCTGTGCTCATTGTCTGGAAAAATGCTTGCGGGCCCATTCCAAAATCACATCAAGAACTTTTTGCAAAAACGCAACACAATTTTGGCAATTTCAGTTGCATGAAGCACCTTATGCAATCAACAGAGATCAACAGACCATGTCCAGCCAAGGATGCTGCCCATCCAAAAAAGCTTTTGACTCAGGGGACTTGAGATATGCATCTGCATCTCAGCCTGTTGTCCATGTGCATCTTTGGTCTCCAGAATGTCTGTGCCTTGGGATGGATTCTACAAAAAGTCCAGGCTGATTATGGTCTCAGTACTAAGTGGAAATAAAGCATTTTTCTGAAATCTGGTTCCTAAACACAAACAAGGGAAAAGTAATGGAAACTTGAGTGAATGGAGGCTAGACTTTAGCTAGATCACTAAGTCCCATTTTTCCAGATCTCATCTCTAGACCTTACAGTACCAAAGAGAGCCAAGTACACACACTTTCAATTACAAAGGAGTTACACTCTCTTTTTAAATCATCCTTAGCCAAGGCCATATCCCAAATGGGTTCTGTTTTTCAGCTTTTCAGTAAAGAAGCAGTCTCATAGGAATGCTCAACACCCTAGGAACAATATTAAATATTGTGTGATATTGGAAGGTCACTTACCCTCCACAGTGTTTTCTGAATGAAAGACTCCTTAGAATGGGGAAAAGTAAAAGGCTGTAGGATGACTTGTAGACATCCTATTAACTGAGGCTGTATATTGAGTTTTCTAACATGGCATTGCAGAAGTCTCTAAAACAACTCAGCTTTCAAAACTTGCAAGACCATTAAAAGATCAGGGAGCACAATCCAGGAACTGAAGTGGAAGTCTGTAATTAGTTTTGATGCAATTACCAGCATGCATATTTAAATCATATATGTACATGCTGTATGCTGCACTGAAGTTGTGTTTAAGCTTCTTTTCTCATTGACAGGCAATGACTGGCCTGCCTTTTGCACAGGTGAATGCAATCTAGATATGTTCATAGGTAAAGCAGACACAGCAGCTGGAGGATTAATTAAACGTTTGCCTAACTATGTAAGCAGACAGTGATATATCTTCATAGCATCTGGCAGTTTAACCATTCACTAGTCATCCTATAATTAGCATGCTGATGAATTTAATAGGATACTGTTCTAATATATAGTGCCAGATGGTCCTTCTGACTTACAAGGGGAATGACAATCTCTGTCATGTTTACTTCAAGGGTAGCAGAACAGTCAAAAAGATCCTTCTTAGACTAAACACTGGTGATATAAGAGGTTACATTTGCTGCCCTCAGAAAGCTTTAAGTGTTGCTATATGAAGAAAGCATGGTTCAGGAACTTCACATGAAAAATATGCTTGACTTCCCTTGTTTAGTTCTGCTATTTGGTAAAGACATTAGCGTGCTTGCTGTGTTTGCAGATGAACTTTGTTTAAGACAAATAAGCACCTATCCCAAGGTGCTGCTGAACAGGAGGAGGTGGAGGATATTGAGTAGTGCTCAGAGAGGTCTGCTCTGCAGCCAGACCTGTGAGATGACCCCTGGCCACTTCAGTGGAGCTTTAAGTTAGTCCAAACATTACACAAGTGAGTCTTCACTGTAGCTCCATTCATTATAGAAATTACATTTACAAAGAAACTAGTGAAATGGCAAGGACAATAAAATGAGGAATATCCATAGAAGAGGAACTAAAAGACAGAGATGGTGACACACTTTCTGTCAATAAGTAAAGACAATTATTATGGAGCCAGCAGAGAATTTCAATAAACTTCAGTATCATTCTGGAGTTTGTAACAGACTTCAGTGGAATTAGTAGTCAGACTACAGCAATCTTATTATCAAAGAATGCCTTGTAACTAAGATCGTCTAGGAGAAGATACTGTGTGTGACAGATAAATCTCAGTGTTTCTTTCACTTTGAAGCTGGATGCTGCCTGCTAGGCCAAAGTCTCCTTCATGACAACTATTGATCATGTTCCAGCTGAGCTACAGCTAACATTCTGAACATTAAAACTTGCTGACCGGTACAATCCTTTTTTTCTCAAATTACAAATTATACTGTCAAAATGTCAGTGTAGGGACTCTGTACAGACTGCTACCTCACCAGCATAAGCAACATGCTCCACACTAATATCCTAAATGCCCTGCTACAGAGAACAATTTCTTTTAACTTCAGGATCTTCCAAACCATTTCTAGACTAATGGATATCTCAAACTACTTTTACGGGCTCCTGCAGTGATTCTGACTTAAAGATCATTGCACAGTGAGGATTAATGATCCACATAACAGTGAATCTGTGAAGGCACCAGGCCATGCTGTGCTGCGTGCCAACAGCATCACCTTCAGGCCTGTGCCATGTTGCACTTCTGCCTTGGTGCAGGGCAGATTTGGTCAGGTCATGATAACAGTGGAGCAGCTCCCACTCCATACCAGTGATAACACACCTGCGCTGCCTTGCCTTTATCTCACAGCGTACCAAGAAGTTCTCATGTGAACAACCTCTCTGTTTGACAGTAGAAATGATGAATGGAGTTGTTTTCTTGTAAGAAAATCCTACAAAAGCTTGAATGACCAGAACAGACTAATCCTTCCATCTGGTGGAGTCTGCAGGGCATGCATGGTGGAGTCTCCAGTGCTGCACAACACGGAGTTCCCAGCATCCAAAGGAACGTAAGTTTAACTCTACAGTTTTCCTTCCTTATGCTGTTAGCTTTTGTAAGTCTTATTTTAAATGATGTTTTACAGAATCCAGGTGCCTTTCTTACTGGGATGGTAACTCTGGTGTCCAAACCCCTTGTTGCAGCCGGCAGTTTCCAGTTTCCGCAGTCAGAAACGCCTGTTTGGAGAAAAGATCCTGAGGGAAGGGCAGCCCGGGAGGGTGCGTGGGTGACTGCCCAGGGTGCAGCAGCAGACAGGCTGCAAGGCGAGTCGCCCCGGCGGCTCCCGCGGCAGCCAGGGAGAGCAAGAAGGGGCTGTCTGGATGCCTCCCCCGGCCGAAGTACTGGGGTGTCCCAGCAGGGATGGGGAAGAGGAAGGGAAAGCCGGGGGACGCTTGCCCTGCGTTTGCTTGTGTGTGAAGTGGAGCTGTCCCGGCCACCCGGCGGGCAGCAAGCGGGGCGGCCCGGCCCGGGCACGGCGGCTCCGGGGGCGAAGAGGAGGCGGAGGGGTCCGGCCGCTGGTGACGGCCGGGATGAGGCGTGCCCGCGCCCTCCGCTCCGGGAAGATGCTCCTGCCCCGCCACCGTCTCTGTCCCCGGCCGGGTCGGGCCGGAGCGACCCCCGCCCGCTCGGTGCATGAGAGGGGCCCGGCGAAGGCACCGGCGCTCCCAGGCTCCGCTCCGCTCGTGATACTCTGGGGATGGCAGGATATGCGACGGGTTATTGCTGTGCCAGGCGGCGGGGCAGGGGGAACCCCAGTGCATTGAACCCCACCCCGCTACCCCAAGAATGAACCGACAAATACGAACGTGTTGGGCGGGGCTGGCACGGTGGAAGGGTCGTAGGCAAGGATGTCACGCTGGACAGCGTCAAACGCTTTGCATTAATCCAGGCGAGCGATGCCTGCTGCTCTGCCTCGCCTAGCATCGCTGTAGCACCCGTAGAGAAGGTCATCAAATTTGTCAGGGCATGATTTGCCCCTAGTAAAGCCATGGCGGCTGTTACAAATCACCTCTTTGTTTTCCATAAGCCTTAGGATAATTTCCAGGAGAATCTGCTCCATGATCTTGCCTGGCACAGAGGTGAGACTGACTGGTGTGTAGTTCCCTGGGTCTTTAGCTCTCCCGTTTTTAAAAACGGGGTTTTATTTCCCTTTTCCCAGTCATTGGTGTCTTGGTTTCAGATAATTTAAAGGAGAACACTCTGGAATGAGTTGTCTCCCTTTATAGGAGAATACATATGAACATATCTGAATTGCATTCACCTTTGGGAAAGGTGGGCTGATTGTTGTCACCTTCAGGCTAGTTTGTGATAACTTCCAAGATCCCAGGGCAATTTGCATTTCCTATTTGAGCTCGTTGTGTAATGAGGGTAATCCACATATTCCAGGTAGCATTGGTGGTGTGACATATTGCAGGGACCTTTCCATTAAACATCCAGTCCAGCACTGGTAGTCAGGGTGCCAGAAGAAGCTGTGCTTCAGTGCCAGTCACTTCTGAGGCAGCTCCAACACCTTCATAGGCTGCAAGAATCTCTTCTGTGGTTGGGGTACAGCTGGCTCAGATCCTCTGTATACCTGACTCCACAGCGCAAGAGATCATCCTCGAGTCCCTCCAGGTACCTTCTGCCAGAGGCTCCAGGCTGTGGTGTACAGCACGTAATTCACATCCTGTCCTGCTTGGCCCCAGGGCTGTGTGAGTAATTTCTTGTTTGATCTGTTCAAAGGCTTGCTGTTGTTCAGAGCCACACTTTTAACAGTTCTTTCTCCGTGTCACAAGGTAGAGAGGGCTTACAATCTGGTTGTATTCTGAGATGTGCATCCTCCAAAAACCCACGGCACCTAGGGAAGCCTGTGGGTTTTTTTCTTTCTGGTCAGTGAGGACATGGCAGCTATCTTATTAATCACCTCTGCTGGAATCTGTTGACAGCCATCTTGCCACTTCACTGCTAGGAACTGAATTTCCTGGGCAGGTATCTTGACCTTATTTTGTTTAATGACAAAAACAGCTTTCTGGAGAATCTGAATTATTTTCTGCCCTTTCTCAAAAACATCTGCTGTGTTGCCCTCTACAATGAGGTCATTGATAGTATTCTGGAACTTCACCCTTTTCAGTGCAGTCTGCATCAGTCCATAGAAATGGTTGGACTGTGCTTCCACCCCTGATGGAAGTATTCCAATTCCAAGTATACTGCACATCCCTCCAAGAGACAGCAAACTGTGGCCTGCACTCTGCTGCTAGAAGAATAGAGAAAAACACATTGGTACTGTCAAGAGTCGGGTCCCATTTTGCTGCCTTGCACTCCAGTTCATACTGAAGTTCCAACATGTCTGTCACGGCAGCACTCCAGCCCATACCCTGCAGCACGGCCAGCCCGAAATGGCCCACGGGCACGGCCTCTTAGTCCTGGGGGGTCGGCAGTGGCCCTGTGGCAACGTCTTTGTCGGGCAGCTGGAGGGGGATAGCAACAGAGCCCCTGGGGCTGCTCCTGGCTCTGCCGCGCCTCCTGCAGCAGCTCCTGCACCGTCTGAGCCTCCACCCCGAGGAGGTCCGGGGGAGCCCCGGCGGGAGTGGAATCTGTGCTGGGGGTGTCATCCGCGGCGGGGGCGGGACGTGTATGAGCGTGGAGTGCTCCGGGTTCCTCCAGCGGTGACAGAGGATCAGAGGGATCACCAGCTCCCTCGGGGGTGGCGGGGCCGGCTGGATGCTGAGCAGGTCCTGGTCCTCTACTGCTGTCAAGAAGTCGGTGTCGGTCTCGGTGTCGCCGCCGCTCGGGGCACTGCGCAGGGTCCCACGGGCAGCGGCTACCGCCTTCCGCCTTGCGGCTGAAAACAAACCGGCTCTGGTCCTGAGGTTCCCCCGAACACGCCAGTCCCCTTGGCTGCTCCCACACCGCTGCCTGCCATCATCTTCCTCCGCGGGGCCCTGTGCAATAAATACACTGATGCACGGAAATCTGTTTTTAACACAAAAAGGCAGAATATAACCTGGTTGCCAGACTATAACCAGGTTGATCAGAGTGATGATTGCAGTCTTGTTGAAAGCAGTGGTTGCAGTCCCGTTGAAGTTCTGGTCTCACTCTGGATCCTCGAGTGGTACCAGAAGTCCCCAAGCCAAAGATTTATATATGCTCAGGTTCAGGTGGGAATTCTCAGTACCTCTCCCAGGGCAGGAAGTTTCACAATGGATGATGTAACGCTGTGAGTCATATGTGAGACTCCCCATATGAGAATATTTTGGGAGTTTTTTACAGTTTTAAGTCGTTACAGTGGCCTATTCTGCTGGAGCCATTGAGTCTGTTTAGCCTGCTAGCAGAGATGACCTCTCAGCTTGGTGTGAATATGCTGGTCCTCCCCTAGAGAGGAGTTATCACAGCTGAGTCATTGGTGTGAAAAAAAGAAACACTACCTGCCTCGCGGGGTTTGCCTCTTTTTCCCTGTCTTAATTAACACCCAGTTTGTAACCTGAGGTGTCAGGTGTTTGTAACCTGAGGTGCACTGGGCAGATACTGCACACAACCCATCATAACCAGTTCAGCAGAAATTACAGAGTAGAGTAAAATACAGTTTGATTACACCCACATAGGGCTAAACTGGTGTACTATTCCTGCAACTAGAATAGCTAATAATATATTTATAAAAACACTTTTAACTATCCTTTATACAAGGGGCCAGATTATGTTCTATTTGAGCTTTCATCTCTCTAGTTTTCTTTCTGCATGACCTAATGACATCCTTAAACACTTCCTGAGTTGCCTGCCCCTTTTTATAAAGGTGATACACCCTCTTTTTTTTCCCTGGGTTCCTTCAAAAGCTCCCTGCCCAGTCATGCTGCTTGTTTTCCCCATGAGCTCATCTTTCGGCACATAGGGAGAGTCTGCTCTTGGGCCTTCAAGATTTCTTTCTTGAAGTATGTCCATCCTTCCTGGAGCTCTTTGTTTTTAAAGGTTGTTTCTCAAGGCACTGTCCAAATGAGCAGCTAGAATAGGTCAAAGTCTGCCCTCCGTAAGTCCAGTTTTCTGGATGCCCCTCCTTGTTTCAGTGAATATTGAGAACTCTATTCATTGTCACTGTACCCCAGATGGCCTCAGAACCCCCATCTTCCCCCAGCCCTTCTCTGTAAACAGCAGGTCTAGCAGAGCCCCACCCCTGGTAGGCTTGCTCACCAGCTGTGAGAAGCTCTCCTCCATACACTCCAAGAACCTCCTAGACTGCCTCTTCTGTGCTGCGTTGATTTCCCAGCATATATCTGGCAGGTTACTCTAATGCCTTTATCAGCCCTGAAATCACAAGCCAAAAAAAATTGAAGGATAAAAAGTGGTTACCATTTATTGAAGGTCTTTCAGGTGCACTTATGGTGAAATGCACAACAGAATGCACACCAACAATGCACTTAATATAGGGCTCTGACACTTTTATACGTTTAGCCAATTAGCATAATTGACAAATATCCCCATTAGAAGTACAGTTAATGATGTCATTTTCCTCTTGGTTTGGCCCCCTACTGAAGCTTCCCTCTTTTATTCCAGCCCCACATTGTCTATGTCTTCATATATGGAAAAGGAACATAGCCTTGGTTCAATGAAGAAGAAAGATTAGAATAGGATTTCAGAAATGTGTTTGTCTAGAATGTTTTTTCCTCCACTTCTTCCTGGTCAAGCTCACACAGGAAGAACCACAGGTCGGCTCATGGGGTGTACCCCCCTCTCCCTATATGGGCAACATCTGCTGCTGATAACAGGGACTTTGGTCTATACTGGTGAAATTTGGAGAAGGACCTCTTTAAGCTCCTTGCTGAGTTTCTGAAGGGTGTCTTCTATCCTGTCTTCCAACTTCTGCATATACTCAGTCAAGTAAATTTCCACGGCTTAGATTTGGGCTGGTGTTGCTGCATGGACAGTGTCTTCATATGCCTGGAGTCTCCTTGTCATAGCACCCACTTATCACCAAATCTCTGAAAACTGGAATAAGACTCCTAAACACAAATTTTCTTTGTGTTCAAGAGCTCATCATTTATTCAGGCCCCTGGGAGGGCATGAGTGATAACTCCTCCTTACATGCCTCCCAATTTCTACAAGCGTTTTGCTAATATACAGTCATAACATGCATATTATAATTTCACTATTACCATAAACCCCTCCTCATGTTCCTCAGGTTCTGAAAAAATCAGTTGCTGTTTTGACTGTAGCTGCATTCCTGAGCCAGATGTCTCCTCTTTATCTTCTAACGTTCTTGTTTGGGTAGCAATTTCTGCATGCCTTATTTTTCTGCTAAAGGTCTGTAGACACAGAGTCTTCTCTGTTAAAATTTCAGTCACATTGTCTTTCTACTAAAAGCTCACAGGTGCAGTAGAAATTAAATTAACCTTTTTAGTATTATAGTATTCTCCTCAATCCACCACAGTGTTGCTAGGGCATGGCCTTACACTTGTGTCCCGAGTCATGCAAGTTTGAGCCACATCAGTGTGGTACATGTTGCCATGTCTGCACTCTTAGTGGTTTGGTCATTTGAAAAAAGGAGCTCTGTCACAGCCAGTTCTCTCAAGCACAGGAGTCCTTGCTCCATGGTTTTCCAAGAGCCTTCCTGTGGCTGTAGATCTTCTGGTCAGAGGTATCTCTCCTGGACACTTGTTAAGAGCCGAGTCCAGAGGCTGAGACGTTTGAACTTCCTTGCAATCCCACATCATGTGACAGGAATCTCAAGTGCCGTGTTTCAGTACCATCCAAAATTGTACCATCACTTGCAGTGTCAGAGACTGGGATCAACAATATAGACTGGTTGGGCTGTCAGGTGAGGCCTTTTCTCAGATTGTGGAGACTTTCTAAGGACAAAGACTCAGTGATTATTTCTGATTCCAATTCCTACACTGGCTGTGAGGGTCCTGACTCCCCATCATCATCCACTGGACAAAAGGATTTGATCTTATATTTCCTCCTCTGGACACAAGTGACCACTATTAGCTTAGGCTACCATTCTGGTTTTACTGCAGCTTGAGGGACTGGGGTATCTGATTATTTTTTCTCCTTCCCCTCTGGCTATATCTGTTGCTCTACAGTATTGAGCACTGTGAAATAAGCATTACCCAGCACAGTGCGATGAACAGCTTCTCTTTGCAGTTGTCATTGCAACTTTCTTTCAGATATTTCTCTTTCTCATCTGGGTTCTAAATTTATTCAAGGGGAAAATTCCAAACTACTGGGACAGAGTGTTTCTTCAGGGCGTAGACTACATCTTTCCACATGCCACACCACTCAGGATTTTCCACCACTGGGGCAGGCCTCCCTGGAAATCTCAGCCCGGATTCTAAACATGCTGTAGGCCATATAGAGGAGAGTTAACAACAAAAATATGGCATCTTTAATATCCAGAAGGAAGTGAACATTCTCTAATGATAGCTATCAGACCTGAAGAGGGAGAGGGAGGTAAAAGGCTAGGAAAAATAATTTTCTACTGGTTTCCCCATGGGCTAGGTGTGATTAATAATAAACCCTCAAAAGTAGCGGCTGAGACCAGGACAGGCAAACAGCAATAATACACAGCAAACAGCAATAATCCCAAATAATTCCAATTACCACTGATATTATCTTTATATAAACTGTTATAGAGTATATCAAAACAGCAATCCTGGTTTGTATCCCTGATCCAAAAAAGATCCACGCCTTGGGCAAAATGACCCATGTATATGGAGAAGTATACATGCCTAGGTGCCACAGCCCCATGATTAAACCAGGCAGCATGGTGACCAGTGAGTTCTGAACCCAATACAAAATGTCTAGGACAAAATTGTTATTTTTTCAATTTGTCTCTCATGTCCCTGAAGCTGGGAGGCAAATTGTCTTGGTTTGAGACAATTTAAGGAGGAAAAACTCTGGAATGGGTTGCTTCCACGGATGCCTTAGGATTTTAGCTTGTATGTTATATATTTTCATGTATTTGTAATCCTGTAATTCTTTATTGTATAGCTCTAAACTCCATATACAGTGCTAGCTAATGTCTTCACATTTTGGTCAGACAAAACGATTCCTCTCTAGGCCTAGGAATCAAGGACACCTTACTGTCTTAGGTCCCGAGAAGTATAAATAAAAGTGAGTTGAGGTGGAACAAACTGGGGGTAAAATGTCTTCATTACCTGAAGCTGTAATTGGAAGATTAAACCCCAAATATGCAAATGAACCAAACTTAACAAAAGCGTGAAAACTTATGAATCATCACCCATTTTGGGTGTAGCCCCTGGGGGTGCTTCATCTGCCCGAAATATACTGCTTTTATTCTTTTAATTTTTTCTGGCCTCTGTTTTAGGTAACCCTGAAAAAGGCATCAGTTTCTGGCAACCACAAAGGTCAGCGGGGTCTCTGGAGAATCCTCTGGACTGGGTAAGACCCAGCTACAACCCCAGCCCTCCTGCAAAGGAGTCATTTGTGGCTGTTGTCCAGGGAGCTGATGAGTCTTTCCTACGATTTGCAGATAGGCTGTCTGCCTCTGTGGAGAAGCAGGTGAGAGATCCTGAGGCAAGGAAGCTTTTGCATAAGCACCTTGCGAGAAGTAACTGCAATGCCGACTGTAGGAGAATCATAGAGGCTCTTCCTGGTGATCCTTCTATCCCTCAGATGGAAGAGGCCTGTGCAAAGGTAGGCACCTCAGGCCATAAGATGGCTGTCTTGGCTACTGCTGCGCAGCCTGCCATGGCTACTGCTGTGCAGCCAGTCTGGGCACTGCCACAGGGCGGCCAGCGACAGCAGGGGAATGCTCAGGCCAGCAAGAAACAGGGAAAGAAGGTACAGCAGGTCACAGCTCCCTTGTTTTTGTGTGGTCGGTGTGGAAGGCCAAACCATACTGCAAATGTCTGCAAGGCGACTGTGCATGCTAATGGCCAAGCGTTGCCAGGCTCGGGAAACGGGAAGCGGAGCGCGATGGAGAGACGCGCCCAGACACAAGCTTCTCTCCAAGCCCTGGTGCTGATGGAGGTCTGCTTAGCCGGCTTGCAGCCAGCACCCGTGGCTCAGCCGGTGTTGATGTCTGCACAGCAGCAACAGTTGTCATAGATTCTTGCAAAATACACAAGGTTCCCCTGGATGCCTTTGGTCCCTTGGGTGAGGGCATGAGTGCTCTCCTTATGGGGAGGGCTAGTGCCGCCCTTCAGGGTATCATTGTGCACCTGGAGCTCATTGATGCAGATTTCACAGGACAGATTTGTGCCGTGGTTTCCACACCCACCCCTCCTGTCACTATCCCGAAAAGAACACGAATTGCTCAACTTGTGCCTTTTAAGTCTTCTGTTCACAGAACAGTTGATTGGTCACAAGGTGACAGTGGCTTTGGATCCACTGGGCCACCTCAAGCTCACTGGTCTGCTGTCCTGACTGAAAAACGTCCCGAGATGCTGTGTACCCTGTCCATCTCTGGCGCGACGCTGCAGGAGATTCATCTCCACGGGCTTCTTGACAGTGGCACGGACGTCACAGTTCTCTCCCTTGCCGCCTGGCCCCCAGCGTGGCCCTTGGATCCAGTGGAGACGCCTATTGCAGGATTGGGAGGAAAAGCACGTTGCTACATGAGCCAGCAGCCCATGGTGATCACGAACCCAGAGGGACAGATGGCCATGATCTGGCCTCATGTTTCTTCAACTAGTGTTAACGTCTGGGGGAGGGATGTTCTGTCTGCGTGGGAGTGCACATTGGGATGGATTTTTGATGGAGGCCACTGCAATGCATGTCGCACACCTCCTTTACTGTGGCTGGTGGACAAACCCATCTGGGAGAACCAGTGGCCCCTCCCTCAAGACAAATTAGTTGCCCTTCGAAACCTGGTGCAGGAACAGTTGGACCAGGGTCATCTGGAGCCTTCTACCAGTCCCTGGAACACTCCTGTCTTCTGCATCAAGAAAAAATCTGGGAAATGGAGGCTGTTACAAGACCTCCGAAAGGTCAATGCCGTGATGGAAAGCATGGGAACATTGCAGGCGGGCATGCCATCGCCTACTATGCTTCCTGCAGATTGGCTGATCTTCATCGTGGATTTGAAGGATTTTTTTTTTACAATTCCTTTGCATCCTGATGACAGACCAAAATTTGCCTTCTCAGTGCCAGCAATCAACAATGCTGAGCCTGCACAGCGATATCAATGGAGGATTTTGCCTCAGTATGCGTGAAATTTTCCTGCCATGTGCCAGTGGTATGTGGCCCATGCCTTGTCTGGAGTTCACAAGCAGTTTCCTGATGCCCATATTTATCACTATATGGACGAAATTTTGGTGGCTGCATCCACCCAGGATGAGCTGCTGAGGATATGGGCTCAGTTGCTCAATGCTTTGCATTCTCATGGGCTGCAGGTAGCTCCAGAAAAGGTTCAACAACAACCTCCTTGGAAGTATTTGGGGGTCAAAATTCTGCAACGGACAATCCGACTCCAGGAGGTGCAATTTGTGCATTCGGTGAAGACACTGAATGATGTCCAGAAATTGATGGGTGTCATCACTTGGTTGCGTCCATACTTGGGACTGACCAATGCACAACTGTCTCCTCTGTATGATTTGTTAAAGGGAGACTCTGATTTAAAGTCACCTCGCACATTGACCCCTGAGGCACGTCAGGTGCTGGAGGAGGTTCAGCAAGCTGTTTCTGCTTGCCAGGTTAATCGCATTGATTCTTCCGTTGATGTCACTGTGTTCATTACCACTCCAGATTCGCATCCCACAGGCATTATTGGCCAATGGAGTGACAAATGGTCCAATTCCTTGCACATCTTGGAATGGGTTTTCCTGCCCCATCAGCTGCAGAAGACGGCAACTGCATTGATTGAGCTAATTGCTCGCTTGATAATCAAATGCCGGCAACGGTGTTTGCAATTGATGGGTGCGGATCCCGCAAAGATCATACTCCCGGTATCCCGGGAGGATTTTGACTGGAGCTTTGCACACAATGTGTCCCTGCAATGTGCTCTGGAAAACTTTTCAGGGCAGATCACTTATCATCTGCCCAGCCACAAGCTACTGCAGGTGGCGAAATTCACACAAATCTCTTTGAAGCCCAAAAATAGTCAGGAGCCTGTGCAAGGACCCACTGTCTTCACTGACAGTTCAGGGAAGACAGGGAAGGCCATTGTTACTTGGAGGGATGGATCAGAGTGGCAGGTCCTGGAAGGTCATGAGGTTGGGTCAGCCCAATTGGTTGAATTGAAGGCTGCTGTCATGGCATTTGAGAAATTTTCCCAGGAACCTTTCAATTTGGTCACGGATTCTGCCTATGTGGCTGACATCGTACAGTGGTTGGGTTATTCAGTTTTGAAGGAGGTCAGTAATCCTGCCTTGTTTCATTTACTGAAGACATTGTGGTGTGCCATTCAGGCCCGGGTTCATCCATTTTACGTTCTGCATGTGAGGAGTCACACCAATTTGCCAGGGTTTGTAGCAGAAGGTAACGCGAGGGCTGACAAGTTGGCTAACCCAGCGTGGGTACCACCTCAGCCTGACATACTTGCGCAGGCCAAGGCATCGCATGGGTTTTTCCATCAGAATGCACATACCTTGCAGAAGCAGTTTCAGCTGACTCCAGCTGAGGCTCATGACATTGTCAAGTCCTGTGATGACTGCCATGCACTTGCTCCGCCTTTACCAGCAGGGGTAAACCCCAGAGGCCTTAGGGCTTTGGAGCCTTGGCAGACCGATGTCACCCAGATTGCTGAGTTTGGCCAGCTCAAGTATGTGCATGTCACTGTGGACACGTTCTCCTCTGCCATGTGGGCTTCTGCTCACACTGGAGAAAAGGCCCACGATGTCATTGCCCACTGGAGGCAGGCATTTGCTGTTCTGGGAGTACCTTCTGCTGTGAAAACTGACAATGGTCCTGCTTACACATCACAGAAGGTGGGGCAGTTCCTGCAGTCATGGGGTGTCACACAAGTGTCACACAATTTTGGTATCCCTCATTCTTCGACTGGTCAAGCTATTGTAGGACACGCTCATGGTACTCTGAAGCGGGTTCTTCAAAAACAAAAACGGGGAATGCAGGGTGAAACCCCGCACAGTTGTTTGGCAAAAGCTTTGTATACCATCAATCATCTTACTGTGCTGCAGAATTCAAATAACCCTGTCATTTTGAATCATCACCTTTTGTTGCAGGCTTCGGACGAGACACATCAGCCTCAAGGGAAGGTTTGGGTGCAGAATTTAGTCACCAAACAGTGGGAAGGTCCCTATGACCTTATTGCTTTGGGGCGTGGGTATGCCTGTGTATCCACAGATACTGGGGCACGCTGGGTACCTTCGAAGTGTATTCATCCTGACCTGCGACCGCAGAGACAGAATCCAGCCAAAAGACAAAATGGAAACTGTAACCAAACTGAAAGCCATCAAGCGGATGAATCAAGTGATGACTCAGATGCAGATGACATGAGTGATCACTCTGATGATTCCTCCACGAGTGGACACTGAACATTGTTCAAAATTTTCCCTTTTAACATTGTTCATTTTACTTTCTTCTTTTTCTTTTTTTAATGGAAAAAGGGTGAGGTGTCACCCTGTTCTTTTAAGAGTTTTAAAGTTCTTCTAAAAGTTGTCTATGCCTTCTGATGCTTACATATTTCTACTGGAGTTTTCTCATACTGTTCATGTAAATAATGATTGTTTTGCATTCTTCTTTGTGGGAGAAGAGAATTGACCAGTGTGGTTGGAGAGGTGGCAATTTCACCCTCCAATCCACTGTCACTTTTGGAGTTCTATATATTGCGAGGTCGGAAATAAAGTTCTTTCCTTTTGCTCTTTTCTTCCCTCTTTTGCATCTAGTGTGTGTGAGTTTTTCATGTCGTAATGTGACAAGACGGGGCTGGTCTTTTGCAACCTTGGCTAGTGGAACTGGCCTGAGGGCTGGTTGGGACGGGCCTCAGCAAAGCAAGAATTTGTATTCCAGAGCAAGCTGCTGCTTAGGTGGGGTCCTGGGGAAAGGTTCCCTTCAATATGGGAAATCAAACCTCTACAAAGGAACAAATTGTCCTTTCTGTATGGAAGGATGCATTACTGCACATGGGAATTGCTGTATCAGATCATTCCCTGTGTGCCCTGCTCTGTTGGGCAAAGGCTCATGGATTTTTGGTAGATGCTGAGACAGCTTTTAGCCTAGACGCTTGGCAGACGTTGGGAGACTGGCTGTGCAGGAAATCTCCAGCAGAGATAAGAATGCATTTGAATTGGCAGTTACTTGGGGCAACTCCAAGTAACTCCAGCTGTGTTACCTTTAGGCGCTTCTGATACTACCGAGAAAGGGAAAAATAAGAAAGGGCTTGAAACTTCAAAAAAACTATAGGGGTGCAAGAGACAGAAAATGATTGTACTTCTGAAGAAGAAATTTACTTGCTTGAATCCGGTCCCATGGATCCAGATTTAAAACCTGACTTGTTCTCTCCAGACCCTAAATAGTCTCTGATCCTTTCTAAATCAAAGGATCTTCCAGAAAATAACATAAAACTGACTGATTGGGCTGGGATTTGCCATCAAGCAATAAAGGAGGGGAATTTTGACTTGGCCCATTGTAGCAATGTACTTAAACAGCTTAGGCCACAGTGTGCTCCAGGTAAACCATTTTTAGTTATTCTTATCAGAACCCTCTGGAATTCATCAAGGTTAATAAGACATAAATTGTGCTAAAATAAGAAAGAAGAGGCTCAAAAACAAAATGCCAAGACCATAAGAACTAGATGAAGGAGGGCCTTGAAGCACTGGACTGTAACCAATCATATATTGTTGCGGTGTGTCTCCTCCCTCCCAAAGGTAACCCTCTCCCCCCGCCCCAACCCCCATGAGCCCTAGCTGTGAGACAGGGGGTCCAGGGGGTCGAGTGATTGGCAGATTTGAAAGATACCCCCTGCCCCCTGTGGCTATTGGTAGACCTAAGTGCCCCTTCTCCCCTGGCACCCCTCCCCCTCACCTGGTTGGTGGCTACCTGTCCCTGCCCCTCCCCTCACCCCCGGGTTAAAAGGACAATCCAGCCACGTGGCCGGCCCTTCGGTTGGAGCTGCCACCAGGTCCACAACTCTGTAGCTGAAATAAAGACTCTGGATCAAGCTCTAGCAGAAGTGCCTCCTTTCTTCACCATTGCCTGAAGCCTCTCCACTGAGGAATATCGCTCGCAGCCTCTGAGTAACCCAAGGGTGTCACTGGGGAGGAAACATCCCAGCTGCCGCCATTGGACTCAGCAGCAAGGCAAGCCCGGGCAGGTCTCTGTCAGAATATTGGGAACCCCAATAATATATCTTGAAAAGTGCATGCAGAGCATGTGGACAAGATAGCACTGTGGCAAGCAGACTGGGAGAGGCAGGTAGACACTGCTGTGATTGAAAATCTCAGGCTCAGTCAAGGGGACCCTCAGCAGTTCGCCACCCCAGATATGATGTTAGGGAAAGGGCCTTTTTTGCTAACCCGCAAACTCAGGCATGTTTACATACAGCAATTTTGCACAGTCTCAGAAGCTGGCACGGGAAGCATTCCATGCTGTCCGAGATATGAGATTTCCACCACCATCCTATACAAGCATTAAGCAAGAGGCAAAGGAGACTTTATTGAGTTTTCTAGATCGCCTTAGAGGTGCAATCGATCAAGTTCCAGGAATGTCTACAGATATTAAAGCTGCACTGGGAACACAGCTGGCTGTGGAAAATGCTAACTCCATCTGTAAGAGGATCTTGCAGACTTTGCCTCGAACAGCCCCCTTGGTCGATATGATTGAAGCTTGTTCTAGGGTTGGAACTCCAGAGGAAAAAGCCACTTAGCAGAAGTGATGGCAGTTGCCTTTAAACCACTGGTTCAACAAGGAAAATGGGACTTTAGCCTGAAATGTTTCAACTGTGGTAGACCTGGTCACTTTAAAGCCCAGTGCCAAGCTAAAGCCATAAAGAAAAGTAAGGCAACAGCAACATCTACTGTTTTCATGGGAAACTGCAATAGATGTGATGAATTTGGTCATCAGGCCAGCAAATGTCAATCAAAATGCAAGAAAGAACACTATTGGGGAATGAGGGGCAGAGCGTGAAGGAGGGATGCGAAATAACACAAATGCTCCCCCACAACCAGGTGGCTGCCTGGGTATCCTCCACTCAGCAACACAGGAAGTGCCAGAGTGGACTTGCCAATAGAAGTAGAAGTAACCCTGGAAAACACCGATGTTCAGAGAAAGGATTTCGATGGATACCAGCAAAATGGGTTCGTGCCTGGCTTGAGAAGGACACTCTGATCCCTAAATCACCAATGAACCACAACCAGTGCTACCTGAAAACAGCAATTGCCCTCAGAACTGTGAATGCTTTTACTATCCTTGGTTGAGATCAGAATGTGTGGGGTGTGGAGTCTTTATTTTCAATTTTTTCAGGAACCCTGTTGGAACCTGCGTATTTTTTATTCTTTTTCCCAATTCCATTCTGGCTTAGGCCAAATGTAAGGCACTAAGTTATTTCTTTTGCATTCAATTCCGCAAATTTGAACCTCTTTTGACTCCTTCCAAAAACTGCGGAGATGAGGACTATTTTTTGTTTCTTGTGACCTGATGCAATTAAAATTTCAATGGCCTTACACCTCATATGAAATTCTGAATCGTAACATGATCCACACCACAAGACTGTACAATATAGTCCCTGACGTTCCCCTGATGGGGGAAATCCTCTCTTTAACAGTTTTGTGCCATGTTTGAGAGATGCACGGGACCTTTTTTCAGTCTTCAAGTTGCTGTTTATTTTTATCTTATCAGAAGTCTGGCACGCCGTCTGTACCAGACTTAGCACGCAAGAAAGTACAGCAAAAATGGTCACAAGATGTACAGTTTCAAGATCTTTTAAAGCTGTTTTATCCAATTAACTCTTAAAGCATACTTTATTTCTACCCTTCTACCAATAACTAATCCTTTGTCTGTCCATGTAACCTCTGCACTGCAGCTTCCCACAGCCGATCACCCTGTGCAACCAACACTGCAGAAAATGGAGTAGATGAAGAAGAAGAAGCTAAGACAATGCCCAAGATCGTCCATCTTGTCTCCTATCTACCTCCATACTAGAATCCCAAAACTCTAAACTTCTCACCCTGTGACAAACTACACTATTCTATATTATCTATTTCACACACTTGTAGACTCCAATCCATCCCAAAGTCTTGGAAGATTTCTCCATGGGCAAAGGTTAAAAGCTGTGCTTCCCTGGGGGTCAGGATGCCTCAGAGCAGACAGAGAAATATTCCCTGTGCCCTGGGTTCCAACAGGTGAAGAAGAAGGACCAGCCTCTGCCCTAAAACCTCCATCTAGTAATCGCTAACATCTGGCTGCTTGCTACAGCCCTGCCCCCAACCTGGGGCCCAGCTGGGCCAAATGGTCCCCAGGAGCAGCTCCAGGCTGGGGCCAGATCCCAAATCCCAACACTGTGAAGATTTGCCTGCAAACCCCAGGCAGGGTAACGAGAAGACGCCACCCGCCCCCTCCCCCCCGCCTCCGGCATGCTTCTGCTGATTTTTGGCCTGACTGATTAGATCCTAGCTGCCCCTCCCAGATGCAGTTACCGCTCCAAGCTGCCAGCCAGAGTCAGGTGACCATCTCCAGGCCCTGGGCAAGATGTTAACTCTTTCATCCTCCCTCAAGTGAGAAGAAGGAATAAGATGCAAGTATGTAAAGGAGCAACCTGAAGACTTTGTGGTCAGTGAAGAAGTCAAGTCCCAGATGGGAGGGATGAGTAGATGCCTTAATCTTGGGGCTGAAATCCTCTTGTAATGCTATGGAGAAAAATAATCTTTTTCCCTATAACAAATGAAACTATGGCGAGATGAAAGTGTTCAAATTGTAGATATCAAGCAAAGACCTCCATGCTAAAGTAAGCAGATATTAAAATAGCTGTAATCTATAAGATGCTTGAACAGAGAGAGAGAGAGAGAAAAATGAAGACCCTGTGACCCCAGGGAGAGAAGAAGACCTCTGTTCCCAGAGATTAAGATAATTTTAAAGATAGATAATAAGAACCTTTGCCTTTGGACAGCTCATCTTTAAAACTGTACCCCACAAGTTGACATGGCCCATAAACACAGCTGTGGGAAAAGCTTGTGGAAAATGGGAGGGACTTCATGACTGCAGATTTCCCCAGGCGGCTGCTATTTGTGAGATTAAATGAACAGGGCTAATGCCTTTATTAATGTTCAGATCTTTATTAAAAAGATCAGCTGGGCAGGGGACCCAAACGGATCTCACCCCCGCTGTTGTAGCTTTCCCAGGTGGCCGAAAGGAAGGAGGCGTGCAGAGTCTGTCACTGAAGTCCAGAGCAGCAGCTGGCCCTGCTCCTTCTCTGGTGGCAGCACCAGGGGGCTCTGTCTTTTCCGTCTCCGCTTCTCTCAGCCTACTCTAGTCTAGTCTTTTTTAGATGATGATGATGATGGACAAAAGTCGATCAGGGGATGTGTTTCCCTCTTCCTCAGCTAGGGCATTTGTCTATCCCCCTCTACTGTGTTTAGTTCTTTATTTAGGGGTGTCTCTATCCCCTAAAAATACTCCCATGATCCCAGGGGGTTTTCTTATTTGCATTTTAGTCCCAGAATGTTGGCGTGGTGGGGGGAGGCAGGTTATCTCCAGGTAGTTTAGAGAAAACAAACAGAGCAATTGTCTAATTAACATTTCAATATCGGTACTCAGCTAGAGTCAGTAGTTGTTTCAGTGTTGCCATGGGAACTAGGAAGGCCCTGCCTGGGAGTATCAGGAACTTTGTTCATTACATGAGCGAGCCATGAGAGAACTGTTTTTTCATGTGGAGAAATCTCCATAACATGAACATGAAGAGGGACTTCTCTCCTTAAGTGAACTGAACACTATTTTAGAGGTGATGAAGTGACTTAAATTTTAGGGTTTGTTTCTTTACATTGTCAGTGGGAAGAAAAGGTTGTGGGGAGAGGAGAAGTGTTCTGAAGATTTTGTTCTGATTTTTATTACTCTTTCTTTTAGTTACTGTTAGTAAATTTTTCTTGATACCCTTTTAAATTTTTGAGCCTGCTTTGCCTTTCTCCTAATCCTACCTCACAGCAGGAAGTGAGTGCACTGGTGATTGGCCAACACTAAACCCCACCACACTCATTAGTGAGCCGCCTGGGAAATGTCAAAATTGGCGATTCTGCCCAGTTTCGGACTGAGACCTGTGCATATAGTGTGGGGTTTTTTTACCAATGGTAAATGTGGGAATTGGAAAAACAGAAACTTCCACAGTCATGGAAGGGGTTGATTTGCAGCCTTGGGAGAAACTGGGATTGATGTAAAAATACAATACAAAAACATTAAGTAGAAAAATTATAAACTTATGATAGTTTCTATAGTTGTAAGTAAGAATATGCCTTAAGTAAGTAAGAAACTTGAGGATGCTGACAGTTTAGTCAGAAAAAGAAACAGATAACTTTCCCAGGCATCGTACAGGGGAAGTTGTGAGAAAGCTCAGAGAAACAATTAGCACAATTCTTATCTTAATCTCTGCATCTGGTGTTTGTGAACATGTGGAATGTTTGTACCTGAAGTTTATGAAAAGATATTTACAAAAAGGTGTTTTTCCTAATTAACCAATGATGTGAGGGGTGTTGTTTAAGGACCAATCAGGTTCTGGGTGAACGATCCTGTCTATAAATTGGTATAGTTCCTAATAAACCCTGCTTCGTGCCTTCTGAGCATTGGAGTCAATGTCTCCTTCTTTCAGCTGCTCCTAACTCAATGGCGACAGAAACTGTATGGGTAATATGGTGAAGGGTTTATAGTGTAGTAATGTAATAGTATAGAGTGGGTTGGGAGTTTGGAAGTTATAATAGAAGCGTATATGTGCATGTGAGACAGAAGCCTATTGGACAAAAGTATCCACAGTGCAGTACATGTAAGTAAAGATGATAGGTTAGAAAAGCAAAATACACCTTGTGACAACTGTCTATTGGACTAGAAAGTTATATATTGTCTTGTAACAAAGAACTTGTGACTAGTTTGAGCTATGGCTGACTGCTTGCTCCTCTAAAATCTCACAGCCTCTGAGCATGATGTTTATCTGAGCAATAAATCATTCTTAGCCTGATGATGGTCCCATCCCTTCATTATTAGCAGTGACAATGATAGATAAGGATGACGAATAGTCTTAAATTAGACGTGTGGGTTTTTTTGGGTCTCCCTCTGTTACTTGTAATATGTGGCAGAAGAAATTAAGCCTCCAGGATGGCATCAACAGATTATGTGGCTTACTTGGTCCAAAGATACAGGGGTGGACTCCTTTTGTTTACCCTTAGCCATACCAGGAGACCCTTTCTGCATGTTTAATTGGTATACAAATAAGTAATTTTACTGCTTTTAAAAAATGGATAGGAGCCAGAGGAAAGCCATATGTGGGAGAAAATAGATAAGTGAGGAGAATTACTCGTATAATAATAAGCAGAGGTGGTACAAAATTGGACATATGCAAAAGGTTGGGGATTAGGCCAAATGGCGAGGGCTTCCAAGCAGTCAGTCACTGAATGAAAGCAGACTAGAGCCTCAAGAACTAGACCTGTTAGGACTGGTACCTGGAAATTATTGCTTGTTTTTTAACTACTTTTTAAACCCAAAATCAGCTGTCCTAGTCCTATGTCCCAAAAATAATACTGTCATCCTTAACCGCAATTCTCCATGGTATAAGAACATGACTAAATATTACCACAATTGGATTTATCCTGGAAGTGTTGGCAAAAATGCGACTATAAGAAAGCTTCCACCAGGTGTCTTTTTAATCTGTGGGGATAGGGCATGGCCTGCAATCCTGAGTAATCTGTTTGGTGGGCCTTGTTATTTAGGAAAATTAATCATGTTTGCCCCTAGCATGCGCGAAATGCTGAATCTGACTATTTGGAGAGAGGGACATAGCAAGAGGACTAAAAGAGCAATCACAAGCTTGGCACCTGAGTGTAGGAAAGGGAATAACAGTTCTTTACTAGAAAATATATACAGAACAGAACAAACACAGAAACAGGAAGTTTCCCACCCACTAAGCACTGTTTCCTCTCTGGTGTAGTTATGACCACGGCTGACAGGGGACACTGGTGGTTCTGGTGAGGCAGAGAGGCTGTAGTGACTCACACCCAGCAGGGGCAATGGTGGCTTCTGAGAAGAGGGAGATGATTTCCCTGAAACTCATGCAGGCAGCAACCAGTCTCACACTACCAAGTAGCAGCAAGGAGAAGCAGGAAAAGCAGGCAGATTTGATTGTAGGGCTGAATTGCAGTGTGGCAAAGTCCTGGAGCAGAATACACAAAACTCCCACAGTACCATGCAACTGTTCTCCATCCCTGAATGGCAAGGAAGAAGGACCCGCCCTCCTGGCAAGTCTCAGGTCATCACCAGCATCTTTCATGGCATTACGCAGCAATTCCAAAAACAAAACTCCGATCAGGAGAGTCCAACCCACAGCCAAAATTCTCCAAACTCAAAGATACTCCGTTGGAATGCCAGAGTCATTGGCCACTTCCCTTTGTGTTGTAATCACTAACTATTCACCCAGAAAGGCTGCTGTCTCCCTTCCAGCATCTCCCTGACAACAATGGGAAAAAATTCACTGAGAAACCTAAGCCACAAGAGTAGTACAGGGACCTTATCTCTTCCCCCAGTGTGTAGGGGTTTTGTTTGGGCAGGACCAGGGAGGTTCGCATATCCCCTAATCTTAACCAGCCAAGTAGCTTCTGCTAAATTTCCATGCCCCATTACCTAACACTCTTAACACAGTCTTCAGCAGTCCATTATACCTCTCAGTCTTTCCAGAGGCTTATGGGTGATAAGGGATGGGTGGCTTATGATAATAACCATGCAATACCATGCTTCTTTGCCCAGGAGTTTATGAAGTTGTTTTGAAAAGTAGTCCCATTGTCTGATTCGATTCTCTCTGGGGTACTGTGTTGCCACAAAATGTGTCTCTCAAGACCTGAGATTGTGTCTTGAGCATTGGCAATGGTTTACAGGGTTTGTTGCCAGCCAGCCAGTTGTTACCTCTACCATGGTGAGTATGGAGCTCTTGTCTTGGTCTGTTCATGGCAGTGGTCCAGTGTAGTCAGTTTGCCAGGCCTCACCATACTGGAAACCCAGCTGCCACCCTCTATTCCAAGGAGATTTCACTCATGTGGCTCCTTTGATTGCAGTATGTTTCACGTTCATGAAATACATGTGTGATGGCCTCTGTGGTCAGGTGGATGGCATTTATGGTCAGATGGGCTTGTCATGAGCCCATCTGTCTTTTGTATCCTTTCCTAGATGCCCTGATATTTCATGGGCCCATTGGACTATAAATAGCTCATGCTTTCTCTTTCAGTCTAAGTCTACCTGAGTTAATTCAGTTTTGGCAGCCTTGTCTACCAGTTCATTTTTCTGATGATTATCAGTGGTACAGCTTTTGGGCATGTGAGAATTTACATGATGTACCATCAGAGTTGCATTTTCCACCCATGCAGCATGGCCTCTTGGCCACTGGGGCGCACTGCTGGCTCATGTTCAGCCTGACGTCAATCAGCCCCCCCAGGTCCCTTTCTGCCTGACCACTGTCCAGCCACTCTGTTTCCAACCTGTAGTGCGCATGGGGCTGTTGTGGCCAAAGTGCAGGACCCAGCACTTGGTTTTACTGAACCTCATATCATTGGATTTGGCCCATCAATCCAGCTTGTCCAGGTCCTTCTGCAGAGCCCTCCGAACCTCCAGCAGATCAACACTCCCCTCTAGTTCAGTGTAATCAGCAAATTTACTAATGGTAGATATGATCCTCTCACCCAAATAATGAGTAAAGACATTATACAGGACAGGGCCCAACGCTGATCCCTGGGGGACACCACTGGTTACTGGCCACCAAGTGGATGCAGCCCAGCCATCCAGCCAGTCCTTAACCCATCAAAGAGTGCACCTGTCCAAGCTGTGGGCTGCCAGCTATTCCAGGAGTATGCTATGGGAGATGATGTCAAAGGCTTTGCTGAAATCCAAGTGGACTACATCCACAGCCTTCCCTGCATCCACCAGGTGGGTCACCTGGTCATAAAGGGAGATCAGGTTGGTCAAACATGACCTGCCCCTCTTAAATCCATACTGGCTGGGTCCGATCCCCAGCCATCCTGTACGTGCTGTGTGATCACACTCTTTCTCAGCTGCCTTTGCATCCATTTCTGGACAGCCACTTCTTGTCGTGTATTAGGACCAATATGAATTAATTCCTTCACATTAGTATCATGAGATAGTATCCCAGCACAGCTGTCCAGTTGTACTGGGTTTATGTGGCAAGGGTTTGGTAGTGTGTGGTGGGGGTATCGCGGGTGTGGCTTCTGTAAGAAGATGCCAGAAGCTTCTGCCACATTGGACGGAGCCAGTTCCTGCTGCCTCCAAGTTGGACACACCACTTGCCAAGGCTGAGCTCATCAGCTATGTAGGTAGCACCTTGTATGAGAGAACGTATGTAACAAAGGATAAAAATTATGGAAGAGAGGAGTGAGCAAATGTGAGAGAAATGGCTATGCACACACTGAAGTGGCAACACTCAGTGAATGAGAGGAGTGTTCCAGGTACCAGTCCAGAGATTTCCCTGTCTCTGAAGGATATACCATTTGAAAGGGACCTGAACAGCAGCAGTTCATTAAGGACTCCAGCCCATAGGAAAGACCCGTGTTGGAGAAGTTCACGAAGGACTGTCTTCTGTGGGTGAAACCCCATGCTGGAGCTGGGCAAGAGTGAGCAGAAAGGAACACCAGAGACAAAGTGTTATGAACTAAACACAACCCTCATTCCCACATAACCCTGCACTGCTCATGAAAAGGAGGTTGATGAGTTGGGAGCCTCGGAAGAAGGGAGGGATGGGGGAAAGGTGTTTTTAGGTTTGTTCTTATTTTGCAGTGCCCTGCTTTATTTTATTGGCAATAAATTAAATTAATTTCCCCAAACTGACTCTATTTTGCCCATGACTGTAATCAGTAAATTATCTCCCTTTTTCTGTCTCAACTCATGAGCTTTTAATTTTTTTTTTTTTTTTTTGATTTTTCCTGTCTCTGTCCCATTGAGCAATTGAAGTGATAGGGTGGCTTGGTGGGCACCTGATGTCCCGCCAAGGACAATCCACCACAACTGTCCTGGCTGTCAGGCTGGTTTTTGCCTTTTTCACTGAGAAGCAATGCCCTCCTGGGATGCTGCAGTTGTCATCATAGGGCCCTCAAATGACTGAAGAGTAATAATTGATACCTGTGGCAGCAGCTTTCTGGCCACAGAGAGCAGGCACAGACTTTCCCAGGCATTTTCCCGGGGAAGGCTGTGAGAAGATCAGAGAAAAGAATGAGAAACAATTCTTATCTCCACTTGTTGCACCTGCTGTTGGGCACATGTGGAATGTGTCATTGTCTAGGATTGCAAAGACAGGTGTCTGCTAAGGAAGGCAGGAGCCTCCTCTGAAATGGAAAAATGTAGACCGCTTTCCTCTGAATTGTTATAAATTTGAAATTAAGGGGGGCTCTCAGGCAAAAATATGGGAGCAGGAATAACAGTTCTTTATTAGGGAAGAAAATAAAAAAATAAAATAAACAATGCAGTAAACCAAAACAACTCTGACAGTCAGAATACAACCTGACACCCTGTTGGACAGGGTGTTGGTAGCAATCCAATTGGAATTGTGGCTGCAGTCCTCTTGGAGTGTCAGGTGTGGTTCTGTTGGAACAGTGATCCTGTAGAAGAGTGTAGTCTTCCTCTGAAGAGGCAGTGGGAGAGGCAGCTGTTCCTCTGGGAAAATCCAGCGCAGAAAAAGCTGTGCTGGTGGGCCAGAATCTCAAGGCTATATGCAGGTAGGAATGCTTGGCTCCTCCCTCTGGGTGGAGCATCTCACAATGGGATGCCATAATTCTTATCAGTCATGCAGTGACATTCAATAGGCCATTACCGGCAGATGTCTCCCTGGAGGGAGGATTGATTGTGGAAGACATAAGGAAAAACTGTCCACTTAATACAAGACAACTGCCATACAGATGGCAAATAGAATACATCTTGCTTTTCAGTCTGGGATAGTCATGGAGATTTGTTTACCAAAGGGTGATTTCTTAATTGGACACTGGATGGTATTTGGATTGATTGATAATTAGGGCAAAGCTGTATCGGACTGGCTGTAAGGGTTACTGAGTTTCTTAATAAGTATAGTATAATATTGTGTAAGATGAGATAATAAAGGAATTGGTCAACCTTCTGCAATCATGGAGTCAGTGCTAATTATTATCCAGCTCGGGGCCTGCGGTGACAGATACCAACATTCTCCTGTCACAAATGGGTCTTAACCAGACAGAGAAGACTAATTTGTTTCCCTCCCTTTTGAACTGTAACAGGGAAGAAGCCTAAATTAAATCCCTTTCAAATATGTGGAGACAGGAAAGAGTTTGCCTAACAAGAAAAGAGGTGTGTGCAAGGCCTGGATGTGTTCAGTCATATCTTCACAGATTTTTATAACTAATCTTTCATTCTGAATATAAAATAGATATTTCCCAAGGTAATAGACCACTGGGAGTTTTTTATGCATGGCCTTTAAGTGCTGAAGTCAAATGAGCTACACCATTAAAAACTGAACTTCACCTCAGCAGTCCACAATCCCTGGCCTTCTCTGACCATGAAAAAAGGAAAAATTTTGTTGAAAATAGCTGGCTGAGGGAATATACTTTCACAAATGAACAATTCCATGTAACAGTCACAGGTCTATGTCTCCACTAGCCCAGGTCCCAGTAAACAAGTTATTAATCTGTTAAAAGCAGTCGTGTCTTAAGTTAGCTCAGGGAAGGAGCTAGAACACAGAAGTTATGCCAAGAAATGGCTGTGAAATTTTTATTTCTGGCTTTCTGCCCTTCTGGGACTCTCTCACAACCCCAATTTCCTCAGAGAAGTGTTTTGGCAAAGGGGATGCTTGCAGAGCCTGGGATATGAACTGTGTGTGCTGTAGCCAAGAGTTCCTTCATGTGGCTTCCTAAGCCTTGCCTTGTTTATCCCACTGTCCCTGCCCTTTGGGATGGCCTCAGGGGCTGTTGATAGATTTAGAAGTCCAACTAGTTTGCACACTCATGGCATTTTTCATCTGAGCAGCAAGTTGTTAATAGCATCATCAGTTATCTCCTCGCTCATTGTGAAGAACACACTAACAAAAATCTGGAAAGCATTTGGAATATCTCAAAATATTTCAAAGATTTTCAAAAGCACTCATAGGGAATCTGGGCTGATGCCATTCCCCTACCCCATAACATTTAACTGATCATTCCCATGGTAGGTATCTGCTGCTTAATTTGCAAATGTCTAGTGCTAAGTTATTGAAGTTGCTGAAGACATTTAAGTTATTAAACGTTGGTAGAACATTAGGCATTATGACTCTGTATAGTACATACTGGTTTGTTTTTTCATTGAGATTTTAATTTTCATTTCAGAAGTAACCATAAACATCTGTGACTTAGTCCAGTTTAACTCATAATTCTATTGCACACTTTGTAAGAAGCATCCATACAATAGACTTAATTTATTACTAGCCTTAATTGTTGGCAGAGACAATATAATTCTGCTACAATGCTTCACAGAAACACTGCAAATATAACAGATACATAAATTACTTCTTACTGATATGAAGGTCCCTTTCCAGTTAAGCACACTTGTGCTGTGAGAATACAGAATTGGACATATTTTCCTGGGAGCATATAGCAAAACTTCATAGTCTACTGAAAGACCTACTGGCAATTCGTCTGCTAAAGGGTCAAAATTTGAAAGGTAATACTAATTATCTTATAAATCTTAGAAAATTTCAGTGCTCAGAACCAAAGAAAAGGGCATTCAGTTAGATTAACTTCCCAGTCTACAACTATTTGTTCTTCCATTTAATTTGAGCTAGGAATAGAAAAAAATGCTCTATCACTGTGTCACCTGCATAAGCTGTTATATTTGTTGATACCTCCCTCAGGAAGACACAAAAGAGAACACTATTCGCCTCACCTCCATTGGCCATAGAAGAACTCAGCTGTGTAAGCCAAAATTAGACATATCAAAGCACCTTTGATCACTTCATTGTCTGTGAAGTTCTCTCTAAAGCAAGCACTGTCTTCCATAATGGATTGTATTACTTTGAAATGTCAGATTTAATGTGTGTTCATTCCTTCAGATCCCTGATACCATCTAAGGTGCTGACTGCGCAGCACCACATGAAGAGCCTTGCAGGTGGGTCTATTAATTTCAGTGTGTTCCTGCTTCTCAACAGCATGTGGTTTAATTGCAGAATTGGTGAAGCAAGGGCATCACAAGAATTTATCTCCATTTTTCTGTGTGTGCACAACCACAAAGTCATCCTGCAGTGTAGGTTTGAATGAGTTATGGGACCATAAAAAAGTACTTCAATTCACAAAGCTATCAACTCTTTGTCATGAAACAAAAACACCTGCCAGAAGAGTTTTATTCTTACTTGATAATCACAGCACAACTAGGCACAGGACAAAGATATCATTTAAAGGGATATTATTATGCAACAGATATGCTCTGAGGAACCGTAGTCTAAATTTAGTTACTAATTAGAAAAACACATTTTACAGATGTAGCTAATTAGCCAACAATCTGAGAACTGTCTCTTTCAAAAAGGAAATGTAGTAGTCATTAGTAAAGTACCCACCACAGGATTGGACTTCTCTTGTCCAATAGATCCAGCAATGGGTCATTACTCGTGTAGGTAACTTCTTGTTTTCTACAGATAAAATTAATTCTAAGCTACATTTAGCTAATACTGAAATTATGCCCTTGAGAAGAAACTGCAGAAATACACAGCAAGCCAGCATTCTTATGTCACTTTCCAGAGTTTTATGAAATTCCTCCTGTCTTTCAGTCTGTTTGGACACAATCATCAGACTTTTGTCTAATAACCTGGTATTCAGAAACTTCATTTTTCATACAGAAGAGCTAAAATATGAGGAATTCCTGTAGTTCTAGGAACCAGATACCTGAAAAATAATCTGTAGTATTAGTAAAATACCAAAGTCGACACTTAGAAATGATCAAGTAAGTTGGAATAAAACTGCAGTATGAGGAACAGGATGAAAGTTGCCAGTGGTGGGAACATAGCTTTTTCTGTCAAATGAAAAATCTTGAACTCTCAAAGAAAAGAATGTCTCAAATATTTCAACCAAGAGAAAAAAAAAAACCTGTTGTTAAATGTTACAGTGTTGATTTATGTGAGCTGTGGTTCAGTGGCCATATGCACTCCATTTTTTTAATTCTTTGCACTGGGTCATATTTCTCATAGTGTCTCATTTTGGGAAGGAAAATGGCTCAAGAAACTTGTAAGAAATTCTTTGGCCACAGGCACATTTCAGGAAATGTAAAATGTACCTAGGTAGCCGGAAAATGGAAAACTATAAGGACATGGGGCATCTGTCCTGCAATATAACTGAGGCACACTGCTTATATATACCCTGAAGCACTGGGTACTTGGCCAACTCTTCATTCCAAGCTTCCTTTACTAAGGTCTCACTTTTCCAAAGAAAAAAAATATACTATGTATGGGAAAGACTTACCCTTCAGGAAATTAAAGATATTAGTCTCATTTTGAGTTTTGACAGAATTATTTTAGTTAGCCCTGGAAAACCTGAACCCTACCGATCAACAAAATCCATGTCTCCTTCATTGATTTTTGTTTGTTTCTGTTTTGCTTGTTTTTTTGGGTTTTTTTGGTTTTTTTTTTTTTTTTTTTTTTTTTTTTTTGTTTTGCTTTTGGGTTGGGTTTTGGTTTTTATTTCCAGCATTAGACAAATTTCAAGCAATTTCCAAGTATATTGTCGAAAATATTTTAGAAGGAACTCTCTGAAAGAAGGACATGGCAAACACTAAACAAAGCTCTAGGATATCTTTTGAGAGTCATAGCAATGAGAAATATTTGTAGACCGACTCAAGCATGTTTCTTCTTCTATTGATTCTTAAAAATCTCAGAGACTTTGAATGGCATTGGTTTCCTAAGACACTTAGACTGAGCTGGTTGTGGAAATTTCTCTTGTAGTTTATGGAGACTGAAAGGTAGCTCAAGAAGGAGTCATCCTACCTTATCTCTTCCAGCTACCTGGGTTAAAACCCCAGTTTTAAGAGTCATTCAGGGCCTTTCACTATGGAGGAAATTGGGAAACAGTGAACATTTTTTCTCACTGTTTGTTTAGGAAACCTGCTGGATTTCCTTCACTCAAAAAATGATTCAAAGCTAATGTTTTGCTCGTAGAAAATGATGCATTTCTCTGTTGTCTGATAATCACTGTTCTCTCCTGGGACATTCAGTACAAATAGTTTCTGAAAAAGTTATCAGTCATAGCCATGTCTGTGTATTCAAATTTTCTTTCATGGGTATCCAACCTACATTTTAACCTCATCTATATACACAGCTTTAATTTAAGTAAACAGTTAAACATGTACATGCCCTTTCTACTTTAGGAGATACCTATAAAAACAGTTTTTCCTGTCTGGCTTAATTTTTGCTTTTTAAAGTTAAAATTAAGCTGGTGCAAATCTTCCTATTTGTTAGTCTTAGGATCCTTTATAATGAGTTTGCTGAAGGGACTCAAACTTGAGTCATGTAGCTTTACCACAGTGGCTCACCCAGATCCTTCAGTACTATTTCTGTACCCTGATTTAGAAAAACATCTCAGCAAGTATCATGTGTTTGGGAAATACATTTTCTTTCAGTATTTTCTTACATAGACAGTCACCTCCATGAATATCCTGGCTTCTAAAGCCATTTACTAGTACACACTATGAATGAAAATCCAAACTCAATTAAAAAGGATTAGCTCTCTCTGTCCCATGAGGTGGCCTTTCTGCTTGGATCTCTCCTGCAGCTTTCAGTTTCTGAGATTCATGGCTGTTACCCTGGGAGCCAAAGTCATATATATGTTGTATTCAAGACACTCAGTGAGAGAACAGAGAATGGATTGCCTGTTAACATAAGCACAGCTCTGTGGGGCAAGTGGCATATAGTTGTTTGTATACAAAATCAGGCTATTGTGCAGCAGACAAAATAAGAACTCAACTCAAAAGAAAATGAAAAATGTTGTTGTTTTTGCCACTTCCTTTTACCTAAAAGTGTTTCTGCAGATGTAATACTTTAAGATCAGACAAGAAGATAAGAAGAAATAATTTGCACACTTTTACAGTATATAATTTAATGACGTTTCAAGTCCTTGTATTACTTCAACAAGCATGGGAGGCACTGAAGAATTTCTGGACATTCTAAGTAATCATCTCCCACCCTCCCACCTTATCTTTCTTTCTTTCTTTCTTTCTTTCTTTCTTTCTTTCTTTCTTTCTTTCTTTCTTTCTTTCTTTCTTTCTTTCTTTCTTTCTTTTTTCTACATGGCTTATAATTTTTTTTTTTTAGATTTGAATGTTGTACCGTTTTTTTTTCTCAGAAATCTTTGCAAGCAGGTAATACTAGCCTTCTAGTTGGAAAGCAGGAAAAAAATGCAATGAAAATGCCCCTAGTCTCAAGAGAAAAAAATGTTTCTTGTCATTCTTTTTTATCAGAATAAGCACTTATTTATCAAAATGAGATAGAAGCATTCATTATTCAGAGTAAGATGTCTAAAACACTGTGTTAAATAAAATAGTTAAATAAAATCACAAGAGTACTGGAAGCAGTACAGCTTTTTCCTACTGGATTATATCAGACAAGCAGTCCTAGTTCAGAGTTAGCTTGGATTGCTAATATCACTGTGGCACCAGCCCACATCTCACGTCCCATGTTTGGGGGCAACAGCCTAATGCTGTCTGTTGGGGCGACAGGGAGAAAGGTTAGCAGTTCTTGAGGAGGGTTGGTGGAAAAATGTTTCTACATTTAATTTTCACATTAAGATTAAAAGTTAAAACAGTCTCCCAGTTGTCTGGATCTTCAGATCTGCCTTCCTTGGCAGAGCAGTGAGCTACTTTGATACTGGGACTAGCAACTGTCTGGTGGGATCCAGAGTTTCCTCAAATAAATCTGTTGGGTCTATTTGAGGATCTCCACAGTTAGTAATGTCTTCTTCTTAATGGAGCTATGGAGAAGCTCCACTTTTTCCTTTTCCCTTATATCTCTCCCTATATGTGTCCTTCCAGCGTTGCTATACTTCTTTTTCTGATAGAGTAGCTATCACTGTCTTCTGACCCTGTACTAAGTCCTTTCAACTTGAAAATGACCAGAAAAGTCTTTGGGTGATGTTTGGAGGTTTTCCCCCTCAAATTAGTTTTTTAGTATATCAGTGTGCTGAGCTCACTCAGCATGCAGTCAGAAGAGCACTAGGGCCAGTATAGGGAAAGGAGCAGGTTAAGCAATCATGGTCAGGGCAAAAAGGAAGAAAGGAGAGGAGAGATGAATGAACTGGACTCCTTTAGGGTCAAGCAGCCATCAGGTCAACTCAGCTCAGCTGTATAATCAGCCTAACTCCATTATTTATTAATGGAGTTAAAGCTACCTTATCAGCAGCACTATTTCAATCCAAAATGCAAACTTTGTTTAGTTATTTAAGTGAAATGATTTTCATGTTCAAGATCCTACTACATATCAACCAGGAGTTTATTTTTAGTTCCTATTGAGTTTTCCTATCAATATGCTGATGGTGGGACCAGGCATTTTGGTAAGGCATGCTGGATACTACAACACTTTATGAGAAAAACCATCCCAAAACAACTCTCAGGCTGTACAGTTAGGATGCTGCACCTGAACTTTTCTTCCATTTTGTATCCTATTTCTTATAATCAAGAATCTTTCATGTGCCTTATGAAACCATGATAAAAAGCCAGGCTGGTTTGAGATAGTAGAGAGGAACTGGTCATTCTTGGGATCTTTCCAGTATAAACTGAACAACTGACTGGGTGTGATAGATTGCAGTGTAACACAGCAAAACTCTCTGCTCTAAGGGGAGCCAGTTCTGACAGGCCTGTCTGGGGGTGTATTCAGAAAGAACAGGCAGAAGGCAAGCAACTTTAAAAGATGGGGTTCCTAGGAAGAAAGCCAAACTGAACAAGATCCATCTGCTCCAGAAGGATTCCTTCTTCCACTATGAGAGGAGGAAATGGGTTGAACAATTAGGCAGAGATACAGCTCTGTCTAAATTTAGTTCCAGAGATTATATAGGCGTGTCTTCTGCTCTTGTATTCCCAGTGATTTCCCTGAAGCGGTATCAGTCTGAGCAGTGGTTATTATGTTATTCACGTCTTTATGTTCTGTATAAACTATTTAAGAGATATGGGGGAGAAATCTTTTGTACATGGCCTCTAAGGTTCTGGGCAAGTTACAACTGACTGTTTTTCCTTTCTTTAAACCTGTTTGTTAGAGGAAGAAGAACAAGAGGAGAAACCTTTCCATTAAGTCATATATATTTGTTAAAAAAACCTTCACCAAAGTTTCAGAAAATACACTCAAGGCAGATGCTTACAGTGTCCTTTGGTCTATAGAGGGGCAGGAAACACCATGCTTTGTTTTTCAAGGAACAAAGATGTGTATAAGTTCAAATGCCATCCTAACGGTAATGGGAAAAACTCTGATAATGGCTGGACAACATGAAAGGAAACTCCGGAAGGTGCACAGAAGCAGCAGATGCCTGGAGAATACAGAGTGGCAACGCTGGTGGATGCATTAAAAATCTGAGGGAATAGAGGAGAGAATGAGTTTTAACTTGAACTTAATGAAGACTATAGGAAAAAGGAGAACCAGATCAATAGTCACAACTGACTTGATCTAGCATATGCAGCAGCCCTACTGTAAACATGGCTTTGAACTAAGTGGCTTCCAGATGTCCCTTTTAATCAACAATTCTAAAAGCTTTTGAATTCTTGCAGTGTCAGGTGATGACGTGCTGCCATTGTCTGATTTTTTCTGATTTTTCTACATTGCACAAGTTTTCAAAGACATCTCCTGTTGGCCTGAGTGCTGGGATCCTTCTCACTCGGAAGGGCAGCCCACAGAGGAGCAGGTGGGATGAGGCACATGAGGGTGGGTAGGGATGTGGGACAGGGGCAGGCTGCAGGGCAAAGACTGTTGGTCAGTTTTATAATGGGATATGGAATTGCTTGTTTCTTGGTAAATGGGTAGAGAACGATGGTAATTACTATGGGGTGGGGACCATATGGTGTGCTGCAGGTGTGCCTGCCAGGTCAGTTGTAAAAGAAAAGGTTTCCAGACCAGGTACCAATCCTGATAGGGAGTAGTGTAAGCTGGCAGTATGCTACAAGAACTTAGAGAGGCTGAAGCTTGGGCAGCTGGGGAAAGCTCAGCTCTAGCCTTTATGTTTTCCAGATGAAATATGGTGCACGTCCTACAGGTCACTTGAAGACAGTAGGTATCTGTTAAACTGTTAAGCTACAGGGGCATAGTCTTCCTAAATTCCAGAATAACCATAGCTGTGTTTTCTGTTTATCTGCTGGCCCAGGACAGGAGTCATAGACCTCACTCAAATTCTATCCAATCTCCTGCTGTTGGGGAGCTGTTCAGCAGTGCTCAGTGTCCCTTCCTAAGGCACAGAGCTTCCACCTCCTGCTCCTGACAGCCACTGAGACGCACCCTGGGTCCCCTTTTTTGTTCTCAAGAGCAGAAAAAATTGACAGAAGTGAAAAAAACATCTGGCAGAAAGGAATGAGCAAGAAGTGAAGTCTGCCCAGGGCTGGTTTTCTTCGTGCATGCAGCTGTGAACAATTACCATCACACCCACATGCCAGAGCACACACATAATCTTGCCTTGTAGGCACAGCCCACAGCAGCCACTGGGTGCTTTCAGCTTCTGTGGCAAAAAAAAAAAAAATCCCAGTTACTATCAAATCCACTAGACCTGCCATGATGGGCACTCAGTCTCCTTCTCAATGCACTCACTGATAACCCAAATCAATTATATATGCATGATTTTGGTATCACAGCATTTCAGGCAGCAAAGAAGGCAAAGAATAATGAATAGAAAAATGCAAATACAATGTCTCCTGTAGAAATCTATGTTTTCTGCACAGGTTTTATACTGTCCCTCAGCCTAGGACCTGGAGGCCATATCAAAACTAGGAGCTGCAGTGACCTAACTGCCTACCTGTGTCTGTAATTAATTCAGATGAGCTTCCCAGAACAGCTTCCCTTGCTATATAAGTTATGAATATAAATAGACAAGATAGTTGAAGGCTTCATTTCTAGAACAGTGGAAGAATTTTCTAACTCCCTGGTTTTATATATTCAAATCATATCTCAATACTATTTTGGAGCAAGAACTGGGAATATGCTGTCTCCCCAAACCCGCTTTCTGTGCAAAGGAAACCAGGGTCCAAAGAGGTGCAAGGAGCAGCATGACCCCGGGGTATGACACAATATAATCACTAGGTAGGCTCTACACAGCCTGATAAGTAGGTCATTTGTTACAGACACTTAATTTATGCATTATAACTTATTTTCAAATTGACTGAAAGGGTCATCATGACCCGACAACAAGCTCTCCAAGATGCTCATTTCTCTTGTCACAGTTACTTTTAGAAGCCACCAAAATAAGCATTTAAAGTTGGTGTCCTGAAAATAGCCCTTGACATCTGTAATGTCCCAAATCCAGGTCTCATCTTCCAAAATTTCAAATGTATGTCTCACATTTTTAAAGGGAAGTGGTTTTGCACATTTTAATGCAAACTTTTGGGTAGCTTAAGTAGGAGCTAGAGTGCTTTTCAGGAGATGGTAGACCTAGGTTCAATTTTTGTTTGAGCAGATTCAAATCCACAACTTCTGTCCTAGCACCAGTATGATTTATTTTACCAGGTTTCTAACTTAGCTTAGTTCCAGCATTCTCTAAAGTCTTCTTGGGACTGAATAATTGTGACAAGAAATATTTGTGAATCATTAAGCCAGGTTGAGAGAGAAGGGGTGCAAGAATCACCCTGTAGTTTGGGTGCTTGGATGACAAGGAGGGTTGCTGCTTTATGTTCTTACTGTTGTCCCTTGACTTTATTCTAGAAACTTGTCTAATCTAAAATAAATTTGCATATTTAAGCTAGGGCTTCTGTGGACTGTATTACAGAAAAGAAAGCTGCTGAAGGAAGAGACAGGACAGCTTGAGGTACACATAGACCTCTGACTCACAAAGAGATGAAAACAGACCAGGCCAATCACAGAGAACATGTTCAAAGACTGTTGTGCTGGAAAACTGTACACACACCTACTGCTGTCTTAGGAACAGGTGTATGTCTAGTAAAGACATTCTTTAACTAAGTTTGTATTCCTGACTTATTGGCATAATGTCCCTCAGAAGAACTAATCAAGAAATCAGTATGCTGTGAGGTGAAATTCTAATAAAAAGCGCAAGATTAGAGATTTTGTAGTGTTGAGGCACCATTTACGAGATGGTTAGGATAGAGAGAGTGAGATGTTCTGGGACTGGCCTTTGACAAAGTTATTTGGATGCCAGACTAAATGTTTATGGTCTACAGTAGCACTGCTTCATCTAGATCTTGCCTAGGCAACAACTGTGTTCCCCAATTTTAGTCTAGTGACTTCCAACAGGAAAACTGGGCCAGCTTGGAACAATCATCACCAGCAGTGTTAGTTGTGCAGACAGCTGAGAGTTTTGAAAATCACGCACACTCCTCCCTGGCAAATCCAGCTGATGGATTTGAAGGTTGCCAAACCAGGGAACCTCCCCACCTCTGTGTAGAAGCCCCCCACAGTAGAACTGGGGCACAATGGCCAACCTGTGTGGGACAGTACCGTGAACATCATACAGCATTTCAGTATCCCTGGCAGACAGGAGGCCCCTGTGCTGTGTTTTCACCTGAGTTTGAACAAGATACCTGGAATGCCAGGACATGAAAGCAGCTTGCTGGAGTTCAAAAGAAAAAGATGGAAGTAAAGGACCTCAGAGGCATTGAATGATCAGCTTGTGTTGGCACTGCCAACCATGGCATCAGACTGGGTTTCTAATGTTAATGCCAATGTTTAATGACAATATTGCAGCCTTTAATCTGATATAAACTGAGTTGATGTAGTTGAACAAGATGAAGAAAAAACAAAAGCACAGGGCTTGACAGCTCCCATTCTAGCCAGCACTGGTATAAAATTCTCCTTCATCCTGTCCAGCACTCCAGCTCTTTTAAAACAATCTATGACGTAGTCATGCTGCATTCAGTACATTAGCAGTGACTGAAAATGTAATCACTGGAAGCAATACACAACTCAATAGGCTGCAAAGTTGTTCTATGACTTCTGAAAAGGCCACATATTTTCTGATTTAGTGTTCCCTTTATAAAAAACCTGACTTATTCCTTCTCACTGAGAAGTTACTCGGACATATTGAATTCTTTGGAGGAAATATTTCCATCTAAATCTGTCTACAATCATCTGATAAATTCTGAATAAACACAAGGGAAGATTTTGTTCTTTGATCAACTTAAAATTTGACTGTGTTGACAGCAAGTTATATCTGATCTCATTTAAATCAGTGCATAACTTAGTTTGCTTCAACTAGAGCTGTTCTGGATTCACACCAGTGTATGTCTATTGAGAGTCTGACCTTGCTTTTCAGGCTTTTGCAGATAGTTGTTGTCAAATAATCTTTCTGCAGGCTACTCAGATTTGTTTCTTCCATGCTGAATGATCACTCACTGCCAGGCAAGTCAACTCAGCTCCTCCCAAGCAAGAAAGATCAAATTTTTTTCCTATTTCACCTCACCCACTGCCCAGAATTAAAGCTGAGAAATTTTTGCTTTTTCTCAGATCCTCCAGTTTCAAGTTGAAGCAGGAATATTTGTCTGGGGACCTCTCATATCCTTGTTTCCCTCCAACTAGTGAGTAAAAGCACATTCTGACTTCAGAGCTCCTCATCTACTGCTCAGAAGTTCCAGACTTATGTCTGGGAAATTCTATATATGTAGTCTAATATATAGGAAATTAAGTATTGCCATTGACATATGAATAAATTTGCACTTATAAAACCAGCCAGAGAAGTTAATGAAATGCCATCTCATATTTCCTTTCCATCAAGAGGGAGAAAAAGAATCTCACATTTTTCCTGCTAAACAAGCAGATATTTAGGGAAACATGTAGAAAGTGTAATTTTGAGACATTGCAGTGAAACAAGGCAACATCTGTTCTTGTAGTTGCTTGTACACATACAGGATTAGGGAAAAAAAACAAGAACAAACAAAACACAAATCCAGTAAAAAATTTCCTAACCTGATATGCTTGGCTTTTATACAAGTAATTCTATGTTTCTGACTGGACAGGGGACCCCCTTCTTTTTTCCTATTCCTGCAAGGTTTTAGTTTTCTGTTGGTGATACTTACCCGAGGTTTGGCTCCATCAGGATAAAACTATTGTGTTATGTTGGAAAGTACAGCCATAGCTGTTGTCTTGCTGCTTCACAATGATGTCAAATTAGATAATGTTCTGGATTCCTAATATCTTTGAGTGTGACGTTATTTTTATTTCTGCATTGGTGCTTTGACCTGTCATATCACCCTGAAATTGCCTAGGGACCAATCTTCTCCAGCTAAAGCTGTCAGTTCCTTTCACTGAACATCCTACTGCATGGTCCTTCCTAACCTGTCTGTGGATCTGTCTCAAATGGATCAGTCTGGAGTGGATACAAGGAATACACCACTGAATCCTTAATTACACTGCTGCTTTCCTAAAGAGAAGAAGAAATTTCTCTAATTACCCTGTTTTAGCAATTGTTTTTGATGACATGAGTTCTTATACGCTCTCCCCTGTTTATTCATTTCAGACCCAGTAGTGCAACCCTTTTGGGTGCCAGCCAGCCCACATCCTTGCCAGTCTATTGCCATTGCAGGTGAGCTCCCTCATGCTCTGGGGAGATTTTAGGGGTTTGGAGAGTGCAGCAGTGATTTTGTGGTGCACTCTTCTTCCACGTGCCATCAGTTAACTACCTCTACAGTTGGCACTGCCTGGATGCAGAGGGGAAGAACAGACAAACAAAAGTCTGCTTTTGAGACACCAGGTTGCCTGACTCACCATGGTGATGTGTGTCTGGGGTACTCTGACCGCCTCTGTACCAAGTCTTCTGCTGAGTATAACATGAGGGCTACTAAATGCCATTAATAGACCATCCCTAAATGATTTTTCTAAAGTTGAATGCTTTTTCTAAAGTTGTGGCCAGAGCTAACAAAGGCTTCCTAGAAGTGAGTATTCTCACCCCTCAGCTTAGAGGCTGGAGGTTGGTTTGGGCACACCTGAAGAGGAAGGCAAGAAGAAGGGGAGTAGGGCAGGGGAGTGTGCAGACAAGTTGGAATTTCTGCTCCTGCAGCCAGGAAGCTGGGAGCATGGGGTGATGACCACCACTCCATTGTTTCACCTGAGAGTAGTAGCCAGCAGCCACACCTTCCCACAGTGACCCTGAAGGAAGAGCAGCAGCTATTCCAGTTCTCCCACTCTCCATCACAAAGCTAGCAGCCATCACAAGTGTTTTACCTTCCTTCAGCAGGATGCTGCTTTGGGCAGGTACGTGCTTTGTCTTTTCCCAAAGGAGCTCTGGCTTGGGTATGAGGCTAAATTTGGCCATGTTTTACTGCTGATGTATTTTTGATGTACTGGTGACCTATAAATATCCCTGCTCAATGCTAGATGAGTAAATTCTTGTGACAGGCAAAAAACAGTAGCTTTACATATCTAGTGCTGGACTTCATTTGAGATTCATGGAGTAGTGAGCCCCCATGTATAGTCCTTCTCCTGTACCAAGGCACAGCAGAATGCAGGAGCAAATGGAGCCTTATTGCATAATCTGCCTGCCGAAAAGTACATGTTTGTAAAAAATAGGAAATAGTTATTCTTTCACACTTCACATTTAAATTTTCATGTTTTTTATGGACAAGCTCAAGCAATTCTGTTTCAAACAACACACCCCAACCTGTGCTATAAATCAGGTGAACTCCCTCAAGTCAGTGAGCCTGTGAAAGAAACATCCCCTCAAATCACAAGCTGCTGTTGCAAGGAGTGTGCACCAGACAACACTCCATTTTCACCTCCCAGGAGCATCCAGGTCAAGTGCTTTGAGTAGAGGATGTAATCATGCTGACTAGTTTTAAGCCCCCAATTTAGAAGCTTATATGGAAGAGTTGCTCTCCCTCAACAGGCAAAGGAGAGACAGATTTCTTCCAGCCAGAAATCCAGAGTATTTGTCTTATTCTTCTGAAAGAGCTCCTTCAGTTTGCTGCCTATACGGAAAACTGAGGTTGATGTCTAACAGGCCAAATGAGTCTTAAAATGTTCTGTCTTTCTACCCAGAGAGCTGTGGGGACATTAGTCCAATCTAGGCTTCTAATATAAACTCCTGAATTTGGTGGCTGTAGTTTGGTGGCTAGCACATCTTTACCTGGATATCCCTATTCCAAGGACCTTTTGTATTCTACTGACTACATACAGTAATAGGGGGGCAGCTATAAAGAAAGCTTGGGGAAATCATGGCAGTAATAGCGTTAATTGGTCACTGCTACACCCTCACAGTCACCCAAAATAAAATCCTAGAAATTCTTTTAAGGTCACTCCTGTAAAGAGCACCAAACAGGAAGCCCATTTTCCCATTCCTTACTGCAAGTAGTGTCACAGGTACGTATAGTTACCAGGCTGCTTTGTAGTGTTCCTGTAATGCTAAAGAATCCACACGTTGCCTCTTCACAGCAATCCCTGTTGTTGCATCGCGGTTTGGGGTTTAGGTTAGGGGTTCTGATCTGTTAGCTAGCCGTGTTCTGTGTACCCCCACACACCCCTTGTGTCTGTTTCCCCCCCTCTGCAGCTGCTCACTCCGGGTCCCTGGCTGTTAGAGCTTCTGCTGTGACCACTCCCCGTCCTGCCCGGAGGGTTCAGTGCCCCTCACTCCGAATTCCCATCCCCCATCCGCCCCAGAGCCCGGGGTCCGCCCCGGTTGCATCCCCGTTGGGTGCCGTGGTCCACGTCATCGCCATGGCGCCTGCCCCCATTGGGCGGGAGGGCCCCTGCTCTCCTGCCCTCCTCCTCCTCTAATCCCGTGCCTCGGAGTGCCCGAGGCCATGTTTCCTCATGCGCGAGCTGGGAGTGGGTTGCGACGCCTTGGCACAGCTCCCCGCGGCAATAAAAGACTTTCAGCCTTCCACGCATGGGGAATCTGGACGTTCCTTCACTCTTTGCTGGTGTCTCTTGCTCGCAGTGGCGAGAATCCGCTGGCACCCCCTCCCGGACTGCGGCACAGAGCCGAGTCCAGAAACACATGGCGATCCCGGGTCTCGGAGAGAGGCAGCGCCACTCTAGGTGCCGGAGCTGCCCGGGGACCGGGAAAACACAGCGAGACGCCGCGCCTTGTCTCAAGGAAAAGGCAGGATATTAATGCTTAGTGCAGATGATGAAAAGCTATATAAACTGTTGGTTTGCTTACAAATAGGGGACATTACATTTTGTAAATATTTTTGTCTGTTCGTATCTGTAGTTCTTCTCTGGCTCTTTATTCTCTATATAGGCACAAATGGAGATGAACGAATGGCAATGATCAGTGAATCAAATGATAAAACCCAGAGAAGGTCAAAGCAGTAGCATTTATTGCCATCATCTCTCAGAGAATATATGAGGCATTAAAATTCTGATACTGTACCATAATCCAGTCACAAAGATTTTAACGAGCACAAGTAATGGCATCAAATGAATCTCACCTAATGACATGAGCAATAACTAGAGCAAGGAAAGGTGCACACCACAACCTCCTTGAGTGTGATCCTAAACAGGTGGTTTACGGTCCATCTTGGAAAGTGGGGGCTGTGGCAATGTATTAAGGAATTCACAACACAGCCAAGCTGATTAGTCATTACTTATTGCACAACAACTGCTGTTGATTGCTAATTCTAGATGTCTGATGTGTTGCCATCCCAGGCTACACCTTTTTTTCCTCACAACAGTAATGAAATTTCTGTTGGCAGATAATGAAAGCTGCCACAAATAATACAAGGGGAGCTAAGTGTAAATCTCAGCTGTGAATCCACAATTACTTCAGGAGAACAGAGTAAACAATGCAGCTGACAAGACTCATATCTATCAGCTCTTCTTTAATATCATTATTTTGCATAATATATGGTTGCAACTCAGAAACATGCTTGATCCAGGCATATCATCTGTTTGCAGGCATCAAATCAAAGGTGGCGTAAATGCTTTTAATTTTATAGAATCTGGAGGATGCAGAGCAGAGTAATTCTATGCAGCATTGACTGGCAGACGTTTGGAATTGCTCTTTGCAGGCTCCTTTCCCCAGAACTTCTAGAAAGTGTGACAGAGCTTAGTAAACCAAAGACTAATTGGTTTAGTCTGCAGATTTAATTGCCTGGCTCTGGCTCAGATAGCAATAATTGCAAAAGACAGTTAAGAATGTATTAAAAATTCCATCTCCCCACTAAAGACGAACCAAGTTGCATTTTCATCATCAGCAACAATCAAAGTGTAGTTTAGTTTACTACAAGCCTGCCCTGACTTGGTAGGGATATTACTTGCCTTACTGAACAAATAGCTTCTTCCAGAAACGACCTGAATACAACCAAGGGTTTGCAAATCTTAATTTTCTCCTCTTAAAAATCAGGCCAAACTGTCACTTACAGCCCTAGATTATTGTATTGTAAATTGCATTGCACTAAAATTCAGCCCTAGCTGGAAAGCTTTCAAACAGTGTTATTTGCTGTTCTGTCTGCCATGCTGGCACAGGGCCAGCTGCAGGCAGAAAAGGACAGGAAGCAGCAGTTTGTACCTACTTGAGGTGCCTTTTTGTGTTGTTCAGGTTTCAGAACAGCACAGTGGCCACCACACAATGCTTCATTTAGGGATTGTGACCTTTTCAGTGCTTACACTGTGAAAGTGCTGTTGCATTTTATTTAGTATGATCATCCCATATGATCTGTCTAGGCCACCTCTGCTAAACAGGAAATACTCTGATGAAAGCTGATGTGCCAGAACTTTTTTTTTGTCTACAGGTTGTCCCAACATATCACTGCATGTTATTGGAGCTGTGCTCACACATAGTACTATGATTTTCTATGGTATTTAGTAATAGTCTCTCTGCCTATAGATTTGCATAATTTATTATTTTTTTCTCTCCACCCTGAGTAGTTCTCAGCTTTATGTTTTCTACTCAAAATGTGTTTATTGTATTAAATTATATATTGCTCCAAGGTGAATCTCCACTTATTTCTAATCATTACTGACTTTTTAAAGTGAAAGTGTGGCAGGCAAGCTCATTTATTTCACTTTCTGAGGTCAGTCTCTTATGTTCTCAGTTGTGTCATTAAGACATTTAGCCACATAGAAGTGTTTGAGTCATGACTCTACCTTCAGTAGTGGCATCTACTCCATATCCTTGCCTTGTACTTATAAGAAATTTAAGGCCATGTGTCATGAAGATTCAGCCAGCAAGGAACAAAGCTGTGAGCTTTAGGGTTTAATGCATGAGCTCTTATTACTTGCAAAACTCAGGAAGGTTGGTCAAAACTGAGCCAAATTTATCTTTCTTTGGCCTAAGAAATACCAGATGTATCTGTGAATCAAGGAGAAAATATGTCATTTAATCCTTTAAAAATCCAGTGAGGAACCTGCTGGGTTATTATCAAGAAATAATTTTGAAAGTGTTATATGTGGTAGCAGCCATTAAAAGTCAGGATTTACCTACACTTGTGGAGTCTGATGGGCAACACATTTTCTGGAAGGGGAATGCTGGACTACCTCTGTACTAGAGGTCAACATTGATTATCTCATGTTCACCAGTTAAAAGGTAGTCCTGAAGTGCCAAATGTTACCTTCAGTACTGATTCTCTTTCAACTGATGGTGTCATTCCTATCCTCTTCCCCAGGAGCTGTTGAAATGCTGTCCAGTGATGCCATAAGCACCTTCTGCTGTCTGTCATTGCCAAGTTATTATTTCCAAGATGGATGTGATGCTGCAGATGGTGAAGTGAAGGAGCCTTGTCTGCAAACACAGGTGACTGTTTACATGCTCACTTTTTGAAGAAAAGTGACCACAGACACTATGGTATACCATTGTATTCAGCATAAGCAGTGGCTTGTTTACTTGTCCTGTGAATTTCAGTGCCACCTCTGGCACAGCCAGATCCTCAGAAAAGCCGTGACTGGAAATACACAGAATTGTCTGCTGACATTGCCTGTATATTGTTTCAATGGTGCATGGCAGGACCATGATCACCATTTTGGTAGCAGGATAATGATGAGTCTTGGCAAAATAAAAGCTGTGTGCATTTGCAGGACTTTGTGTGTGGCTGCACTTGTGCTTAACTCCTAACCACGGCCTGTTCTGATGTCAGTGGGAGTTTGTTGCCTAAACCACTGGTTCTCAAACAGCTCCAACAATTTCAACTTTCTTTTTCCTAGACCACCCGTGAAGCCAGAGGGAGTTCATAAGTTTAAAACATTTTTGTGGAACATCAGTTTCACAGACTGACTGATAACCCCTCAGCAGAGACCACAGGCTGGGAGCCTCTTGCCAAAGCTTTCCTGAGAATGTGCTTTGTAGTGATGTGCCAATATAGGAGGAAGAAAGGAGAAGTGGGATACTGCTTAGCCCACACCTCTGAAGTAATGATGATGCACACACCTATAGTTCTTTTACTTAACCACCACAGACTCACAGGTATCAGCAGGACTGTGCCTGTAAGTGGGCCTTCACTGATCCCTTGAAGCAATTTGCAAAGGGCTCTCTGTTACACACTAAAATTGATGTCTGTTTTAAAAAATGCTAAAGCTGTGTGGCTATGCAGCCTCTACCAGGGTACAGATAATGATGAGAATAATAGCAACCTTTCAAAGGTGAGGAATTGCCACAGGTGAGGTTGGGAGTTTAATGGATAGATGTAGCTAATTTAATAGCACTCAGGCACTGGGCATTAAAATCCCAGCTCCCTTGGGCTGCTTTATACTAGAGTGCAGGTGTAAAGGGAGCAGAAAGCCACTGAATCATCTTTTTGGAGCAGCAAATTCACCTCATATAGGAGACAGAGGTTGTATAATCTCATGAGCAAAGCTGAAGAAATTAGAAATATGCCAGCTATGTCAGTGTATCCCAAAGATCTTTCTTCCGATTTATTACAGCCTGGAAGATGTTTGAGAGTAGGCCAAGGTTCTCCTATTACTAGCCAGCCAGGGAATTTGAAGGTCACAAGCCCATTGTAGTGCTTCCACTTGTCATTCCATTTTTTATGCTTTTAATTCAACTATAGCAGAAGGTTTTGACTCAGTTGTATTATGGTCTTCTAGCCCAGAGAGTACAGATACATTAAGATTGGACAGTATCTGATCAAACTTCTGAGGCAATGAGAACTGCATGTAAAATTCCAAGACTGCACACAACTCTGCCTTGTGCTTTCCTGTGGCTATATTACATACATTTATTGAAATTCAATTTGTAGTTTGGGAACAAGAGGATTTTTTAAAGGCAGTTTATTGCTGCAGGTAATAGATAAGACATAAATCTGCTAATGTTAAAGTTTCTGGACAGTAATACTCTAAGCAGTTGTTACTGAGGGAGTTTTACCAACCATGGGAAATCTCAGACAAATACCATAAAACATTTTTTTTTCATAACTCCTCTGAGTCATTGTAAAAAAAAGAAGAGCTTAAATTGCTATACTTTTTTTATTTAATTTTGTCTTTCTCAAGTCTTGGGAAAGTCACAAGAGCATGTATCAGCATACTTTAATTCAAATAACAGAGTTTGGGGAGACATTTTCTAGAACTTTTACTCATAGTGGAAAGTTCCTTAGCAGATATTTTCCTGCAAAGAGCCCAGAGCGGTAAAAGATAGAATTTCTCTTCTGTAAAAGAGCTGTCTCTGAACACAGGATATCAGGGCTGTAGCTGTATGCAGCTGCAGTTCTTTCTAGTTAGCAGACAAAATATTGCTTCCAAACTAGCCAGCAGTGATTATCCTTTACCCATGGGGAGATAGCAAAGGTTCAGTGCTGGTGAATGGTGATGAGACCTCCCACTTGTTTTGTCTCAGTGCATGAGAAGATGCTCCCTGACATGCATTGGCATGGCAATGCGTTGCTGGTACAGGTGCACTGCTGTCCAAGGCTGAAGAAAGAAGAGTCCTCAGCCTTTCATGGCACTTGGAGTGAGCAGCAGGCATGGATTTCTATAAACAAGTACAGCATGACTCCATCCTCAGGGAGAAATGAGTGGCAGCTTCATACTCACCACACTTCATGTATTAATGGGAAGCCAACCCCCCTCAGCTGCCTTTTCAGTCCCACTTTACTCACTGATCATGGAGAAGGTGACTTCTGGGGGACACACCAGAGCCCATGGCTTGTGAAATATGTGGTAAGTCCCTCCAGCTGTGCTACTCATGTTCTCACCATGGCCCCTTTCCTTATTCCTCCTCTCCATCTTCTCTTATGTTCTTTTCCTGCTTGCTTCATCCTGTCCCTAGTTAACTTGTCAGTTCTTTAAGATGAGGATAATCTTTCCTAAATATTGTACTTACTCAGCATGACAGAAGCTTGAGAACCTCTGGGCTCTCCTGTAATGAATGTAATATATAATAATAACAAGATGTCATTGAAAAATGAGCCTGGCACTGTGCAGAGTAATTGAGAGTAATGTTAGTTTTCAACAGGAACACTTTTTTTGCTCAGTGATATATATGTTTTGTCAGAAACAAGAATTATTAAAATTTTCAGATTTGCAATTTCCCCCTTCATTTATGTCACCACTTATTTTCCCCTCCATTTTATTATCTGTTAGATTTTTTCCTTCTTTCTACTCTAATACGTGAAAGGGATAAAACTCAAATTCCAATTAGAAATGAGGGTTTAGGCTACATTTAAAAGAAGGTAAGTACTGAAATTCCGCATTTCTAAACATTTGTTCTTATATAATTTTTCAACAAAAGTGCTATAAGGGAAATATTTGCACTAGTTATATTAAATATATTGTGACTAAATATGTCGCTCCCCTTTCTAGTCCCCCCCTAGTAGCCATCCATCTTCTCCCTCTCTCTTTTTTATATTTGCCTGCATCTTCTTACCTGTCTTGATATGACCTGTACATACAAACACTCACTGATGCAGATATTTAGACTGGTGCTTTGTCTCTGCACAGCAGAGAGTAAAAAGATGAGCCTGGGTTTTACATCTCTGTGTATTCTCCAAGCTCCTGTCTAACCTTTGAGACATTCACAGCTACACAAAGGCCAATGGGAATATTCTTTTTCATTTCTTTGGTATCTCCTCCAATAACAACAACAACAAATCTTTTCTCTTTTTTCTGCTTTCCCAGCAGTAACGAAGAAGCCATTGTCTTCACTTTTAAACTGGAAAGTTCCAGAGGGAGAGAAAGACAGGGAAAATCCCTACTTACAAAAATAATACTATAAATTATTTTAATTATAGTTTGTGATACTGAGCCAATACCTAAGAGGCCCTCCTGAGAGCTGGGGGCCCCTTTGTGTTCTGGGATGATACAAAAGAGGACTCTGCTCCAAAGAGCTTTTTTTCTTTTAAGGAATTTCTGGCACTGATTGGATGTTGATGAAAAGTGCTGCCTTGGCAGCAATAGAGAGGAAAGTCTCTTGTTCATCTGCAGACAGTGCAAGTTTCCCATTTCCTCTGTCCTGCTGGCCATCAATAGGGCCCTGAGAGCCAGTCATAGTTATCCAGGTTGCTAGGTGAAGCCCAGTGCATAGGTTCTGGCGGATTTGTGGATCATGGTACAAAGTTTTCTCCTCTTGGGGGGAATTAAGGTCACTTGAGCTCATGTCCCAGCCTGAGCTCGAAGTAGACATGATGCTGTCAGTAACACAGAACACAGACGTGTGTGGATGTATGGATACATCCCTGTGTGTATGCACAAAGTGTGTTTCCTGACCCCACTGCTCTGTGGGCTGTTTTCCCATTGACTCATCTTCTTCATCCTCAGACCTCACCCTCTTCATACATGCCACATGTGCCTACAAGCTTGATACCTTTTCAAAATATTTTAAAAGGATTTGAAATGCTGTGTATCCTCTGCAGAGTTTTGGTTTAGTTTGTGTAACCCCAGTGAGGCCAGTGCACTGAGACTGAGAATTAGCTCTTGATTTCCTTGTTAAGGGGATACAGCTTTGAGCCCTGAGATACCAGAAGCCATATTCCTGCAGCTGCAGAGGATGCAACAAGAGGGAGACAGGAAGTCACAGAGGAATGGGAGAGGAGACTTCTTCTCTATGGCCTTTAGACACCTTGGCAGGAAGGTGCATTTCCTCCTTCCTTTTCACACAGCTGTCACAGGATTCACTCTGGTAGCTGGCTTAATGAAGCTGGCTCTGACACAGTGTGGGACATAGAGTGACAATAGTTCTGTCTTGCAGAGGGACTGTACCTTAATTTCAGCATCTTACCCTTAAAACTAGGACAAAACTTACATTTACAAGAAACAAAGAATTATCTAGTAGAATTAAGCATAAAATTGTATGAGTAACTTTTCTTCTTTTTTTTTTTAATAGCCATTCCTACTCTTAATCTTTCAGCACCCAAGATTTCTTTTGTTTGCATTCCCCTGCTTTGAGTAACCCAAACTATTTAGCTTCTGGTTATACTAAGTGGTTTTTAAATGGAAAATAGGAGCTCAAATTTAGCAGTCATTCATTAATTTCAAAGAAATGCAATGTAGTTTTTAATATATGCTGTACTTTTTCTAATTGGTGCACTTTTAGGAATTGAAAGTGTTAAATAAATTAGACGGTCCAGTGAATCTTTTCTAGCTCAGTGTGTTGCTGGGATTTGGACCTGGTCCACTGCATTTCTTTGAAGCTCTTACTGCTTCTATATTTTGTTTTCTAATAGCCCAGTTAAGACAAAGAACATTTCCTTCAGAGCTTCTAGTCAGCTCTGCATTTCACTTGGCTTTTATTTGATTTTTGGACTGTTTCTAATTGATTTCCATTAATAAGGTAAAAACTCTGGTTGGCTTTTTTTTTCCCTGGTGGAAAAAGAAACAAGTAATATGAAACATAAAGTTTATTTGGATTCTATCCAAACAGTTAACTCCTTTTAGTTTATCCCCAGTAGAAGTTCCTTTGGGGTTGCACTATCATTTCATCAGTAGTTTCTTCTCTGCTTCTGTATTTCTACAATTAAAATTAATTTCACAGAGTGAAATTTGTTGCCTATTTCTGTTAGAGTTCCACACTCCAGGGGTATAATACTCCAGGGTTAGACTATGATCAGAAATTTTGCTGTATTTTACATTCTGAGTACATTTTCTCCTTCCTGTAAATCATGCATATTTGTATTTATTTGTAACTTAGTCCATGCTAATTTCCAGCTATTTACATAGCCACAGAATCTTAATCTTAATCTTATTACCATATCATCCTTTTTTCTTGACTGACTAGAGGGAGAAAATTACAAAGCAGACTTGATCAAAACTGCAAGACTCAATTAGAGTGATGAAACATGATGTAATAAAGAAATGATTGCTAATATCGTGTCCTGTTACTTACTATGTATTTCTAAGTTGCTGTGACTTTTCATCCTTTAAAGGCTTTCTTAGTAAATATATCTGACCTAGCACCTTGAGTCAGCACCTGAAATAGAGAGATTTGCTCTAGTATTACTCCTGCTTTCCTCAAGACCCACTGGAGAAGAACCAGGTTTATAAGGAGAAATATATTTAGATAGAATCAATTTTCCTTTCCATGCATGAAATTCTATCTCTGGCTTTGGTAGTATTAGGTTATACCAGTCCCCTGGATTATTCCCATCTTAACCTCTGAATTATATGAGGCAGGCCAAATGAACAGAAGAAAATGGTATTTCCATCAGCAAACAAAATATTTTCTCATCTGAGTGTAGGCATTTGAATGCATTCTCACTGCAGGGGTGTACCATATAATTTTTGTTTTGCAGACTGTCCAGTCCAATTCCCCTGCGGTGCTAATGCAGGTGGACTCCATGCCAGAGCTGTGTGGAGTAGCAGAACTCAGCAGGCAGGCAGGGACAGCAGGGCTCCACTGCCCCACCACTGGGAGGTGAATATGGCCCTGATTGCAGACACGTGGACAAATCCTTCCCCATATGTGAGTTTGCGGGCCCCAAGTTGGGCAACTCCCTGGGGGCTCCCCTGGCAGGGGAGACCCTCCTGGAGCAGTTCTGTGTCAGGAACAAGAGACACATTGGACTTTTTCGGTCTTCAGCTTCTGTTTATTGTTATCTTATCAAAACTTCAGCACGCTGTCTGAACCAGACTCTGCGTGCAGGAAAAACAGCACAAAAATGGCTAACAATCTCTTGTTACAAGGCCTTTTAAGTCTAATCAAAAACTAAGTTACCCAATTAAGAAGTGACACCTGAATTATTTTCCTTTCTAACCCAGTAATTGACCCCTAAAAGACCTGCAATGCGGATTTTTCTACCCAATTACAAGATACCACCTAAACCCAAGAAGAAAGAAGAAGGGAACTCAAGACAATGCCCTATATCCTTCATCTTGAACCCATCTATAACATACTAAAAATCCTAAAACCTAAGTTTCTCACCAATGTGCCATACTACACTACTCTACAATCTCTACAATGTATTTCACACTCTTGTGGTTTCTAGTCTACCTCAAGGCTTTGGAAGTTTTCTCCATGAATGAGGGTCAAAGTCAGTGCTCCCCTGGGGGTCAGGACACTCCAGAGCAGACAGAGAAATATTCCCGGTGCCCTGGGTTTCCACACCCATAGCACAGAGCAGTGGCAATGCCCCAGTTTCAGGGTCCTTCTTGAGAAGCCCCAGGTCAGAGGCAGTGACCACCTCTGCTTCAGGCAAACACCTTCACTCCCTTTTCTGACCTTGCCTGTGCTTGTGGAGGAAGATCATTTGGCAGCAGCACAGCACTGTCAGAAGCTCACTTGTGAGTGCCCTCTGTGCTTTTCCTGAGAACAGCAGGAGCTGGGAGAGGAACAGATTTCACCCGCACTGGCACAGCGTGTCAAACCTGGCAGCTTGCTCTTCCCTGACCTATTTCAACAACAATGGGCACTCGTACTCACTAAGGCTGGGTGCTGCAATTCTCTGCTAGCCTGGCAGAAAAGTTGGCTTTAGTAGTGCAGGCACATGTTAAATTGAGAAAAAATATGAGCATCAGGCAACATCTTTCCTGGTTATGTCCTTGAGGACCCTCCTGGGTGACACGAGACACACACAGCTGTCACTTGCACTGACACCCAGCAGTTGGTGGAGGATGCCAGGAGCCATGCCAGCCCTGGTGAGGCTGTAGCATGCCTTCTCTCAACATGACTTGGGGCAAAGGCTTTCCCTCTTTTCAGCTTCACCTGCTGCTTGCCTCCTGACCACCAAAAACCCTCCTGCACAGCCCTTGTGCTCCCTGCTGAAGTCCCTCATTTGGCTAATACTAATACTGTGTGTCAGTGGAGGTCCCCACTTATTCTCTGGCTTATTTTCTAGAGGGTTTGATTTTCTTTTTTACTGCTACTGGTAATTTTATGTTTATAGTGGTTTTATGGCCTTTGTGATGTATCATTTCACCGTGACCTCACAGCAAGCCCGGGTGTGCTTTTCCCCCACATGATTAATTATTTTAATAGAGGCAAGAGAAAGAAAATGGGGAATTTGTGGATAGTGGTTTTCCTTGCTTGGTGTAGGGAAGCATTTAATTGTGGGTCATTAAGATTTGCTGTAGCATAACTCAGTAATAATGTGGAAAAAGATGTCATGTGCTTGTGGGTTGTGTGAACTGAAATTACAAACCATGTCCGAACCTCTGAGTCACCTCTGCTGCTTTCCAACACAGTTGAGTTCAGGCAGGAAGGCAAATACAGGGCTTAAAACCATCTATCCCAGACCCCTCACTGGGTGCTTCTTGGAAAACTATCCATAAGCAATTTTAAAAGGATAGATTTAATGAGTGGGCAGAGAAAGGCACATATTAGTGCCAGTGCATAGTGCTAGTGCATAGTGCTAGTTGCTCCCCAGCTAGCACTTCTTGACCCTGGATTTCTGCATCATATGGCATGGCAAGGGAGTAAATGGTAATAGTAATGGTAAATAATGCTATCAGTGTGGAAACTGATCTGGTCATTAGTTGTACAATATAATGCCACAGAATCCACACGCTGGGGATCCCATAATTCATCTTCACAGTACCTCCTAAAAGAAACTGAAATCTATTAGAACAAAAAATTGGCATTACTCTGGAAAGGAAATGAAGATTTACTTTAAAATAAATTAAAAATCCCCAAAGAAAACAGCCATCAGATTTGATGCACAATGTTTTTACGGAATTTTTTACTGTCACTTCTATTTCTGATCCACAAACTTTGTATACTCGATATATGGTGAAACTACAGAGCTTTGCACCAGTTTGGACTCCAGCAACAACTTTTTTTTTTTTTTTTCTGGCCACTTTTCTGGGCACTTGCACCCTGTCAATAGCCAGTCTGGTGTCCTCCATGCCTGGAATCATGGTCACAGAACCATCCCACCATTACTCTCATATGGAGCAGATCTGACTATTTGTTGTTGTAAGCAAATGTATTCTTTCAGTTCTTCTAGTGGACAAGTGTGAGCACCTGATAAATCTGTGTGGGGTATGGAAGGAAATTTCTTTGCATGCTGCAGTACACTGGAAGAGTTTACAAACTTCAGGGTTGCAGTTGGAAACAGCAAGATTGCAAGTCAGCTGAGTAACTGCATGGAAAAAGAATACTCTGGGATAGTGACCTGCAAAGTCAATGCTTTTCATGTATTCAGAGACCTACGAAGCATCAGGCACAGATCAGGATTAGGAGTAAAATGGCAGAGAGGAATGGATGTGGACATCTTAGTTGGTGACAGGAAGGAAGCTCCAACATGCTATCAGAAAACCTGGCTCAAGGGTGGTCACCAGACACCAAAGAGATACCGGCTCCTATTTTCAGCTCAGGTTTTATACTACACTGAAGTCCAGAAAAGATCTATTTTTAGATCAGTGGAGGCAAGGCTGAATTCACAAAAACATCCTCCTACTAAACATTATCTCTGTTGAGTATTGTCATGCTGGTATGAAATTTAGCTGCTATATCCATACCAGATCTGTTAAATATCTAGAAATTATTCATCTGTGATAACTAATGAGGAAAAGGAGATAATTAATTTCAGTGTTTCTTGCAACAGGGAAACTGTCTGGCAAAATATGCCAGACAAAAGATCCATACAAAACCATGCCATTAACTTAGATGTTTAGTTCATTCACATTCCTAACCATGAATAAAAAGGAGAAATTAAATGACAATCTTTAATTGTCTGTATAATTCTTCTTAATGAGTACATTCTGGAGCACCATAATGGTGGTGTAGGTTTATGAAACAGAGATCTGTCTTCCCTTAATAAGAAAGAAGGAAGCAATACTGCAGGAGTAGTTAATTATTGGATACCCTTTCACTGTGAATTTAAGGTCTATGCACATGCAAGCTTGGAGAAGCAAAAAGATGTAACACTTAAAAGTACATATGTTATCAGAAAGCTGAGAGGGTTAGGGGGAAAGGCCAGGAACTGATGGAAAATAAAAGTGATGAAAAGTAATAGAGATAACTGTGGTAGCAGTAGGTCCATTAAAGAATGTATCATACAAGAGTCACTAAGGTAATGGGACGGTTCACCTGCTTAAAATTAAACATGCAGAAGTGGTTTGCTGGCTCAGGACAGAGTGCTTAGGTGTGGCAGAGCCAAATCCATGGTCAGTGGAGATGGGAGAACCTCAGTCAGTGCCACCCTTCAACTCTGTATATAAACAGAGATGAGAATAAGTATGCTTGGAAGCTGAAAGTTGAAATGTTATGAGATATCAATGAGACTTTTTCCTCCAATTTGTACAGCTGTAGGCCACCACCTTGCCAAAGCTCTTCAGCCACTGCCTAATTCAGGCATGAGAGAGTTGTATCCAATTCAGGTTTGATTGCCAGCATCTACATGTTCTCACCTGTGCATGTCTCCACAAAGAGCCCAGCCATGGGTTTTCATGCTGCCTCTTGGCTGAGAAGGATTTCTCCCCATGTATCTGCAAACTTGCACTTACTGCTCTTTCAGACTCTGCACTGCAGTGTCTCAGAGACAGGCTGGGCAGCTGCTGAGGCTATTGCTCATTGCATCCATCTCTAGGGTTCACTGCTTAAGTGTCCTCACCCCTTTGTTCTTATGGCACACTTGGACAGAAGCCCTTCAGGATTAGGGCTCCTTGAGGCTTAGATGCATAAAAAGCAAGTGCTTTGTTAAGCTTGAGCCTAGGTGAATCAGTGTGAAGCAAATCAGTGAAGAATCACGGTCAATTTGCTCCCAGGTTTGCTTGAGGTGATGTTTTAAATTTAAGCATACTTCTTACTTACACATATCTTGGGGATATAACCTGGGGCATTGGCTCAGTGGTGTGCCCACACCAGCTTTTGCTTAGCTCATGATGGCAAATCCAATGGATTAATTGTGAAGGGGCTTCAGGACAGCCATAATGCTCATGGGATCTAGGGTGGCATGTCTCCAATGGGATCTGTGCTGGCCAGTTTGCATGTCAGTGTCCTCAGTGATTACTGAATTATAGCTGCACAGTGACACAGTCACGTCCTCCTCATCATTGCTGATTTACTACTCCTTAGGGAGAGTGAGGGCAGTGTTGTGGGCAGTGGGCAGACTTGTGGGCCAGAATGACTACGCAGGAGATGGGGAATAAGGGGGAGGTATCCTTGAGAAGACCATCCTGAAGGTCAGCATGCTGTTTAAAGATGGTACTGCAGCTCTGTGATATCACTAAAGCTCACAGCTGGTTTCAGGCTGTGGCACTGAGCCTGGCAGAAGAGATTTTTTTAAACTCAGTCTCTTCCAAGCAATGCAGTGTTCTACTCTTGCTTGAGGCTTTGCTTGTCAAGCTACCCTTGAACAGATCAAAGCTACTGTTGATAGGTATAATTTGTGTAATTCAAAGATCTGCATCATTTGTAGAAAAAAGTTTTGGGATGCTACTAGGAAAGAAAGAAAAAAAAAAAAAAAGGGCTTTCTTTATTGTCTTGAACTGCTGGCTCATAATTGCTTCCAGAAGGGCATGATGTTCTTCTGCTTGCTTTGGTGAAGCAGCAATATATTTTGTTGAGGTCTGAGCTGACTCCCTGCAGCTTTGGGCCATTACTGAATTAGAGCAAATAAAGAGCATGCCCTCTTTTCTTTGCCTTCAAGCCAAAGCCTAGTGGGACTCAGTAGAACATTCAAGTAATCCCAGATTAAATTAGATTTCTCTGAGCAGAACATCCAGAATGTGGTGGATGACACAAACCTACCCTCTGAGCAGTCAAATCCTACTTCCTAGCAAAATCATAGGCAGAAAAGAATGTATTGTCATAGATACTTGAGGATCAAAAGGCACTGTTATCCATTTTCACTTGCAAATGCTTCACTCACACTAGTAACTAAAGGAATGGCTACCAGGAGGCAAGGAATGCAATCTAACCAGAATGTGACAAAGGCACTCCAACAAGCCCTGTTTCCTCACCAGCCTCCTTGTGTGCCCTGTACCACAGCAGAACCCAGCCTGCTTGCTGAAGCTTGCTAATGTTCAAAGGAAGAAGTTGATATTGTTTACGTTCCACATTCTTCCACTGCTCAATATCCAAATATTTCACAATGTAGATCGAGTTTCAAAAGTTCATTTAAGAGAGAATTCTTGTTCCAAGCCCAGTTTCCTGTTGCAGCCTGAATCCCAGAGCTGGTCATGTGCAACATTTGGCTCATGACTTTCTGGAGATGCTGCACCACTGCTTTTATAAACAATGTATAGTGGGAAATGGATGAATATGTTTCTTATTTGAATAAATTAAATCTGGCCAATGTAATTCACTCCAACAAGAATACCCATTGCTCATGGTTTCCAGAGCATGCTGTGCAGCTTTCCCAGGAGCAACACAGGGACAAATCTACACAAACAAAACTCCCTTGCATGTCTGTTGGAGCAACGCCAAACTGAGAGAAGTGTTTGATCCTGGAGCCTGATTGCCCATAGACCAGAGAGCGAACTCTGGCCTGAATAATGGAAAGGAGCCTTGGTTCCCAGCAGCCAGGCTGCACACAAGGAGGGTCTGGTGCGGTAAAGAAATAAAACTCCAGCACTGACGGGAGCTGCTGCCTGGCTTGCCTGGTATGCAAGAGGGGAGTGTGTGCTGCCACCCAGCTGTTGAGGGGAAGCTTGAATCCTGGCTGCTTGTGGAAAAACCAAGGGATTTTTCCACATTGCTGTCAGGGACACTCCCTGGCAGCAGCAGGAGGTACCTAAAGAGCCCCAGTCCGACTGTGGGTTTACTTCTGTTCATATATCCCAAAACATGCTTTGCTGGATTGGAGCTTCTGCTCAGTGCTGCACTCAAATGTTGCTCCTGCCAGCAGGGACAGTCTCAAGGGTTCAGTGGGGTAAATCCTCTTGTTGGCCCAAGTGACAAGTCAGTTCAAAGGGCTGTATTGAAACCCCTTTTGGGGATGTGAACACACCAGTCCGACAGAACTACCTGACACTACCATTTCTCCAGGACCTGATGGAGGCTGTGGAGGTACCCAAGTGCAGCATGAGCCCTTTGATGGTTACATTGTGGAAGAGCATGGCCATTCTTGGCTTTTTCAAGACCCTTCTGAGTGCTTAAAGTGGAGCAGAGTGTAACTTTTTTGGGTTTTCTCAGAATCAGGTTAAAATTAAAATGTATTTATTATTCTGTACTGCAGGCTTCATGCTCCAGTTCTGCTCCTGCCCAGGCTCCCCTTTGCCTACTCTGCATTTTTACACAGGAGATGAGCAACTTGTTCCCTATCAATGTACCTAATTGCCTGCAGGTCTGAACATTTCCTTCAAGATGCTCTTATTCCAACTCCCCTGGCATGGGTGGGGACGCCTTCCACTAGATCAGGTTTCTCATAGCCCCATCAAACCTGGCTTTGAACACTTCCAGGAACAGGGTATCTACAACTCCCCTGGGCAACCTATGCCAGTGCCTCGCCAACCTTACACTATGGATTTTTTTTTCCTAATAGCTAATCTAAACCTGCTGTGCTTGAACCCATTCCCCCTTCTCCTGTCACTACATATTCTTGTAAAACACTCTTCTCCAGCCTTGTTGTAGACCTACTTCAGGTACTGGAAGGTCATAATTAAGTCACTGCAAAGCCACCTCTTTTCCAGGCCGTACAAACACAGTTCTCTCAGCCTTTTCTCATAGGAGAGGTGTTCCATCCCTCTAACCAACCTGACTGCCCTCCTTTGGGCTCGCTGCAACAGGTCTATATCCTACCTGTCCTGGGGACCCCAGAGCTGGATGCAGAACTCCTGATGTAGACAACAGGGAGATGTATACTTCTTACCAGATTTTTTGTTATGGTCTTTGGAGATTGTACAATCATGACCTTTCCATTTTCTCTGTGACCTTGTGATCAGTTTTAGTGGCAGAAACCTGGAGCCAGTACTGGGCAGAGTAGCAGGCCGTTTCTTTTGATGGCCCAATGCTCTGAAAGCAGCCTGGATTTTCTATGGGATGGCACAGCAGTCTCAGTAGCTCCTACAGCTTTCTTCCTAATTTCCTATTTTTAGACAACTGATACAGCCTTTTGTGTGTGTACCACCTCTGTGGGGTTGTGTGTGTGGAGGAGAGGCATCCTAGCTGTGTGCTTTGTGCATGCACATACACATTCACACAGACCCCGACCTTAATTGTGCCTCAGGTCACATCTGTTCACCCCTGTGAGCCCAGCTTATCTCTTACTCCCATAAATGTGAATCCAAAGCAATTCCACTCATATACTATGACTTCAAATAAGCTGCACAACATTGAACTTGGCAAAACCACACCAATTGGGTGTTTATTTTTTGAAGATTGAAATAGAAGAAGTCTTTAATCTTTTAACAACCCAGCTTTTGGCCTTTGAACACTGCAGGCTGTGCAAATGTGCCACCTCCTTTGGGAAATCTAGCTTGCAACACTTTTGCACCATTTCACAATATTATTTGTTCAGACATTGAATGATATAGACTTAAGGAATGAAAAAAATAGAAGAATACCCCAGTTAGCATGGCCTGTTACCTTTCCAGCCTAGAAAAAGCTTTTGCTTACAGACAATGGTGGCTTGCAGCCAATGTTAACATGCCCTTTTGACTTGCAGGCCCATGGAAATCTTCCTCTGTCTTTCCCAGGAGGTGTCACTATGAGCTATCCCTACACTGCCATACAGTTCACAGGCATACAAGGCCTGGCTTATGGATGGGATTGGCTGCCAGGGACCTGGCATGTGAGTTTTCTTCAGCTTTCTTTCTGAAAGGGGGGATGACCAAGAGTTGAGAAGTCCTAAATATTTCTGTTGCATCTTGGCTTACATGGATTTCGCAGTTCAGATGGGTTTCTCATATCCACAAGTCTGTCGATGAGAAGATCTCTGATTATATAAGAGAAAAGGAAAGGACTGCTCAGTATCTGAGACAGCATACAAAATCCCCACAAATAGTGATGCAAGTGCAATCCCATACTCCAGCTTCTTTACTGGAATCTCTGGTTCTCTTTCCCATTCCTCCTAGTAACTTGATATTAGACTTTTCTAATAGCAGAGCAGGACTGTCTGCTTCCTTGCTGCCTTCATTTCTCTTAAAATCTGGAGCACTACAAGCTGTGTCTCCCCTCATGGCAATGAAGAGCAAAATAGGCCCATGACAGTGGTTGAGATGCCAAAAGGCCCAAGTGGTTGCTATCAATAGCACCTTTGTGTCCACATCTGCAACACTTACGAGGAGCAGCACTCAACAAAAAGCACCTTCCTCCAGGGAGAAATCCACGTATGCTTTCCAGCACTGAACAAGGGACCTACTATTCTGCACACAAAAGAGCAAGGATTTGCCTCTTGACTTCATTTTTCTTCCTGTAAGCCTACTGCGGGAAAGTTCTGTTTTGTTTGAATGCAGCATTGTTTATTTATAATTTTGTCCTAGTTGTGTGACAGATTAAGCATGTGTCACCCAGCAGGGGAAGAGTAGTAGGCTGGAGAGTTAACAAATGCACTGCAGTGAAGCCAGATGGCCTGTTTTCATAAGGAGCCTCTGAAACATGCTCTGCTGCATAGATTTCTTTTTCTTTCCTTCCTTTGGTGCCCAAAATTCACTAGAGCAGTGTTACTGCATATTAACTCACCCACTAAAGCTTCACGGGTCTGAGCTCCACCTTGTATCTCATCTAACACCTCCCGTGAGCAGAAAAGCACACAACCTGATGTACTGAATCAGCCAATCCTCTCTCTCCAGAAGCAAAGTCAATGAATGAAAGGCTCCTGAGCACCCTCTCAGTTTCAGTGTACCAGGGGTACTGAAGTGTGGGTGAGGTGCACATGTCCACCAGTGGCCCATGGATGCCTTCAGCATGGCTGGGGCACAACCAGCACCCTCTCTCTGCAGTCAGAGGTTGCAGACCGTAGCCCCAGCTGCCTGGAGGGTCCTGCCTGATTCCCCCTGGGAGCTCCCATGCCTGTCAAAACATCCATGCACTTCAAGGGAAGTCAGTGCTTAGCTCCTGGGAAGCAGCTGACTTGAAAGCAATCTCAGAGCATGTACTAGTGAAGAAGATGTTTGCTGGAAGAGTATGTAGCTGTGCTTACATTTTCCCCAAAGGACCCTGCCCCCGAGGAGACAGAATTTTTCCTTTCTTTTTCAGGATATCATTAAAAAATGTTTCATCTTCTTCCTTATTTTCTTGTTTGTTTCTCCCTCCAGTTCCCCGTTGGGATGTTTTCCAGTTTCACAGAGCTTGCATGCATTTTCCTTTGGAAGCCATTAATACCAATTTCAAGCCTTAGCCTTGACTTGAAAGAGATAAGACAGAGTCACTTTTCAGGCTCATGAAAAATGGGGCAAGATATGAGCTGATTAGGTATTTGCAGCATCAGTACACCAGAAAGTCTGATAATACAAAAAAGAAGATGGGCAAGCTAGGTGCTGTTATACATGATATCACAGCATTTGTTACAATCAGCAAAGAAAATCTTGTCATTTGAACAAGAATTACTTTAAAGATGGCATGTTTTTTCCTCTACTCAGCTTTGAATTACCTATCTGAATACAAAGGGTTAAATAAAGGGAGGCTGTAAGTGCCTTTTTAAAAAATTAAACTTTTAAAGAGCTAAGGACAAGTGATTTATTATATAGATAAGGCAGCATTAATCTCATGGGTTTGTGGCAGATTTTGTTCTCTTTTTCCCATCCTTGCTCCAGGGGAGAAGCTATCCACCCACCCAGCTATCCTCAGTCAGCCTAGAAGGTGTTATTCCTCCCAAGGCTGGAGGAAAATCTAAAACTGAAATTACCATGGGAAGGGAGAGTTTTGAGGTGGGTATAGAAGGGCCGTCCAGGATGGATGTTGGAGAGCCTGAAATATAGGACAGCAAAAGGGGCTGCAAGAATGGCTTCAGCATGATGGAAAGATACCAGAGTTAACTTTAAAGGATTCAGTGGACACTTAAAACAGGAAGCCTAGAAATGGAAATAGCTATCTGTACCAAAGATTGCCAGTGTGGTGTCAGCCCAGGGCTTCGTAGGGCATCACAATCTGCAGAGCACAGACACTACACACTCTATGAGCCACTTCCATTTGTCAGAGGTGAGCTTAGAGAGGCCCAGAGCCCCACATGTGTGAGCAACCTCTGATACTGATTTAGATCTCATTTTAAATGCTTTGAGGAAAAAAACAAATAATGTGTTGTTTTGAAGACATGGGCTCTGCGTTTCTACAAGTTGCTGTCACACGTTCTTGAAGAAGAGGTCTTTGAAGACAAAGACTATGTAAATTAGTGATTAATTTTATCCTTTTTTGAGTTTAACAATGGAACAAACAAACAAACCAGCATACATACATATATATATATATATATATATATATATATATATATATATATATATCCTTAAGTCTGAAATGCTGAAATGCCAGGCTAAACCAGTTTGAGGAGATGTCTTTGAAAACTGAAACAACTTATTTGAAATTGGCTTTTGTTTATTTTCAACTTTTCAAAATAATGAAAAAAGAAAGGACTGCATTCAAAAAGAATTTGTCTGTCACGCACAAAGCAAGTTACAGTAGCTGTCAGTAGTGATGAAGGACAAAAGGCCAGAACTGATCCTTACCATTAAAGTCTTGTGGCACAGTTACACCCTGTCCACACTTTTTAGCACTAGCTCTTTCTATAGCAGATTCCTCTTGGAGAGAGACCAGCAGAGAACCAAAAGAAATGCAGGGAGAAAAATAACTATTTAGCATTGTGGATGACCAGGGCTCAGGCTCTTTCTCAGGACTTGTTTCATTTGGCAGTTTAGATTGTTACCTGCTTTAATTTGAAGGTTTATATTTGATATACTTACCTGGGCTATATTTAAATTATTTTGCTAATTATTTGATTGGATATATCCTAGTTGTTTAGAAAACCCCCAGATCATTATTGTGGGGTGAACCATTCATTCACACATTCTCAGTCTATCCTGTTGAAGCTGCTCCTTTTTGCATTGCAGACTTATATACTTATTTGATTGAAAAAGAAAAAAAAATGGCAAAGGAGGAAACTACACTGTGAACCAATGCAGGTGAAGGAAGATCTGTCAGTATGGTTACAAAATCACCAGGATGGAAGCTCTCTGGTCCTTTCTTCCCCTTGAGGTGATACCATCTATCAGCACCTGTTTCCTGGCAGTTTATCTAGCTGATAGTTAAGCACTCCTTACTGGCACTAGCAATGGTGATTCTGCAAGCTGTTCCTCTTCTTCAGTCTTCTCTTCTTTGGATTTAACAATCTGTTTTACCTCAGCAGTCTTTGCTTGTAGATCTTCTTTTCATTCAGCATTAAACTTTCCCACTATTCCCCCCTTGACAGTCTTTTTCAGATCCCCACCTTCACAGTGCGTGGCACCCAGCGCTGGGCACTGCACAGCTTGACAGGGATAATGAGGGTGGAAGAAATTCTGTATCTCCAGTATCCTGGAGACTGCATGCCTGTTTCCCCATCTTTGTGTGGTATTTTCCTCCTGCGTATGACACTGGGGCCTGTGTTCAAAGCCTTCCATAAACTTTTAGAGATAGCACCCATCTCAGAACTTCAAACAACAAATGCTTAAGCTTTGAAAAGCTACTGTGTTTAGGTGGACTTTGAAGTAGATGCCTCCCTTAAAGTGCACATGTTTATGCTGATCTGAATCATGTAATTGTCAAAAGTTTTGGAAATGTCCTGAGGACATTTGCCAAACTAGGGGCCACTTAGGAAGAAATAAAAGGACATAGTCACTACATTTTTCAACAACTTTACCTCTATTTCTGTCTCTGGTTGGGAGGAAGGAATGCAAGAAAATGTGTGGAAATTATAGAAATAAACCCAAAGAACATTTAGGATTCTATCACGGGTATGTAAGTTTGGGTACACACTCAAAGACACGAATTTCCCGTGGTGTCAGAGCTAGATGATTAATTTCTAGTTTGTCTTAAAGTAGGCAGTGCTAAATTACAATGAAAACAGAAAACAAAAGATTATTAATTCCTCTTACATTCCTTTCTATATATATATTTATATTTATGTGTCTTAACAGGCACATACATGCACAAATGTTAATGGAAGGGATCTGCGATATTCTGCCACGTGCATTAGTCCATGTAACAGCAACAGCAGGTATTTGGTTTAGTGAGCAGATTTACAGAAACTTTTTTCATCGTCACTGTAGGCAATCACTCAAAAAATGAATGTATGGCAGGTGTACTGATACTGTAGATCACAAGAGTGTTGTAAGAGTTGCTGTAGTGTATCTGGATGGTGTTTAGGCATGAAATAACCTGATTCTAATTAATCCATGTGCTTCCAAGCATAGATGAGTAGACGAGATCTGAAAACCTGTGTCTGAGATCCAAGGTTCTTCCTGGGAAATACCAAATAAATATTGTTTAGATTGGTGACCAGGTTTACAGTTAAATGATTTCTATGAGTCATGCCACAACATCACAGTCATAAAATTACCTGCGGAAAGGTAGGAAGACAGGAGTCTTTGGACAGTTAATATTTATTTATCTATTGCTACCTACTCCTAGAGAAAAAGAAAGTGTTTATGATCACTTTTGTTCTGTATTAACTATGTTATTCTGTTGGTCCCTTGGGACATGGCAGTGGCAGTCTTACCTACTGTTTGGTTCCTCCTTGTTTCTCATGTTAGCTCCTGCAAATGAATTGTGAAACAATAGTCAAGTGGTTTCCTTCCTTCTCATACTTAATTGTTCAAAGGAGAGAGTCTGCTCAGGATTTGACTGTGTCTAGGACTAGATTGCAGTGCAAATAAGATTATAGAAGAAACAGAAATTTCACTGCTAAGACACGTTCTTGGTATCAAAGTAGGCACATTGGACTGTTCCAGGAGCTTAAACATAGCTTTAGCTGATGTTAAAATATCCATCAGAGAAGATACCTTTTTCTCTGTCTTGAAAAACTCCTGGGAAATGAAAGGTTGAGACAGACCAGGACAACCATCTCCCTGGTGTGATTGGAGTCACCAATTTTGCTGCTCCCAAAGACAGCCTGATATCTGTAATTAAGCCTGGTTCCCCTATTTTTGCATGAACTTATTAGGCTGAACTCTTCTTTTCTTTTTTTTTTTTTTTTTAACACTTCTTTCTTAAAATAATTAGGAAAGAGGTACTTGGAGAGGAGATGACTGCTTCCCTCTTCTGTCTTGTATAATCACTCCTGGGTCAAGTCTAAGGGGAATGTCTAATTAATATTGGACCTTGCTGGTTTTTGGTAAAATTTCACATGACTGAGGAGCACACAGTTGCCCTTTACACCTCTGCTGGACACCAGAGATGTGTAGCTAACAAATAGTCTTGATTATAACTTCTCATAGACGAACACCAAATTGCTTCTCACTGCAGGGGGGACAATCACCAAGGTAGGAATTTCCAGCCTGGAAATTCTTTAGTCTTGATATACCTATCTTTTCTTTATTTTTCACCTCCCGTCCCTTGGGCCTGGGAAGTATATTATATGTAGCAAAACTTGGATTCCAAGACTAAATGACCTTGGATACCGTAGGGATATTTTGTACCATCACAGAGCTGTTTAATTTCATTTACTCCCTGCAGGTAGCACAGAATTATCAGGTAGAACCTGCCCACATCTCAAACAGGACTTGGGGCAGGATTCTTTGTCTGTACATGATGTTTCAGCAGATGGTGCAAGAAATCTTCACAGCAGATAACTGGAGTATAATGGACCAGACAGTTTGGTCTCAACCTTCTGTAGCTGGTTTGTGTGCTTACACAGAGATTTCAACTGGTGAAGCTGCAGGTCAACCTGAAAGCAATGGTGTCATTTAAAGAGGAAACTCAGACATAACGGGACAGCTTCCTGCTGTCTCATCTTTTTCTTGTTCTTACATTTAAGCCAATCTGTTTCCACCTACCATAAAATCCAGATAAAATATTGAGCTAGTGCGTATACTTTGTCTACTTGAATTTGATGAGAATCCTTGTTTTCAGAAACTTGTTTTTGAGAAATGTCTTTTTGTATGATATTTCTTCTAAACACGGAACTTTGTGTATATAGTTTGAAATTGAGTAGGAATAGGCAGAAATTCTTCAAAAATAGTCCCTCTTCAGAAACAGCCTTTCCTTTATGATGTTTTTTTCATCATCTCCATCTAAAGCAGTTCCACTTCCTGTAAACAACGAAATAAATAATATTTCCTGAGTTAGAAAGCAGCCGCCTCCAGAACCTAGAAGCTGGGGTACACATATGGGTTGAGGGAAATGTCCCTATGGCAGTGAGTATTTAGTTGGTTATGCAAAGTGAAATAAATCCAAAATAGATCAGGAATCCCTCTTCAGGCCAGGGAAAAAACAAAACAGGAAAGTATTAATGAGGCACAAAATCTGGGTTTTATATTCCTTGCAATATGGCTGTTCTGTAATGGCTTTTGAAGCTTACAGATGCTCATAGTAACAGTGTCTTTCTGCATTTGGAATCTCAAAAGATTTTATTTTAGATACAATGGTTGCTTTAGAAGTGTGAGTTATGCACATGCAAACAGGATGTACTTCACAGTACATCCTTTTTTGGATGCTTTCTATTTTCATCTCCTTACACTGTGAGCTGAAATAAAAGGCAAACATGACCACTTAAGCAGTTTGAAATAATACAACTTGCTTCAGAACTGTCCATTCTATCACAGTCTTCATATTAATTATCTCTGTTTGAATGCAATCATTGAGATTGCAAGACTGCAACTTCTGCCAGAAGATTGCAAGATTTCATAGCCCATTGCTGTCTTCATAGTTGGAGGATGAAGTTAGAGGTGAATCTTGCCAGGCAAAAATATAGGTGCAAATTCACTGGTACTCAGTGGCAGAGGTTTTACTCTCAATAGAAAGAAATGGCACATTATGCTTCAAATGAAAAGTGTTCCCTCTTAGACTTCCTGCCTACAAAAAGGCTTTCTGCTCAAAATTACATGTTTGGGGGTTTTTATGGAGCACTGTGGCAATCTGGAGTCACAGCATGTTTGGCTGCCAGGTTCAATTTAGGCACGTGGTGTTACTACAAGGTTTATCAAACTGTAATGCAGCATGAAGCTGGATTCCTTTTCACTGTTACCTGATTATCCTTAGCAGAGGCTATACAGTGAGCTGCCCTGCACATCTGAGAAACCAGTCCTGTCTTGTAGTAAGCTCAAAAAACCAAAACACTAGCACCTTCAGTTGTCACCCAAAAATGTTTTCATCCATAAAGCCTGAAAAATGGTACAGTCCTGGTTGCTGTAAAACCAAGACACCTAGGACACAGACCCCAAAATACTGAGTACCTAGATAAGCAATTTCTTGCCTTATCAAGAAGAGACTGGTTTCTTCAGACGGCAGTTCAGAAAAGACTGTCATTCCACACTGTCATCCAAAGAATTGTAGTCCAGCCTTCTAGGCTTTGTCGGTAGGTATTTAAAGTTAGGCAGAGTGGAAATATTTTCCTCATTGTAAATTAGGCACCACTGCCTGTAAGAAACTGAAGTTCTTCCATGACATATAAATATATAAACACTGCACAAGCAAACTTATCTCATGCTTGAAAAGTGTCTTCAAGTTAGTGGGATGCTCAGCTCTCTGAAAATTCCTATTTCTCTACATGACATGGAGAAAACACTCAGGTAACTACACAGCTCAGATCCACAACTTTTCCATTGCTAAACTACAATTAGCTGAATGTCCCTAAAAGGCAGCTCTGTGACACGCTCCAAATTATGTTGGCAGCCAGTTGAATATTCAGGGTAAGATCATGCATGATTCAAATCGCCCAATCCCCATTTGGGATTTTCCATATGGAAATTTTTACCACCTTACAAATCACTACTGAAGCTTGTGTATCCTTGCATGTTTATCAAGGATATTGTCAAGCCTTGGGCTTGAAATGGTGCAAACATTAGTAGGAGAGGAACACCTTGTCTTTGGATGATAAATTACACAAGTTTAGGGCCAATGCTCTTTATTATTTGTATCAATGATCTGGACACTGGAGTTGAACGTACATTAAGTTTGCTAAGGAGGAGCTCTGGATTTCCTCAATGACAAAATCTCGAAAGACCGGAGAGAGCTGGACAATCACCAACTGTGTGAAACTGAACAAGAGCAAGTGCTGGATTCTCCACCTTGTATGGAGTCATCAAGATTATATACACAAATTAGGGGGCAAGAGGCTGGACAGCAGCCCTACAGAAAGAGACCTGTGGGTGCTAGGACAGGGAGGGAAAACAAAATAAGGGGATCAGGCAAAGGCCCATGCTGCTTGAATTTTCTTGCAAAGGTGGAATTCATCATACTTCCATAAACAAGGTGCAAGGCGTATCTCCAATAGACCATCCCCTGGAGAGCAGAGATTTCAAAGAACAAGCAGGGTTATAGAGGGCAAACAACATGAATCTCCAAAACTAAGGGAACACAAAATGAATGCAAACCTTTGATCCTTCTGGACTGGCTAGTAAGCTCATGGAAGACAATTTTACCTCTGTATAGAAGCCTTAAGCTATGACTTTATATTTATCCCTATGCTCCTTCTAACCCCAAAGTTTTCCACACCAATATGCTTAAACAAACCTTACACTCAACATTCAAGAGCTGTGATAGGGCATGAGTTCCCCTTACCCATGTTATGAAGAACTGCTTGGTGAGTAATCTCTAAGTATCACTAAATTCCTGATAAGCTGCCATACTTATCCCAAGGACAAGAAACTGTCCAGAGATTTGCATATCAAATTTCTACTGATGGTTTTTACAATAGGACTTGGAGCTGGGCATTTGCAGCATACATTTATGAATCCTACAGCTGTGTTCAGTGATAAGATAAGAGGTTGTTTTGTAGAGACCACAGCAAAAGCTTTGTCAGTGACTGAAATGACACTTCTATCTCATCATGAAAGATGCCTCTTCCAGTGGATGTGTAGCTGGCATGAGGTTATCATTTGAATTGTTTTTTGCGTTTTTTCCATGAATTTGAGAGGGAAGAATCTTGTGATTTATGAAGTGGTCTGTCCTTTTTTTATTATTGTTTGTAACATTAAAAGAAAATTGACTGCAGCAGAAGGATTTTATAACCATCTATAAACTTGGTTATCAGCATACCAATATTATTCAATACATAAAACAAATCACTTGAAGGCTGTAAATGGAATATTTAACATTCTGCTGCCACAGGGGTGATGCTCTGGTTATGGCTGAGTAGAAACTCAGCCTATTGTTTGTAATTATTTTGATGCTTGCAGTTTTCTGAATCAGAATTTTCCCATGCTTTGTATGAAAAGGAAGGGTTTTAATTTGGGTATTAATTTGTTACAAGTTTGTGAGCTGTTTCTCATTTGATTAATAAAAAAGAGAAGGACTGAGAAGTCACCCATATTTGTAAATTCATCTATTAGGGAATGATTTTGTAGGTTTTGTATATCATGTACATTTTTTCTCCCCTAGTTTGATTAGGCATCTAGCTTAAGTCCATCATGTAGCTCTATCACTAATAACTGAGAGAAATCCTAAGAGGACAACTCCTTTCACCCATGCTGACACCTACTACTCTTTCACTTCTGAAATCTCAGTGTCAAGACTAGATGAGCTGGTGACTTAATACATAGTTTGAATTGAATGATTTCCACAGAGAATTTGAATAATGGCTTTGGTTTCAGTTTATAGGGAAAAGGTCCAGGACTTCAGTCTACATAGCCTATTGAGGAGAAGACAGTGGTACAATCACAGTTGTATGGGTTCTTAGGGGATATAGCCTTTGATTATGTTTGCTTCAGTCTGTCAGGCAAGGATCTAATGGCTGGAGGGTGGAGCTGAAGTACAGGTTTTAATTGTGAGTAATTAAGGAATGGAATGACATATCAAGGGTGGTGATCAGTTCTTTACTGCTGGCATTTTAAAATTGACTCCTAGCTGGTTTATTTTTTTTTTAATTCTTCTTCTTTCTTTCTTTTTTAAACCATAGCAAGAATTAATTCCAGGAAGCTCTTTGGTCTGTTTTCATACCTTTTGTTCTAGGGTATATCAACCCACCATACCACCCACCTTTGAATGAACTGACTTGTTTAGCTCATTCAGCTTTAGCAATTTAGCTTTAGCAGAGTCAGGCAATCCATGGTCAATGGAATGAAGTCGGTACTTCCATATGTTGCTTTCCAAGACCACATTCCCTTCATCTTATTATAAAATTCCTCATATGATCAAAGAGACAAAGCTTGCCTGTGATACTGGAAGGCAAGTCATGACAAAATCAAATGCTATTAGTGCAATTTAGAGGAAATTTCTGCTGAAATTCACATGAGAAATGACAAGGGATACTCAATGTGCAAAATGTAGTAGATTCCTGAAAGATAAATCATAGATTAGGATTTTTCTTAGCCATGTTAATTAATATTCACTGCAGTAAAAAGAATACCTAAAGCCTTTTGTCAGGTATAAGGACAGAGGTGGTAAGAACTGTGTAAATCTAATTTTCTTTAAACTGAGTTGAAGGTATTTTTCATCTACAGATTATTAAATACACTTTACCTGAGTAAAAAATTAACAGTGCAGGGTATGGAGGTAACTACTGTATAATATAAATGACAAGTAACAGCGTGCCTCATTATTACACTTCTACATTCAGTGACAAGATAATTTACCAGTTGTGCTCTTCCTCTGTGGTCCTCATGCTGTAATTAATCTATGCATTAGAGTACAGAGGAGACCTCTTGCCCTTTAATTTGGAAATCTCAGACTTCTGTTCAGATAAGTAATACCTCACTGGGCTGGCCACTGAATTTTCACTCATAGGTATACAGGAAGAAAACAAATCCATCTTTGCAGCCCATTCAGCAGCATGGCTATGCAGGGCAAAGATTTGATCTTCTTTATTCTGACAGTAGGGACAACTATTCTCAAAGAGATGATGTGAATATTACTGAGCCCTGGAGTTCACACTTCAGCTAATGGCTGATTTTTGGAAAGCCATCTGTAGGAAATTTCAAAACTTCTCCCATTACCTGTGTGAGTTCTGCCTTATGTATGCGGTCCAACACAGCGTATCAGTGTGATTTCATGTTTTATCTTTATCTGTTCTCACATGGTCTAAGTCCCATGGCCTTTGCTTCAGCAAAACACCCAAAAATGGCTGTAAAAATTTTGTTAGGACAAAGACAATGATGTTGGCAAGCAATGGCACTGCATAGCAGACACAGATAGTTCTTCAAAAAAATTTGGATTTCCTTTTCCATCACTTCTGACATTTTCTCCCCCTTTAAATCAGGTCAAAAAGCTGAAAGAGAAGAACAAACTCTGAAAACAGTTCTGAAAACTCTCCAAAGGAATTTTTTTATGAATGGAAACTAAAGGTTCTGCTGTTTCCAAATTGAAAGGTCTTGTTTAAAATTAAGGTGACATTGAAGTGCATCTATCCAAGGAGCCATGGCATGGCATATTACAATTGCAATCACAATGCCTGAGATGCTCATTCTGCCCTTGGATGAGGCTACTTGGCAGATGATGAGAGCTCCATGTATTCAGAAAAGACACAGAGCACAATCAAAAGAAGATTTACACAATGTTTTAACCTCTAACTGCTCACATCAAAACATTTCAGGGGATGGCAGTGCTTTATTTTTGAGTATAATCAATTTTTACCAAATCAAATGTATCTGGGATGTATTTTTCAGAATAAAAATAGAGAGGTAGAAGGGTGTTGCAAGGAAAGGCAGACTTCCTCAGGAAATTACTTATTTTGCTGAAACAAAATTATCTCTAGAAAAAGTGGAAAATTCACAATATTCAGGATGACATATAATTTTTTCATGCTCCCTTTCCACAAAGAAATGAGATACTAATTCATTCCCAAGAGAACTGGAGGGATTTGTTGTTCGCTTTGCTTTTAAAGGAGGATGTATATTCAGTCCCATTGGAATTAAAAGAACATCTTCAGACCTGACTAAAAATGCATTCCAAAATATGTCAAGAGGAAAGTTTTTGCAGAGCCAGCCTCTTCAAGAGCTTGTTACAGCCAGTGATCTCAAACAAGAGCTTTAATAAGAGCTGAATTTACACACAAACATTTAGAAAGCAAATAAATAAATAAGTGGGAGGAAAGAGAGCTTCACAGCAGTCAGTGTAATATTTTGGTATAATACTATGAGCACAGCATTAGAGAAAACCATGCATCTGTTTTATGGTTGGTTTATATTCTTCTCTTGTGTGTGCATTTTATGCACATAAAAATTAACAACCTTTGACTATCCATTTGTATTTATAACATCTGCAGTACCAATGGGTGCAGTTCTAGTTTTTCTGTCCCAGGCTTGCTAAGCATCCTAATTTGGAAAGAAAATGCCAGATAACTCTCCAGGGGAACATTCACTATGTCAACGTCTCTTGATTCCTAGACATTCTAATCGTAATGTCACCAGTGGGAAGTCTGTAATGAAGGAAATCCCAATGGCAGTGAAGCAGGGTAAAGATAAAAATGCCAGTCTTTGCTTTTTCTGTTTGAACCAGTTGAGGTATAACTAAATGAAGTCTGAGGTTGGAGTGGTCTTTCTGCTTTGGGGTCAAGAACGTATTTTGACAATGTAAATGAAAAATATCACTGAACAAGATGAGTTGAGAAAATTATATTCACACTACAATTGCCCCCACAGTGGTCACAGTCAGAGCTGTCTGGATTCCCCCTGTTCTTTGTGAGTACCTGGACAACAAGGACTCTCTACTCCAGTATATTCTCTGAGGACACTGGAGTTCACCACTGCCTTAGAGAAAGAAAACAAAAAGCAAACAAAAGCATAAACAAACAAACATACAAGAAACCCCCCCCCCCCCCAAAAAAAAAAAAGCCTGATCCCAAACCAAACCAAACTAAAAAACCCCAACCAAACCAAAAACCACACAACATATGAAAACCCCAGGGCTTCTAGAGAGCCACTGGCACATACCCCTGAATTCAGCTAGTGGGACTATTATTGTGATAATTTTAAGAGAGGTTTAAAAAAATATATAATATTCTTCTCTGCTACAAATTGCTGCAGTGAAAATGTTCCAGCTGGTGTGCAGCTGGTTCAGTTCAACTATTTCCATTTGCAGATAAATTCTCTAGCTGTGAGGAAGTTGCCAGTTGTTTTGCTGATAAATTCAAGATTTCTTTTGAGCCTGCTGTGGGGGAGCAGGGGAGTATCTCCAGAGGGAAAATGAAATTTCTGATGAGCTACATGCAGTAATACACTGAAACTGCATCTTTCTGGGATTGCCACCAGGTGCTTTAAAAGTTAGCACTTCCTCAATGAGAACAGACAGGAATGAGTTTGTGGATTATGATGAAAAGCAGTTTCAGGGAAGTATTGGTGTGGAAAAGGCCATGTCACAAACTTCAGGTGAACCTTGAGTCAGTTAAACTGGGAAATGCCCTTCCCAGTCTGTGGGTGCATCTCCAAAGTATGTTGTACAATGAGGCTATTTGGTAAGAGTGTCTTTGTGACTGCTGTTGAGACTGGCTGTGTCCAAAGCTTGTGTTTGTACCCAGGCACTGGGGAGCACACTGGAGCTGTCTGTGGAGCACAGAAGGTCTCAGAGGACTTTGTAGGAAAAGCCATCCCAGGGGCAGACCTTATGAATGAGAAGGAAATAGCCAAGGCCTCCATGTAACAGAGAAATATGGATCTGGACAGAATTTCCTCCATTTTAGTTCTTCTTGTCAGCCATGGAAACCCTGCAGGTCTGCTTAGTTGCTATTGAAATTTTCCGACACAATACCGATGGCTCCTTTGCAGAATTCACATTAGAGAAACAAGAGCTATATTTTGGGCTGAAAATGCATTCTGCCAAGCAGGGGTCTCTGGTTGTTTGTTTCAGCAAGATGAATAGCACCCAGTTAAAAAAAAGCCATAAGCTTCCTATATTTATTTTGTTCATGTTCACCGTGCTGTGGGATGAGTTTACCTTGGCGAACACACACTCACAGGAAATGAAACAAAAAAACAGCATAGACAGGAATATCTCCAGAGTGGGCAGAGCAACAGAGGTTGTTCTTAGCAATCAATGCAGGTTGTGTGAACAGTGGAAAGGAACCAGGGCTTGGTGCTACCATCTTACTTCTTGTATTGGTCTGATGTACAGTTAGTAAGTTACAGAAAGAAAAATGATAAAGTAAAAAAAGTAAATTAGAGGCTATTCTCTCAGGAAGCATGGAAGCGGCCTTTTCTGCAGAGGTTAAATCTCCCCTATTATTAAAAAGCAAAGAGAAATGGCTGCCAAAGAGACAGATCTGACAGGCCATGTAAATGGCCAGTAGCTGAAGTCAGAGCCCACATGGCCTTTCCGAGTGTGCTGTAACTAAAAGCTGCAGTCTCCATGCCATTTGTTCTCCTCCACAGTTCCTCATACCAAATTATCTCATTTTTTAACTTCCCATATTGCCATGCTAATTTTACATTGTAGCAGGTCCTCCTACCCATAGGACCCAGACTGTTACAGGAGTGGAGGAGAGCTGCAGGGCTGGGAAAGAGCAGCAAGGGGCTGGGGAGAGCAAAATGTTGCTTTTATGGGAAATGTGTCTATGGAGGGTGCTACTCAAGTAACCTGAAAAAATCCCACCCTCATTGCTCTGTTGAAGTAACTGAGGTCAGACTGTACCTGGTATGTACCCACAGAATTCTGGGACTCCCCTTAAAAAAAACTTTTCCAATTCTACAGAAGTTCTGCACAGAATTGCACAGCATAACAGCTTTGCTTTTGCCCTTACTGCATTTCTGAAATTGGCTGTTACAGAAGTGCAAGTTTGCACTAACCAGTGAACAACTTTTGTTTCATGCATGCAGCTTTTTCACTCTTTTTCTTTTTTTGATCTGTTGTCTCCAAGATATTTTCACTGGATTCCAGGATGCTGTATTCCGGTAACCAACCAAATTTGAAATGACTGAGCTCTTTCTTTCTCTTTTGGTATCAACTTTAGCTGCCTGAGAATAAATTTGAAAAGGCTGAAAGAAGTTGGTCTCTTTCTATCTGACATGTTACAGTCATCTGCCCCCATGCTAAGGCAGGTTTTGGGGGCTGTAGTCACCAAAACACAAAAGTACCTCCAGGGCAATATATGCTAATATATAATATATGCTAAAACTTTTCTCTTGACTTTCAGATGTTTTGGAAATTACTTGCCACTTATATAAAACAGAATATGAAAACTGATAGCTCTGTTTTGCTCTTTCAGATTCCAATATTTGGGCTTCATTTGATTTAACAAATGCTTCAGTAGTCTGGGATAAATACTGAAAGCAATGAATAAAACTCCCTGAAAGCAGAATCCAGCATGTTATTGAAAATAATTACCATTAAACAATCTTCAGAAAATAATTTTTGCAAAATAAGAATTACTCCTAGGCTTTCCTATATAAACATTCACACTTTTGAAAATTCGTGCTGTCAGATTTTCTCACTCCACTGCAAAAAATTTTCCCAGGGTGCAGTTGGCAACTCCAGCAGTTTTCTCCATCCAGCGAAGCCAGGAAGTGCGAATGCTGGGGAATTGTTTTTCCTTAAAGTATGTTTTTGATCATTCACATATGTGGTGTTCAAGATTTGGGCAGAAGTCTGCTTTGCTTAGCTGAATATCAGAACTGGGCCTCCTGCCACTATCACATCCTTGCAAACAGGTTTGGCTCAAGTTTTAACCCAGCTAAAATGGAGGAAAACAAAAGTACTTTTTATGTCTTGTGAATCAATAACTGACCCAGCATCTTGTCTATACTACCTTAGGCTGCAACATGTTTGAAGAATAAAGAAAAAGCAATTTAAAAACTTCCAACTCCTTGACAGTAATACTAATGTGACAAATTCTTCTTCATTTGGCTGCAGGCAGGAAGTCCAGTGAATGTCTTGAAAAGCAAGATTTTGCCAGTTTTACCACATGCTTCTCACAATTTTAATGACTGTACCATTCATGTGTCAGAAATAACCACGAGGAATGTGAGTACTTCAGGCAGTACAAGTTTTCTAATGGCTCTATAGTAGTTTTTGGAACAGAAACATTCTCCTAGCTAATCTTAGATATATGCCAGCTAGCAAAAATCAGTCCACCCCTCTCCCAAACAAGTATTTTAATTAAAATGCACTGCCGCAGGTTCAACTGAAGTCTTTGAGAAGAGGCAACTCTCATGCTTTAAATAACAGATGGTAAGCTCAGAGGATGAAGCTTCGGTGGAAGTTATGCCTTGTGTAGTCTGAGCTCCTGATTTAATACAATTTTTAAGAAACTTTTGCCACAATGTTTCAAAGCTCACTGTTCTAGCAGTTTGTAAGAGAAAGGAGTCTCTTAAAATGCATGTGCAGACCTATGCATGCTCTGCAATTGTGGGCTTATTGTAAAGCTGGGCTTTGGTGTTAAATATGGGTTTAAAATATTAGAAGCAAATTGAATCTAATTCCTTTCAATACTAAATTCTAGGGAAGGCCCTTCCATGGAAACCATGTTTATCTAGAGTAATTAAAAATAAGTAAACAGACCCTTTTTAAGTAGAAAATACTCTTAAAACAGAAGCTAACATGACTGGGTGGGATGTAGGTACCTCAGCACTTAGGGCTGCTTTTACACTTGCCAGCAGATCCAAAGCTGTCCCCCTGCTTCATCCACAGTAGGCCCAAGTAAATTGATTTTTCCTTAACATGACCCAGGGTTTTCCCTGTTATTGCTTGAGTGAAACTTGTCCTTGCTGCAATCGATCCATTCTATTTATTTCTCTCTTTGAATCCATTTGTCAACATTCTTGGAAGGTTAACCTTCCAAAAATTTTGCAGCCCTTCTCAGCTCATCTATGAAATGTCACAGTCCTGTTTTATAGTCCATTTTACAGGTCACCAGTGAAACCTTTGAGAAGACCCTGAGATGGTTCATGGCAGAGCCCTGATCATTCTTCCTGACACTGAAGCATTAAAAATATTGTCCACAGCTCTTTGTACATGTTTGCTCCCCACCTGTAGGAGGATTTTCTAAGCCATATTACCTTTTCTTTTAGGGCTGAGAGCAGGGATCTCTGATATTTCAGTCCCATTTTACTCCTTCTGATATTGTGGCCATGATAAAGCCCTCACCTGTACCTTTCTGGCCCATTGTCAGAGAAATGAGGGCTTTGTTCTCCTGTGCCTCACAGTTGTGCTGCAGGGCTTCATCATCTGAACATGAGATATTCTGAAAAGAACTTTGGCAGTAAGTGCTCCAAATTGATATGAGTCCTAGTGGAGAGCATTCATCTATACATGGGGAAAGAACAGGATTCAACTTTCATTTCATATGAAAGCTGAACTGTTTTATTTTATTATTTCAGGCAATGCCAGAAAGAAAACACACAGTAAAGAAATTCTTAAATCAAGGCAATATTAATCCCCTCCCACCCAGCCACAACTCAGTTCAACTGCTGAGTTTGCAAGAACTCTAAATGTTTTCCTTTGCCTCAAAACACCACTTCTTTATCAATTTTATTGCTCAAAATTTTATGATACTCCCCCTCAGTGCACTTGCTAACACCTTGCACTGGACTCCTCTGCTGCCCTCTGACTCCGATTTTGAGCATAATTTCATGAATGACAAGAGATGACCTCTCTCTTGCTTCCTGTGTGGGCTGCGCTCAGCTGGTTTGTTCAGCTCACTTCTGGTCTTTATTGCACAGTGCTTTATCTTTACTGCTCTTATCAGACATTTGTACCACTTTCCTCATGTGCTGGGTATTATTAGCAGAGGGTCCATTGTTCAATGTATCAAACATATACTGGAAAATGGCTTCTGGCAATGATTCTGGATATTTTTTCTGGTTCAACAATCAGGCTGCAGCACATGGGATTTGTGCTTGTTGCTTTGCATGGGCTTGGGACTCAAAATGCAGAAAGATCCATGCTTTTCAAGCCAGAATCTGGAATTAATGCTTAGCACTGCAGCCTTAGACTAATATAGCTCAGAATAGGATCACATATCTGACACAGCCCTAAAATGTCTGCTGCGTAGATTACAGTTTTCATACACATAAGAAAACATTATTTAAGTCCTCAGTGTCCCTTAAATCAATAATAAAAATCCTGAAATTAGACCTGTTCCTTTAGTACAGCTATGATCTGCACTAAAGAAGTCACTGTCCTGCCTGTTCCTTCCTCCTCCCTTCGCCTTATGAGGACGAAGGGGTCAGGCTCTACACAACATTACCCTGAGTACCACGGGAGCTTTAGTAGAGACTGGACTATTTCCTCTCAAACACAACTTTTCTTCATGGCACTTAACCTTACCAAAGCTTTAATCTATGAAGTTGGAGGGAACCTTGTAGATGTTGTAGCTAAAATTTCTGAATAATGCACAGAGTGTGCCTTGCTTCCCCTCCCATGTGAAGTCCACCACAGTCTTACTGAAGCTTGCTTTACAGCAAAACACTCTTGATGAAGCCAAAGGCAGATATGTCCCTGTTAGGTTGGCAGTTGTTCATCTCTGCTGCATGTTTTACTCCTAACTTTCATTTGATTGGCATTAACAGCCTTATGTTGTTTTTTATCATCTGATAAAAAACAGATGTGTTAAGAAAAACAATAAAACCCTGAATATTTTCTCATCCTATTGGAATGTAGGTTACCTCTTTGTTTTGCATGCAATGAGCAAAAGGATTTCTTTGCATCTCTTATTAGAAGGCATCTCTCTATTCCTCAAAAGTTGTTGTCACTATTCTCTGCATTGTTTCCAAGTTTTCACAACTTCTTTAATGCATGAGCTACTTATACAGATACTTGTTTTTAAGGAGCGTTTTTTGCAATTCAAGCAACATTTCACATTCACAGTCATCATCATCAGCATCCTCATTGACAATATCAACTATTAAGGACCAGATCATAAATTAAAGTAGCTTGGAAATTTAATGGATATATGCTTTATAGATTGCCTAGAAACATTAGAAGGGTCAAGGCGGGCCTTCTACAGGTCCCTGTCATCTTCTTATCCCAAGGGATCAGGCTCATAGGAAGAAATGAGACACTGGTACATTTCTTACTACTCTCTGCCCTGTCCTCATGAGGGAAAGAGCTTTGGATCCCTGCTCCACCTGGGAAGGAGATAATCTGCCATGCCTAAAGGGTAGAGAGTCATAACCCCCAGTCAGAAAGACCTAAAACCACTTAGACCAAGAAATCCCTTAGTTTCTTGAAAATAACACCTATTTTTCAGGTACTGTGCTCTACAAAAGGTGCATTGTGTCAGCACAATTTGGCTTCACACATTACATCACAAAAACAATACATCTAAACAAAAGCCATACATCTAAAACTTTCTACTAAATGATGTCTCAAGCTGCTCACTGTTGCTTTTTCTCCATATTACCCCTTCTCCTTCCATTACTTTACCTACTCTAAAATTCTGGTTACAAAGTCTTTGTAGAGGAGCTGACACGATAGATCTGTCTGATCTAAACAAGACCTTTGAGTGATAGGCAAGGCTCATGAATAGTGATTATTGCTTCCAACCACTAGAGAACTCAGCACTTTTCCAGAGAAGTTGACCTACTTAAATTGTATATACAGGTAGTGCTTGCAGCCTTTCATTAAATTGCTACAGCAAACAGTCAGAAAGAGAAATGTGGAGGAAACACAGCTATCCTGCAGGTCAAGATATGCACTAAGAAATGAGAACCTGCAATTATAGCACAGGTCTTGTACTGAGGCACTTTACTGAGATCTTGAGATTGTCCTTATGGGAGTTGAGAGATCAAATGTGAATTACTAACACTGTATCTTGTACCTAAGACAATTACCAGTTTGCTGGACTAAAAGGATTGGAAATTAACTATTCAGAGCAGGTCTACCTTGCCAAACATTGTTAATGTAATCCAGATTTAGCATAGACCCACACAGTGCAACAAGGATTTGGCTTTAGTTAAGTTTTTCTATGACCCTCTGTCACTCATTCTGTGGATTTCAGGCTCCAGTTCATCTTCAAGGCCCTGAAAGGAGATCCCAAGATTTTTGGGAAAATTATACACTGGTCCAGATCTGGGATTTGAAAATGCTGATAGACAGCAAATCCACTTACAGGTTTTCAATCTGCTTTCCCCTCCTGAATTATAACAGAAGACATGGGGGAAGAAAGTATAAATAACAACAATTACCAAGTGAGACATTAACGAACTTCCTTTCATAAATGAGTAAATTTTCAGAAAGGTAGAGGCAAAAAGCAAGCAAGAAAAAGAATAATCAAACACTATGTGCATATGATACATAAACTCAATGAAAGAAGGAAAAGAGACAGATGTCACAGTGAAAAATAAACCACTAGGGTGCTTATTAAAAGTGACAATACTCCTACAGAAAAATATTGCTGCCTTTCTGCAACAGACATTAGACAGTTTTCCATAAGCAAAAATAATTGTCTTGGTATTTAATGTCAACAATTTACCACCTCCTACAGAGATGTCAGCAAATACATACCCAATCCAAAACATTTTACATATGAAAACAAGAAGCCGAGTTAGGAAAATAAGTACTTGGCTGGATGAAATGTAATGGATGAAACACTGTTAGAAAAGAGCTGTTGTTGAAGCAAACTGGGTTAGGGTCTGGGGGTAACTCGGGCTACTGGTAAAAATTGCAAGGTACTTCAAACTCAGCTACTCTCAGACCTGAGAGTGTGCTAACAAAAAAAGCAGGCCTACAGGGAATCAGGCCAGGTATTCCCAATAATATTTCTGTTTCCCTCACTTCTTTAGTGTCAAATGTTTGATTTTAGAGGAGTGGAAATGTCACCGAGTATTTGCCTATTAGCAAAAAGAGCTGAGAGATGAAACATGGAGAAATTGTTGCATATTTCTGGAAATCATACTTCAAAGCTGTAAGTAAGATGCTTCTCTCGTGTATAACAGGGCTCCTGTGTTTCCATAATGTGATAAAACATCAGACCCATCTTTCTACTTACAATAATTTGGCTGTATTAAATATTTGGAGATATGTCTGAGCATTTTTTGTCTCATTTTTGTTACAGGAAAAAATGGAAAACCGCAATCAACAGCAAGAGATGGAAAATACTAATATCAGCAAGAGTACAAGCTCAGCAGAAGGGGAATTTTCTACCTTGTAAATATGCAGCTAATGTATTAATCACAAGGCTACATAGCCCTTGACCAGGATCCAAGGATCAAAGATGCATTACTTTTGCCAGCAGGGGACTCTTCACCTCCCCCAGCCATGTATGCTACGAAAAGATGCTGAGAATGGTTCTAAGAGTAGTAAAGCAACATAGATATAATAGATTTAGTATATATATATGAACATCCATAGCACACATCAAGTCTTAACAATATATATTATGGTTTACTTTCAAAAAGTAATTAAAGTATTTAATTATGTGCAGAGCATTCTTTCAAAAGCCCAAGATCATTAAGTGTTGGGAACATGGTGATCTATTTTGCACACAGGCAAAGAAAGATGTGAAAAATTTCAAATAACACTATAGCTTGCAGGGGAGTTTGAATTTGCTTTGGCTGCACACAGTTTAAACATGATGCTGGAAGGTCAGGCAGCGCTCTTCTAAATAAGTCTATCAGAATAAATGGAATTGCTTTGGATTTGCCCTGGATTCAGTTAAAGCAGGATCTGGTCTATGAAGTTCATCATGGTCAGTAATACAGGATAAAATGAAACTCCAGGAAGTTCTTTGTATATTCTTCTATTTTATTATGAAATTATGTAAGAATGAAAAAAAGATTCAGCTAGGTTTCATTAGGGACTACAGATTTTAAGAGGAAGGTTGTTTATTTTTATGTTTTAGGATCTCATGCTCAACTCTAATCAATTGTAATTTAATTGTAATTGCTTTTTAAGTTTCATTAAGCAGTGAAGTAAAAACAACTCTGGTCTAAAAGCTCTCTAGACTTCTCCTTCTGTTCAGGTCAATATCCATTTTCCAGAGGCAACAAAGACAGGGGAAGAAAGTCAAACCTGTGCCTCTGCAGCCCTAGAATTACTCTGCCTGTAGCTTCTGATGGAAGGAAGGGGAAGGAGGCAAAGGCAAAGGCAAAGGCAAAGGCAAAGGCAAAGGCAAAGGCAAAGGCAAAGGCAAAGGCGGGGAAGGGGAAGAGGAAAAGGCAGGGAAGGAGAAGAGGAAGGGGAAGGGGAAGGGGAAGGGGAAGGGGAAGGGGAAGGGGAAGGGGAAGGGGAAGGGGAAGGGGAAGGGGAAGGGAAGGGAAGGGAAGGGAAGGGAAGGGAAGGGAAGGGAAGGGAAGGGAAGGGAAGGGAAGGGAGAGGGGAGAGGGGAGAGGGGAGAGGGGAGAGGGGAAAGGAAGTTGCTTCAGCCACGAATAATTATACATATCTTGTTAAGTGTGCCATATATCCTAGGATCTGTCTACCAGAGCATTATAGTAATTTAGAGTAAAATACACTGATCAGAATTGGCACTAAAACTCTTTTGAAATGGATCTGGATGGCAGTGTGACATGGCACCATCTGGGTTCTTCTCCTGTTTGGACATAGAGTGGGCGTACGCCTTGGCACTGACAAAATAAGAATGTTATCAGTGCAGTACATGTTGACACTTCCCTGGTGAAGCCAATGCCAAATCTCTCTGAATGAAAACCTGGCCTCCTTGACATAAACAGGAGCTTTGCCATGAACTTCAGCATGGCGCACATTTCCCTTCTATCTTGAGGTAGAATAAGCTGAAACCTCAAATCTGGAGTAATGTCAGAGGACAGAAGCATTGAGGAATGGACCGTGATACAGGTTTCCATGTGGTTCTCTGGCACAGATAAGACAGCAAGGAGCAGTATTCTCCTAAAATGTACAAGTGTAAAGCACTTATTGGAAAGAAGCTTATTGTATGGTCTTACTGCCAAGCAGTTCATTGTGTGCACAACCTTGAAAAGGATTGAAAATAGCCATAACTAGCTGAAATGTAAATGTTTGCATTAAAATCCTTTATAACAGAAGGACTGGTAAGCCTACAAAACAAAAGAAGAAAAGAACAAAATGCCCTCACTCAGCATGACTGCTGACAGAGTAATCTCAAAAAAAAGGCAAAACCAACAAATACTACAGTGTGATCTACTTCTCCAGTTACATTTTCTATTTACTTTGGCAATAGTCACTTAGCACCAATGAATTTTGACAGAGAAACATTGATGACTAATGGAGGCAGGTGGTACACATTTGAACTTTACAGACATCAAGCAATAATCACTCACATAGTGCTGTGGAAAATACAATAAAAATAGAAAATCTGAAAGGTCTGAAGGCCTTATATTAGAAGAAAAGCAACAAAACCCACCAAAAAAAGAAGATTCATGTGCCTTTCATTCTGGTAATAAAGCTGCAAATGTGGACTATGAATATGTTGACAGCTAATTAGCTAAACCATGGCAGTGCAAATTGTGTGCTGCCAAGCAGTGGATGAGAAATCTCTTGCGGTAGCATGGAAATTGTTAAAAGTATTTATAGCTTCAGAAGGAAACACCAGATTTGTGTTCTTTAGTGATTCCTGCTTTCATCAGGAATGTGTTTTTATTTTACACACAAAAGTAAGGAGAAAAAGGATTTTAAAATGTCTAGGGAGGAGCATCCTCTTGCAACATCAAACCTTAATCAGAGTATTTAATTTAAATCTTTGCATACCACACGTCATTGTATGTATCACTTTTCACGCTGGCAGATGCACAATGCTTTCTGTGTGAGGGTTGCAGCTGCTCAACACTAGTCCAACAAAACTCCATAAATATGTACAATTCTAATTCAAATAAAATCAGCAAACAGAAGCATAAATTAGAATGTGACACCTAAGGTGATGTTCAAAGAACAAACACCTTCTAACAGCAAAGAGTAGACATTAATAGAAACCAATTAGGTATAAGTGAAGGCAGAAGCCCATGTAGAGTTCATGCATCTAGTGGTTGAGAAGGAGCAACTAATTAAAGGAGGAGATTGAAGGTAATCAGAATGATAACTGCCTCAATTTCAACTACTGGAACAGTGAGTGGCTCCTTTCCTGCCTGATAGCCATGATCAGGTGCTCTGGAAGAAGGAGATGACAAAACAGCAGGAGCTGGAGTAAACCCCAAAATAGTGTCTCAGCACTGGATAAAATAGGTATAATACAATAAGTAACATAGTACCAGGCCTTCTATTCCTTCTGTCTCGTGATGTAAATACAAGGCAGTCAAGGAAAATAGTGAGAAATTAAAATGTGCTCCTTTGCGTATCTTAGAAAAGTCAGCCCAGGGAATTTGCTGAGAGGAGTCCTGAGAGGATCCAGTGTGTTTGGAGAGCAGGAGCAGCCAGAGCAGTCTGAATTAACAGCACCTCAACATTTCTAAGGTATATTGAGTGTCATCTTTCAGAACTGAAGCTGATGGTGGTTCTTGAGGGACAACTGCAATGATACTCATGGAGGCAGCCAGTGCCTGTTTGCATGCTTGAAGCACCTGATACCATCTGCTGAAGGCACCAAATTGTTTCCATGTCAAAGCCAGGGCTTGAGCCTGACCAGGGGAAGATTATGGTCAGATCCACTGGGATGCCACAAGCACTCAGTACAGCCGTAGGATGCCACCGGGCATCATCTGTGCCCCACATCACCCAGGTGATGGGAGTTCAGGAGAGGATGGCAGGTCATCATTTTTCTTGGATGAGCACATGCCACAGTCTCAAAGACCCCCACACAGGGAAATGAAGCTCAGCATACAAAATCCAATCACATACAGGGCTGTTACAATTTTAGCTGTGTTTTAAAGACATCCAAGCACATTAAAAGCTAGCCCTAGGACCATAAGTGAAACTGGACAGAAATATACATAGATCCCAAGTCCAAGTAGCCTGGCATGCCCATGCTCATGCAGGTACACTCTCTTTGCTTCACTACACCTCTCATCCCTGTTTCAGCCCTCCCAATGACAATATCCCTATGAACATTTCAATTACAGGGCTGTGCCTGGGCAAAGACTGGGAGAATGTGGGTTGGCATAAATGAAAACCATGCTAAGGAACCCAGTGAAAAACGGTACAGGCAAGCATATGTCAGCACCAGGGACACTGGTCTAGGTTTTTTCATGAGTACAAAGTTAATCTGATAAACACAGTCAAGCTCTTTTAGAAACATGCACTCCCAAGTTGTATAGATTGGGAATAATTTAATTTCCGCCTAAAGTAAGAAGATAAATTAGGATCAAGCCCTTAAAAAGCCTATTTCTCTTCATTCACATCAAAGTTTATCTAAGGTGTAAGCATCTATCACTCAGACGCTCACTATTAAGTGACATTATTCCTACTATGAGGCGTCTGACTCTAACTGTATGAATCAAAAGCCTGTAATTTGCAGGAGTGGCTGCAATGCTGAGGACTATGGACTGTCTCAGTTTACCTACAAGAGCTGCAGTTAGGAATTATTATATCCTTCTGCAGCATTCAGCTGTAATAAAGATTAGTTAGTGAATGTGCCTGACAATAGTTTTGCTGTGAAAAGAGGTTATTAATCAATTGGATACTCCAGCAGTTCTCTCTATTGTGTTTCAGCTATAGGAAAGCACATCAAGCAACAAAAGGCAGGGGAGCTATAGACATGCCATCAGAAGCTCCCTGTAATATTTACTCTACGTGTCATGGCAACAAAGTTATTTTGGCTGTGCCTAGCCCTGGTGTGTGCCCTTGCTTCACAGGCTTACTTTACCACCAATTTTGGATTGCCAGGTTTCAGGGTCCTGCCTCTATGGGAAGGCATCCACCCTTTCCAGCCTGACCTCTCCCATCCAAGTACTTGTGGGCTTTTCTTAATGAACCCATCCATCTTTGCTTGGTAACAATTCAAGCATGTCAGTTCTTTGAATGGGAGGAAATATCTTTAAAACATTTAGGAGTTTCAAAGCATTACGATATCTTTGCTGAGCTAATAAATACCCAGCTGATTTAACAAAAAAAAAAAATCCAAAACCCCCCAAAACCCAAAACAAACCACAAAAAAAAGAACCCCCCAAAAAAAAAATCAAAAAACACCAAAAAAGCAAAACAAAAAAACCCCAAAAACCACCAATACACCAAAAAAAGAGGAAAAGAAAATATAAATATGCATTCAGTTATGCCTCCAATTTTTTTACATCTTTGTGTAAAAATGGTATTTTATATTCTTATTTTAATTCCAATTAAGGATTATTCTAAAATATTTTTGTGAAGTGGAAAAAGCAAGGAATCCTTAAAATAAATTTATGGAAACTTTCTGCTGGGGGGAGGCAGGAACCTGTCCTTGTGTGCCTTTTGCCACATGTTGCCCATAAGCATGGAAAATGCGATAACAGTTGTGAGGAGAGGCAGAGGCATTATATTTTTCAAGTCCTCTGAAAGGTCCAGTTGCTTAGATTTGGGAGGGAACTCACTCATGACTATTCAAAGAATGTTACCCCTTGTGCTGTGAGGATTTGCCTGCCATTTCAGAAAAGTGCATCAGTCAGAAAGCAAAGGAGAAACAGGCCTGGTGTAAACTGAATAATTTTTTTTTTTTATGTCTTCATTGAGGGAAGGCAGAAGAAAGACAGATGGCTGCTTTCAGGTGATACAAGGATACCTTTCACATAAAGTAATTTGTAAAAGTTTCTTAGCAGCACTGGCTAAGGTAGTTAGATAAAAAATATTCAGTGTTTTGTTTTGAGCATGGCACAACTCTCCATGAGATTCAGGTTGTTCAGAAAAAGGGGAATCCTAACTATAGTTACCACAAAATGGATTCATACTTCAGTAGGTTTCTTACACTTCCAGGGAAACTTCTTTGCCGAGAATTCCCTTCTAAGGGACCTCTAATACACTGCATTACTAAAAAGAGACATTTTCCTCTGCAGGATGATGAAACTGAAAAACATGAATCTAAATACTTATTTTCATCCAAGAGTAACCTGATGGCTCAGAAGAAAATGTGTTTTTTCTGTGTCTTAAAATGCTGTAGGACTCTGTGAACCTTACTAATATATTTGAAGCCATAAAGAATAAAGACAAAACTCTATTAAATAATTTTCAGGCTAAAAATAACTTTTTATTATCCAGTACTTGTAGAGAGAAGGAACTTAAATTAATAATTTTTAATCTACTCATTATTATTGCTATTGTTGTTTTCATTGCTGTTACTGCTGTATTGTTATTTCAGAGTCTATTTTAAAGCACAGTCAAAGCTGAGGTTTCACTGTAATTTGTATAAGTGATCCCTAAAATCTACATAATAGATTACTGTCACTGCAATACATTTGGTTTTGCATGGAGCAAAAGTCTCTTCACATCGAATGTTTTCTCAAAGGACTGTGGGGGATGTTTAGGAATAAAGTGTGAGCAAGCCTCCTGCTCCCATGGCACCTCTCTGTGGCTGCACAGGCACCAGCTGGGACAGTTTGTAAGGTATCACTTTCTTCTGAGGTTTTTCAGTCCTTAAAAAGGCTGTGTTTATTGTACACTTGTACTAAGGCGAGGAAATGGGATCTTCTCTGCCCATCTGATCACATCCCCAGATATTTACAAGGACATGTAGTGATAGGAAAAAGAGGAATGGCTTTAAACTGAGAGAGGGTAGCTTTAGACTAGATCTTAGGAAGAAGTTCTTCACTCTGAAAGTGGTGATGCACTGGCACAGGTTGTTTAGAGAAGTTGTTGATTCCCTGTCCCTGGAAGTGCTCCAAGACCAGGCTAAATGGGCTTTTGAGCAACCTGGTCTAGTGGAAGGTGCCCCTATGCATGACAGCAGATGATGGTTAAGGTCCCTTCCAACCCAAACCATACTATATTAGGGCCTGGGATTTCAGTCAGAGTGGGGTCTTCTGAAGGGCTTAACACCCTTTTGCATTGGCTATGGAATTCCTTTTCATCAATATATGTCTTTCAATGTGGGCTGCTGCCACGCCTGCATGCTGCCATGTCTCTGGTTTGAAAGGTTTGTGGTGTGGTAGCAAAAATACCCAGCAGCAGGGGAAAGGGAGAAATGTGCCTGTCCTTGTTGGGCACACTGGAGTCAAGACACATCTTGGACAGTTATGTGGAAGGCAAGAAGCTCCCAGACACTCCCAGTGGCTGCACAGGCAGCCACTTCAGTGCTAATTATTACCCAAATGTGTTATGGTAGAGAACTTCTTCCATGAGTCTGTTTCTCTCTGCAGGAGCCAGAGAGCCAGCCTCTGAGAGATCAGACCAAAGCAGAACTAAGCAAACCAAATCGCTTGGCTCCTTCCTTGCTGCCAAACCTTTGATGCCAATGCAGTGAATGCTTTGCATTCTCTGATGGGAGGTTAGAGAAAAACAAATTACCCTTCTTCAGTGATAGGTCAGGGCCATGGCAGTGCTACAGCCCCTGTATGTTACCCTGTTTGTTTCAGAAAAACAATGAGGGAAAAAAGAAACTTAGTTCCAAAACATCATGGCTGTGATGCCAATATTTCAAGTGGGAGCATATAGTAAGGCCGGTTTTATTTCATGCTCAGCCTTAGGTCATATAAAAACCCTCAGCCCTAGGTTTATGAGATGAGCTCAGTTGGTCAGAGAGTGGTGCTAACAACACCAGGGTTGGGGTTCAATCCCTCTATGGGCTGTTTATTTAAGATTTGGACTCAATGATCCTTGTGGGTCCCTTCCAACTCAGAATATTCTGTGAATCTGTTACATAAAAGCCCAAAATCCCTGTTAATCCTCATGAACACTTCTCTGACACAGGTGACCAACATTTCCTGTTCCTAGGTGGAAAAGCTATAGTATGGAGATTAATCCCTAACCATGAAGACAGAGTGAAGTAAGATTAAAACTGCAGGCACTTTGCCAGCCTACCCATCTCTGAAGTCCAGAACTTCTGGTTTTACCTACTGCCATGAGTCTGAATATTTGTATCTTTGTTTAACTCCTAAGGGTGACCAATACTGACTGTATGATGTTTCTGAATGAGAATTTGTATGTTTTATTTCCAAGATGATAAAAAGGCCTCCATAGCACTTTCTTCTCTTACTTGCAACACCCAGATTTCCCTCCTTTTGGTATGCATCAAAGGCCTCCAAGAAACCTTGAAACAGACTGAGAGACCCTTGGTGACTTGGTAAGGCTGGAGATCAGCCTGCCCTGGAGGTGAATACCACCTGCAGCTGCAGAACCTCCACAGAGATGGGACATGCCCTGCCATAGCCACACAAACCTGGTCCCACCAAAGCACAGTGGAGACCCCCTGGTTCTCTTCCAGCACAGACACATACATGGACACTAAAAAAATTGATGTTGCTTTCTTGGTTAACTAGGAACAGAAAAGAAACAAAAACTGGAAAACAAACAAGAATTCTCCATCTGGGTTTTTTAAAAACAGCTTCAGCAAATTAATGTTAGACACATACGAGTATTTCCTGAAAAAATGCAGAAAAAAATATTTAGAGCACAGCCCAGTGTTCATCTGGTATACTGGAAATGTTTGACAGGCAACAGTCTCAGATCCTTCTGGTTTTACTGTGAGTCCTTGGCAATGCTGCCATTGTTTGAAATATTGCTTGTGTCCTAATAAAAAACCCATAAGGAATTACTGTCCCTACTCCAGCCATTGTCAAAGATGTTTATTTTTCAGTCCCTTGGACACTATCCACAGAACAGACACCAAAACTCACTGTTCATAGCTACATCCGCAGGCTCCTTTCAGGTCCTCAGTTTCTGTGTCTCCTTATCATCACTAGGCCTCTTGCATTGTTTTTCTACCCTGGATGTCCAGGCAGTTTCTGACAGTGAAGAAACACCATGATGTCCAGTCTGATGGTGAAACTCTGCTGACCTGGGAGGGTTCACATTAACTAGTGACACAGAGAATACCCATGAAAATGACCATGAATCCATTTCTGGCAATCTGGGTAACACCACAGGCATAGTGTTCACTCTTCATAAAGATGATATGTTGGGTATGATCCTTACAAGACGCAGAGGCAAAGAAAAATGATCAACATTGCTGCAGCAGGGTTAATTGAACGTATCAGCTAGGGATTGATCAGAAAGACTTATCTTCACTTGTGAGCCAGCCAGCTGGAACCAGAACTGCATGGACCTGTCTCTTACTCTCCCTTTTTTTCTCATGTTCACATGGGACAAATAAGTCTATAATGTTGAGCAATAAAGTTTTGCTCTGTTTGAAACCTGGGTAGACCAGAGATGGAATATAGTGACACCTGAATTGCAATACATTTTGAGCAAAAACATGATCCAAGACAGAGTTGACAGTGAATGAAGGGAAGGGCAAAGAATCCCAATCCTTGTATTTGCTGGCAGCTGAAAAGGCAGCAGACGTCTTCATAAAACAGCTTTGCCCCTCCTGGGCTGACATGGTGCTGTCAGATTGAAAGGGCACGAATGCCAACTGTGCTGCCTGACATGCTTCAGCAGGGAGAAATGCTGCAGCCTGTGTTTGGCAGTGTGATTTGCTGTCAGAGAATTTTGTAGCCTTGGGGTGCAATTACCAAAAGCTCTGGCGCCCGCCGTGTTCAATCTGTGCTTTGATACAATTGATGGTTGGGTACCCCAGAAGCACCCAGCAAGTACAGGAAGATGACAGCATGTGGCAACCATCCCACCCCATGAGGAGCCAGCACTGGCATGTGGACATGGTGCAGGGAACATGGAGCAGGCAGTGGAAGCAGTGGGCCAGGTTTGGCCCAGGTGGCTGCTAAGCCTCACCAGCTGCATGCACAACTGGGACAGAGGGAATGAATAATGAAAGTATGCAATAAGGCCAGCTTGAAGGTAAAAGAGTAATGGGAGGACAGAATGGGATCTGGCAATCTTCCAAGGGAAGGGATTTTAATCTGTGGGTTTTGTTTTATTTGAAGGCCTCTGATCCTCAGGCAAGGAAAAGATAAGGGGTCTGCAAGGTTTCACATGTGTACTGTGCATGTGGGACAAGTTGTCATCCCATCCATCTGTACTGGTCTTGGCAGGAATAGAGTTAATTTTCTTCTTAGTAGTTGGTACGGTGCTGAGTTTTTTGTTTTGTATGAAAACAATGTTGATAAGGCACTGATGTTTTGCTTGTTGCTGAGCAGTGCTGACCCTAAACCAAGGACATCTCAGTGTCCCATGCTCTGCCCGTGGCCAGGTGCATGAGAGGCTGGGAGGAAGCATGGCTACAACAGGTGACCCAAACTGGCCAAAAAGATATTCCATACCTTAGAATGTTGTGCCTAATACATAAACTGAGGGAGCTGTCTAGAAAGGGCTGATTGCTGCTCAGGGCCTGACTGGGCCTTGGTGAGCAGGTGGTAGGCAATTTTACTGTGCATTACTTGTCTTTTGGGCTTTATTCCTTTCTCTTTCTCTCTCTCCATCATCATCATCATCACCAACATCAATGTAATTTTTTTTATACTTTATTTCAATTATTAAACTGTTCTTATCTCAAGCCATGAGTTTTACCTTTTTCCAATTCTTGTCCCATCCCACCGGGGTGAGGGCAGCTAGGAGCGAGCAGCTGGTGGCACTTGGTTAAACCACACAATCCCAGCTGCTGGGCTCACAGATTTGGTTCCTGCTGCCTACCATCAGAGTGAACAAGCTTTGAAGTGAGAGTTGTGCTTGCCCTAAACTGGGATATCACTGACTTGTAGCTACAACATGAGGCTTGGCAAAGGATCTCTGCTTTAAGCCGGTTAGATGCAGCTGATCCACTGAGGTCCTATCAGCTAACTTGGCCTTTTTCATGTGCAAGGACTCCCAGGAATACATGAAGAAAATGCTGTAAACGAGACTGCTCTCTATTACATTCTGCAAGGACTCAGGATAAAGCTAATTCCACTCTGTCTTGTGTTCAGGTTCTCAGTTCCATTGTGCACAACTCTAGGGCCACTTAAAAGCACTCAGCAAATAACATATCAGAATATATGTCAGATATTTTTTAATCTGAGAGCCTGGGAAATGTATGCAAAACAAAAACAAAACAAAACAAAAAAAAAAAAAAAAAAAAAAAAAAAAAAAAAAAAAAAAAAACCACCCAAGCATGTAGTTCAGTTTGCTTGCTTATGAAATCTCAGTGGAATATTTTTCTCTGTAGTCTATGAGGAGAAAAAAAACATGGGGACAACTGATGATCTTTTTTTTTAGACTTCTTTTACTGAAAAAATCCTGTACTGATGAGTGATGTTACTAAATATAAATGCTGACCTCTACAGTGGCCACATTTACAGATTGCTATGTTTTATGAGGCAAGTGTGTCTGCACAGAGCTGCAAAGAGCAGAAGATAATGAAAACTTTGGAATCGGATAGAGGTGACCAGCAGGATCATGAGTCAGTACGTGGAGTCAAAGCCAGCACAATCTGGAGGAACCAAAACAAACTCTGCAGTATTTTTGGAAGGGGAAGGCTGGCAAGCATAGCTTTACCTGGGCAACATGAAATGCAGCAGATGGGAAGATCCTGAGGGGGAGAGAAACTCAAAGGTGGGAAATTAAGCCTCATAGTCCTTGGCAGTCCACCAGGAAGTTGAGAAAACTCAACCGAAACTGTACAGCAATGGCATCAGCTTCCCTCCAGCCCCAAACACACGCTCTGAAAGCGTGCCCTGAGCCAATGAAGCAATGTGCAAAGACACAAGGGACCAGATTCCGTGGACCAGTAGCTGCATGTTTTTCACAGAACTTGCTGGGGGCCGTGGCGCACAGCCAGCCTTCTCCTCTTTTCACTGGAAAGCTTCCTCCCAAGAGGAGATCTTCTCAGACTCAGACTACCCACACAGGTTGCCAGCAGATAGGCAGAATGATACTTGCACAGCTGACTGGTTGCTTGCAGAACAAAGCTGTTGGTTTAAAGGGGCCAGTTTTGTCTTACAGCTTCTGGAAGGCATAGGTGAGAGTGAATGGGTATTACTACACTTGGTCATTCTCTCAGCTGGCTTCCTCAGTCGGGATAGGCTGAGATCTAAGCCAAAAGCTAAACTTGGTTGAGAATGGGGAGGTAAGAGGTACAGAACTGGGGGAGCCATCAGGATTCAGGCATGAACAAAACATAAATGCATGCAGAACACACCTGAGTGCGTATTGAAAACCAGGGTTCTGGGAAGGGAAGATGGGTAGAACAGTATCAATCCCTGATAGACATCCAAAGCATCCAAGATACTCAGCTTGCTCATGGTGGCTTTGACCAGTGGAATGGCAATGGTGGTGAAAGCAAACAGTCACTAGAGTAATCTGCTCCACTGCATCACCTTGCTTCAGTTTTTTCCCTGTACTGTGAGCTGAGGGCAAGGAACTCAATCAAAGTTACCATGGAGAGAAAATAAAGAAGAGGGTAGAACAAACTGACTGAGGGAAGGAGAGTTATTAACATGCAAATCAATGTAGATAAGTCAGGGGGCAAGGGGAATCCGAGTTTAATTCATTTAACAGCACGGAGATGTGCAGACCAGAGCTGACAAGAATTTAAACAAAGATAATGCCATGTGTTATGTGTGTTCATGTGCTTCACAGTGGCAACAGGGGACAGTGAAAGAATATATATCCCTGTGGGCTGTAACATTTGCTGAAATTACTTTTCTCAACACCTCTGAGTGGCCACTCCTGCACACACAGGCATTCTGCCAGTCCGCCCAGAACTCCAGTTCACAGCATCAGAAAAATGCCCAGCGGATTTCTCAGAAGGAAGGTTTATGGCAACTTCTTCCAGTTAAGAGCACTTAAGCTGCATTTATTTGTTAAGTAATGTTGACTTCCTGATTTTTATGTGTAAGAGCTTTTGTTTCAAAGGCAAACCGTAAAAGAATATTCCCCAGCCTCTCTTCTCAGCAACCTAAGCAATACAGCACTCTAAATCTGTCATTGGCTGAAGTAGGGGTATTTTTTCTGAAACCTGCTGTTAAAATATTGGCAGGATAAGTCTGCTTTAACATCACTGATTCCAAACAAAAGGAGACACAGACATGAGAAGATTAAAGACTAAAACATGAGCATATTTTGATTTTCCAGAGAACACAAGATATGCAAGGGCTGTGTTTGCAGAGGACTGACAGGATGAGGATTTGCCAAACCAGGAGTAGCTGTTATAGCAACCCCACCGAGGAAGAGAAAGGAAAGCCATGGTGAACCAGACCCAGCAGAGTCCCATGCCCTGGAAGGGTGCAGCGCAGGAGCTGGGTGGCTCTGGTGACACATGTTGCATTGAAGAGGGTGACATCATGCTCTCCAAGTGGGAGACAGACTCTGGTAGGCACACCTGGCTACCCTGGGACCAAAACCATCCCCAGATCTCCAGCTCCAGCCGTGCAAGGTCTCACATTTCTGCACATTTCCTTGACTATGCTAGTCAGGCGTGTGTAGATCCTGATACCCTGGGGCTTCTATCAGTCTGTGCTCACTTTCAGTCTTTCATGCTCTAGTCCTCTTGGAATGCCAAGGCTAGTTTATCTCAATTCTCAGAGTGCACGTGCCCAAGGCCCTGAGCCACTGCTCAGAGGAGTCTCAATATTGTTCATTTAGTGGTTTTAATTTAGCGTAGCTGTGTATAAGATATATTGATATGATAAATCTGTGGCTTTCCTCTAAGTTCAGCCCTTTTGTGCTGAACTATAGGATGCTAAGAATAAGTGGGTACTTTGTCAGCAGCAGTAGCATTTCAGAAGGCAGTCCAATTTTCTTCTTGCCTCCCTCAGGTTGCTCCTCCATTGCTAAAGCTCCCCTGCATGTCCCTTCATCATTCACCTATTTTTAGATGCCCTTCTCCACAGGCAGCTGATCCACAAATCAAAAAAAGCTATGGAATCTCCCAGTGTTATGGAGATTTTTTGGAGGTTTAGTCCTGAACTGAGATCAGACAACACTTGAGAATTCCTTGATTTTTTTTCATTAGACATGGCTCACAAGACAGGGCTCATGCTGTGTCTGTAATCCAAAGCCTCCTTAAGAAACCTCAAGTTCTGTCAGTTCCCAGAAAAAAAAAACATCCTAAGGCCTTGGGAATAATAATGCAACGGGACCTATCATTCAAAAGCCAGATCTCATATTCTGTGCAAAAAGCATGGGTTTCTACCAGATTCTAGTTTTTATATTGGTAGAGTCAACAGCTACATCCTCAAACCATTGCAGGAGCATATTTAACATGTTTGTGGCCATTTTCTGTTTAACTTGTACTAATTTTTAACATGGGAGTGTGCTAAGAAGCCAAAAGATAAAAGGGAACTGATAGCTGACAATGTGGGAAAGGTGCTACTATATCCTTCAGCTACTTGAGGTGACATTGTTTCCCTACAAAACAAATGGCTTATCACAGATTTCTTTATTCAGGAGACAGTAAACAGTTGCCACAATGCATGCCTCTTAGGCATTAAAAAGGCCTTCAGTACTTTTGCTAGCCTTACTTGATTTTTGGAGGGGGGACGGGATTTTTTTTTTATACAATTAAGCCTGAGCAACATAGGAGTGTTTCTTTTTCCTAGAGGTAAGTAGGCAGGAAGAAAAAATACTGCTAATATGGAAAATGTTTCCTTCTTATTGGAAGGATGACATCTTTTCATGGTGTTCTGAAGCTCAGCTGGGTGTCAGGGCAGTTAGGGGAGCAGTCAGAGTCCAAGGCTATCACTTTTCCAGCTCAGCTGTTGTCAGAAATGTTATCCAAAATGTGCAGAAAAGTTATTAATCACTTTTTTTATTTGCTCATCTTATATGTTCAGTGGTCTACAGTCATCAGGTGTCAGGTACCCTGGCCTCTCTTTGGGCACATGATGCAAAGGAGAAAAAGAAGATCTCCAGTTTACCACTGCTCCTGAGATCTCTCCCCATCCACAGTGTGGGAGCTGGTTAAAGTATAAGCATGAGAAAGCAATACCTGTGCTCCTTAAAACACTGGACAGCTTAAAACCACCTGCCCCAGAAGCTGGGCTGTGAATTACTGAATAGCTCGAGCAATGTATTTAGGGTCTGTCAGCACCTTCGCTCTGCATTGCCATGAAAGGAAATAAATGCTCAGATTGACTGAAATGGTTCCAAGTAGCTCAGAGCATTTTGTAATTGTGCTGAGGCAGCTCTGAATGGTCCTGCTGTCTAAGAGGCAATGAAAAAGGAACAGCAGGCTTTGCTTCTAAGTACATTTACTTCTTGACTGTTGAAATCATCTGTCTGAGGGAGGTTCAGGCAGCAATGTTTCCTAATTATGTAGGCCAGTGAAGTACCCAGCACTGAGTGCTGCATTCACAGGAGTTTTACTGTGGCTCCCAAAGGAAGCTGCATATGAAATAGGTTGCTGAATCTTTTGTAAAAAACATTTGCCTTTTTTCAAAAAAAAAAAAAAAAAAAAAAAAAAAACCAGTCCTGAAATATCCAGGTATGGAGCGACAGAATACCGCTGAATACAGTGGCTTCTACCAGGAAGATCAATGTCTTGTAGGAGTAATAATGGAGAGGAAGGAAGAATGGAGAAGTGCAAGGCTTAATAAACATTTAATTAGACCTCAATCTTCCTAATATTGGATAAGCTGGAAACAAAACCACATCTGTTACCTGGAACACAAGTTACTGAAAAACTGAGTATCAGCACACTGCTAATGTACATGTTTGGAATTTCTATACCAGTTATTTTCATTCAAGTACCTAAATTTTTATATCAACATTTTTTAAAAACAAGTTTTTAGGTTATATTACTTGCTGACAACCATCATTTTTCAACAGCTTCTATCTAGTCATCTGTTAGGTCTCTGATTGCTGGTTTCATAGCTTCAAGTTAAGCTACACTGCAAGTCACAGGTCACACAAAATCAGCCCCTGAAAGGTGTGCTTCAGTAATCTTACTCCATTAGCTAGAATATCTTTCAGATCCTCCTTGAGAGTCAGGCTGGCCCAGAAATCTGCCCTATAATTCACATTCCTTGATATTGGCAGTATGAGCAGGCATAACAACAGACTAAGGAACCATGAAAGTGCTCACCAGTACATGACAAAAACAGAGTAACTCCTCAGAGAGTGGTGAATACCGCTGCTACACATAGACAGCAAATGCAGATTGATTAATATTTCATTGCAGAGCTAAACATTTAATGTTATTCCTCTTTGAAATGTCATTGCGCATCTGGGCATGGCTGCCTTTACTTTCTACGTGCTATTTCTGAAAAGTTAACTTCTTCCCTCTTACCACAGATGGGTCTGTTGCCCACAGTGTGACTTCTCCTAGTATTGTTGCCCCAGAACTTAAAAAAAATAGAATAGGTATTAGTAATAATAACTCTTAGGTCACTGTTGTTCAATGGTCTTCAAGAGAGTGGGGTGTAAGAAATGAAACTAAGCACTTAAACTAATGGATTATCCCACAACAAGGTACTCTGATCAATTAGTGAGAAACAACTTGAAACCTTCCAGAAGTTACAGCCATGCCATGCAGCAGCAAGCTGTAGCAGGGGTCTGGAGAGTGTGATGTGGAGAGCAGCAGCAGATACCCTGCTCACAAAGCATGCCTTTGAGTAGGGGCACTTCCTGCGGTGGCTGTCAGGCAAACAGACCTGCTGAAGCCAACATGAGGGAGCAGGGTGAAGCAGTTTCTGCAAGCTCTGGTTTTAGCCAGAGAGAGAGAGGTAGGTGTAGTAAGGCATTCTAACGTCTTTTTAATTTCTGTGTGCACCATAATTAGGTATTAATCCCAGAAGTGTAGAAAACAAATGATATGTTGACAGCTAGCTGAAAACAAATATCTCACACAGCAATTCTTAATATAGCCACAGAGCTCCAGGCAAGAAGCACTTCATCATTTCAAATGTACTATCCTAATTATAGCTTGTGTTTTTATTGAGATTTCTTTTCTCCATTTCCCTACCAAAAGATACCACCATTGAGTGAAAGAAAGTCCTTTACTCTTGCTGTAAAGTGGAGTTACTTTACTTTAGGGTAGGACTTGGGCCCTACTGATAAATTGGGAAATATTTTTCCTAGGTGCTGGTCAAATAGAAAGCTCACTGACGCTGTTGTTGCTATAATATTGAAGAGAATAATCCAAATGCTTTATATGGAGAGTTACTGAACTACAGTAAGTCACAGGTGTGGGGCATCTACTACCACCCTGTAGTGGGGTCATCAGTAAACCCCCCAATACAAGGCCATGTTTCTACTTTCTATTCATTATCATTTCCATTTGGCAGTAGAAAGAGTCCCTTTGGACCCACCCAGTCTAGTAATATCAGCAAAGAACTGCAGCCCAACATCAGTAGCAGATTTTACTTTATGTCTTTTGAAAAGTTCATTATGTTTGTCTGTATGTTTTCCATAGGGAAAAAGACACTTTACCAAAACATAATATAAAACCAGATAAAGAATAACGACTGCATTTTTCCCATTGAATCCATGCCTAAGTTAAGTCAGTGGACTATTTGCTATAGGCTCCTATAATTTTTGGACCAGGGTCA